>NW_028318282.1:0-612500 GCF_062004578.1 Staurois parvus
TTGAATAGAATAGAAAATATAATAGAACAGAAAAAGACATAAAAACTATACAACAGAATAGAAAACAGTATAAGCAATTGCTTCCGAAATTCGAATACAATAAATTAGAATAGAACAGATTAGAATAGAATAGAAAAGAATAGAACAGAACACAAAAATAAAAGAATCAAGTATAACAGAATAGAAAAAACAACATAATAGAAAAAATATACCGGTAACTGTGTTCCGAAATTTGAATTTCGAATAGAATAAATTTGAATAGAATAGAAAATGAATAGAATAGAAAAAATAGAAAAACTATACAATAGAATAAAAAAAGAGTATAAGCAATTGTGTTCTGAAATTCGAATACAATAAATTAGAATAGAACAGATTAGAATAGAAAAGAATAGAACAGAACACAAAAATAAAAGAATCGAATATAAAAGAATAGAAAAAACAATATACGTAATAGAAAGAATTCAATAAATTTAAATAGAATAGAACACAATAAAAGAATTGAATAGAATAGAATCGAATAGAATAGAAAAAAATAGAAAGAATATAACTGTGTTCCGAAATTCGAATTTCAAATAGAATAAATTTGAATAGAATAGAAAATGAATAGAATAGAAAAAAACAATATAAAATAGAATAGAAAAGAGTATAACCAATTGTTTTCTGAAAGTCGAATTTCGAATAGAATAAATTCAAAGAGAAAAGATTAGAATGGAAAATAATAGAATAGAAAATAACAGAACACAAAATAAAAGAATCGAATATAATAGAATAAAAAAAAAATAGAATAGAAAAAAACAATAGAAAGAATATAACTGTGTGTTCCAAAATTTGAATAGAATAAATTTGAAAAGAAAGAATATAACTTTCTTCTAAAATTCGAATTTCAAATTGAATAATTTGAATTGAGCCGAATTTGACTGAGTTTGGAAAATTTGAATCGAATTTGAAAATGAATAAATGAATAAATGAAATGAATAAATGAAATGAAACAAATTCCGAAGATGATTTAGCTAAAGGAAATTATTTGAAGAACAAAAACACATTTTTTCATTCTGTACATGTCTACATTATATGATCAGCCCCCACCTCAAATTTCTACATATAGCCATCCAATTTAACAACTGTATTAGAGAAGGAGGAGTTGAGAGACAAGTAGAGAAGTGTGCTAGGGTGGATTCCAGTTGTAGGTAGTGACTTATGATTTTGCAACATTCGCATGTGAATATTATACTGTAATGTGATCCAACCAAAAGGAAGACGTCTGGATCATATTTTATGCATTAAAGTAGAGCTATAGGCAAAGGGTTATAACCCAGGTCAGATTTTTTTTTTTCTGCCATCTGTACCCCATTATGGAGATTTCTTTTCACTTCCTGTCCCATAGCCATGTGTGTGTCAATAGATGCACACAGTGCCACTCAAGATCAAGCCCACATAAGTACTCCCCCAGCAAGCAACTTGCTGGGGGTACTCGAAAGGTTTCCTGTCCTTCCACCAGTCATCAGTTAAAATGGACCACACTGCCCTATCCGGACCTCCATCAGGACAAAACCTGTACAGGATGTTACGGTTCACTTGAATGAAACACCCTGCACTTGTACTGTTTGCAGGATATTGATTGACCACAAGATGGCGGTGTTTCACCGTTTGACTGTTGCAGACTTGAGTGTGGAAGGGCATTGTTGGACTTGGGGCAGGACTGTGGTGCCTGGGCTGAGGACAGGCTGAATTTCTGGGGGAGTTGGTAAAGGGACAGGATCCTATACAGTCAAAAGCCAGGGACCTTCCTGGAGTGAAGAGAGACTGTGTGAGGACATGTGCTGGAGTCTGGCGTTGGACTCGGAGGGCCTGGGCCAGATTGCGTCAAGCCGGGAGGTGGGGGGGGGGGGAGAGGAGAGTCGGCCCTGCAGGAGGGCAGACTGTGCAATCATGACTGGTATAATTTTGCTTTCAGAGGGAACAAGAGGACAAGTGGTAACCCAAGCAAGAGACTGTTCTTCACTCTGCTAAGACTACAGACTTGGTGAGAGGGTTCCACAACCCAAATCGTCTTCAGTTACCAGATATCCTGCTGTTTTTTCAGTTACTCTACACTTTGGATCACAGCCTGTCACTTGAAACACAGACTTCTTAATTTTGTACTGTGGCCTACAGCTTTAGTGTTCTCTCCCCCCCGTCCCCCATTGCTCTGAAGGCAGGACTCCTCCTGCAGCACACCTCAATACCTCAAGCACACTTTTAATACCTCAACTCCAATACATTACAGCTGTAAAGGAACTAGCTTCATCAAGCCAATTCCCTACTTATTGGAATACAAGTTCTATTGGATTCTACTCCCACCACTTTCTCCCTTACTTATCTATATCAGTCTTTGCCTTCACTTACTTCCACAAAGGAACCCTTACGAATTTCGGTACCATCAGTCAAGGGGGGAGTTTTTCTACTACTGTGCCTTTTCAAGAAATCTTGCTCTCAAATTAAAAGGACCTCAATCTTAACACCTCCCGCCTGCCATATAGTATATGATGGAAGCAAGGTGGTTCTCTCGTTCTGGGAGGGCGTCATATGACGTCCTCCCATTCTAACCGCGCAGCATGGCGATCGGCGGTGCGCTGTGTCCGATCACCGATCCACGGAAAGAGCCGAAGATGTTGGCTCGGTCATGTGATCAGCTGTCTCCAATCACAGCTGTTCACATGTAAACAGGGAAATGCCGGTTATCGGCATTTCTCTCCTCTCAAGGTGTCACACTGAGAGAGCCGGTAATGGGCATTCCACGGAGGGAACATGTACACTGATGATCAGTGTACCCTGATGATCAGTGTAGCCCCAGCAGTGCCAGCTGTCAGTGCTCATCAGTGCCACATGCCAGTGCCCATCAGTGCCACATCAATGTCACATATCAGTGCCTACCAGTGCACATTAATGCCTAATATCAGTGCCCATCTGAGCTGCCTTTCAGTGTCACCCATCAGTGCCAGTCAGTGCCACCTATCAATGCCAGTCAGCGCCACCTATCAGTGCTGCCAGTCAGCGCCACCTATCAGTGCCAGTCAGCGCCACCTAACAGTGCCAGTCAGCGCCACCTAACAGTGCCAGTCAGTGCCGCCTAACAGTGCCAGTCAGTGTCGCCTATCCGTGCCATATATCAGCGCTGCCTTTCAGTGCTTATCAGTGATGCCTGTCAATGCCCATCAGTGCCACCTACCAGTGCCTCCTCATCAGTGCCAGCTCTCAGTCTCCATCAGTGCAACCTATCAGTGCCCATCACTGCAGCCTCATTAATAAAGCTCTGTCACAAAAAAAGATACAATTTCATAAGGGTACAGTGTTGCATGACCGCGCAATTGTCATTCAAAGTGCAACAGCGCTGAAAGCTGGAAATTGGCCTGGGCAGGAAGGGGGTATAAGTGCCGTGGTAAATGTACACCAACTAGGGCCCCAGCAAGCGCCCAGACGAGTAATATATATATATATATATATATATATATATATATATATATATATATATGTGTGTGTATCTCCTGGAGTGATACTAAAAAGGGCATTATTATGTACATACCCACTTTTGCACATTCCCTATTCCACAATACCTCATTCCATATGCCGTGCTGAACATTCCCTATTCCACAATGCCTCAATCCACATACCATGCTATACATTTCCAATTCCTCAATGCCTCCATCCACATACCACACTATATATTCCCTATTCCACAATGCCTCCATCCACATACCACGCTGTAAATTCCCTATTCCACAATGCCTCCATCCATATACCAAGCTGTACATTCCCTATTCCACAATACCTCATTCCATATGCCATGCTGTACATTCCCTATTCCACAATACCTCATTCCATATGCCATGCTGAACATTCCCTGTTCCTCAATGCCTCAATCCACATACCATGCTGTACATTCCCTTTTCCACAATACCTCATTCCATATACCATGCAGTACACTTTCTATTCTAGACCCCTTCTGTATGCCATGCTGTATATGTTCCTTATTCAACACCACCTCATTCCACACTGTGCATTGCTTATCCTACATCTCATTCTGTATGCCATGTTTTACGTTCCCTATTCCATACCAGCTCACACTACAACCCTTGTTATACATTTTATATTCCACATGCCTCATTCTTCACGTTGTACTGTAAATCCCCTAAGCTGCACCATCTTCCTCCCTGTGGCATGGTATACATTCCCTCTTTTCATTGTCTTATCTTATTTTGCTGTGCTCTGTATTGTATATTATACTCTGGCCTATTCTGTATGCTGTGTTGCCCATTTTATATTCTACACCAGTCCATTCTAAACAATGTGTTGTATTCACCGTTACCCTCAATATCAACGCCATACTGTAGCTGTCATCATATCAGTCATTGTGTCTGCATCAGTCATCATTAATATCACCACATCAATATTAGTCATATATCAGCCTTCATGTCTATATCTGTCTTTGCTAATATCACTGCCATATCAATCATGTCAATATCAGTCGTATCATATCAGTCATCATTTTGGTCTTCATGTCTATATCAGTCATCATTAATATCACCACCATATCAATATTAGTCATATCATATCAACCTTCATGTCTATATCAGTCTTTGCTAATATCACCACCATGTCAATATCAGTCATATCATATCCGTCATCATATAGGTCTTCATGTCTATATCAGTCTTTGTGTCCATATCAGTCATCATTAGTACCACTGCCATATCAATCATGTCAATATCAACCATAGACATGAAGACTGATCTGATGACTGATATACCAACCTTCTTGTCTATATAAGTCACCATTTATATAATCTCCATATCAATCATGTCAATATCAGCCATATCGTTTCAGTCTTCATGTCTATATCAGTCATTTCAGATCAGTCCTCATGTCTATATCAGTCTTCAGGTCTATATTAATTTTCATTAATATCATAGCCATATCAATCATGTCAATAACAGTCCTACTGTCAGGGAAATTGTAGGCATAGTGGTGCACAAAGATGTGCGCATGCTCTTCACAATGCTCGAGTGACAACTAGACGTGCTCTAACTCGTGCACAAATCTGCTCAAATGAGCATGCACATTAGCGTGAGTGAGCTTGAATACTTGGCGCTCACTTGTTTATTCAAAGTGGCTCCAGAGACCAGAAGATTGCTGAATGGTAGTCAGCTTCTACTGTTTGTGACCTGATACTGTACTACCCTGCTTTTCTTGACCCTGCTTGCTCCTGACAAATCGTTGCCGACTCTGGCTTTTGACCTTACTCTGCCTTCTGCCTGCTGTTCCGGTACCTTCCCTGCTCCAACAATACTGACCCTGGCCTGGCTCTGTTTTGGTTCTTGATATTGTACCTCTGCTGTTTGGCTGATACCAATTCCTACTTGCCTGACTACCCGAGATCCGGCATCTGTCTGCTTGCTGCCCGTGGTTCTGCACCTGCTGTGGTGTCCTTTCATAAATCAGCTCATCGATCTGCTAGCTGTTCAGTATCTGCTGCAAGGTTCTTATGGCCAGCATCTCCTACAAGCAGGGGCGGACTGACCGTTTGGAAAGTCAGACACTGCCCAAGGGCCCGGGGTCAGTAGGGGGCCCCATGAGATGCCCCTGGTACCTTTTTCATAGGCTTTATTGAGTCTGGGCAAGGACACAAGGGCCCCATGATCCTCTATTGCCCGGGGGCCCCATGAATTGTCAGTCCACCCCTGCCTACGAGGCACCCATGCCACTCCTTGCCCTGTTATATCCTGTCACCATCTTCAGGAGAAACCGGTCAGGAGATGTAAGGGAAAGCCCTCTCGTCAGCTCGGCCTCAACCAGGTACGTGACACACATATCAGTTATCATATAAAACTTCATGCCTGTATCAGTCTTCATGTGTACATTAATCATCATTAATATCACCACCATATCAGTCATTAATATTACCACCATAACATATCAGTCATCAATATCAGTCACTGCCAATATCAGTTCTTCACCTACTATAGTAATTAAGGTGTTGTACAATGTTTTTGTTTGTTTTTTTTTGCTCTGCGGCCCTGTGATTACTAGATATGCCCCTGCTTTGCTTTCCTGCCATAGTCTGGGCACAAGTGCACTTTAACAATACCCATTAAGCCAGTGCCAAATTTATAAGGGGGCAAAAGGGGGCAATTGCCCTGGGCCCTCCCAACAGAAGGGACCTCCCTCTATCCAAAAATCTAAAACAGAAATATGAAAAAATTATCTAAAAATAATAAAATATAAAATATGTAATAAAACATTACTTTCTTTTATTAAACATAACTTGGGAAGTAATGTATTGCTGGCCATCATCTGAAAAAGTCTTTACTCTGGACTGGAATATTGTATCGTTTTTAAAAACAAATTTTGGCAGCTCAAGCAAACCACATATAGAGCGCTATGACTGCGTGTGTGTGTGCACACATGACCTCAAAATAATGTTGTGTCAGGCATTAAAACATTTTGTGACCAATTATGTGTACCACCCCTCTAGTTAGCCAGCAGGAGCTAGTTAGTTTTTTCTAGAGAGGAAGTTTGGATACCAGCTTGGCAATGAGTCAGCCTGGGTGTGAGTCAGCCAGGTTACACCAGGTTAGGGCTGAGGGCTCTGCAGATCAGTTCCCCGATACCTCCACCTGCTCTAGAGTCTTGAGAACGTTCTAGAAGGCAGTGGGTGGGAGTTAGAAAGGGCTGATCTGCACACTTAAGGGACTCAATCCCCAGTCAGATGGCTTGGCATGGGACCAGGGCAGCTTATATATGTGTGACTGAGCCTGCTCAGCAGCAAGAGAGTTCAGGTGGAAGATGGGGTGAGTGGCTGACATGCAGGAGCTTGGGAGGGAACCCAGTGGGAAGGTGCCTACCTCCAGGCTGGATATGAAAGGAGGATCACTTGAACTCACCTGTCCCCAGAGAGAGGACCACCTGTAGAGCCAAGGAAGGAGACAACCCAGCAGAAGGCCTGAAAGCAGTCATCAACTCAACAAGCCTGCAGGCAAGGAACAGTGAGTAATCCTACACCCCTTGGCCAGATAAGCAGAGAGGGTATTCTGGTGGGAAACCTGACTAGCCCTCATCTGGGACTGTGCACTTAAAGTGACAGATTCTGGGACCCTTTGCTCAAGGATTCCCTCAGTACAGCTGGATGAGAAGAGGATTCATCTGTGGTCTAGGGTGGTACACCAGGAGAGGCTAGAGAAGCTCTCCAAGAAGAGACCTACTGTAGAGACCTGTATATAGTTATTCAGGAGTTGTCCTCAGTTGCAATTTCCTTAGGCATCCCGTACATCCCTCAAACCAATCCAAGTGTATTACCCCTTAATAAAATCACAAAAAACAAGCCTAAGGACTGGCTACTGTCTCCCGTGTGGAAGTTTGGAGAAAGGAAATACGTGTTGCCCTTCTCTGCAGGACTATAGGGTGACCCAAAACTCAGCCACTCCTAATGGGGTAGTACTACATATGTATATAAGGTCCCCCCCCAAACGTGAAGTGCTCTTGGTCCCCTAAGGTATAAATCTGGCCCTGCCTTTAGCCAGAAAAAGGTATTTATTAGGAAAACAACATAGTATCCTCTTCATCTATATATCACATTAGGATAACATACAACTTTAGTGTAGGTGTGATCTGTTTACCGGAAAAGTTACAGCTCCTGATTCTCCTGCGTAAACACTGATCATCACTTATTCAGATGCCAATTTATTTTCCCCTCTGCCGGAAGAACGATGCGTTGGAGATTGTCACTTTATAACCATTTACAATGTCTTGTAAATTATAGTTAATTTTGTGTGTCTCCAGCAGGGCTGATAAACTGCCATAAGAAATCATTAGCGTAGATATAACACAATAAATTGTGATTATATTGATAAGCAGCCTGCATGCTACACGCGGCCCCTTCGTGATGTTTCCAAATGTATAGCATCTTGATGTGCAGGTTTATTGCTTTGTACCGTTGCAGTTCCATTACAGAACTGCTTGTGTCTGCATAATCCGAGTTGTGTATGTTCGAGGTTTTTTGCTAAAGCTGCATTTGCTGGGAGAAAACCTTTCCTAACTAGATCCTGTCGGAATTTTCTTGAACGCAGAAGAAAAATGAACACTCCTATTTCATATACTGGCATGGTAAGTTAATAGGGTACTCCAAATAGAAAAGGGTTAAACGTCTTTGTAAAGGATGGCAGAAAAACTTTGTTGGCCATACTTCTGTTGCGGTCACAGGAGTGCACTTACTCTGCTGTGACCGAGAATCAGCCTATAGCGAGCTGTTTCCAGCTATCAGCTGACGTGGCAGGGCAACTCAAAGCTCTGAGAGGATCCTGATAATATTGACAGCTGATTGACAGCTGGCTCAGCCTTCAGAACGTAGCTGAGAGCTGGCGCTAGCTGTGCCTACCCCCTCCCCTTCCCGCTGCTCCAGTGAGTGCTGGAGGAGCACAACTGAATTTGATGAATGAGGCCCTATTCATATCTGTGTGTTCCAAGAATGCACTCAGAAGTATGCAAAAAATGCACACACATTGCAGTCTTGCACACTTTCAACATTGCTATGTGCGTGATCCAAAAATATCAAAATTGACCGCCTAAGGTGCATTTTGGAGGCAGAATGGCATCAGAGACTTGTAATTTGGTTGCTTAGCCCAGGGTGCCAGCTCATTGGTCAGCCTGGGTGATTTAGGGAGTAAGCAAGTTTTTGTTTATCAAGGGGTCCCATCCTGGGGTACACAAATCCCTGGGGGTTCTTATTTGTGAATTGTGGCAAATTTGTGCCTTTTCCCACAATGGACAAAAATGCACAGCTCATTTGCAGATGTGCAGTGGTACCATTAATTCCTAATGGCCTGTACCTGCCATTAATTCTTAATGGCACTCCTACACATCCAGCTAATGAGTGTGTGAGCCATGTGTTTTGGTGCAGAGTGATCTTAGGCAGTCTTTTGAAATGAATGGACTGCATGTATAGCGCTCCATTGCATCTGCATTTGTGTGAACTTACCCTTAGGGCAGCCATTCTCAACCTTAACATGGAGGAACCCTTAAAAAAAACATTCAAGTCTCAGGAAACTCCTGCTAATAGTTATTGTATCTACAGCTCATGGTACATTAGCATGATGGTCATTAGAAAGGATGTCCCTCACATTTTTCTTAAGTGGGAAGAATCCCCTCTAACAGATAGGTAAAAGATCAATGGTTTCAATGAATACTTATTTGAGAGGCAGAGATTTGTAAGCAGGGCCCTGAGTGGCTCCCAGCAATGGTCATGCCCCAGGGTTCAATGTTGGGTCCCTTACTTTTTAATATATTTATAAACAATATAGGGTCTGAGATTAAAAATCCCATTTCAGTCTTTGCAGATGACACCAAGCTGTGCAGTGGAATAACGTCCTTACAGGATGTCTTCAACTTACAAGCCAACCTCAATGCACTGTTTAATTGGGCAACCATGTGGCAAATGAGGTTTAATGTTGATAAATGTAAGTTTATGCACTTGGGGGCTAAGAATATGCATGTATCATACATACTAGGGGGGGTATGACTGGGGGAATCAATGGTGGAGAAGGATCTAGGGGTTCTGGTAGATCACAAGCTTAATAATGGCATACAAAGCGAGCAAAATCCTCTCTTGTATTAAAAGAGGTATAGACTCCAGAGAGAGTGAGAGAGAGAGAGAGAGAGAGAGATCATTTACCCCAGTACAAATCATTAGTAAGACCTCATCTGGAATATGCAGTTCAGTTTTGGGCACCAATTCACAAAAAGAACATTGGGGAACTTGAGAAAGTACAGAGAAGGGCAACTAAACTGATACGAGGCATGGAGGAGCTCAGCTATGAGGAAAGATTAGGGGAACTAAATGTATTCTCTCTTGAGAAGAGGAGATTAAGGGGGGATATGATCAACATGTATAAATACATCAGTGGTTCATATAGTGAACTCGGTGTAGAGCTATTCACCCTGATGTCAACACAGAGGACAAGGGGGCACTCTTTACATCTGGAGGAAAAGAAAAGAAATCTCCAAACATGGAAAGGTTTCTTCACAGTGAGAGCTGTGAAAATGTGAAATAGACTCCCTCAAGAGTTGGTACCGGCCAGCTCAGTGTATTGCTTCAAAAAGGGCCTGGATTATTTCTTAGATACACAGACTAACTGGATACTAACATTTATATGTAAAGTTGATCCAGGGAATATCTGCTTGCCTCTCAGGGGATCAGAAAGGAATTTTTTTCCTAGCAGGTGCAAATTGGATCATGCTTTGCTGGGGGTTTTTTTGCCTTCCTCTGGATCAACTGTGGGTATAGGATTATAACTTTTTTTTTTCTATGGTTGAACTGGATGGATTTTTGTCTTTTTTCAGCCAGACTAACTATGTAACTATGAGAAGGGCCCCATCCACCATCCTCCGCAACAGGAATGTGATAAGGCACCATGCACCTGAGGGCCACAGCAAGAAAATAACTCCACACAATTAGCCATTTCAACATGTTACTGTCGACATGAACAGGGTTTGCCATTTTATCCAAAACAACAATTCACAAACTTCTCCTTACATCCAACATCAACAACATTGTACAGTACAAACTCAATTTTAACACAAGGATGCTAACCAGTACTTCCAGGTCCCTCACTGTAGATTCACTTAGATGTGCTCTCCAGTGGAGCCTTTACTGGCCCTACCCCTGAAGAGCATACTTCCCTGGGGCTGCTACCTCACATAGTGGTATTCTACAGTTGGCTTTTTCCCATTAACCTCTGTTCTAAGTTCTTCCAGCCATAGAATTTAAAAGAAATGGCCAACCACAATACTCACCTGGTGGAGGGTTTTCAATAAAAGAGATACTAACATCTGCTTACAAATTGCTCAGGGAACCCCTAGTACCTCCTGGAGGAACTTTGGTTGAGAAATGCTCTTAAAGGGTTCCTGTATGGTTAAGTATCATCAGTCTGCTCTCCGTGTTAAGACATGAATGGGTGCAAGGGTCATAATTTGGTTTGTTAAGAGCATTCTCCATACCTTATTATGGATACAGATGTGAATACAAAACTTGAGGTTCAAGAAACTTGTGTTTCTTGGTTCTGATATGCCAGATGTCTGATTGCATATATGGCTTATGAACTCTTCCATCTTACAACAAAGGGAGGCCTTTGGCCTGTATCCATCAAGAAGCCACCTTCTTGAAATTGGAAGCCTGGAAAACTGCTTTAACATTTAAATAATACTCTTCCATATATTTAAGCCAGCAATCACTTTGAGTTCCTGCAAAAAGCATTTATTTGTCTGTTTAACAAGCCTCGGCTGTTTGGATGGAGTGCCACTTGTAAAGATGCATTTTCCTCCATTAGATCTCACTCTTTTATTGTTCGAAAAATGCTGGATCATCCTCCCCTTGTTCATTTTGTGCGAAAGGCAGGTTGATGTAGCTGGTAATACATTAGTCTCCTGCATACAGGAATCAAATCAAATATACAAAAGCAGGGTGTAAAAATATAGCACAGGTAGAGTGATTTAAAGATTGGATATAGCACATCAGTAGAACCCATCTTCCAGACAACAAATAAACTGCATAATCTGAAATAGTTATATTAAGTTGAATTTGAAAGTGACTATTTAAAGCAAAACCTGTATGTTGGCTATAGAAAGCAAAATAACAGTTTTACTTACCATCCTCATATTCCACCACCTCCTCTGTTTGCTCACTTTCCAAAAAAGCTGGATGTATTCAGACTTCACACTGGTTTGAGACGGCACAAGGCTAAGGATCACACTGCCACTATGTGAAAATGCTTTAGCCTTTTAATTGTCCACACAGTCACCAAGTCATGTGTCACCCAGGGCTGGGACAAGGGGTGGGCAGGAGGGGTGGATGCCCTGGGCACAGTTGTGGATTTGGAGGGCTGTACTAGAAGGGGTGATTTGGAGGGGCATTAGTACTAAGAAGGTGGATTTGTGTAAGGAAGAGGGATTTGGGAAGGGGGGGTGTTGCTAGTAGGAATGATTTGTAGGGCTTATGTTAGGAGGGGAATTTGGGGGGGAAGAGAAAGTATTTGTGCTGGGAGAGAGGGATTTTGGAGGGGGGGGGGGGGGAATTTACCTCTAAAATTTCTCCTTCGAGCATAGAGGGTGTGTGTTAGCAGGACAGATTTGGGGAGGGAGCGGATTTGAGCTGGGAGGAGGTATTTGTACTGGAATACTTGAAGAGAATACATTTTTTGTTTAGGATGAATTCTGACTTGCAATGGGAATTTTAGCTTAGGGAGTAAGTGTGAAGATTTTTTTTTGGGGGGGGGGGGGGAGGGAGAGTATTTTTGCTGACACACAATACTCATACATTTGGGGGGAGTGCCATTTGGCATCTTCGTCCTGGACATTAGATGATCTTGTCCTGGTACTGGTGTCACCTATACATTCCATGGAAGTACTGGTCCAAATCTCCTTGAAACATTTTTCCACACAGGACTACAGTTGAGCAATACAATCTAGCCTAGCAGGACCTCCCTCATCCTGCGATTGTAGGAATACATAACTGAAATCAATGGTGGTCTTTCATACTTACCCATTGATGGATGGTCTTTCATTATTGCTCTGCTAATCTTATGAAATACCTGCTGTAGCTTTACCCCACAGGGGCTGCTGATTTCTACTGGTTCTCCCTCAAACAGCACAGATTCCACCAGCCACCAAAACAACAGTCCACTCCAGCTCCAATAAACAGTCTAGAGTTTGTCTTTTTTAATTTATTGCTGGTAAAACTTGTAACAGGAGAGAGGTTGGGGCATGGGATACTCTGAAAATGCTCGGCAGTAGCTGATAATCTAAGGACAGTCGTCCTAGGAGTAGTGGAGGCCCCACAGCTGAAGACCATGGGGCAATTCTTTGGGCCCCTGGATACCCTGTGCCAATGCGCAACATCAGCACCCAGCACAGCATCCAGCACACAGTCTCAATAATAAACTTAAGGTCATTACTCACATGTTCCCAGGACTGCTGATTCCTTCCAGCTTCCTCTGGACACAACCCAGCGAGTAAAATGGTGCCTCTCAGGACTGGATCACTTGTGGTGTGTTTCCACAATCAACTCTGAGCAATGTGCATTTGAGCCTTTTGATCCTGGTACAACTAAGGCCTCAGCTATGAGGAACGATTAGAGCAACTGAATTTATTTTCTCTTGAGAAGAGGAGATTAAGGGGAGATATGATCAACATGTATAAATACATCAGTGGTTCATACAGTGAGCTCAGTGTAGAGCTATTCACCCTGAGGTCATCACAGAGGACAAGGGGGCACTCTTTACGTCTGGAGGAAAAGAGATTTAATCTCCAAACATGGAAAGGTTTTTTTCACAGGGAGAGCGGTGAAAATGTGGAATAGACTCCCTCAAGAGTTTGTTCTGGCCAGCTCAGTAGATTGCTTCAAAAAAGGCCTGGATTATTTCTTAGTATCCAGTTATAGTCTCTGTATCTAACATTTATAGGGAAAGTTGATCCAAGGAATATTCGATTGCCTCTCAGGGGATCAGGAAAGAATTTTTTTCCCCAGCAGGAGCAAATTGGATCATGATTTGCTGGGTTTTTTTGCCTTCCTCTGGATCAACTGTGGGTATAGGATTATTATTATTTTATTTTTTTTTAATGGTTGAACTGGATGGACTTTTGTCTTTTTTCAACCAGACTATGTAACTCTTGGAGCAGCTGTTCAGCACATGGACTGCCTGTCAGCAGCAGCCCTTTCACCTCTGAAACCCACTTTGGGAGAAGGAACCCCACTTCCTAGTGTCTTATTTTTCTTCATTCCAGCCCTATTCTGGAAACTTATCCTCCAGGTAAATACTCAGGCTGAGTGATTTGAATTTTCCACCCTAGGTTCTGGAAGCTTCTTCCAGAGCCAGGGGGAAGCAATCAAGCACCCAGTCTGTGAGACCCTGAACAGACCAAACTAAAGAAATACTGCTCCCTTGATTAAAAAGGAGCCAAAGCTAAATTTGCCGAGCCACCTATGCTAGGAGGGTGGTGCACTGCCATTTCCCAGCTAGGCCTACTGAGAACAAAACAACTTTAAGAAACAAATCTATTTAAATGAGAAAACATAGAAACTGCTGCTATAAAAACCAATCTCGTCTTAAAATCAACCCCATTCAGCAATTAAAAAACAGTACAAGTGGGGATTAGAGGATTGCCTGCCTAAGGTAAGATGCCTGGATGGTGTCAAGTCCACTGGAAAAGCGAGAGGCCTAGTTCTATACCTCTTCCTTCTTTACATAACACATGAAGTGCTAGAGGGGTATGACCACATGTCAACACGCATTTGTAGCAGGCTGACCCTTCAATTCCGATCTGACCTAGCTAACCAAAATCATATTTTGAAATCAGACTCCCCGCTTGGAGTTGAGAAAAGGTTGCATTTTGTTGTTATAGTACAAAGAACGAAAGCAAAATGTTAGACAATATATTTTTGCACTAGTATGAACACGGTTACCAAAACCTTGAACACGCTCTGGAGTTATGCTGTGCATATGAATTTTGAAAGTTCACACATATGTATAGAAGGTAATTACTTTATATTAGGCAATCACAAGTAACATATTGTGACTTTGATGCAAAGCAGTAAGGGCAAAGGGCAGCATCCCACATGAAACATTTTAATTAAAGCTAGTAGTAATCATATTCAACTGGACTTGTTCTGTAGTGTTGAAGAAATTGAATGCTACCAGGTTGCAGTCAAACTGCAACCTGGATAAACTTTATTTTTTTTTGTAGTGTAGGAAGTTGCTGCCCTCAACTGTTGCTAATCCAGACCAGATACATTGATTATTAGGCAAGTGTTCTTATGTTTAATAGTTTAGTATTGTTGCCCATAGCTTCTGAATGTATATATGTATAGAGTACGTTTAAAACGTGGTGACGGAAGTATATTTATCCCCCTTGTTATCGCACATGCACTATACCAGATGATTCGGCCTATGACACGTGTGCATGTGTACTGGTCACCTTTCTGTGTTAGTAAGTGAACCTGTTTATTGCAATAGAGTTTTTATGCAACTCTTGTTATTCTAGTTACTTGTTTATCTTCTGGTCTGGGATTCTATAGCTGGTTTAGCTCAGGATTTAAAGTGGTCGTAAACCTTTACATATACCCAGTGAAGTGACAAGCCTCAGGTGATGCACAGAGATGAAACAAATCCTCCAGTATAGGTTGTACCTGTCTATCCACAGCCTTTATAGCCATCTTTCACCTACATCCATTCAAAGTGCAAAATTTACACAGGATCTCTCAGCTCTGAAAAACAGGGTGTGGGGAGCTGAAATTACATCAGTGAGGAGAGCTGATTGGAGGGAAGGGACACACCCCCTACACACAGCTCTCAGGAGCAGAGCTGAGGCTGTCAATCACAGACTGTGCCCTCCCCGTCACCGTTTTTCTCTTGGTGTCAGAAGAAAAAAATCATCAGAAGTGACTCATGAGGAACAGGGCAGCAAAAAGAAATGATACTTAGTGCCCTAGATTGAGACACTACACACTATAGAGGGATGTGCTTTGTTCATATTTCACATCTGAGGTTTACAACCATTTTAATAACCAGCATAGGTTAGAGCCAGGTTAGACATCTGATGGCCACCTAAAGGTTCAGTTGCATGACAGATTAGAAGCTACTAGGGACTAAGATGCAGAGTAGAGAGGCTGACTCTGAGTTCCAGTATCATACCACTGTTTCTGCTGGTGAGAAGCTATGTTCCAGGCTGGTTGGATAACAATTGGAAGATCTCCCCATCATCACTGATCACTTCAGCTATTCAACACAAAGATGGACACTACATCATGGTTATCCTCAGGAGCTCTTGCAGCTGGACTCTGTTGCAACATTTATCTGGAGTTATCTTAATCAATACCTATATACCCAGGTGTAGGTGGACAATTCCACCAGGAATCCTGTTGGGTTCCTTGTTTATATTACCTATTTGTACATTGGATGTATGTACTCTTGTTAAACTCTTATAATAAAGCTCACATTATTTATATACTGGAGTGCATCTGTAAAAACGTATGGTTAATGTTATATGGGGGAATCCATAATCTAATCAGACCCAATCTTCCACTTAGCGAAGGTTCTGATTCTTTTACCTACAGGCAATATCCTGTTTGGGGAGGGCAGAACACTGCATTAACATCCTTGTCTTGATGTAGCAATCTGTCAGGTTTTTTTTGTTGTTCAACACGCTGGCTGAACCGAAAAAAAAAAATTGACAGTGTGTACCCAGATTTAACATTATTCTCAGCATTTTCCCACAGCATCTCCCTTATGTTACTATGTTATAGAGATAGAGAGAGAGGGAGCTGTTCTGTAGTCCTGTCCTAGAGTGACCACAATACTCCACATATACAGTACAGTGAGTAATCTCACCCTAGGACAAGAAGAGTGTTACTGGCAGGATTGCCAAGTTAAAAATAAAGAAAAAAGCATGAAAAAATAATGCAACCGCCACAACTAAGGCCTGGTAAGCTGCAATATATTACATTTTTGGTCTTTGGAATATATACAGCACATAAAATAGGGCCATATACATAAAATATGTCATTATTGGGTAACAAAAAGGCATTTGTAAATAAGCAACAACGTGCGTTATAATGCCAGAGAAGTACAAGCCACATTGAAAGAACATATCTTTGAGTGGCCAGGACAACCAGTAAAAGTTCACCTCTCATTTTTAAGGACCAGCTATAAAATGGCAGCAGATATCTGATTGGTTCTTACTGGATACACAGATATGTTTTTTTTTTTGTTCCTCGACACATTTTATAACTCAAAAAGACTGAAAAAAATATATTTTATATAAAAGGTACTAGCAAGTTAAATAGAATGGAGAAATAGACTAAAATATGGAACTTGCTGTTATATTATTGAGATATAATAGATTTATCTCTGTGGGAATGGAGCCAGTAGTGAATGAGCCAGGCTATACAACTGCAGGTGCCTAGAAGAAAAGGATATAGGAATTTTTCAGACAAGATGTTCTTTAAGTGTTAGGCACTTTTAGAAAATTGGATGAGTATAAAGGATATTCATTTACCCATAATCCTCTCTAGTCACCCATACAATTTTCTAAGTCATAATCAGTCTGAATATTGCACTAAAATGGATTGAGCCTCAATGTATTTAAATGTATCATGTCTACTCTATAGGAGATGGTATGATATATTAAAAAAAAAACCCCACTATATATATATATATGTGTATATATATATATATATATATATATATATATATATATATAAATATTATATTGACTGGAAGGGGATGCTAAATGCGGAACCTGACATAATAGAGAAATATTCAGGCTGCCATTGCTGACCTTTCCCTCTAAAAACATTTGTGGTACACATGCTTTGGCAACAATATTTTCAGTCATAGAGAGAACAAGCCAAACTATAGTCATGCCTATCTTTCAATACTATCAACTGTCATATATTAAGAATTTTAGCACTATGGAGCAGTGTAAAGAGGTAAAGCCCATATTGTAAAAGGAGAATAAAAGCAACCACTTCTACACCAACTTAATCTGCTCACAAACATCTTTAGAGCAGCTTTCCTCTTTTGAATAGCATCAAAATCCCTCATTCCACAAGTCTCACCTTTTTTCTGCTTAGAAATTATCTCCAAACTTTCACCTCTTCCCCCTTCTTACGCTAACAAGTCGATCCGACAATCTCGGTTTCTCTCTAGAACCCTGGAGCCCAGCTTGTGGACCTCTGAGCCCTTTCAGACAATAGCTTTTGTTTTT
This sequence comes from Staurois parvus, assembly GCF_062004578.1. NCBI lineage: Eukaryota > Metazoa > Chordata > Amphibia > Anura > Ranidae > Staurois > Staurois parvus. The sequence continues at coordinate 17,791 of NW_028318282.1, forward strand.
AAAAATTGCTGTAGGGAGCACAAAGATTTGGAAGAATGGATTTGTAAAGGAGATACCATATTAGTGAACTCTAGCACTCTCGTAAACACATCTCCAGTTTCTGATCATCTTCTACAGCTTGTCTGTAGTCTTTGACCATCTCCTATTGCATGTCTTCAGCTTGCCAATTGCATTACATTTATAGAATATTAAGTGTGGCCCTTTGATGACATCATGGGCCACATTTGAGGCCCCTATATCAAAAACGTTGACCACCACTGTTCTAGAGATTGAAGACTGGGATGAAATCTAGACTACAACAAACTCTTGCTGAAAGAATGTGACAGCCCTAGAAAGAAATTACAAGGTACAACATTAGTGCTACCTAGTCCCTGCCAGGATAGCTAAATTTGTTCCCAGTTACACACCCACATGCTTTCAGAACTGCAGAGACCTAGGCACTCATTTGCACATATGTTGACTTGTCAGATAGCTCATAAAAAATTTGGTCCAATATTTTTGACGTTATCCAACCTCGTATGTAACATTGTCCCCTCAGACCCCACAATAGTACGTCTCAACATACGGCCTCCTAACAACAATGCTCAATTTAAATGTTTCCTACAAGTCAAGACTGCCTCTAAACAAACTATTGTTAAGACCTAGAAAACATCTAGACCAGGGGTGGGCAAACTTTTTGACTTGAGGGCCGCAATGGGTTCATATATTGGACCCGGGGGCCGGACCAAGAGTAGATGAATGATGTGTATGTGTCATCCATAGTAAGTATAGTAATATTCCCCCATAGTAAGCATAGTAATTAATCCCCCATATAGTAATTCATCCCCCATAGTAATTCATCCCCCATAGTAATTCATCCCCCGTATAATAATTCATCCCCCGTATAGTAATTCATCCCCCGTATAGTAATTCATCCCCCATATAGTAATTCATCCCCCATATAGTAATTCATCCCCCATATAGTAATTCATCCCCCATAGTAATTCATCCCCCATAGTAATTCATCCCCCATATAGTAATTCATCCCCCATATAGTAATTCATCCCCCATAGTAATTCATCCCCTATATAGTAATTAATCCCCCATTGTAATTCATCCCCCATATAGTAATTCATCCCCCATAGTAATTCATCCCCCATATAGTAATTCATCCCCCATAGTAATTCATCCCCCATAGTAATTCATCCCCCATAGTAATTCATCCCCCATATAGTAATTCATCCCCCTTATAGTAATTCATCCCCCTTATAGTAATTCATCCCCCATATAGTAATTCAATCCCCCTATAGTAATTCATTCCCCATATTAATTCATCCCCCATAGTACTATTCCCCCCCAAGTAGTAAGCCAAGTCCCCCCTGTGTCAATTTACTTACCTTTGCTCCGCGCGTTCCTCTCGCCGTGTTCCCGCGCCGTTCCGGTCTTCAGGGCGGACTGTGAGAGGAGCCTAGCTCCCTTCACGTTCGTCACGCTGCCCCGACTACACACATCCTGACAGCCAATGTATCCCGCGCCGTTCCGGTCTTCAGGGCGGACTGTGAGAGGAGCCTAGCTCCCCTCACGTTCGTCACGCTGCCCCGCCTACACACATCCTGACAGCCAATGTATCCTGCGCCGTTCCGGTCTTCAGGGCGGACTGTGAGAGGAGCCTAGCTCCCCTCACGTTTGTCACGCTGCCCCGCCTACACACATCCTGGCAGCCAATGTATCACGCTCCGCGGGCCGGATTAAAAGGTCCGCCGGGCCGTAGTTTGCCCATTGCTGATCTAGACTCCAAACTGAAAATAGAATCACCTAGCTCATGATTTAAGGACAAAATGAGTTAACACTTCAGGACAAAATCCCTAAATATACAAAAGGTATGGCAACCCTGGCTAGATAATCATCTCCTGCTAGGGTTGGATTCATCACGTTTCTAGCCCTGATACTGCCTGAAACCATAAAACAATACTAGTCTCACTAGCTTTTTGAACACCCAGGACTCACCACTGCCTCCTGTACCAAATCAATATTTTATCCCCTCCATTCTGATACCCTCTTGTTACAAAGTTACGCCAGCATGAACATTTACATATGTATTCTTGTATAATTTTTTGATAAAGATAAACAGATTGATCATGTACAAGACAGAATGCAACAAATAAAATGGCCATTATGTATCAATATGGCATAGTTGAAAATGTAACCTGACAATGCTTCTAAATAAAATTGAAGAAAAAAAAAAAGAGTAATCCTGGAAGGCAAAACCCAGGTCTGAGTGTTATGGGACTTTTTTGTATGGTTACCCTTGTATGTACAACAATTTGATACATTCTAGTGATTGCTTTGGTCTGCTCTATTTTGTTTCCACTTGGTTGCAGTACTGCCAGCTCTGAGCCAGAAACTAGATGCACAGGGAGAGGAATGATTGGGTTTCATGATTCAGAGGAGTCACAAGAATGCTGTGCACCTCAAGTCAGGGTGACACTGGGAGATATCAAAGAGGCTAGTGAGCTGTATAAACTGCTGAAAAAGAAACCTAAATAGTTTGAACACAAGCAGATAAAGTAAGATAAGATCTTTATATTATAGCTGCTGTAGATCAGACTGGCCTTGCATGAAGCAAGATAAAAGTTTTCATTTCATCAACAATCTGGGCCACTGAGAGTTTTGCTGTTTGAGATAAAAAAATATATGTGGAACTGTATACCTCAGAAATTTTAGTAGGACTTACACACCTCAAAACCCCAGCCAGGTTATTTTGTGCTGTCTGTAAACCATTGGGGAAATTGCCTTCCTTTCCTTTTCCCATCCCAGAGACACATCAGGAAGTTAAAGAGTTACTCCTCTTAGACCGTTATCCCTGGAATGGTGTACCCATTGGACTGTAGAGCTCTCCTCTAATTACATTGTTACGCTTTATTCAGTTTTTGGCCTCAATGTAGTTAGTGGAACCATGATCTATTGTTTCAGTCTGGTCAGAGCTTCCTGATATTGTTGAATGATGTATGCTACCTGCTTTTAGGAGAAGCTTCCAGAATACAGGTCTTGAAGAGTCAAGTATCCAGTTATGAATATCATGCATAAGCAAATCTCTGGAAGAGGGCATCCAGTGGGTGACTGGGGAGGTGATAAATATTTGGGAGGCATTTCCAGTGTGTTCTTCCTCGACTAGGAGAGTTCCAGTGAGGACCTAAAAAAGGTTACTAAAAGGATTTCTGCTGGAGGGTACTGTTCTGAAAGTCTGATCTGGAGAAGGATCTTTATCTCCCTCATTGAGGAACTACCTGAGGAAGCTGGATGGCAGCCAGCTCCTGGGACATTATAAGACCTCATGTGTGTCTGCAGCTATAAGGATTTGTGCTATAAGTTTGTCTTCCTTGATTGTTTTGGAGTATCCTGTTGTTACAATAAAGTCCAAAAAAAAAAAAAAAAAAAAAAGACTTCCCTTAGATTGAACCCTAATTGTTGGTGTGGTGTGCATGGAACTGTGCTGGTGGATGGCAGCTTCTGTGCTAGCTAGGGAGATCTGGAGAATTTCTGTGGTGCCCCCTCCAGGGGTGGGCACTGCAAGATGATTTCCCCTTGTTTTTTTCTACTACATATCTTGTTATAGATACACTTTAAGCACAGTGGTTGCTTGTGCTTTTACTGTAGACAAACATATTTGGGTCATGGTCATGACATGCAATCTTCTGCAGGTTGCTTTGCTGGGTTAGGGGCAATAGCCGGCATTATCATTTCCCCTGCTTACCCACAATACTGTGCTTGATGTATGAATGCCCAATAGCCAGCTCTGTATCAACTTACACTGAAATCTTGGGTGTAATTTAGGGGCATGTGTATTCTATTAAATCCTCATCAAACAAGAACTGTTTTGTAAGGACCCATTTTTGGATATTGGCAGACATCCATGCCAAGCATGGAAGCCATATGCGAGGTAAAGGAGGAGAACATTATGGACTTATTACTTCATCTGGAGGATCAACAATTTTTAACTCCACCAGTAGTTTCTAAACTACACAATTAGGCACTGGCCCGAGGTTACAACCTGCAGCACTCAGTAGGCTGAGTGGGCGTTTCTGAGACTCAACTTCATCCTCTGCAGACAAGCATGGGCTTTCACCTATAGGTCCCATTGCCTATCTTGAGAGACTTCCATATCATTCTCAGGGAGTCTCTGCCTTTGGTTGATGCATCTCGTGATGCTAATTGATGCATCTGGTGCTCTCTAGCAGTCCTCCAAAAAAATCTTTCAACACCCCAAGTTACAAGGAAATCTTGGTGGAACATCATCCTCTCTCCATATTCTCCCAGGACAGGCTGATTGAAGTCTTCCTCAATCACAGAATATAATTTCTGTTGCTATACTACAATTAAATGAATATTAGAGGTGGATGAGCAGAGTAGAATAAGCTGGAGCTTTGGCTTAAAGTGGTTGTAAAGGCTAAAGGTTTCCTTCTGTGTGCAGCAGCTCCCCCAGCCCCCTCATTACTTACCTGAGCCGTATCATGATCCAGTGATGTGAATAACAGCCTTGGCTGTCCCTGGTTCTCTACCTCCTCTTTGGCTGAGGCAGTAGCCAGCCAGCCAGCCAATGAGGAGAGAGAGGGGGTGGGGTAAATATGTGGCTCCATGTGTGAATGGATACACGGAGCAGTGGGTGCCCTCATAGCAAGCTGTTTGCTGTAGCGGTACCTGACAGAAGGAGCCAGGAGAGCCTGCGGGGGACCCGAGAAGAGGAGAATCCAGGCTCCTCTGTGCAAAACTACTGCACACATCAGGTAAGTATAGGCATGTTTGTTATTTATAAAAAAAAAAAAAAAATAACCTTTAGAATCGCTTTAAACTAAAGGGTCTTCATCATACCAAAATAGGGTCTTAAAGTGTTACTAAACCCAGGACCCTGCATTCCCTATATCTGGTCTCACCGCACCCTGCATTCCCTATATCTGGTCTCCCAGGACCCTGCATTCCCTATATCTGGTCTCACCGCACCCTGCATTCCCTATATCTGGTCTCCCTGGACCCTGTATTCACTATATCTGGTCTCCCTGGACCCTGTATTCACTATATCTGGTCTCCCACAGTACACAGAAATGCAATTATTTTAGTAAATATAAATTGCTAAATACCTTTTCTCATTAACAGTTAGAGCAGTCTTGTTACTTCTATCAGTGTTCAGCAGAGCACTGGTTACAGCTTGTAGGAGGAGTTTTCATTCTGCTCTAGGAGGATGCAGAACCCCTGACCTCTGTCTGGGCAGTGCTAATTGGACCTGTGCTGATCACATGCACTCTCCCAAGAAAAAAACTCTCTAGCAATACACACTAAAATGAGAATGTGCAGAGTACTCCACATCATATGTCTTATCAGGAGATAAGAGGAGGACACTGGAAGAAGGGGATGATCAGAAAAGTCAGGATCAAACAACCTTTTTACACAATGCAGAGGATTAACCCCTTAGGTTCCAGAATGAGTATAACAAGCATGCTTTACTACATATACAGACTGATTTTACTGTTGTGGGTTTAGTAACACTAACTTCTAATCCAGGCAGACCCATGCTTGTTGTATTGCCCTTATGGGCGATTTGTAAGCAGCTTTTACATTCAGGCGTGTGAAAAAAGGAGTAGAGAGCTCTTAAAAAACTAGTTAAACTCTCTGACACGGTTATGTTCTTCATAGTCATGCGATATATAGTATAAGAACACAAACTCAAGGTTAAGCTTCATACAGAAATAAAACAATTTTCAGGCTGACTTGAAAAAACTTTCCATTCATATTTGACTTGAGAGCTCTTCAAAAGTATAGCAGCAATACCTAATCAGAATAACCCTTCATCATTTAGGGCAGGCAGCTCATTTGTTTGCTATTCCTTACTGTAATGAGCACAATGTGCATTGCTTTTATGAATGGTATGCAGGACTACTAGTCTGTATACATTATCTGTATTCAAGTCAACGTTGTCAGTTGCTCTGACTCTTGAAAGTACAAGAACTTCTCTCCTTTCTGCTTTTCTTTTTTTTAACTTGTCTTACCCATGACCCAGGTAGAGTTGAGGTGGCAGATTGATATTGAACATTAAATGCTATTGAACATTAAAACCAAACACATTAAACCTCATAAATAATATAATAAGACAAAAATGATTTTCATTGAAGTAAGTCCATTTTTTCAAGGGGGGCGGTGGTTCGTTCGCCCCGGGGCAATTGACTGCAAAACGCAGGGGGTTTTGTTGGCAGTTCAACGAGGGTTCCTGTAAATTTGGTGGGGCTTGCCGGTTTAAACATGAGTGTTCTGGTTGCGGCAGCTCCCATTCCTTGTCTCGTTGCTTTAAACACGACAAGGGCCGTGCCGGAGAGCTTGCGGGTAAGAGGGACTACGCCGGTGAGGGTGGAAAGGATGAGGCCGTTCCTAAATAGATATCCGGATCGGGTGGCAGCGTCATTCCTTGAGGTAGGTATTTGGAGGGCTTCTGCATCCCTTGTTCTTTAGTTTCCATTCCCCCGTTGGCGCGGAATTTGCAATTGGCCTTGTAGCATCTTGGGGTAGTTTCAGATAAGCTCAATAAGGAAGTGGCATTGGGTCACATGGGTGGTCCGTTTTCGACTGCGCCTCTGCCAGGGTTGGTTGTTTCTCCCCTACGGGTGGTGCCCAAAAAGGAGCCCAATGCTTTTCGCCTAATTCATCATCTTTCTTTCCCAAAAGGGGGTCAGTTAATGATGCCATCGCTCAGGAGGCATGCTCTGTGTCATATACTTCCTTCGATGCCGCGGTTTTCTGGGTGCGGCGTTATGGGCGCGGTGCTCTTATGGCTAAATCGGACATTGAATCGGCTTTTCGGTTGTTGCCGGTTCAGCCTGACAGTTTTCGTTTATTAGGTTGCTATTGGAAGGGCGCATTTTACATCGACCGTTGCCTTCCCATGGGGTGTTCCATCTCCTGAGCCTTGTTTGAGACATTTAACTCCTTTGTGGAGTGAGTGGTGTGGAACGTTTCAGGATTGAATTCCATCATTCATTATTTGCATGATTTTCTATGTGTGGGGCCGCCCGATTCCAATGTTTGTGCTGTGCTTTTGGCCACCCTGCAGCACACAGCCGAACGTTTTGGAATTCCGTTGGCGAAGACTGCGGGTCTGGCCTCGGTGATCATCTTCCTGGGCATCGTGTTGGACTTCGGCGCGATGGAGTGTCATCTGCCTGAGGACAAACTGGTGGCGCTCCAAATTGAAATTCGCCGTATCGTGGGTAATCCCAAGATCCAGCTTAGGGCCTTACAGTATTTTTTGGGTAAGCTGAATTTTGCCTGTCGCATTATGCAGATGAGTCGAGTTTTTTGCCGCCGTTTGTCTGCGGCGTTGTCAGGGGTCACCTCGCCTTCTCATTTCATTTGCCTGACTCAGGAACACAGAGTGGATTTGAGTGTCTGGCACAGTTTTTTAGATTCCTTCGATGGTTGCTCCTTGTGGATGGCCGGGCCGGTGAGCAATTTTGATTTGAAGTTGTTTACAGATGCGGCTGGGTCCACGGGCTATGGGGCCTTCTTCAGGGGTCACTGGAGTGCGGCACTGTGGCCGTCTTCTTGGTGGTGGGCGGGTTTTAAAAAATCTTGTTTTGCTGTATCTCTTTCCGGTTGTGTTGGTGGAAATTTGGGTGGGGGGGCTATTCGGAATTTGAGGGTGCATTTTCACTGCGTTGCCTCCGATTGAACGTCTTTCTTTATGCTGTGCATCTCCCAGGAGTTGACAATACGATTGCTGATGCATTGTCTCGTTTTCAGTGGGACAGATTCTGCAAGTTGGCACCGGCTGCGGAGAAACACGGGGTACCTTGTCCCGACTGGCTGTGGGAGATTGCTTCAGGGTCCTCGCAGGTTGGATCCGACGTTCGGTGAGTGAGGCTACGTGGTCAGCATACTCCAAGGTGTGGATGGAGTGGCAGGATTTGTTACAACATGCCAGCCTGGATCCTTGGGGGCCAGAAGTTCGGTTTGCGGTTGTGTATTTGGTAGCCTGGTATTTCGAGCAGGGCGTGTCCGCGTCTGCTATGGATCGCCGTTTGGCTGGCTTGGCTTTACTATTTAAACTTCAGGGCTGTCCGGATTTTACCAAGAATTTTTGGAACCTTTCCCGATTGGATCGGAGCCAAGCCCTCCCAGCAGTCAGGCCAGCAATACTGGGCCATGGACTCGGAGATCAGATCCATCCTCAGGGCCTTACCTCCATAAATGCCCTCCCCTCTAGAACAGACTTAGAAGCGATGTGCAGAGGATTGAGGGTACTCTGCATAAGGAGATATTGGAGGTCAGGCAGAAGCTATCCCAGATGGATGCCAGGGTCACCTCCCATGGAAGAAGCAAGAGACTCTACTAACGCTCGCCTGAGGGCTTTGGAGGAATATTGTGCCTTCTCCCACAGACGGGATTATAAAATAATTAAAATATAATCCATAATGTACTAAATTAATTTACATAAAGTCAAGTACATAAACAAAAAATGTATAAAAAATTTATAAAAAGTAATAAAAATTATAAAAATTACATTTTAATTATTTTATTTCTCCAAAATTATGAAGTATGAATCTGAGCGTACTATTTTTATGATATCCCCTTGAGCAATGCCTCTCTCGCATAGCTCTTTTCAGACTAAATTGCTTGTAATGTGACACTGTACTGTTTCTTTAAGTTCAGCTGAGCTTTGCAGTCCCACCATGACAGCATGCTCTATTTAAGTAGTTTCCATCCCTAGTATTATCAGGCCTATAGAAGGAGCTAGAGGCTTCAAGCGCATAGCCTGGTCTGTGTTCCTGAGATCTTCCCACTGACCCTCTGATACGTCCAGTGATGTCACTTCCGCCGATGCATTCCACGTTGGTTGTGCGGCCATTTCCATGTTACAGATGCCATTGACCGACATTACATCCTCATACCAAAGGAGGATCCTCTTTACTGCACCCACGGCTCCAGCTGTCATTCTGGCAGGTCCGGCAGTACCCAACAGGACGGAGGACAGTGGTCATACACCCTAACACTGATGAGCTTTATTTTTCCTTGTTCTTGTGAGTGTTTTTATACCTACAAATTAAACGTTATACTAATATACTACACTTAGTCTGGCGCCTCCTGTTCCTCTTCTTTCTCATCTCTGCATACAGAGCTGGCCCTGCTCTATAGGATGGCTGCCGCTAACCACGCTTACTTCCAGCCAGTATTCAGAGACTTTTGTATGGACTTTATTTACCATTTGTGTGCATATATGATTTTATCATGTTCTTTGTAAGTCTTAGCTGATTCATACCATCAATCCTATATGACACATTTCTATTTCCCCTTTTCATTGGAGTATCTATACTTTTGAGCGCCAGATCTTCCTCTGCTTTCATTGCCCATACATATCCCTCAGACTTTTTTCACATTGCTGCGGGCTATGCAATTGAACTTTATCCGAGGGGGGGCAAAGTGGCTTGGACGAAATTCTGTTTGCCAACTCTCCCAAAGCTGATAGGGGGTGTAGGCCTGCCGGATCTATCACTGTATTATAAAGCCTTGCATCGCCAAGTCTCCAAGATATAAGATATGGGCCTAAACTGAATAACATTCAGCGCAGGTTGCACTTGCGGCATTGCCATAGTCACAAGTGAAATACTATTGTTCTCTTAAGTGTCAACCTACAGTGGGAACCACGATTAAGGTTATCCACCAGATTTTTCAACAAAAGGGACTGTCCCCTTATCCCTCCCCCCCTCACTCCTGCACTATCCAATCCCGCCTTTTCCCCGGGAGTTGACAGTAGGCAATTACGTTGCCGGGGGAGGCGGGCTTTAAACAGTGTAGGCATTTCATGACTCAGTGGAACTGGATGTGTCTTCAGACGCTTAGCTCTCCGGTACATCCCCCTCTACAGCCTACCAGTTGCACCACTTCTTACAATCAATTCCAGATTCAGAATAATATACCAGATCACTCACTCCCTTTGAACATCCATGTGCCACAAGGGAGTATACTCCTCACCTTCTATCAGTATTATAAATGTTGAACACTCCGGAGCAGACATTTGTCCCCTCCTACATGACCTAAGCACTTCCTTTTCGGAAGAACAAGTGAACTGGATCATTCAAGTAGCTTACAAATCCTCGATAGCTACAAGAACAGGGATACAAACTTCTGTCAGCTGGTATTGGGTCCCAGTGCTACTGAACAAATTTACCCCTCAGTTTCCAGAGTGTGTTGGTGCTGTCAGAAGGAAGAGGGCACTTTATTGAATATCTTCTGGCAATGTCCTTTGCTGAATCTGTTCTGGAAGGGAATGAGGAACATAGCCTGATAGTTGACAGCAGTGGATTTGGGAACTGACCCATTGGCCTACCTCCTACATCTCAACTCGGTACAGCTACGTCGCTATAGACATTCCATGACAGTACATTTTCTGAATGAGGCACAGGCATGCATTCCAGATCTGTGGAAGCAAACCTCTCTCCCAACTATGGGTCATTGGTTTGCTAATTTGAAGGAAATTAATTCTATGGAAAGACTAACTGCCTCCCTTAACAATAAGGAAGATGTTTTTCGGGAGATGTAGCGGCCTTGAACGATGTATACTTGTTCGGTGCAATATCTTGACATGGTGCACACTTCCCCCGAGCGTGATTGAGTCCTCCTCAACATAACCTTCTGTTGGCTAGACTTTGAACCCTATGACCGAACAGGTCCTTTGGGAGAGGAGTAGAAGGAGCAAGTGGCCCCTGTGCTACTCTGCCCCTTATCCCCCAGATCTGCCTCCAGTACTCTTGTTGAGCTCCCACTCCGTCCTCTGTATTGTCTTCCTTCCCCCTTTTTTGGCATCTCCCCTTCATTCCTAATTTTTTTTTCTTCTCCCCTTCCCTGAGAGTTAAGAAGATAACACTTTTTCTATGTAATTTTTAAATCTTTTTTCTCTGGTCCCATGATGTGAGGGACCAATTCTGTGTTTTAAATAAAAAGTTAAAGTTAGACTTTGTGTATCGCAGGCTCATCACCCTACATTTCCAGTAAGAGTTGCATTAGAATAGTTTATGTAACAGACAATTTATATCTACCCTAACATTCCTGGTTACTGGAACACTGTGATATGCTGTGCCATATAGCACTCGTAAATGTCTCCGAAGAAGTTTATTGTTTTTCCATATTGTTTACTGTGCGATGGTACTCCCTTGTAAATGCACAATGTCTAAATAAAGAAATACAAAAAAAAAAAAAAACATGCCACAATAGTGGAGTTCTCAGCAAAAGAGAAAATGGCAAATTTAAGTTACCAGCGGGATGTGTTGGATAATTTCTGATTTTGCAGTTTTCTATAATAGTGCCTTAACTAAATAAGATTACATTTAAAAAGGTAATTTTTTTCTTATTATAACTGATCCAAATACACCATCCACATTATACCCTGCCAGAAAAAAAAAATTCTAGCTGTTTAGGAACAGATGAAGGTCAAATATTATCATATTATTTTATTAAATAATATAATACGGAAGCTGTGTTGAATAAAAAAAAAAAAGAACCATAATTATCTCCCTTTCTGCTGCACAAAGGGTACAATAATCCAAAAGTGGTTGACGATAACAAATGCGGATGGTATATTTATGTGTGAGCTCTGCATCTTCAGTGTGCAGTCCTCAGGGAATAGCTAGAAGGCAGCACACACGGCAATGTTAAACTTAAATCGCAATATTATTTATTTGAAGAGTGCTGTATCTCAGGCCTACACCCTTCCCTTGGTAGATTTTCTCTTCGAGTCTCTGCTTTTTATCCACAAATCATAAAATAATAAGATCTGTCAGATCTTGTTGTTTCAAGCACCAGTAAATTTAGTTATGAGACCGGATTGATATAATGAAGCCCTTATTTAACTAAAATATCATTTATTTTGGCGTAAGCATGCAGATCTGGAGTTCCCTTCTGGATCAGCGGTTCATGACATTATGAAGCAAAGATAAGGATGAAAGCTGTTGGTCAGGATCTCAAGTGTAGAGACCCTACCTTAAAAGAAGAACTTCTCTCTTCACCAGGAAAATACAGTTAGTGTGCCTGTTACCTCTGTCTTCTGTCTATGCGTCTATCAGTACCCAGATCTGAACCTGCCACCAGTGGTGTATTTTGGTTTTGTGCTGCCATAGGCAAGACTAAAATTGGGTGCCCCACCATCTAAAATTTGTCACACCCTTTCCAGTTTAAGATCCACCCCTTCAGGACAGAAGGGGGGCAGAATGATGGAAGGGCAGTGGGACAGGAATCAGGCAGAGGGACAGGAAGGGGGCAGTGGGACAGGAAGGGGGCAGTGGGACAGGAACGGGGCAGCAGGACAGGAACGGGGCAGCAGGACAGGAACGGGGCAGCAGGACAGGAACGGGGCAGCAGGACAGAAACGGGACAGTGGGGCATTAGTGGGGAAGCACCAATCCTGTAAGCTCTTACCTGTCCAGCAGTGGCTCATGCAGATGATCTTCGGATCTGGTGCCAGGAGTGGTAGCGGAGCCTGTGTCCATCTCCACCAGGATCTCCAGCAGCAGCTAGAACAAAGAGCAGGGAGGGTGGCTTCTCCTCCCTGACCTCATCCTCTTCTTCTTCCACAGGCCCTCCCCACATCCCCTAGCCTCACCCACCCCACATAGCCCGGCTCACACTGCAGATCCTGACCGGACCCTGCCTGACAGCGGGCCCTGACTGCTCCCTGGATCCGCTCTCCACTTCACCCTCCTCAGCTGGTCTCCCTACTTGTGTTTTGGCTGTCCCCCTTCCCCCAAAGGGGACCCTGCTGCTTGCACTCACATGTCCCCTTTCTGCCATCTGCAGTGTCGCCATCCAAGGTGGATGCCTTGTTTGTCTCGCAGTAGACACGCCCCTGCCTGAAAATCCTGCTATGTCTGGAAATGTCTCTTCTTGTTGAGCCACATGGGATGCTGGACAGCTCCCTGGAGAATTCCTTGAATGAGCTTGCCTTAGACCTTGAACCCTTTGCTCCTCCCATTAACCTCCTATTTTAGCCATGCCTTCACCCTTCCTGTTTGCCAGATTATTGTGCTCTTCAGCCAATATTACGCTCGTCTCACTCCTGCTGCTGTCTGTATCTCTGCTACCACTCATTACTGACCTTTGGCTTGTTCCTTGACTACGCTTCTGCTTGGTCCCAACCTGTAACCACTTTTTACCAACCTTTGGCTTGTTTACGGACTATGCTTTTGTTTGATCCCCACCTGCTATATCTGCTACTGGACCCCGGCTTTCAACAGCACTCCACAAAATGGGGACTTCCCGTAGGAACAGGGAGAGGACCCAGAGTTGAGAATCCACATACGTGAAATCCAATGAGTGCGCCAAACAAGCGTCCAAGGACTTTAACGAAACATTGTTTCATAGCAGAAATTCAATGTCTTTTGGGGGCCAAACACACTACCCCTTTATAAGTGTTGCAAGTACAAATACAAAAGGCCATGAATACAAAAGTCAAAGGTCATACTGTAAACATAAAAATGAATATACAAGTAAAAGGCAAACATAAAAGTCAAAGGGTTTCCAATGAAAATCAGAAAAATCCACTCTCACATACAATCCAGTTTCAGATGTAGGATAGCTTAATTTACAGCCAATGAGAGCACTGTTGTGAAGAAATCAGGGTAGCTAAAATGGGAAAGAAAAACAGTGATACCATAAAGTGGAGTGAACGAATTGCCATCCTTCATTCAGAACACCCTTAGGAAAAAAACAAACCTTTCCCAGGCACAAGGCTCAAAGCCAGCAAAGCCATTAATCAAAGTATACAACAAAAGAATCTTGCCTCGGGTATCATCAGATCCAGCTCACTCTACTACCATTGAATGGATTTTTCATAATAAATGGAATGTTGTTTTTACCCATTGTTGTCTTTTCCATTAACAATGCTTGTAGGCTACAAGTAGACTTATATACTGTATATATATATAATTATTATGAAAAATATGTTGATAAGAGATATAAATAACTCTAGAGAACACCAAACTCTGTGTTTTTCTAATTACCTAAGTACAGTGCCTCTTTATAATGAATTTTAACACTGAATATGAATTTTATGTTTTATGTATTAAAATGCAGAGAAAGTGTGACGCATTCAATATTCTTCCGTGTGTTCTCTGCACATTATTCAAGAGAATACTCAAGGATTGTTTTTTGCAAGCAAGATGCTGTGTGCTATATGTCCTCATCCCTGTACAACAGTGTAAGTATCACAAAATATTAGGTAGCCATGGACGTTGATGGACATATAGATAAAGACAGCAACATGGATATAAAACCCAAGAAATTTTATTTATACATGGATAAAAAGGAAAAAGAGAACAGGAAATATTACAGAAGCAGAAAATATGTTTTATATTTTTAAACAAAGAATTTCCCAGCAACAAAGAATTCCCCAGCAACACTTACCAGCCAGCCTGCAAAACAACCAATTTGGCCCTAACAGTTTGCATTAAAAACAGAGGGTTTTGTCTGCACACATTTGCAAATACATGCGTAAACCACAGTCCCGTGTCAAGGGTCCTCTGTATACTGTGGACCAGGGGGCGGACTGACAACTCATGGGGCCCCCAGGCAATAGGGAATCATGGGGCCCCTGTGTCCTTGCCCAAACTCAAAAAAGCCTATGAAAAAAGGTACCAGGGGCATCTCATGGGGCCCCCTACTGACTCCGGGCCCTCAGGCAGTGCCCGAGTTTCCAAATGGTCAGTCTGCCCCTGCTGTGGACCTAACTCTAAAATGTCCAGAGCCTCCATGGTAGGAGCACATATATCAATGGATATGTTAAGAGCAGGTGTGCCAGGAGGAGCCCATCCTTCCTTAAAGGTAAAGGGATGTATGTGATGCTCAGCTATACCAAAATGACAGCAAAGGCACCGAGTGCATCTCTGCATCCAAACTGGGCAACTACACAAAAAATGACAACCGTCCCAACCTATAACCAGCCTTAGCAGTAAGTTGCACATGGAAGGGCAATGCACATAGCAAACAAAGGACTTCCCAGAAACGCTTACCAGCCAGCCTGCAAAACAATCAATTTGGCTCTGTCTAACAGACTGCGTAAAAACAGAGGGTTTTGTTTGCATACATTTGCAAATACATGTGTAAGCCACAGTCCCATGTCAAGGGTCCTCTCTATACTGTGGACCTAACTCTAAAATTTCTAGCGCCTCCATAGTAGGAGCACAAATATATATGTGCTTTGCTGGCATTTTGCGAACTGTTAGACAGGGCCAAATTGGTTGTTCTGCAAGCTGGCTGGTAAGTGTTGCTGGAAAATGTTTTGTTTGTTTGTGATGTGCATTGCCCTTCCATGTGCACCTTACTACTAAAGGCTGGTTATAGGTTGGGATGGTGGCGATTTTTTGAGTAGTTGGTCAATTTGGATGCAGGAAAGCACTGGATGCCTTTGCTGTCATTTTGCTATAGCTGGGCATCACATGCGTCCCTGCACCTCTAAGGAGGGATGGGCTCCTCTAGGCACACCTGCCCTTAACCTATCCATTGATATATGTGCTCCTACTATGGAGGCTCTGGAAATGTTAGGTCCACAGTACCCTTGACGCAGGACTGTGGCTTACGCATGTAACTGCAAAAGTGTGCAAACAAAACCCTCTGTTTTTAACGCAAACTCTTAGACGGAGCCAAATTGGTTGTTTTGTAGGCTGGCTGGTAAGTGTTGCTGAGAAATCATTTGTTTGTTTGCAATATTTTCAGGTTAACATAGATGTAATGATCAAAATAAATCCATATGTAAACTCAACGCATTTTGAATGACCTTCCTCGGGAGCATATTTGAATGAAATCTATAAACATGAACACTCAAGGATTGGAGGAGAGCACTATTCATGGTCCTTAAGCAGGCACTTTTGTAATGGGAAAAATGGAGGTGTGCTTCAAGTCTCTGCAAGAACCATGACTTGCGCTGTCCAGAAGGAATGCAGGGTGTGTGTTCTGTCTGCCGCAGAGAATCTTTATAACAAGCCTTGCTGGTGCCAGAATACAACCTGGATGGTCTTGTTCTCTGAAGCCGCTCTATTAACTTTCCCAAACCGTAGAAACCAGCTTGTTCTCTATATGTTGACAGAAGCATTTTTTTCTCTTTAGATAAAGTGTAGGCAAACCTAACTCACTGTTTATCACGACAGGAATCTGCCTCTTCTATGCTGTCCCCCCTAGCAGGCTGTGCTCTCAGTCTTCCATATTATTCTTTACATTGTTGGATTCCTTCAAAGAGGGTAAAGAACAGATCACAAAATCAGCCAAAAAGTTTCCGTCAGCCATCATCATCTTCAGCAGAGTAAAAGCTAGAACTTTTATATACAGTTTTTAAATGTGATGTGGCAGGGGTACTGTCAACATTGTAGGCCATTGCTGCATAGGCAGTGTTTAAGGAGGAAACGTTGGGAGTGTGTGTCCAGGTCTTTGCCCAAATCCACACTGATCTGAATTAGACAAACATCTGAATGGGAATACGCTAAGTTTTGCGAACATTCATCTGTGTATAAGAAAACTGGCCTTCAGCTCTGGGTGTCACAATGTGCATTGAAATCACAGTAAGCAATTTCAGTACAGGAGAGGTGCCTATACAACTGTAGGAGACTGGTTAAAGCTGAACTCCAGCCTTACCTTCAAAGTTCGTTGACATCATCTTACACTGTGTGCCATTTGCATCTGGACAAATGGGCTGCCTGGAGTGGGGGATATTTTCAATAGGCAACAGTGCACAAAGGATGGGGAAAGGAGCAGGCATGTGATTTGCCATCCTAGGCTATGGGGCTGTGTGTTTGCTATATCTGCTACTGGACCCTGGCTTGCTCACCTCCTTGTGGGGCTATCCTGAGGACCATGACCTGGTACTAATATGCAGCAAAACCCCTGTTCAACATCAGGTGCTCTGGTGAATACAGTTTAGTGCTTAGACCAGCAATGGGCAAACTATGGCCCGCGGGCCATATACGGCCCGGCGGACCTTTTAATCCGGCCCGCGGAGCTAGGCTCCCGCTAGGCTCCTCTCACAGTCCGGCCTGAAGACCGGTGTAGCATGAAAATCTGTCTCCTATGAGGATCTGTCCCCCTCGACGTATCTGCGCATGTGCCGGAGATCGCCGATCGGCTGCTAATGCCTGAAACTGGCACATGCGCAGATACGTCGAGGGGGGACAGATCCTCATAGGAGACAGATTTTCATGCTACACCGGAACGGCGCGGGAATACGGCGAGAGGAACGCGCGGAGCAAAGGTAAGTGAATTGACACAGGGGGGACTTGGGGACTTAATATGCGGGATGAATTACTATAGGGGGGGTGAATTACTATAGGGGGGGTGAATTACTATATGGGGGATGAATTACTATGGGGGATGAATTACTATGGGGGATGAATTACTATATGGGGGATGAATTACTATGGGGGATGAATTACTATATGGGGGATGAATTACTATGGGGGATGAATTAATATGGAGAATGAATTACTATGGGGGATGAATTACTATGGGAGATGAATTACTATATGGGGGATGAATTACTATATGGGGGATAAATTACTATGGGGGATGAATTACTATTGGGGATGAATTACTATATGGGGGATGAATTACTATGGGGGATGAATTACTATATGGGGGATTAATTACTATGCTTACTATGGGGGAATATTACTATACTTACTATGGATGACACATATACATCATTCATCTACTCTTGGTCCGGCCCCCGGGTCCAATATATGAACCCATTGCGGCCCTCAAGTCAAAAAGTTTGCCCACCCCTGGCTTAGACCCTGCACGGTGACAGGAGGAGAGAGGGGGAGGACAGGGGAGTGCCCTGCTATTCCAGGCCTCTATTGATGTACACAGTGTAGGGAGGCACAACTCTAGTTCCTGCATGCAAAGGTGGCTTTATAGGACACCAAGGGAAGAAGCAAGGAGCATCCATGAAACAGGAAACCAGGGGCAGTGATCATGGCACCAGCTTAAAACAAGAACATAAGCATGGATTAAAATATGAAGAAGCTGCATACTCAGCAATTAAATGAGCTGCGAAAAGTTCTTAAAGTAGAACTAAAAGACAAAACTTTCTTACTTAGTTTAGGATACAGTAAAAATGGATTAGAACACCTGTCAATTTTTATTGTTGTCTGTGTCCCCGTTAGGGAGATTCATCCTCTCCATTTGTCCTGTTTACCATTATCAGCGAAAGTGAAAAAGACTCCAAATTGTGGGCTGTCCCCAAAACAGTAATAAAGGGAAACTTTTCCAATGGGGACACTAGTTCTGTTGACCTGGGGTTCTCAAGGAATTCCCTTAATTTGCAGTGATTTCCTCTCACTTTCTGTTTTGGCAATGGGACAGGAAGTTTTAGTGAATTGTGTGTAATATACAGTATATATATATATATATATATATATATATATATATACACACACACACACACACACATACACATATATACACACACATATATTCTTATGCAGGCCATGTCTTGACACAGACCTACTGTGTTTAACACAACAAAAGGATAGCTAAATAGCCCTCTGCTAGCCAATTAAACTTTTCAAAGGAGGATATTTGCAAGGTTACCTACAAGGGATTGTAAAATGCAGATTTGTATGGTTATGTATTTCAAATGGTACATTGTTTACATATTTAAGCATGACAAAGAGTGTGATTGACCATACAAGAAGTATTTAATGAGGGTAATTAGACTCCAAGGGGTATTCATGGGAAATGGTGAAAGGGTGACTTGTTTACCAGGTAAACACTATAGTGACTTTAATTGATATTTACAGTAATTACGTGAAGTCTTTTCATGTTAAAATCAAAAAAGTGTTTTGTCGGCCAATCAGAATCCCTCCAGCTCTGCTTACTGGTAGTGACTGTATATGAAGATTAGCTGTTAAGACTAGACTCATTCATTTACTCAATATGGAAACACAGGTATAGATTAGAACACACATTATTGCATGCAAGGAAGTTACCTAGGAGCATATTATAGCTTGGACAAATGTTGGATTGTGTAGTGTCTCTATGCTGGATATGAAGTATCTTAAATGGGACTCTGAGGGCTGCTGTTCGTTGCAACAGATGGCAAAATCCAGCTGAATATTTGTAAATATTACAAATATTTTTTGGACTGTTCCGGAACCAAATAAATGTCTCTCTATGGATGAACCAAGTTGTTGCGGTAAAATTCATTTCTACAATAGAAGAGTTTTGCATTCCATATTGGCTAGCAATCTCTTGTCTCAATGACAATAATTACTACTTGTCCTTGATATACGGCAACAGAAGTGAAGGTAAATGTCCCCAAAGGGACACAGATAGCAAAAAAGGACAGAGGTTCATAATCCTCCCATACTCCATACAAAATGAAAAAAAAAAAAAAAAGGTTGTGCCTATAGTTCTACTTTAGACAGCTGAGGGTTTAATATTGTAGCACCCTCCTAGATAGCTAGGGGGAGCTAGTGTTCAATTGATAGTCAGAGGCTGAGTAGCTCCTGTGGCGATAGTCAAAATTTCGGTCAGAGCTGAGTGGCTGTACAGGTCAGATCCCTGATACATCCCCCTTCTCTAGAATCTTTGAGAAGATTCTAGAAGCAGTGTGCGGGGGTGAGGAGGGGCTGGCCTGCACACTTGGAGGACCTTGGCCAATCCCCAAGCAGGATGCTTGGCATGAGGCCAGGGCAGCCTTCAAATGTGAAAGAACCTGCTCAGCAGCATTAGAGTTTGGGTGGAAAATGAAGTGAAATGCTGGAAGGAAGGAGCCTGGAAGGGAGCCCAGATCGGAAGGGGGCTCTCCTACAAGCAGGGAGCTGGAAAGGAGGAAAGCTTAGGACCTTATCAGCCCCCCAGAGCGAGGACCCTCTGTGGAGCAGGGAAGGAGTGGCCCAGCAGAAGGCCTGAGAGCAGCCACTGACCCATCAGTTCACAGAGGACTGAGTGAGTAGACCTACACCCTCTGGGCCAGAAAGGGGAAGGAGCACTCTACTGGTTAACTGGATTAGCTGTTACCAGGGACTGTTTTCTATTTAAAGTGACAGGCACTGGATCCCCTGTCCAGGGATTCACCCAGAACAGCTGCATGAAGGAGTATCTGGGGTATGGGGTGGTACACCAGGAGATGCTAGCTTGCTCTCCAGAAGATCATTTTTGCTGCAAAGAGACTTGTGCATCCAAGTTCAATTCCCCAAATAAAATCCAAAAAACAGAGATCAAGGTCTGTCCTCTGTCTCCTGGAAGTCTGTGTGAAAAATGCATGTTGCTTGACTGTGCAGGACTATAGAAGGACCCAAAACTCAGCAACTCCTAAGAGGGTAGTGCCACAATATTTTTTAACACTAGTGCAGACTTTTGCTGCCACTATACATGTAAGTAATATACACATACGACAAATGCAAAATAAATGTATATATTTAAACAAAAATAGCACTTTGAATTAAAACATTCCAAATGCTTAAATGCCTTAAACAACCTCTTCAGTGTTTTGCTGTATTGTTACAGAACGAGCTGTCAGTCGGTCTTTTATTCATTGGACTTGTTGAAGGATGTTTGAATTCAGGGCCTTGTTCACAAAATGTCCTGTAACAAGGGTACAATGCCAGGCAGTAAAGTAAAAAAATATAATACGCTTAACCTACTTTTATGATAACAGCTGGGAAAAAAATATTTAGCGGGTGCCGAAATTGCTACAAAATGTGAATTTTCAACGGAGCTAAGAGTAATGCTCAATTGTTTTTTGTGATGTGTTAAAATTGTTAGCTGGCTTTAAAAGAAATAAGAGGCTGTTTATTTCATTTTCAAAGCCAGTGCAATCATTTTGTGTTAGCTCATGGAGAAAATGTTGGTTGAATTATAAAAGAAGGACTCCCTTGACAGAGTCGAGTCACAATCAGACATTTTGAAAACCCAGATATGAAATCCTTGTGCGATGGCTTTATTCTCGTAATCAAGAAGCTAGACCAGTTCAAGAACACCGTTCGCAGCTGCAGGTTTCTAAAAGTCCACCCTGAGGGCCAAAACCTTCTTGGTGGAATGGTTTTCCTAGCTGCCCTGATGATGCTAGTGTTTGTGCAACTGTTGGATGGGTTGCCTAGGCATGTAGGAGAGCCTCACACCAGGGTGGCCAAAAGTGAGCTCACCTGTGACACTAAATTGTTCCTCCTGGAATCTGTCGGCCGAGAATTTTCTTCCAGGTCAATACCATTCTGACTACGACAGGAGTGTCAAACTGGCGGCCCTCCAGCTGTTGCCAAGCTACAAGTCCCATCATGCCTCTGCCTTTGGGAATCATGCTTGTAACTGTCAATCTTGCAATGCCTCATGGAACTTGTAGTTTGGCAACAGCTGGAGGGCCACCAGTTTGACACCCATGGACTACATCATGACAACCACTTTCATGGAAAATCTGACAATTGGTCATCCGATTTTCTCATAGTGTGTACTAAGATTAAGAGTAATTCAAAGGCAGATGTAGCTACATAGTAGAACAGAAAGTGTAGGGCCATTCTATGCTTCTGAACAAGTACTGGTCTTTGTACACATGAAATGAAAATCAGATGTGTTCACATACGATAATTTTCTAGCTTGCACCCTAGGTTTTTGTCTACTGAAAAGCCAGAATTGGCTGTTGAAAGCACTATACTAATGATCAGATAACCTGCCCATTGGTCCTTGTACAGAAATTTTCATGAGATTTTCTTATCGTGTGTATGGGCCCATAAGGCCTCTTGCACACAGGCAGCTGGGAGGAACTGGTAAAGCCAAGCAGTTAAGCTGCAGTTTTACCTCCCACCTAAATACAGCTGGAAGTGTTCACATGCATCATGCTGAAAATGTAATGTGACACATTAGCCCCATGTTGTGATAGAAAGATGAGAAGTGATGATTATTGTTATAATTATTGTTGTTGAGGCAAGAGTTTGCTAACCGATATGGAATGCAAAACTCCTCTAATCCAAAAAATACATTTTCCTGTAGCAACTTGGTTTATCCAGAGAGAGACATTTACTGGATCCTAGCACAGGACAGAGGTACAGACAGGGTAGATGGCAGGGTACTTACAATATTCATGCAACGATCAGTCACCTTCAGAGAACCCAATTTCTCCTCTCATAACTCAAAAGAACCTTCCCTAATATACACATTTTCCCCATTCAGTAAAATGTCAAGCAATCAGATTGATGAGTTTTAGTAGCCCCTTTGATCTTCTGGGTGACAGGTAATGCCTCTTCGCCTCGGACAGCTGCAGTCATAAATTCTAATCAAAATTGTCTGGACATTTCCTAAATTGCATTTTTTTTTACTATTAAACAGGTTACCCTTTGAAGAATGCTAATTACCATAAGCCATAAACAATTAAAGCACAGCTCTACCCAAAAAGGTAAATTCCACTTTAAGGCCTCTTCCCCCTGCTCCCCGTTAAAGATTGGCACCTTTGGGGAGCAGGTACCTAATTTCCTAATTTTGACTAGCGCTGCAATCGCCTAGGCTGTCGTAAGCGGAGGTTGTCCCCCCCCTTCCCCATGGTCTACAGGGACATGCAACAGGTCCCGGAAGACTACGGGAGCATTCACAAGGCGCAGTGCTGCTTGCGCATGTGCAGTGGGCACCCGGCTTTAAAGCCGCAAGCTGTTACAGCAGAGTGCCCACACTGAAGATGCTGGCTGTGGGGAGAGAGGATTGCCGGTGAAACCAGCTATAGTGAGAACACCGCTGAATCAAGGGACAGGTAAGTGACTGTATTTTAAAAGTCAGCAGCTACAGTTTTTGTAGCTAATTTTTTTTTTTATACATCTGGACTGGACAACTGTTTTAAGACCACTTATGATGTTCAGTTATCAACATTAAATACTTCTTGTATTGTCTATGGCCAGATTGCATTCTTACACAAAGACAAACATTTAACTCGCCCCTTGCCCCCAACCCCAATCCCCCCCCCCCCCCCGGGATCTTTAGATTCTTTTCAAGTCTGACAAAGCAAACTGTATTTCATAACCCTTGAAAATTACCTCCTTTGAAATGTAACAGGTTGGCCCCCTAAAGTGATCTTGCATAAAATTAACATAAAAGAGAGTCATTAGCAATCCTGCTTGGCAGTACTAGGGTCATTGGTTTGAATCCCATCCTGCTTGGAGTTTGCATGTTCTCCCTGTGCCTGAGTGGGTCTGAGTACTCCGGTTTCCTCCAGCACTCCAAAGACATGCCGGTAGGTTAATTGGCCCTAGTATGTATAAACGTGAGTTAGGGACCTTAGATTGTATGCTCCTTGAGAGTTAGAGACTGATGTGAATGTACAACATTATATATATATATATATATATATATATACACACATACATACATACACACGTAAAGCACTGCGTAAATTGACAGCACTATATAAGTAGCTGTAATAAACAAATATATAAGCTATCCTTTTGTTCCGTAAAATACAGGTGGCTTGGTCATACCCTGGCCTAGTCAACATGTCAGCCCCTAACATATGGCCTGTACAAGAATCTATATATGTGGATATACAATATATATATATATATACACATACATACACACACACACATACAGTTGTGTTCAAAATAATAGCATTGTGTTGAAAAAAGTGAATAGAGCTCAAAATCCTTGTAATAGCTTTTATTTCCATACACACAAATGCTTTGGGAACACTACACATTCTATTCCAAATCAAAACAAAGAAAAATATATCAAATTTGTGTCGTTCCTCTAAAAAAAAAATTAAGAAAATGGAATATTAGACTGTTCAAAAAAATAGCAGTGTTTGTATTCTTCTTTACAAACTCAAACATTCACTATATAAACTGAAAAATGTTTGAAGATTTTGCTTTCCTTTGAATCACTTAATGAATATTTAGTTGTATAAGCACTGTTTCTGAGAACTGCTGTACATCTGTGTTGCATGGAGTCAACCAACTTCTGGCCCCTGTGAACAGGTATTCCAGCCCAGGATGATTGGACCACATTCCACAGTTCTTCTCTATTTCTTGGTTTTGTCTCAGAAACTGCATTTTTTATGTCACCCCACAAGTTTTCTATTGGATTAAGATCCGGGGATTGGGCTGGCCACTCCATAACATCAATCTTGTTGGTCTGGAACCAAGATGTTGCACGTTTACTGGTGTGTTTGGGGTTGTTTCCTTGTTGGAACACCCATTTCAAGGGCATTTCCTCTTCAGCATAAGGCAGCATGACCTCTTCAAGTATTCTGATGTATTCAAACTGATCCATGATCCCTGGTATGCGATAAATAGACCCAACACCGTAGTATGAGAAACATCCCCATATCATGATGCTTGCACCACCATGCTTCGCTGTCTTCACAGTGTACTGTGGCTTGAATTCAGTGTTTGGGAGTTGTCTGACAAACTGTCTCCGGCCACTAGACCCAAAAAGAACAATCTTACTTTCACCAGTCCACAAAATGTTGCGCCATTTCTATTTAGGCCAGTCAATGTGCTCTTTGGCAAATTGTAACCTCTTCAGCACGTCTTTTTTTCAACAGTGGGACTTTGCGGGGGCTTCTTGCAGATAGCTTGGCTTCACATAGGCGTCTTCTAATTGTAACAGTCCTCACAGGTAACTTTACACCTTCTTTCATCTTCCTGGAGCTGATTGTTCTGATTGTGAGTCCTAGCCATTTTGACTATTCTTCTATCCATTCGAATGGTAGTTTTTCGCTTTCTTCCACGTCTTTCAGGTTTTGGTTGCCATTTTAAAGCATTTGCGATCGTTTTAGCTGAGCAGCCTATCATTTTCTGCACTTCTTTATATGTTTTCCCCTCTCCAATCAACTTTTTAATCAAGGTACGCTGTTCTTCTGAACAATGTCTGGAACGACCCATTTTCCTCAGAATTTCAGAGAAATGCACTGTAACCAGCATGTACAACATTTGCTGCCTTCCTTCCTTAAATAAGGGCAATAATTGCCACCTGTTTTTCAAAGAATGAATGACCTCGCTAATAGAACTCCACACTGCTATTATTCTGAACATGTCCCTTTCAATTAGTGATTCAATTACACAGAATCAGCAGCATGCATGTCATGACTGTTGGGTCTGTTGGATTTCTATTACTCTACTACACCTGCTAGTAAATTATTTGCCATGTAGAAATATAATTTTTACCAAAAACAGTGATTGAGCAGGTTAGTGATGTCTGACTGCTATTATTTTGAACACAACTGTGTGTGTGTGTGTGTATATATATATATATATATATATATATATATATATATATATATATATATATATATACACATATATATTTATATATATATATACATATATATACACACACACACACATACATGTATATATACATAAACACACACACACACACAGTATATAATACACACAAAGAAGAAGAATAAATAATTAAAATAGACAATATATATTCACAGTGATTAGGATATTTCTGGATATAATAATATATGACGCGTATTATTATTTTACTTCTGGTGAGTGCGCATTTCAGCTATTAATCACGGAGCACCACCATTGAGTCTAGCAGTCACCTGACACTTTTACTACTGCATAGACTGCTCATATTGAATCAAATTTTAATCACTGCGAATATATATTGTCTATTTTAAGCGCTGCACTATTTATTCTTTTTGTTATTTAAGGATTGTTTTGGTACCTTGAGTGCTTAGCAGCTGGATAGCGCTCACTTGTTTTCATTGATTTTCTAGTATATAATACACACACTCACAATATACTACAACCCAGTGTAAGTTGCCATATGGGAACTGAAAAAAAAAGCATTCAGGAGGCAACGTGTAGGCAGGTGCAGCCTGTACTCCCCTCTGTAGGTGGCGCTAGGTTTGAGAAGCAATGCAGAAGGGGAAGGGAGGTTTGAGGAACCTAGTTCATTAGGGAAGCAATGGTCTGATTGGACCCTGGCACCCTGCCTGACCTCTGTGGCCATCTGTGGTGAGTGCAGTGCTTATTTAAGACACTGACTGACATTTTGGGAATGGTCAGTGTAGGAACAGGTTCCCTGTCTGTTAGGGAAAGTGTTTAACGAGGAGCCGGACTGTGGCCTTTCCAGTTCACACCCAAAGGGAAGGCTTCCTATAGCAGAGGATAAGTGTAGTCCCTGCACTCTTTCTGCTCCTCCAAAACCTCTCCCTCACGCTAGAGACACTATTGGCATCATCCACAGTCAACAGACTGCTGCTACAGTTTTGTAAGTGGCTCGGGATGGCTGTGCCTACCCACCGGGCCTAGCTGTACCTTTCATTTCATTTTTAATAAATATTTATTTTATTTTAGATCTTTGGATTCTAATGCCAATATTTAAAATTTACATTTAATTTTCATTTTATATAACATCGGATCGATGCTACATCCACCTAGGTAAGTATGATTTTTTAATAAAAGGAAACTCCTTACATCTCTTTTAATACAATTCGTATGGTAACTAATTGAAATCCTGGTTTGTAATCTTAATTGGAAACACTAAGGGTTAACTGACCAGTGGGTATAAAGTCAGTAACCTATATGGTGGAAATTCACTTCCTGAAGATGACCAATAGGTCGAAACGTGTTGAGGTTTGATGATGTCATTTCTGCTTATGTCATTTCCGCTGACGTCACTTCCGGGTGGTGGACCGCATGCCACTTCAGTGACCAGAGAGGATAGTGGCCATCTTCCCCCTTTACACACGCTGACTACACTGGGTGCCAGGCTTAGGTCAATGAAAGATGTGAGTGTATTTTTTATCTTTACAATATAAATTCATTCGATTGGTTTTAGGTATGGGATCTTTCTTCCTATCCTTTTAATGATTGGATTTATCTGGGGTGTTGCATAATATTTGGATCAACGGAACAGTGGTAATTATACAGTTGTGGCCAAAATTATTCAACCCCCAATGCTGTAAAGGGGTTTAGGGACTATAGTGTACATTTGGAATTGTATTCAGAATCAAATCCTACAAGGACGTTGTAACTACCCAAATGCAACTAAAATGACATCAATTGTTTATGTAATACAGTAGTAAATGGTTCTTATGTGGTTTCTTCATTGCCACAATTATTCAACCCCTTAAAGACTACCACTCTGAAGAACAGAGGTTCATACAGGTGCTTTCCATCAGGTATTGAAAACACCTGTGGATGTCACCGAGCAGCAATCAAGCATAATAAGCACCAATTAGGCAGCTTTAAAATGACTGTGATACTCAGCTCCTTCTAGACATTTACTGGTGTGGTTACAAACATGGTGAAGGCAAGAGAATGGTCCAGGAAGACAAGAGAAGAGGTGATTTCTCTTCACAGGAAGGGCAATGGCTATAAGAAGATTGCAAAGATGTTAAACATACCAAGAGACACCTTAGGAAGCATCATTCGCAAATTCAAGGCAAAGGGCACTGTTGAAACGCTACCTGGTCGTGGCAGAAAGAAGATGCTGACTTCGACTGCTGTGCGCTACCTGAAGCGTAGAGTGGAGAGAAGTCCCCGTGTGACTGCTGAGGAACTGAGAAAAGATTTGTCAGATGTGGGTACAGAAGTTTCAGCCCAGACAATAAGACGCACACTGCGTAATGAAGGCCTCCGTGCCAGAACTCCCAGGCGTACCCCCTTGCTGTCTCCAAAGAATAAGAAGAGTCGACTGCAGTATGCCAAAAGCCATGTGGACAAACCACAAAAGTTGTGGGATAGTGTTCTGTGGACTGATGAAACAAAATTAGAACTGTTTGGGCCCATGGATCAACGCTATGTTTGGAGGAGGAAGAACAAGGCCTATGATGAAAAGAACACCTTGCCTACTGTGAAGCATGGTGGAGGGTCAATCATGCTTTGGGGCTGTTTTGCTTCTGCAGGTACAGGGAAGCTTCAGCGTGTGCAAGGTACCATGAATTCTCTTCAGTACCAGGAGATATTGGATGGAAACGTGATGCAGTCCGTCACACACCTGAGGCTTGGGAGACGTTGGACCTTTCAACAGGACAATGATCCCAAGCATACCTCCAAGTCCACTAGAGCATGGTTGCAGAGGAAAGGCTGGAACATTTTGGAGTGGCCATCCAATTTTTTTGGACTTATAATGTATTATCAATATTTTGGTATATTTCTTATGGAATGCATGTAATATGTTGTGATGTGCGCGGTTTTGTTTTTAATCATTTACAGCACAATGTGTTTAATTTAACACTTATTCAGAACTGTGGCAGTCACTGCTATTTTTTCTTAGTTTTTTTTCACAGTTTTTGGTTGTTTTTCTGTTAGCACTAGATATCCAAGGTGCAGAGCTATACTTATATATTCCAAGTTGTACCTTGTTTGAACTTTCTGTAAATACACTGTTATTATTCTTGGCCTCTGTGTGATCACTGTTCGCCGACACACCACGCTGCACCCTGCTCACAAACAACCATCCATATTCCCATCACACACGTTCCTGGAAAAGGCTCTAGGATACTCGGTGCTGCAGCAATCAGACACTGGAGATTGGATCTTTTCTGGAATATGCAGTTCAGTTTTGGGCACCAATTCACAAAACGAATACTGGGGAACTGAGAGAGTGCAGAGAAGGGCAACTGGGGGAATCAATGGTGGAGAAGGATCTGGGAGTTCTGGTAGATCACAAGCTTAATAATGTCATGCAATGCCAAGCTGCAGTTTCTAAAGTGAGCAAAATCCTCTCTTGTATTATAAGAGGTATAGACTCCAGAGAGAGAGATATCATATTACCCCGGTACAAATCATTAGTAAGACCTCATCTGGAATATGCAGTTCAGTTTTGAGCACCAATTCACAAAAAGAACATTAGGGAACTGGAGAAAGTGCAGAGAAGGGCAACCAAACTGATAAGAGGCATGGAGAAGCTCAGCTATGAGGAAAGATTAGAGGAAATGAATTTATTCTCTCTTGAGAAGAGGAGATTAAGGGCGGATATGATCTCCATGTATAAATACATCAGTGGTTCATATAGTGAACTCGGTGTAGAGCTATTCACCCTGAGGTCATCACAAAGGACAAGGGGGCACTCTTTACGTCTGGAGGAAAAGAGATGTAAAAATACGGAAAGGTTTCTTCACAGTAAGAGCTGTGAAAATGTGGAATAGACTCCCTCAAGAGTTGGTTCTGACCAGCTCAGTAGATTGCTTTAAAAATGGCCTGGATTCTTTTCCTAGATACATGTAATATAACTGGATACTAACATTTATAAGTAAAGTTGATCCAGGGAAAATACTGCCTTTTGGGGGATCAGGAAGGAATTTTTCCCCTGCAGAGCAAATTGGATCATGCTTTGCTGGGTTGTTTTTTGCCTTCCTCTGGATCAACTGTGGGAATAAGATAACTTTTTTTTTTATTTTAATGGTTGAACTGGATGGATTTTTGTCATTTTTACAGCCAGACTAACTATGTAACATGACAGTGTAGATATGTACCAGCACACCACAAAAAAAGTCAAGTGGGCATTTTTGTGATGTGATATGCGTGACTCTCAGACATTGAACTCTCCTGTTTGTGAAGTGACCATACATCAAAGATACCGCTTGGACAACTTGAATTGGAGTTCCACCCGGAAGTGGAATCTTCCTCCCCCCTCCACATTTGGCACCTTTTTTTGGGGGACAGATACTTGGTTTTGACAGGTACCCGCTCCCACTTCCAGTTCCAGAAATTTGGCCCCCCCATGGCCCTCTGAGAAACTCAACAGGTCCCAGAGGATTGCGGCCCATTCGCAAAATGCAGCATGCATCGCACATGCGCAGTAGGAACATGGCTGTGAAGCCACAAGGCTTCGCTGCCGGTTTCCCTCAGTCAAGATGGCGGAGCCCTTGCAGCACCACCAAGGAAGATTTAATCACAACACTTCTGATGTTAGCCACTAGCTCAGCTTTAGAGATGAGCCTTAGGATACTGACTCAAAATGTAAGAATAAAGATAATTTTGATTGCAGTGTAGGGCAGTCGTGGATGAGACTCTTTGGGATGACATTAGAGAGCGTGAGATCGTTGGGAACAAATCTAACCAAGCTGGTTCCACAAGTTGAAACAAACCCATCTATGGGCCACTCATCTTGCCCAGATGACCAAGAGCGTCAGGAGATGAGGGTGCTATTTACTAGCTAGGTGTATCAAGAAGGCATGCTGGACTTGTGTGGATAGAGTTATTGATATGAAAAAAGAAAAAAAATAGAATTGTCTGTCTGCTGGTTTTGTTGGTTAAAAGGAAATGTATAGTGGTTTTGTACATATTTTCTTCTTCATACTATATATTATTAAAAACAGATTAATTGTAATCAGTCAAGCAAAGTGAGCCTCAAAAATGAAGCTTCTGCTATATGGTCTCTTTATATACCTCACAGTACACAGGGACTCCTTTGCCATATATGTTTATTTGTTAAACCATTTTTTAATCTGTTTTTGCTATATGTTTACAATTTTTGTTTAACATTTATAAAATAAAAAATAAAATTAACAACAAAAAAAGCAACAATAAAATTAAAATGGACAAAAAAAATTGTTTTCCCACGTTCATCTCTCCTGTAGAACACTTTATCCCATTTTTTTCAAATGCTTATTTTATCCTCAAACAAGGAAGCTTCTGCTCTATGGTCTTTTTATATACCCCACAGTGCACAGGGACTCCTTTGTCATGAGTATGTTTATTTGCTAAACAAAAATTGTACACATATAGCAAAAACAGATTTAAAAAATGGTTTAAAATTGATAAAATTAAAAATGAACAAAAACACACACGCAAAAAAAAAAAAAATTGCAATTGACAAAAAAATAGTTTTCCCATGCCCATCCTCACACAAGGAAGCTTTTGCTGTATGGTCTCTTTATATATCCCACATGGACTCCTTTGTCATGTATGTTTGTTTGTTAATAAAAAAATTGTACACATGGGCAGCACAGTGGCTAAATGGTTAGCACTTCAGCCTGGCAGTACTAGAGTCATTGGTTCAAATCCCAACCACGGCACCACCTGCCTGGAGCTTGCTTGCTCTCCCTGTGTCTGCGTGGGTTTCCTCCGGGTACTCCAGTTTCCTCCCACGCTCCAAAAACATGCTGCTAGGTTAATTGTCTCCTGTCTAAATTGGACCTAGTATTATTATTATATAGGATTTTATAGCACCAACAGTTTGCTCAGCACTTTACAATATAAAGGGAAACAATACAGCAACAATACAGTTCAACACAAGAGGGATAGGAGGGCCCTGCTCCTTGGAGCTTACAATCTAGAAGAGTATGTGTATGTATGAATGTGAATTAGAGACCTTAGATTGTACCTTAGATTGTACGCCCCTTGAGGGTTAGGGACTGATGTCAATGTACATAAATTGACGGCGCTATATAAGTACCTGAAATAAATAAATAAATACACATATAGCAAAAACAAAATAAATGATTTAAAATGTATAAAAGATCAAATAAAAATTAAAATGGATAAAAACTGTAAAAAATAAAATTAAAATCAACAAAAAACAAAGAATAAAATTAAAATTGATTAAAAAAAAAATATATCGTTTCCCACATTCATCTCTCCTTTGGAAGACTTTCATATGCATGATATTTCATTTCTTTTATATATACCGTATTTATTATAAGAATAGAAAAATGGTGCACAAACTGTTTAATTCAAACTGTTGCCCACATCACGTAAATTGCTTTGCAGAATAATATATTTAAGATTTAGAGAAACAGGTGTCTTATCAGCTTCACATGTATCTCCACCTTGCCATGTTTTTCCTTATCTTGTCTCTGAAATAAATAGTTTTGTACAGAGCTACACACATCTGTACCCCCTAACTGTATCATCATAAGGTAAGGTTAACCAATAAACACATTTCAAATTAAGATACCTTTTCCGCACTCCCTTATCAGTTTCAAAAGATGGCATGTCCCTGAACTTCTAATAAATAATGGGGCCAGAACATAATTCCGCACTATGCCAAAGATGATGTCCAAATTAATTGGACATTTTTGTTTTTATTAAAGGAAATAATGCAGTAGTTCAAGGTAGTTTCACTCATTATTGTTGGAACATGAATGTCAACTTGTAGGTAAGGCATTTGATTGCGGTTTCTTTACACCCTACACATCTTTGGTTTTTAATTTAAAGAAAATGCTTAAAAAATACAGAAGAATTTAAAATACATGGCCGGAGATATTTAATTGGATATCGTTAGCTCGCTAGTGTACTGTATATAAAAAAGGGACTGTTTCATGAAATTCAAACTTACTTTCTAACTACTAGCAGAACAATTTTCTCTCTGCTAGTACGTCTAGTGCACTACCACTGCTGTACAGATAAAAACTAGATCATCATTATGGAGGATTTATCAAGCCCTAACAGTTCGCACAACACTTTAGAAAATAAATGGAGACAGTACAGTCACAATACAATTCAAGACAAGAGAGAGTTAGGGCGGCCTTGCTAATAAGAGCTTACAATCTATTCTAAAGGATATCTATTTTACGTATTGATAAATATATCTTGTTCTGTCTAGTTTTGACATTTATGTGTTGACAAAATAGAAAGGGTCTCTCTACCAGGAAGGAAGGAATTTTTTTCCCTGCAGGAGCAAATTGGATCATGCTTTGCTGTTTTTTTTTTGCCTTCCTCTGGATCAACTGTGTGTATAAGATTATAACTTTTTTTTTTTTTTTTGTATTTCAATGTTTTTATTAATTTATAAACAGTTTAAGACAAGAGCAACAAAACACACCCACGCAGGGGCTATCAATTGCACATAAAACAAATAAAAAAAACACCAACAAAGCAAAAGGTGCAGGGGCTATCAATGGCACATAAATGACAAAAACATTAGTATAACATCAACAGTAACTCAAACTAAAGGCAGCTATCCACTGTCACACCAAAAACAAACAGAAAAAGAAAAGGAAAGAGGAGTACAAATGGAAAAAGATAACAAGACCAAGAGCAGGGATCCAAGAATGCCAATACTGAGAAACATCACAACCCCAGACTATCCGGGGGGAGCGTGGGAAAGGCATATTGCAACCACGGCTCCCATATTTTCAAGAATTTCCGTTGGGAGTTGTTACAGATACTTGACATCTGTTCATTGAGCATCATAGTGGTCATATGATCCAGCACCCCCTGAAGAGGGACAAACAGGCTCTTCCAGGCCTGAGAAATTGTTCTAGTAGCCAACAAAAACAAATAGGAAGCCAACTTCTGCTGGTGAGCCAAGAAGCCCGGCATGGGACAATGAAGCAAAGAATACCGAGCATCTCGGCGTATGGAGAGATGGAACAAGGTGAAAAGGAGGCCAAACACACGAGACCAAAAAGAAACAGCCTTGAGCATGGCCACCAGATACGCAATACATCACCACAACCCCGAAAGCATCAATCACTGCGGGCAGGGTTCGCCCGGGCCAAACGAGCCGGAACCCAATACCAACGAAACAATACCCTGTATGCTGCTTCCAGCGTGGTCGTATTAAATGAACATTTAGCTATAAGCGGCCAGGCCTTATTCCAGTTTTCCAGATCCAGACTGCCTCCAGGTCACGCTTCCACTGAGCGACATATGAGAGAGAAGTATACTTCGAGCGTCTGTTCAAAGCTGCATAAATAAAGTAAATAAGGCCCGGGATGCCCGGATGCTGTTGGCAAAGGAGTTCAAAGGCAGATTTCTGATATGGGAAAGTGGAAGTGCCCCGCAGTGAGGTCAGCCAATGCCACAATTGAAGGTAACAAAAAAATTCCGCCGGAGGAACATCCCGTGACTCCCGAAGAGAATTCCAAGTGGAGAAGGACCGATAAGTCAAAAAGTGTCACACCTGCAAAAAACCATTGGCCACCCACCAAGAAAATGCCCTTGGTTGATCTAAATCAGGTGGGAAAAGAGGGTGGTTAATAATTGGGAGCAAAGGTAGGAAAGGTAACATCAGGCCACTGGAGTAACGTACTGAGTCCCACACTTGTAGACCATGGAGCGAATTTGGACTCCGTGCCATAGGGCAGGGGGAAGCCATAGAAGCGTAGATGTTGCAATAGGGGCACAATTAGGTAGTTCCAGCAAGACCCAAAGAGGAACGTCTGAGGAAGCGTGCAACATAGACAGCGGGGCAATCTGGCTTGCCTGATAATACTTAGTTACATTAGGCACCCCAAAACCACCCTGGAGCCTATGAACAATTTTTTTTTTTTAATGGTTGAACTGGATGGACTTTTGTCTTTTTTCAGCCAGACTAACTATGTAACTATGTAACTACCAGCCCATAAAACAGTCTCCATAGGTGTTTAAGAGGAAACCATGCTCTGTGAAAGGACATTGTCCATTCACAGGAGCGCAGCTCAGAAATGAGCTTGATTGAGTGCCCCCATAGCAGGTGGTTTGCTATTGGGGACACTCGGCAGGGGGAAGGAGCCAGAATTTCTGGTAGGGGACCTTAAAAGAAGAGGATTATGGCTGCTATTTGCAAAACAATTTCACAGAGCAGGTACACCAAGTATAACATTTATTTTTACAACCTTCACAATCACTTTACGTATGTTTGCAATTTACTATGGCTGAAACACTTTTTTATTATGGTTTAAGTCAGGTAAATTTAGAATATAGCATTAGCTGCTTTTGCATTTTCATATGCCAGCAAGTGGAGCTCTTGACTTCTCTTTAAATTATGTACACCGATCCGTCCTCTGACAATTGCCGGTTATCGGCAGTACTTTCCTCACGCTGTCACAGCGTGAGGAAAGTGCAGCCAATAACCGGCAACTGCATTTCTTTCTGATCAGTGTGTCATTGGACACAGCTGATCACGTGGTAAAAGGCCACTGTGATTGGCCTTTTACCACATCACGGGATCAGCTGTGTCAGTAGGACACAGCAATCACGGAGATGGCCGGGTATGCGCCCCCGGGGGCACGTGGGAGAGAGCGTTCTGGGAGGACATCATATGATGCCCTCCCAGAACTGGCCAGCCGCAGTGAAGCCATCATTAGGCTATCTGCGGTTGGCAAGTGGTTAAGGATTTGCACCTTTGGGGAGCAGGGGGAAAGCGGGTACCCGAATTTGACAGATACCTGTACCCACTTCCAGTGCAATCACCTAAGGCGATTGGAAGTGGAAGTTGTCCTCCCCACCTCCCTCCTGTCATGTGTCCCAGAAGGCTACAGGACCATTCACAAAGCCCAGAGCTACTCGCGCAGTGGGCCACCCGTAAGCTGTCACAGCCGGTTGCCCACACTGAAGATGCCAGCACCAGGGGGAGAAGATGGCCGGTGAAACAAGCCGTGGTGAGGAGACCACTGGACCGAGGGACAGGTAAGTGCCTGTATTTTAAAAGTCAGCAGCGACTGTTTTTGCAGGTGCTGACTTTTATTGTTTTTCTATTTCAACTGGAACTCCACTTTAAATCTTATATATGATTGGTTATCTACGCTTTATAATTTGAAGGATTTTGGTGTTCATGTGTGTAATTTGGGCAATTTATAAGTGGTCTTACATCATTTAGGGGGGTCATAAAATGGCACTCTCTACCTGAGGATTCTTTGTGACAGATTATACAGTATTTAAAACCGAGTGTATTATTAAGCAGAAGGATCTAAAACCAAGCTCTCCTTTTACTGCAATGTGGAAAATCCCCTTAAGATGAGTGATTTCTTTTTAAAAGCAAATTAAACAAAGCGATTTTTGCCGTTGGACCTTCTCTGGCCTCTACAAGAATGCTTGTCATGTCTAAGCTGATTGTTAATTTTCTGTGTCATTATAAAGCTTGCAAACCATGCAAAGAGGAGTTTAAACACACTTGATTAACTAATCTCTTGAGGGAGCTTTCCTAACTGTAGAGGTATCTCTGTGCTATGTATATGCTTCATAAATATATTTATGTATTTATGCATATATCAGAACACGGTAATATGTTCTCTAGTGTGGATTATTTATGCGCAACATCGTGTAATGCACCGAAGAACTACTGAGAAATGAAAGCCGGCCCCTACCATACAGAGGATACAACCTATACATATACATTAGTGCTCATTGCAGATAATGGATTAGTTAGGAGCATCACAGTGTCACTGACGTATCTCCCATTATTGTGACAAATGAGGCGGAGAAGTGAGATACATCTGGCACATCACTTCCACTGGCGCCCTTTAAGTTTGTGCTTCATTTGCGCAGTTGCATTAAAAAGTACGATCACGCTTCTATTTCTGGAAGTCAGTCATGCTGTGGGCTTCATGAGTGCCAACTGGAGGAGAGGAAGATACAGGTAGATCATAGCTAACAGTAAAGATTTAGGCATGTTCCAGTGCAGGTCAAAAAAGTGAAATGAAGTAGCTGGTTTAACCTCCCTGGCGGTATGATTATTTCAGATTTTTGGTGCTGAAAGCGGTACCATTATTTTGCATGGAAATTTGGCGTTTTATATTGTAGGCCTGTAATTCTTCGGAATAACTCACTGAAATCTGTCCGAACAAGAGTCTAGTAAACATCCCGGGTAGGATAAAACTTGAAACACGAAATCATAAATTATAATTTAATAAATAATCATAAAAAATAATATAATAATAAATTTAATTCAATATAATCAAACCAAAAACACTGAAATTTGAAATAGAGCGCCAAGTTCGCACATCACTGAGCAAAGTCGCAAAATCATTTTCAGTGTTTGATGACGAATTTCCCCCACGAATCATTATTACTCAATTCTGCAAGTGGTTCTGATTTACTATCGCTGTTCTCTAGCTGGTCTAAAACTGCTTTTGACCTAAAGGGGCGCTTTTTGGACGCCATGGACATTTCTAATTTTCCAGGCAGAAAGAACAGTAAAAATGAAGGCAGGGCGCAGGACAAAGCACTCGGGACAAAATGTATGTGAAATGGTTTGGTACAGTAATGTAATACTATGTGATTTTAGTGATTTCTGTGAATGTCACTTTTTGTCATTTTCAAATTTCCCGCCGTTCCATCCCCCGTACGTCCCGATGCTCGCAGAGGATGGAACCCAGATGACAGATGCCGGCATCCACCAGAGGACATTGCCGGGGACACTGCAGGAGGGACATCGCGGGAGCGCAGGACAAGGTAAGTGATCGAGGTATCGCGGAGCAGCGCTGCATGGTAAGCCCGAGTGTAGCTCGGGGTTACCGCTTGCGATACTGAAACTTTACCCCGAGCTACACTCGGGAATACCGCCAGGGAGGTTAAGTGGCAATATAAATGCTTCCATGAATCTGATCGAAAATCTGTGGGGTGATCTGAAGAGGCTGTGCACAGATTTTCGATCAGATTCAGGTCTGGGCTCTGGGTGGACCATTCCAAAACTTGAATCTTCTTCTGGTGAAGCCACCCCTGTGTTGATTTGGATGTATGTTTTGTGTCGTCATGCTGAAAGATGAAGTTCCTCTTCATGTTCAGCTTTCTAGCAGAAGCCTGAAGGTTTTGTGCCAGTATTGACTGGTATTTGGAACTGTTCATAATTCCCTCTACCTTGACTAAGGCCCCAGTTCCAGCTGAAGAAAAACAGCCCCAAAGCATGATGCTGCCACCACCATGCTTCACTGTGGGTATGGTGTTCTTTTGGAGATGTGCATTGTTATTTTTGCGCCAAATAGATCTTTCGGAATTATGGCCAAAAAGTTAAACCATTGGTTTCATCAGACCATAACACATTTTCCCACATGCTTTTGGGAGACTTGGATGTTTTTCTTCGTAAGAAAAGGCTTCCGTCTTGCCTCTCTACCCCATAGCCCAGACATATGAAGAATAAAGGAGATTGTTGTCTCATGTACCATACAGCCAGTACTTGCCAGATATTCCTCCAGTTCCTTTAATGTTGTTGTAGGCTTCTAGGCAGCCTCCCAGACCAGTTTTCTTCTCATCTTTTCATCCATTTTGGAGGGACGTCCAGTTCTTGGTAATGTCACTGTTGTGCCATATTTTCTCCACTTGATGATGACTGTCTTCACCGTGTTCCATGGTATATCTAATGCCTTGGAATATCTTTTGTACCCTTCTCCTGACTGATACCTTTT
This sequence comes from Staurois parvus, assembly GCF_062004578.1. NCBI lineage: Eukaryota > Metazoa > Chordata > Amphibia > Anura > Ranidae > Staurois > Staurois parvus. Next base: position 55,784 of record NW_028318282.1, read on the forward strand.
AACAGTGACATCCCTCTGATGCTTTGGAAGCTCTCTGCGGAACATGGCTTTTGCTGTAGGATGTGACTAAGAAAATGTCAGGAAAGACCTACTAGAACAGCTGAACTTTATTTGGGCTTAATCAGAGGCACTTTAAATGATGGCAGGTGTGTACTGACTCCTATTTTACATGAATTTTAATGTGATTGCTTAATTCTGAACACAGCTACGTTCCCAGTTATAAAGAGGGTGTGCACACTTATGTAACCACATTATTTTAGTTTTTTATGTTTACTCCCCCCAAAAAAGATTTGTTTGTTTTTCAATTGAGTTCTACAGTTTATAGGTCACATTAAAAGGTGGAAACATTTCTGAAATTATTTATCTTTGTCTCATTTTTTTACAACACAGAAACCTGACATTTTCACAGGGGTGTGTAGATTTTTTTAATCCACTGTATTTTATGAAATACAAGTCAACTATGTTTATGGCTCTGTTGCTGTTGATTTTGCATCAATTCTCATTTGGTAAAACCATCACCACTGAAACAAGAAGTATGGAGAATCCTCTCTAATAATATCCCGAACAGCAAAAAACAAAAACTAAAAGGGTTTCTAATCTTGTCCCAATCTTTATAAAACTTAAAGAAACCCCACAGAACTCCCACAAAAGCCTTACCCTATTTATCGATGTTTTCACCCCAAATTCACCATTTTACCTCTTTTAAGATGTAATTAGAAAAATGGGTGAACCTTTGGTGAAAGATATCTGAAGCTTGAGCAAAACTATTGATAAATAGACCTTCTCTGGGCCCAAATCAAATATGGGAAAAGTAGGTCTCACTTGTTACATATTTTTTCCATTTGGCATTGCCAAAAGAATTTTCTTGCAATATAAAAATATTTGACACAGTGGAAACATGATGGCACATGTTATGACAATCTTTGCTGTGAACATGGACACAAAGCAGACCTACAAGATCGTAATTCTACGTGTCAACAACTCATGAAAAACGTCAAAGAAACAATGTAGCCTTGCTGCACACTGACTGTTGAATATTTTTGTACAGGGTTAAAGACTTTTTTTTAAAATGTATTCATTGTATCACAATGCATCTACAGGTTTCAGTCCCTGATACTATGAATATACAAGCACTTGTACTATATTGCCAAAAGTATTGGGCCCGCCCTCCAAATCATTGGATTCAGGTGTTCCAATCACCTCCATGGCCACAGGTGTATAAAATCAAGCCCCTAGGCATGCAGACTGCTTCTACAAACATTTGTGAAAGAATGGGTCGCTCTCAGGAGCTCAGTGAATTTGACCATGGTACCGTGATAGGTTGCCACCTGTGCACAGTCAACTGTTAGTGGTATACTATATTTATAACAAAGTGGAAGCAACTGGGAGCAACAGCAACTCAGCCACAAAGTGGTAGGCCACGTAAAATGATAGAGCAAGGCCAGCACATGCTGAAGCATACGGTGCGCAGAAGTCAGCAGCTGTCTGCATAGTCAATAACTAAAGACCTCCAAACTTGGTGTGGCCTTCAGATTATCACAACAGTGTATACAGAACTTCATGGAATAGGTTGCCATTGCCGAGAAGCTGAATCCAAGCCTTACATTACGAAGTACAATGCAAAGTGTCGAAAGCAGTGGTGTAAAGCACGCTGCCACTGGACTCTAGAGCACTGGAGACATGTTCTCTGGAGTGACAAATCACACTTCTCTGTCTAGCAATCCGATGGACAGGTCTGGGTTTGTCGGTTGCCAGGAGAACAGTACTTGCCGGACTGCATTGTGCCAAGTGAAAAATTTGGTGGAGGGGGGATTATGGTGTGGGGTTGTTTTTCAGGGGTTGGGCTTGGCCCCTTAGTTCCAGTGACGGGAACGCTTAAGGTGTCAGCATACCAAGACATTTTGGAAAATTTAATGCTCCCAAATTTGTGGGTAGACTTTGGGGATGGCCCCTTCCTGTTCCAACATGACTGCGCACCAGTGTACAAAGCAAGGTCCACAAGACATGGATGAGCAAGTTTGGGGTGGAGGAACTTGGCTGGTCTCAATCCCATAGAACACCTTTGGAATGAATTAGAGAGGAGACTGCAAGCCAGGTCTTCTCATCCGACATCAGTGCCAGACCTCACAAATGTACTTCTGGAAGAATGGTCAAACATTTCCATAGACACCCTCCTAATCCTTGTGGACAGCCTTCCCAGAAGAGTTGAAGCTGTTATAGCTGCAAAGGGCAGGACAACTCAATATTGAACCCATGGACTAAGACTGGGATGCCATTAAAGTTCATGTGCGTGTAAAGGCAGGCGTCCCAATACTTTTGACAATATAGTGTATAAATATAAACAGTTCAGCATTAGCCACGTTCAATGGCACATCCTGCAATTTAGTTTCAAAGTCTAGAACATTGTTGTGTGCATTACACAATATGCAGCTATTTCTAGGGTAGGCATTTGATGAATATGGGGCAGCAAAGCAAATATCAACAGATGATTTAAAAAGCTTGAAGATGGATTTCTTAGATTTTGCTATTGCATTAATCAAAGCTTCAACATCACAGACTTTCATCCTTGCAGCTTTTAGGATGAAATGAAAATAGAAATATGCAATGGATCATTCACAAAAGGAGAATTGTCATGGCTGACACCACATCACTATTGCCTTGGCCCAGGACAGCTCTCTGAGTTTAAATAGTTTTCTTCTTAGAATATCCCTCTTTCAAGTCTAATCAACCTACTGCTACCTGCAGTGCTTTTGTCTTGCTACTTCTGATGTGATTACTGATGCCTTCCCTGGTTTCACCTAATTTTCAGTATAAATGTTCATTATTATTATTATACAGTATTTATATAGCGCCAAAAAGATTGCCAAGCGCTGTACATTTTAGTGGGAGACAGTACATGAGACAGTACAATAACAATACAATGCGATACAATGGGGTTCGAGGGCCCTGCTCCTTGGAGCTTACAATCTAGGAGGGAGGGGATAGTGGTACAGGAGGAAATGGCTGTGGGGGGTGGAGTGATAGGAGGAGCGAAGGAGATCGGCTGTTAGGTGAGGGCGGGGTAGGCTTCCCTGAAGAGATGGGTTTTCAGGGTGCGCCTAAAGGTTTGGAGGGTAGGTGACAGTCTGATGGATTGGGGTAGTGAGTTCCAGAGGATGGGGGAAGACCTGGAGAAGTCCTGGAGTCGGGCATGGGAGGAGGAGACCAGGGAGCTAGAGAGTAGGAGGTCTTGTGAGGAGCGAAGAGTATGTGTTGGGTAGCAGATGGATATCAGGTTGGTGATGTAGTTTGGGGCAGTATTATGAATAGCTTTGTACGTCAATATTAGTAGTTTGAATTTTATGCGTTGGGCAATCGGAAGCCAGTGGAGGGAATGACAGAGGGGGGTGGCGGATACGGAGCGGTTGGTAAGGTGGATGAGTCTGGCCGCTGAGTTCAGGATACACTGAAGCGGGGATAGTCTGTGATGAGGTACGCTGGTGAGGAGGGAGTTACAGTAGTCGAGTCGTAAGATAATAAGGGAGTGAACAAGTTGTTTAGTAGTGTCTGGGGTTAGGAACGAACGTATTTCGGAGATGTTGCGGAGGTGGAGCCTGCATGAATTTGCTAGCGATTGGACATGGGGATGGAAGGACAGATTGGAGTCTAGAGTGACGCCTAGAACTTTGGCTTGCGGGGTGGGACTGATGGTGGCGTTATTGGTCGTGATGGAGAGGATGGGGGGGGGGGGGCACGGGCTGGGGGGAAAACTCGGTTTTGGAAAGGTTTAATTTGAGAAAATGGAGTGACATCCAGTCTGATATGTCGTTCAGTAGGCAGGTGATTCGGTCGGAGACTGAAGGGGTGAGGCGAGGAGTAGAGAGGTAGATTTGCATGTCATGGGCGTAGAGGTGGTAGTTGAAGCCGTAGGAGTGTATTAGTTGGCCAAGGGAGGAGGTGTAGATGGAGAAGAGAAGGGGCCCAAGGACAGAGCCTTGGGGGACCCCAACAGAGAAGGGGAGAGAGGGGGAGGTGGCAGCGTTATAGGTAACACTGAAGGAGCGCTGGGATAGATAGAAGGAGAGCCAGGAGAGAGCGGAGTCTCTGATACCAAGGAGGTATAGTTTTTTTTTTTTTAAGGAGGAGGGGGTGGTCATTTGTGTCGAAGGCCGCGGAGAGGTCGAGGAGTAGGAGGACATTATAGGACATATTCATAAAAGTTATAGTTTGTTATTTATGGCATCTCACCTATGAGGTTTGTGGTGTATATTTATACACCTGAATGCTCTAACTTGGATCAGAAGGGTTGCCAAACTCTGGCAACCAAGGCATTTAAGCCAGATCTTCTACTGAGTACTCTGGGTCTGGGTCTCCCTTGCATTTTCAATTGCCATCATCCCAAATAGGTTCCTATAGATTAGCCATTCTCAATCAGGGTTCCTTCAAAAGCTGTTAGTGGTTGCTTGAGCTGTGGCTGATTGACTTCCCATCTCATGGTGCCATAGTTCTGCATAGTTACCCCCTGATTAACTGATTTTAGGAGTAGTTCCCAAGACTCAAACATTTTTTTTTAAGGGTCCCTCTGGGATAAAAAGGTTGAGAAAGGCTGCAATATATAGACATTTTTAAAGTGGAGTTCCACTCACCCTGTCAAAAAATAAAAGTTAGCAGCTACAAAAACTAACTGCTGACTTTTAAAAAAACAGCCACTTACCTGTCTCTCGGTCCTGCAGTGTGTCCCCCGCAGCCCGTTTCACCGGCCGTCCAGTATTCAAGGAGGCCAGCATCTTCAGTGTGGGCACCCGGCTGTGACAGCTTGCGGCTTCACATCCGGGTACCCACTGCTCATGCGTGAGCAGCTCTACGCTTCATGAATGGTCCTGTAGTCTTCTGGGACCTGTCACGTGTCCCAAAAGACTACAGGGAGGGAGGGAGGGAGGACACCTTCCGCTTCCGATCGCCTAGGTGATCAGACCAGAAGTGGGAGCGGGTACTTGTCAAATTTGGGTGCCCCCCAAAGGTGCCAATCCTTAATGGGGAGCGGGGGAGCAGTCCTTAAAGCGGAACTTCCCCTTTTGGGTGGAGCTCCTCTTGAAGTTTTTGCTGAACTGGTTATTTATTCCTTTTATGTCCATTCTACCAGTAATATTCCGTTGGAACATCACAGTTAATTTCGTTTTAAATTATCTTCTTTTCAGCAGTTATTATACCTTTGATTTTTATTTTCAGTCATGGTATTACATATATAAAATTAAAGTTTTATATACCAATTATATTTTCAGAACAAAACAATGTTAGTCTTAGGCTGGCTATAGATTGATTTATTTTGCTCAAACAGAAGGATGAACAGAAAAAAAATGGATTCCCCATCAATACAAGTGTAAGACCCTCTAGGTAATCTAGACAGGATTTTTGTTAGTTGGAGGCTGGGTGGCAGCCTGGGAGTGAAACAGGAGTTTCTGGAGCCCTCCCACCCTTCCAGAAAGCAAGAGAACTTTCTAAAAGAGGGGCAGAGGTCCAGATCTGCATGTTTGCGGGACCTTGTCCAATCCTCAGGCAGGAGGCCAGGCATGGTGACCAAGGACAACCCTTAAATTTGGCAGAGACTGAGCAGCAGGGGAGTCGAGTGGAAGATGGACTAAGAGGAAGATGCTGGAGTGTAGAGCCTGGGAGGGGACCCCGGGGAAGGGAGCCTACCTACAGGCTGGGTGCTGGAAAGGACGATCTCCACTGCCAAAAGTCACCTGGGGAGGACATCATCAGCAGCAGGGAAGGAGCCAGCCTAGGGAAAAGCCTGAAAGCAGCTACCAACCCACCACGCTGATAGGACATAACAGTACTCCTAAAACCCCTGGGCCAGATAAAGGGAGAAGGCAGCCTACTAGTCCTCTTTGGGGACTACTTACCTGGCAGATCTTGGAATCCCTTGACATGGGGTCTAAGGAGGTACACCAAGGGAACTTTAGTGCTTCTGAAAGAGACAGTGCTATTTTTGGATCCACATTTTTGTCCAGTGTACAGCTTGCTAAGAAGTTGTCCTAAAGTTGCAGTTCCTTGGGCATTCAATATACCTCTAGACCCCATTCAAGTTGTTAACCCCTTAATAAAAACAACTAAAAACCAGCTCAAGGACTGTTTAACAACTCTGAATGTGTAACTGTGGAAGATGCATGTTGCTTGCCCATGCAGAGCTTAGGGAGGGACCCAAACAAATTCAGCGGCCCTCAAGAGGGTGGTGCCACACAAGCAAGGTGGATGGAAGAATCAACAGCTCTTTGTCATTGTATTCTGACAGTGGGGACCCCTCTGCTGTCAGAATATCTTAGAGAAACATTTTTCAAGATCTTGTCTGACAGAAGTTTATCATTAGATCAGCTTCTGTCGAGCATGAGCGGCTACAGATGGATCGAAATTTGGTCAATCCCTGCTGAACCAGCAAATTTCAATCCATCTGTGAACAGCTTTAGACCCAAACCTCATCTAAAGATAATTAATTCATGGTTCAATTAGGTATACACAGTATTAGGAAGTGGTTACCAACCTCAAGTTTTTAAATAGCCTTAACAGTGGATTTTTTGGGAATGGCCCTTAGATAAAATAACGATCATAAAATACCAAGCCATTGACATGGATATAAAGCACCCAAGCAAGGTGAAGAAAATCCTGAAAACACGTTGGGCTACTTGAGGACTCAGGTTGGGAACAACTGGTATAAGGTATAATTACAATGGCTTTGGTAGATACTTTTGGCTTAAGATCACTGCCAGCCAACAGCAGGAAATGCAACGTAAAAGAAGAAAAAGAGAGCAGCAAAGCAGAAAAAATAAATTAAAAAGCATTGGAACAGTTCAACCTAAATGTCCCACGTGTTCTAGGATGATAGAAAACTGTATGAAAAATAATACAAAAAAACATGGGCAAGCTGATTTGGGGATTTTTGTGGAGATGAGTTCAGTTAGCTAAGAAAGGGAGTAGACATGCATCTTTTTAGGTGTTTGTCTATGTATATTCAGGTGTGGTTTATCATAGCACCAAGAAGCGATTATCAGAGTTGCTGATAGATGGAATGTGACCCTTGGATTACATGTTTCCACTGACATTTTCATTGTGAAATGAAGTAGCACTAAAATGTTATTTTGCAGTGCCATTTTCACTGCCAACTTCTTTTAAATCGAAAGACTTTTTTTCATTCTAAATAGTCCGTTGTTACCCAAAAATGACAGTAAGGATGTATATAATTTTTATACTTTCCTTGACAGTTTTGTGGGAGTTTCTGCCTGATTGACAAAGACACCATCATTGCTGCATGACAAATAAAACGCCAGAGAGAATATTTCTTTTTCCCAATGGTCTTAAAAGAATATTATGTATGTATAAAGTATATGGAATCTTTTGTGTTAGAAAAACTCAAATAAATAATTTAAAGATCTGGTGATAGCTGAAAATAACTGTCACTTTTTGTGAATCGAGCTTTTGTCTGAGGCCAAGGAGCTTTAAAAATTGGTCGTATGGCTGAAAACAAAGATCCCTATCCTTGAGGAAAGCATTTAAAATTACACCTAATGTGTCTGGAAGACTGATCACAACAACATTACTTTTTGTAGCACACCCAAATACAAAACAGAAGATTGAGGGTTTGGTTGACCAAGACATTGTGAAATGATCACTTTGTGGTCACTGGAGGCAGAAATGGAATAGAGTGCAGTGTCCTCACTTTACTTTTACCTCCTACTGTTGCCCAACACCACCACTCAGGTCCCAAACACAATTATCTAATAGGTACAGAATAGCATGCTTTGTGTTAGGAGAACATTGTGCAAGACATTGCTCAAAGATACATGCACCAGGGAAGAAATTAACACCTTTTTTTTTGAGAAACAGTTTCTACGAACTGATGATAGTGGGATCCACCTTCTTTTTTTTTCCTGTGAATAGAGACATGGGGAAATCATCACTCAGACATGCTTTAACATAACATTTTGGAGAGAAAACTAGGGGTGGTTTAAAAGGAAATGTTTATCAAAGCTTGAGGTTCTGGGTGTAGTCCATCTACAAAGGCTTGCCAGCTACAATAAAGTGCAGTCTTTGAACAGTTGAAAACAAATATTTTCTAGGATCAACAGAGCAACAACTTTGAAACCCGGAGTATAATGTGATAAATAGCCAACATGCTGGTCTCACCACCCCACTTTCGTATTCGCCAATCATTGTATCCTACAAAGCATCTTGCTGCAGACTGGGACCATTGGTGGAGGTCTGCTTAGAAAATGCTGCAATAACTGGATCTGATGATCTGAGCACCCACATTTAAAAAATATAGATTTTAAAAAATATAGATTTTTAAAAATATATATTTTTAAATATATACTTCAGACTTTTTTTTTCAATATATAAAGTCATTTTAACATATATTTTTACATATATTTGTAAATGCATTCCAAAAATGTAGATTTGTATTTTTAAAGACACACAGTATATTTGAAAGGTATTTTAAAGATATTTTCAATAAAAATGCATTTCAACATACAGTATATATATATATATATATATATATATATACAGTTGCAAGAAAAAGTATGTGAACCCATTGGGATTACGTGGAGTTTTGCATGAATTTGGCATAAAATGTGCTCTGAACGTCATCTAAGTCACAACATTAAAAGAACACAGTCTGCTGAACATAATACTACACAAACATTAGATGTTGCCATGGTTTAATTGCACATAACATGTAAACATTCACAGTGCAGGAGGAAAAAGTATGTGAACCTTTGGACTTAATAACTGTTTGACCCTCCTTTGGCAGCAATAACCTCAACCAAATGTTTCCCGTAGTTGCAGATCAGACCTGCACAACAATCTGGAGTAATTTTGGACCACTCCTCTTCACAAAACTGTTTCAGTGTAGCAATATTCTTGGGATGTCTGGTGTGAATCGCTCTCTTAAGGTCATGCCACAGCATTTCAATCAGGTTGAGGTCAGGACTCTGACTGGGCCACTCCAGAAGGCGTATTCTGTGCTGTTGCAGCCATTGTTTTGTTGAATTACTTGTATGCTTTGTGTCATTGTCCTGTTGCATCACCCATCCTCTGCGGAGCTTCAGTTGGCGGACAGATGGTCGTACGTTTTCCTGCAAAATGTCTTGATAAACTCTGAAATTCATTTTCCCATCAATGACAACAATCAGTTCAGGCCCTGAGGCAGCAAAGCAGCCCCAGGCCATGATGCTCCCCCCGCCATGTTTTACAGTGGGGATGAGGTTTTGATGTTGGTGTGCTGTGCCTTTTTTTCTCCACACATAGTGTTGTGTGTTCTTCCCAAACAACTCAATCTTCGTTTCATTTGCCCACAGTATATTTTGCCAGTAGTGCTGTGGAACATCCAGGTGCTCTTTTGCAAACTTCAAACGTGCTGCAATATTTTTTTTGGACAGCAATGGCTTCCTCCGTGGTGTCCTCCCATGTACTCCATTCTTGTTTAATGTTTTCCTTATTGTAGATGTGTCAACAAAAACGTTAGCATGTGCCAGAGATTTCTGTAGGTCTTTAGCTGACACTCTGGGATTCTTCTTTACCTCATGCAGCATTCTGCGCTGTGCTCTTGCAGTCATTTTTACAGGACGACCACGCCTAGGGAGAGTAGCAACAGTGCTAAACTTTCTCCATTTGTAGACAGTCTGTCTTACCGTGGACACATGAACATCAAGGCTTTTGGAGATACTTTTGTAACCCTTTCCAGCTTCATGCAAGTCAACAATTCTTGATTGTAGCTCTTCTGAGAGCTCTTTTCTGTGAGGCATGGTTCACATCAGACAGTGCTTCTTGAAACCAGTAAACCCAAAACAGGTGTGTGTTTTTTAAGGGCAGGACAGCTGTCAGCAGCACATCCAATATCATCACACTGATTGGAGTCAAGGTTGGCTCACTCCTGGCTCCAATTAGCTCTGGGAGAAGTCATTAAGCTAGGGCCTCACATACTTTTTCCTCCCTGCACTGTGAATGTTTACATGTTATGTGCAATTAAACCATGGCAACATCTAATGTTTGTGTAGTATTATGTTCAGCAGACTGTGTTCTTCTATTGTTGTGACTTAGATGACGTTCAGAGCACATTTTATGCCCAATTCATGCAAAACTCCACGTAATCCCAAGGGGTTCACATACTTTTTCTTGCAACTGTATATATATATATATATATATATATATATATATATATATAAATAAATAATGTAGCCAAAATTATAGCATTTCAAATATATGTCAATATATTTGGGAAGAATATTTTTAAAATATATTTTTCTTCCATATGGGACAGCTTCTAGAGTTAACATTGAATGGTGGCCCAAGAATGAATGCTCTCACTCCAGTTGATAAGCCCCCTATGCGATAACATATTGCAGGTGACAGGTTCTCAGCTGGAGAGACAAGTGAGCCAGGGGGAGGGGGGAACATGGAACATTAAAAACACTGTAGAAGAGATGAGGTGGCTTTACAGAACTGATTGAATCAATTCTAGTTAGAAAGTCAAGAGCAGGAAGTGAAAATGTAAATAAAATTCCTGGCTGCGATAGCGGCAGAGAATGTGTTTAAATGCGGGCGCTGCCGCCAATGTAATAGTTACACTGAAAACTCTGAATTCTAAAGCACCTTGTTTCATAAACAATTGCCTTTTATTACGAGGTGGTATCAAAAACGTTGCAAGACTTGTTTTGTAACACGCCAACAGATGGCAGCACAAAGCTGCACACACAGTCACAGGGAACACCCACCTTCATAGGTCAGTGTGCCAAAAGACATTGTTCTCTGTACATCGGGAGCTGTGCAACTGGTGCTATTCTGACCACGTGCGTTACCACGCCTGCTATTTCATCATAAACAGTAAGTTAGAAGAAAGAGCAAACATGAAATTCTGTGTGAAATGTGTGGTCAAATCGCTGGATCGCTACAATGTTGTTAAAATGGTGACCTTTGAGCTGGATCTCTATCTTCAGGCATTTTCGGGGGGTGGAGCTCGTTGAAGGTTTTCCTGATCTTTCGTCATCTTCCAGTGATGTTCTTCCACTCTTGAAGAGCGCATGCCACTCAAAACACTAATTGCAGCATCACCATAAAGTTGACGAATCATGTCAAATACCTCTGTGGCATACTTGCCAAGTTTCACGCACAATTTAACAATCTTTTTTTTTTGTTCTAACTTACTGTCCATGATGAAATAGCAGGCGTGTTAATGCACAGTTGCATAGCACGCCCGATGAGCACAGGACAATATCTTTTGTCACACAGGACGATATCTTTTGGCACACAGACTTATGAAGGTCAGTGCTCCCTGTGACAGTGTGTGCAGCAACTTTGTGCTGCCATCTGTTGGCATGTTACAAAACTAGTCTCAAAACATTTGCATGGTTTCTACCTATTTTTCATCCTGTGCTGCATGTCGGTGTTCTCTTGCAACTCTTTATAGTAACGTTTTCTCTATATGCATGTACACCAGCGATGGCTGCATGGCATTTCTCAGGTTGTGTTTTCTGATGGTGAGAACAGTGGGTCATGCATGTAGAACATGTGTTCAAACAGCCATGTGTCTCCATCAGAAACCCATGTGACAGAGTGAAGTTTGTTTCTACAGTGACAGAGGCTCGTCAATGCTTCATGAATGGAGGATGGGCAGATGAATAAAAGGTCCACCTTCTGTATTCATAGAGCACTTTTTATTGATGGAAGCTATACTACAGCATCAATGAATAGAGCCGGGGGAATGGAAAATGCCTGCATAGTTGGCACCCTTGACAAGTGCCTATGTCAGGTCCAACAGCTAATATTAACCTGCGCAGCACCAGAATATTGGTATTGAGGGAAGATTTCAACAAAGACAGAAACATAGAACAGTGATGGCAGAAAAAGACCTGGTGGTCCATCGAGTCTGCTTGGTTTTTTAAAAATTTTTTTTGGGGGTGTTAACTTTTTTGTGCGAGTATAGATCTATATAAATACATAAAAAGTGAGCGCTCTGAAATCAGCAGCCAATGCACTCAAGGTAATCACAGCAAACCTCATAAGATAATAAATAAAATAAAGTGCAGCGCTAAGTAATAGCAGTGAATGTAAAAAGTATAAATGAATAATAAAATGTCTCATAAAATATCTGGAAGTATAAATGAACCGTTCATAAAATATATAAAGATGATCCACTTGTTGTAGCAGTATGCCAAGGCAAGTTGAGACAGGAACAAATGATAAAAGTGCGCACTCACCGGACGCGCATAGATATTTCACATGTTATCAATATCCACCCGGGTCACTTAGGAAGGCGGAGTAAGTGAGCTTCCATCTAAAGGTAGGTAATCTTGTCTTGGTGATGTATAACACTGTTCAACAGGTAAAAAGTTTTGGGCATAAAATTAGCTAATCTTACATAATTTTGGGGTGCTGAAAACGAAAATGACCCTAAAAAATGTTGATTGGCTCTAGTTTCCATGATATATTCACCCATCTAATGACGTAAGCCATTCAAAATTATGATGCAACTTCAGCTGCATATTGCGCAATTGATACTGGTGACCAATAGAAAATTGCATGTATACTGAGATGATGCAATATTAGCCTTTAATTGCATCACTTCACTGCATAAAAGCTGCAGTATCTGTAGCTGATTGTAGTTCGACAGCGTCTTTACATTTCGTTTTATGCTTATATAGGCTACTCAGTAATGCCTCGAACTTGTGTGAATAAAGCAGATAATTTCTGCTATATCTGCGGTGAAATAACTTTTATCTCACAAAAAAGGAGGATAACAGGAATGATTAAGAAAGCCTACAACTTGTATTTTGGCTGCAAGATAGGAGACCAGGACAAGAGCTGGGCACCACATATATGCTGCAATTCTTGTGGGACGGCACTGGAGCAATGGTTGAATGGAAAAAAGGCATCTATGCCTTTCGCTGTGCCAATGATTTGGAGAGAGCCAACAGATCACGTTAGTAATTGTTACTTTTGTATGGTGCCTCCAATTGTAAAAGGGCTAAATAAGAAGAAAAAGTTATCTGTGCACTATCCAAATATTCCATCGGCAATACGTCCAGTTCCTCATGGAGAGGGGCTACCAATTCCTAAAGCACCAGAATCCTTCGTGGTTGAGTCAAGTGAGGAAGAACCTGAAGCGTGTAGTCACGTGCAGTTGTAAGAGATAGCCCTTTCCTCGAATACAAGAGAAAAGCCAAGAGAAGCAAAACCGACACAAACTGAAGACGAAACTAGTGAGAATCCTAAGTATTAAAATGATTCAACTTAGCTTATGGCTATAATTTTTCTTGGTAATCCTATGCAATATATTATGCCATTTAGGCTTTGTTATGTTGTCAATATCACTTGCTTTATATTTGTGGAAAGACATCTATCTATATAATTATTGTGCATTATGTAGTCATTACGCCTATAGTAGAAAACTTTCCGTTTACAGAAAAACTAGAGCCAATTGACAAATTTCATTGTTATATTTGAACTCAGAATGTGAAATTCATTAAGAAATGGATCCTTTTGTTTCCAAAACTGGCAAAAAATAAAAATTTGTTGAACAGTGTAATTAAACTGCTAGGTCCAGAGGTCCCCTTAAGGTTGGACAGGTGCACAGCCTGGGTACAGGGCTCCCTCCCTCTGGTGGTAGTGGATTGTAATAGAATGTCCTGGAATGTCAGAGGTTGGCCTCCCCACGGATGATGTGCTTTGCACGAAAGGCCTAAGGAGGAGCCCACAGAGCATGACGTCGTAGCCACCTGGAGCCACGAGGAGGCCCGGCGGCCATCTTTATTAAGGAGTCAGTATTACTCTATCGCTACAGAGATTTATGGAGTGTTTACTACCCTGTTTTATATATTTGCATCCTTTGAATAGAGTATAGATCTATGCTTACTGTTGACTGGCTCACTACCTCTGCTGTAAGTTTATTCCAAGCATCAACTACTCTTTCAGCAAAATACTACTTGCTGAGATTAGTTGTGAACTTTCCTCTAGTTAGTTTAAGTTCATGCCCCCATGTTCTTGACTTTGATTTTGTGTTATAAATACTGCGCTCCTGAACCTTATTCACCTCCTTGATGTATTCAAAGGTTTCAATCATGTCTCCCCTTTCCCTTCTTTCCTCCAGACTGTACATGTTAAGTCCCTGAAGTTTCTCTTGATGTTTTATCCCCCAGACCTTTCACCATTTTTGTTTTCCCGTCTCTGGACTCGTTCTATCTTATCAATATCTTTTTGTAAGTGAGGTCTTCAAAACCGGACACAGTATTCTAAATGAGGTCTAATTAAAGATCTATATAAGGGAATCAGGACCTTCCTCCTGCTGGTGACCCCTCTAGTGATGCATCCTAGAATTCTATTTGCTTTCTCCACTGCCTGGCCACGCTGTTTGCTCTTTTTGCAATCATCTGAAAGATGTACCCCCAAGTCCCTTTCCTTGGATGTGCTGGCCAACGTGTACCCCCAATGTTGTACTCTCTCAAGGGATTATTTTTCCTTAGGTGCATTATTTTACATTTAGAAACATTGAACTGCCATTTCTACTTTTTTGACCAATCTTCCAGCAATCCCAAATCATGTTCCATGTTACAGGACCTCCAGCGATATCAACCCTATTGTACATCTTTGTGACATCAGCAAAAAGATATACCTTACCCAACAAACCTTTACTTATATCACTTACATATATATTAAATAGTACAGAGCCTTGTGGTACACCACTAGTGGTACGCCACCAGCTCATTTAATGTAAATACCATCCCTTGTGCTGATTTAAATAAATAAATCAATAAATAAATAAACCTAGGCTTTAAATTACCTGTCATGAAAGCAGGGATGTGGTGGGTCCCAATGAACCTTAAAGGCTTCACCCCTGTGTATCCAGCAGTTCTAAAAGCAATGCTCCTAATAACTGTTCATTGCATTTTCAAACCCAACAAAAAAAATAAAAATAAAAAGGAAGAAGTTAAAAAAACGCTCATGCTCTCAGCCTCAGAGACAAAACACTGTATGAAATGTTTGCATGAAATGATGTTCGTTCTTTAATGAAAACATTGGCACTTGGCAGCGGGAGCTGACGTCTGAACCGCTGTTTGTGCGCTCCCCCCTTCAGGTTTATTAGTTGTAATTGCTCAGCTGGCTCACACCAGTGTTTAAAGAACATTAGCCCGATCAGGCTCTCATTTCTCCTCGAGACAAGATGCTGCAGCTTTCATTAAGAGGAGGAAATGATAAACCACATCTGAAAATCCGGCCAGAGTCTTGGGCAGACTTCCCAGGTATGAGATAGCAAAAGTCCAGGCTAAGTGCTGGGCAGGGAAGGAGGGGGGGATTTCTCTAAATATAACAAAACCTGCCCATTTATTTCTCTATAATCACCCAAGAGACTTTATATGGCTTAACAGTGCTAAACCCATCACCATTTTTTTCTTTCTCGATTTATTTCTGGTGTTTATGGATATAAATATACTGTACCTAAGGAGACATCATCACCTTCCCATTCAGAACAGTGTCAGTGCCACCCTATGACCTACACTGCTTCACCAACAGCAGTTCACCCTGAGCAAGCTCTGGTGTCAGATGATAAAACAAAACCCCTTCCTCCTGTCAGTTTTCAGGCCTGGTGATTGAAGTCTGACCCCTGAGAACTTTCATTTTGAGGACGACACATGCTTCCCCATACCTAGCATTCAGTGGTTTATCCTCAATATGCATAGGTCACAAGTCCCTCCTTCCCCTAGCAGTCTCCAGTGCAGGTTTCCCCTGCTACCGTCATCATTGGTTGCTAGGACGCCAGCATCTTAGCAATCAATGACATACACTATATTGCCAAAAGTATTGGGACACCCCTCCAAATTATTGGATTCAGGTGTTCCAATCACCTAGGCATGCAGAAAGCTTCTACAAACATTTGTGAAAGAATGGGTCGTTCTCAGGAGCTCAGTGAATTCTAGCGTGGTTCCGGTACAAATTGCCACCTGTGCGGTAAGTCCATCCGTGAAATTTCCTTGCTACTAAATATTCCACGGTCAACTGTTAGTGGTATTATAACAAAGTAGAAGCAACTGGGAACAACAGCAACTCAGCACCAAGTGGTAGGCCAAACAAAATGACAGAGCGGGCTCAGCACATGCTGAAGCACACAGTTCACAGAAGTCGCTAACTATCTGCAGAGTCAATAGCTAAAGACCTCCAAACTTTGTGTGGCCTTCAGATTAGAACACCAACAGTGCGTAGAGAGTTTCACGGAATGGGTTTCCATAGCCGAGCAGCTGCATCCAAGCCTTACATCACCAAGTTCAATGCAAAACATCAAATGCAGTGGTGTAAAGCACACGGTCACTGGACTCTAGAGCAGTGGAGACGTGTTCTCTGGAGTGACAAATCTCACGTCTCTGTCTGGCAATCTGATGGACGTGTCTGGGTTTGGCAGTTGCCAGGAGAATGGTACTTACCTGACTGCATTGTGCCAAGTGTCAAGTTTGTTGGAGGGGGGATTATGGTGTGGGGTTATTTTCAGGAGTTAGGCTTGGCCCCTTAGTTCCAGTGAAGGGAACTCTTAAGGTGTCAGCATACCAACACATTTTGGGACAATTTGATGCTCCCAACTTTGTGGGAAGACTTTGGGGATGGCCCCTTCCTGTTCCAACATGGCTGCGCACCAGTGCACAAAGCAAGGTCCACAAAGACCTGGAATGAGCGAGTTTGGGGTGGAGGAACTTGGCTGGCCTGCACAGAGCCACCTTTGGGAGGAATTAGAGTGGAGACTGTGAGCCATGTCTTCTCATCTGACATCAGCACCTGACTTCACAAATGCGTTCTGGAAG
Organism: Staurois parvus; assembly: GCF_062004578.1. Classification (NCBI taxonomy): domain Eukaryota; kingdom Metazoa; phylum Chordata; class Amphibia; order Anura; family Ranidae; genus Staurois; species Staurois parvus. The sequence goes on from NW_028318282.1 coordinate 72,601, forward strand.
AATGGTCAAAAACTTCCATAGACACACTTCTAAACTTTGTGGACAGCGTTCCTAGAAGAGTTAAAGCTGTTATAGCTGCAAAGGGTGGTCCAACTCAATATTGAACCCTACAAAGACTGGGATGCCATTAAAGCTCATGTGCATGTAAAGGCAGGCGTCCCAATACTTTCGGCAAGTTAGTTTACTTCCCCAGCATTCGGAGAGGACAGTATTCCCTCTGCAAGTCCTGCTGCACCTACCAGCTTATGCCCTGCTTCTTAAAACTTCCTCTTTGCAGACCCCCTGCACCTAATAACTCCTGCCCTGCTGCTAACAACTTCCTCTGTGCAGACCTGCTGCACCTCCAGCCTCCAACCCTTCTGCCACACTGTACATAAGTGGGTGTCTGTGGCATACCTTCCAGCAATCCCGGTTTGTGTGGGACTGTCCGGCACTTTTACTGTAGTCCTAGAGTCCTGTTTTATTGAAGAATGATCACATCAGAAAAGCTAAGGTGCAATGTTTCAAGTCCACAAAGGACCCCTTCATCAGGTGTATGACATGTCCGATGAAGGGGTGCTGCGTGGTTCCAAAATGTTGCACCTTGTCTTTTTATTGAAGGATATTCACATCACTTTTCAGAAGACATTTGATGATGTGTGGTGTGCTGGCAAATAGGTACTTTGACCTGTACTGAGGGGATGGGCTGTACTGACGGGGGTTTAGGGCTGTAGGTGTACTGGATGGGGAATCCAGTTGGGCTGTTGGGAGAGATGTGTGCTGTAGGAGTTATGCATTTTCGGAGGATTTGAACTGGGAGGATAGGGTAATTTTTTATTTGTACACTGTACACTAGTCTGTGCTTTATGTACTCCTGACCCCTGCACTCTCTGCTTTACTGTGTGCGACTCTGATGAAAGAGGGGACTTCAATGCAAGGGGGAGCACTGCTTTTCTGCCTGATTGTTAAGTAGTCACTGACTATTTTGTTCAATTATTGTGCTGAGTGTTGTACATGTACGTTCAGGCTTTATTTAACCAAGACCTTCTCACTTCACAATCTGCCCATACCTACCATTCAGTGATTTTTTTCCCTATAATTGTTTTCAGTATGGCAGGGAGGTAAAAGTGCACATATTTGGGTGACTCCAATGTGGCATGGATCTCCCTTTTCACTGGCCCTGCTCCATTAGAGCGATGAATCCAAACGGGGGTGGGGTTAAGAAAAAATTTCACAAGTAAACAATTTCTCTTCCTGAGCTTTCCAATGGAACCTATAGCCGTTGGCTACTGGGTGTATCATATAATTAGAAATTATATGGTTTCCAATAGGACAGAGGATTTCTAGTGGATTGGTAGTGAAGAAAGTGAATTAGTAAAGCAAAACCAGCAAACAGAATTTCATGTAATAAATCAGCATAGGCACCCCTTGTGCATATACTGCATAATTACAATGTATGCATATAGACAAGGTATACAGTAGTAAAAAGGGAATGCATATGGATTGATTTACTAAAGGCAAATAGGCTCTTTACTTTGCAAGGTGATTGCCTATTAGGTGAATAAGATGAACGTCTGCTGACTTCCATCATTCAATTACATCCAAGCAAAAAATACTTTTTTTCTCCAATTTTCCTTGCATGTGATTGGGTTTTGCAAAGTGAATTCTCACCACATTCCCATACAAAGTGAAATTCCCTTACCAAGTAAATTAACCCCATCAAGTTTTTATATCTCTCGTATTTGAGTTACCATCATGGGACATTAGAAATACATTAATGGAGCTCAGGTATGCCTTGGAGGCAAGCTCACTCTTCCTTAATGGTGCAGGCACACACCAGAAGCCCAAACAGGCTCAACACCACCTAAAGACTTCTAATACATATCTGCATAAATATTGTTCAAGGTTTACTCCACGTGATGGTTGACATTTTATTAGCTATTCTTAAAACGCAGGCCTCAGTATGGGGCCTTAGAGAGAATACAGTGATTCAGGCAGAGGCTGGTAAAAATGACTTTGACAGGTCACTTGGTTGGGCTTTCACCTTCCCAGCCTTTTTTTCTTTTATTCATTAGAATGAACAGCACTCTGCTTGCTTCAGAGTCCCAAAGCACATGGCGTACAGTATATATTTGTCAAGAACACAAATATAAACGTGCCTTTTTAATGCAGTAGTACAGAACCATGGTAGGGTTGTAAAGGTTGTTTCAGATTTGAAGTCCTAAATTCAAAATATTTATAGCCAATTCACACCAAAGAGATCTGTTGCTGTACATTATGCAGTATGTGGCATGCGTTGACATGCTTTACGTTATGGCTGTCCATTCATTATGAATGTGCTGCCAATGCACAACAGTTGAAAAAAAACATACCTGACCCTTTTTCAAAACACACTGCAGCACACCACAACACATATAAGAATTGTGGTGCACTGCAATGCATTCTGTTCTAATGTATGATGCGCTGCGGTGCCATTCACAGTGAAGTGTGAATGGCCCCTGAGACATTTAGGGGGGATTTACTAAAATTGTTGCACTCAGAATTTGGTGCAGGTGTGCATGGTAGCCAATCAACTAATTAGCTTTCGCTTGTTCAACTAAGGCCCCTTTTACATGGACTTTCCGTATGTCCGTTTTTTATCTGTTCGTTTATGGATGAAAAACAGACACCCATGTATTTCTATGGACTAGTGGATGTAAATGGATGATCATCTGTGTACATCCTAAGCTTTGGCACTAAAACCTGGAAGCCGGTTGCTGCACTTTCCAGTTTTAGTAAATCCCTCCCTTAGAACTGTTAAAGGATAAGTTCACCTTTTGACCAAAAAATTAATGCGCATTCTTTTGCAGGTAAAAAAATGTGCATTTATTATTTTTGGTTGCAGGAGCCTGTAAAGCATTGCACCAATGATCAGCAGATCACTGGTGCCATGCAGGTCTCCTGCACACCTGTCAGTATATCTGCTTGCCCATACAGGATGGGGGGCAGCGGTTGCAGCATTGGGAACATGTTACAGGTTCCACCCTAAAAACGAGCAGAACATGTACAGTAACATGTTCTCAAAAGTGAACTTATCCTTTAAATCTCATTACTTGTCCACCAGCAAAGCAGTTTGCCTGTTGGAAGTCCACATCTGAAACACAAGTCATTTTGTGAGCATAATTTTTGTAGGATCTCTTTCAGTTAGATGAAATAGTATCTTTTCTCTTTCTTTAAAGGGGTAGTAAACCGTGTTAATAAATAAATCTATACTGGATGAGGGTGCGTTTCCCTACGCACGATCTGGCCAACTGATGAATCTAAAATAGAACCATTATACAAATATATAAAAAAATGTATGCTCAGCTGTAATTAAAGCCTGTTGGAGTGGAATGTACTGCGTACACCAATATAACTGGATACCATTGCAATTATTTACCTTACATCCAAATGGTTAATAATACCAGACCAAATCAAATACCATACCGTTTTAGATGAAGTGACGGCATACAAAGAGGCATTGTAGTTTGATCATAGGCCTATCGACTTGAATATATAATCTCTGTTAAGGAAATGGAGTTACCCCATGGCAGGGGAGGACTGACAACTCATAAGAGCCCCAGGCAATAGGGGGTCATGGGGCCCCTGCAGGGGCGGACTGACAACTCATGGGGCCCCCGGGCAATAGGGGATCATGGGGCCCCTGTGTCCTTGCCCAAACTCAAAAAAGCCTATGAAAAAGGTACCAGGGGCATCTCATGGGGCCCCCTACTGACCTCTAGCAGTGCCCGGTGTTCCAAATGGTCAGTCCGCCCTTGGGGCCCTGTGTCCTTGCCCAAACTCAAAAAAGCCTATGAAAAAGGTACCAAGGGCATCTCATGGGGCCCCCTACTCACCCCGGGCCTTCCGGCAGTGCCCGTGTTTCCAAATGGTCAAGCTGCCCCTGCCCCTTGGATAAAACTAATTGGATAGTATAATCTACCTTGCTACAGATATGTAATACGGGTACACCCATCCACGGGCTTAAATATTAGCCTCTCATGGAAAAGCCCCATATGTCACCATATCCGCCAAAAACACCAGTATAGATTTATTTGCCAAAAATGATCATTTACAATTAGGGCTTAGTTCAATAGTCAAAAAAAAAGAAAAAAAATCCCTTGCAAGGTAAAAGGCATAATGTGCTAGTAAGCATCGCATACCAGCACATTATGTAAAACTTACTTTAAAAGAAAGCCCTCCAGCTACACGTTGGCACTGCTGTTGCGGCTTCCATCCTCACTCAGTCTTGCTTCCAGGTTTACGAGCTCTGCCTGCCTGGCTGGCTGAGCCACGATGATGTCACTCCCACGCATGCGCACAGAAGTCTCAGGACACAGCACAGTGTTCTGAAGGAACGGCACAGGCATGGCCTTCAGAGCGCATGCGCCAGCTGTAAAGAACCCAAATATCTCCTAAACGGTGCAGGTTTTTATCTACAGGTAAGCTTTGTTAATTTTTACATACAGGTAAGCTTATAATAAAGTGACTTTACTACCACTTTAATGATATTATTGAGGGAATTTTGCCATTGTTTCAAACAGCTCCTGAGTCCTTTTCAGGATATTAAGCTGTAACTTGCTGTCATAAGAATTGGGGTGATCATTCAATATCAATGAAGATAAGAGACTAACCCCTTCCTGAAAGGTCTTTCATACTTTTTCTTTCAAATGTCATGAGAGAGAAGAAAAAGTGACTAAGATGTTTAAGGGAACCACAATTTCTTAATTGTAGGTTAAGAAAAACTGAATTTGTGATCATGTCATGATTTTTTTTAATCTTTCACCACCCCTTAGAGTGGCCATTCTCAAATAGGGTTCTTCCAGAGGTTGCTAGGGGTTCCTTGAGCTGTGGATGATTGACCTTCCATTTGATGGTGACTGCATAGTTCCTGGGTCAATGTCACTTGATAGAATCAGCTTCGTGAGCCCAATTATCATTTTAGCTATCTGTAAAGGTGGCATTCTGACCACATTCTTCTTACCAAAAATGCCCCTTCATGAATGTAAGGGGCAATTGCCCCACTGACCACCAAGTTACTGGTTTTTGCAAATGTTCCTAAGACCTGAAAATTATTTCAAGAATTCTGGAGTACAAAAGGTTGAGATAGTCCTTTAGGTCAATGACACTTGACAGAGCCAACTGCATGAACCCAATAATCTTTTTAGCTGTCGGTAAGGATGACTTTCTGACCACACTTTTCTTCCCACTAGCCTCCAATGTAAGGGGCATTTTACTCCGACCACCAATATATTGGGTTCTGCAAGAGTTGCCCGAGACCTGAAACCTATTTCAAGGGTTGCTCTGGCACAAAAAAAAAATTAGAAAGGCTGCCTCAGACGGTAAATTGCAAAGAACTATAAATGAAAATCTTTTTTCTTTCTCAAATTTTTTTGTTTTGTATAAAGCAGGCAGTTGCCAAAGTTCATGCAAGCCTTTCTTGCTCTGTGTCTCATTGGAGAGATTTCTTTCTGCCCCAATACAACAGACAATTCGAGGAGGTCTTGAAAGTGAGGAAGATCCCTTCCTAAGTGGTTGGAACCAGAACAGGTGTCCCCAATGGACCATTTCTACTCTATTTCTGTTGTGGCAACATAAACTTTTGGATTCTCCATCACTTTGGGAAAAAGGTCCCTCTGATATATGTAGTGGGTGAATCTCCCCAGCAGGGACACAGACAATAATCAAAGTGTAACAGGGGTTCTAACCCTTTCCCATTCCATCCAGAACAAAAAAAATTTAAGCTTATGGTTTCAGCAACACTTGCTGTTTGGGAGACAGTAAAAACACAGCTCAATCAACTGTTTTCACTGCTCCCTACCAACTCCCCCTCAAGCTCACCCTTTTGCTACAAAGGCAGCCAGACAAAGGGGTACACATGCCATGGATGAAATGCTTTGCTTAAAATGGAATTCACCAAAAGGGGAAGTTCCATTTGTTTGCATCCTGTCCCCCTTCACTGCCACACTTGGCACTTTCTGGGGGAGAGGGAGGAGTGAGTACCTGGTTTTGGCATGCACCCACTCCCACTTCTGGTCAGGTCACTGCGGTGAAGTTTGGGCCCTCTTCCTTTACATCACAGCCTTCTAGGACACATCATAGGTCTCAGAGGAATGTGGTACCATTCACAAAGCACAGCGCGTCTTGTGCATGCGCAATTGGAAACCGACTGTGAAGCTAGAAGGCCTCGCTGACGGTTTCCCTTACTTAAGATGCCAGCACCTGCACCTGAAGCCAACTGAAGAATGTGAGGACATGTGAGTTTCCCTGGACAGATAAGTGTCCTTATATTAAAAATCAGCAGTATTTTTAGCTGCTGACTTAATTTTTGGGGGGATTTCTGGAGCTGCTCCTTAATGGCCGCTGCACGAATTCATCCCCATATTGTTCAGTGGGCAACACTGCAGCCAAATGCAATTGATTCAAGTGAATGGAGCCTTACCACAACCACCAGCCCAAACAAACAATGAAGAGGCAACATATCACCTCCACACCATCTGTCAACCCACCTTTGAAAGGTGGTCCACAGAGAAATGCTTTTCAGAGAGGTGGCAAGCACTACCACTACAGTGTAAACCTAGCCTAAGGTACATTGCAACCAACAAATGCATAGCTTTGACTTGCAAAAACAGCAGCAACTTTTTGCCACACATAGTTTAGACTTGAATAAATAACAGTAACTTTGTGGCAGACAGACTTGAGGATGAGCCCTCGAAATTCAATGCAGTCCTTGGCTTCAAGCCTTTTAGACCCAAAAGCATAGTCCCGGATAATTAGAAATGGAGCTTACTATTCAACAGAAATGTGCAGTGGCCCTTTAATCTGGCCTGCTATGCCAAGCTGTTGTCTGCAGGCCATTGTCTTTCGTAAGTACCGGCTATAAAGCATGGGCTTGTGCTGATAAAAATTATCTCCCAAACACCAGAATGAATAGGTCGCAAAGACATATGACCCTATCATTTCTATGTCTACATCATAAAAACAACTGTAGAAGGTTGTGGAGACCCTCCTCCCTCCCGATGTCCCACAAGGAGTTCAAACCAGGGTTAGATAAAGGACACAAGTTTAAACACAGGTCTATAGAATACAATGTCAAAAACCATTCAGCTTAATGTAGATTCTTCGCCTCTACAACATTAAGGTTACATCCAGCTGCAGAGGAGCAGAGTACAGGCTACGTGTAGCATGACTGTAAATAGAACTCACATAGGCTGTGTAATGCCGTACTTGCTAGCTCATATCATGCCGAATGGCCAACGAGGGACACCTAAGATTACTGTAACCAAACACAGGTTTTCATTTGTTGCAGCAGATGTGAGGACATTGCTTTTATAAAATAGGCAGCAAGCTGATCTGCCAATGCTGCTGTTGTACATTCTGGAACAAATCAAACCAAGTACAATTTGTATCTGTAATGAATGTACCATGCAGCATGCAAGATCCTTGTCTCTTTCTGCTCTTTATCGCTCGTCTTTGGGAACGAATGCTTGCAAAGCCTAAAGTGGACCTGAACTCAAAATGTGAAGATTTGCTATATTACAGGGACTTTAAGATTGTTAATCATGCTCAATAGTGATGGTCTGAACACCCCCCTGTTCACGGTAGAACATTCGAATTTAAAGAAAATTCTACTGTGAACATTGAACATAATGCAATTCTATCGCACTTGAACATGTAAATTCAACAGTGCCCATTTTGAAAGCTAATATGCAAGTTATTGGCCATAAAAGGGGTATAAGGACTTGGGTACTGCCCTGAGGAACATGAGCCAGTGAAATTTTTTTTTCGAATGTACCGTTTTTAAAGGGGCAGTCAGTTTTCAGTGAAAAGAAAATTCCTTTAAATATCATATCTGGGGGTGGGGGGCCCCTTAAACTATCTGCAAAGTTGCACATCTGTACAATGTATAGAACCTGCTGCAACAGAACTGACATTTAAAAACAAAAATTACGTTTTTGATTAAAAACAAAAAAACAAAAACAAACACACAGCATGCCCCCCCCTCCCCCTCAAATCTATACCAGACCTTTCAGGTCTGGTAGGAAAGTTAGGAGGGACCCCACAATAAAAATCTTTTCTTCTTTAAAAAGTGCTTGGGGTTGCCCCTAAAAGCCATACTAGACCCTTAAGGGGAAACCAACCCCCAAAAATGGGGAGTGTGGGATTCCGCACTAAACTCCTACCAGACCCTTGATCTGAGCACATCTGGCAGGCCAGGAAAGGGGGGGGGGACAATTGAGCCCCCCCCTGGGCCTTGCCTCATGCCAATGAGAACAAGGGCATCTTCCCCACAACCCTGGCCTGATGGTTGTGGGTGTGCAGGCAGGGAGGATCACTAGCATCAGGGTACCCCTTTAAATAAGGGGGCGCCCTTATGCTGCCCCCTGCTTTGTGAATGAGTAAAGGGTACCCATTAACTCATGGGTCAAAATTGTGAAAAAATAAAGAGACCAGACTTTTGTAAAAAATCCTTTATTAAGAAAAAAAGAAAAAGCCCAAAAAATGGTTCCAGCATTGTAATCCATCATTAATCATGGCGTCCAGCATCATCAATTAAAGCACCAAAATTAAAGAAAAAACTCGACGCCCGTAAACCTGTCCTCACTCGCTGAGCACCGCAATCTGACATTTGCCGGGCAGGTGTTAACAATTGGGTGGAACTAATGGTGATGTCCCCGCTAGCTCCGCCCAATTTTCCTGAGCCATGATTGGCCACAGTCACTGAGATTTTGGCCAATCATGGCTCTTATTGTGAACTTAGCTGTGAATGGCTGAAGCATTATACCTAACCTATGGTCAGGTGCAATGCTTTGCCCAATTACAATGTGCTTCCAGAGGGCACTGCATTGTGGGGCATGCGGGTGAACGGCCTGCAGAAACGGCCCAGATGTTCATGTGTTCTGCAAACACACGAACATCCAATGTTCGAGTCGAACATATAGACCATCCTTAATGTTCAAGCATTGCCCTGAAAAAAAAAAATGTACCCTTCATCTTTTATTCCTCCAGAAAGACAGCAATGCACTCCAATTTATGTGATCACACCTAGGCACTTCTGTGCCTACAGCTTCATAGCTGTATATCTGCAATATCTACAGGGTGAGATCTAAGATACTGCTGCCTTTGACTACAAGTCTCAAGTTTTTTGTAGTGAGACTTGGTGATGTCATCAGTTTCTGGAGGTTCTGATGTGAGGAAGCAAAGTCTTGCCAAGATGGCCACCTCCATGCACAGACAAGGCATGGTAAATTAGTAATGGAGAAAGAATAGATGCAAGAGGACCACATACAATAAATTTATGACTTGTTCTATGTCAGATTTTTTGGGGAACGCTTGCAGAATACAGTCCCCCTGTAATAGGGATGAGCTTGCGTTTGTTTCCAAACCCAGAAGTCTGTCAAATTATTTGCCAATGAGCTGCAATCAGGAAGGGGGCGGGGGGTACAGAAAGAGGCAGCAATCCTTGAGACATCACTACTATGTCAATGGAGTCTTTAAGTCAATGATTTCGCAAGCATCCCCACCCAGTTCATTGGCTCAGGAAAGAGAACGGAATTCTGGGTATGCACCCAAACACAATCTCATTCCAAATTTTTAATATTCACAGGCACTTTGCCCATCAACGATTATATAATACTTGCACACTTTATGATTTTGCTTACTGCAGAACACGTATTCACACAAGGACCCAGCATGGATGACAATTTCTACAGAGGACCCTTAAAGAGCATGAAATGCAGCAATATTCTGACAGCCCACCTGATTGTTTGTGAGTATTGGCCCTTAGCCCATTATTTTTATGCAATTCTGAATAGTGCTGCTGTGTTTCTGTTAAAGCAATGCTACCATAAAAATGCATGGTCCACTTTCTTGTAGCCCTTGGAATTTTTACTCATGTGGTGAGAGCCAAACTGCTACTACAATACCACAACTGTTACACTGTATAATACATGCCAACTTTCCATTCATGAAAAGTGTGAGATTCCCCCTATACCAGACCCTTGCGCATGCATGCAGTCTGGCAGGCTAAAAAACGGAAGCATATGGGACCCTCTTGGCAAAGCACCTTGGTCACATGTTGGTGTGGACATGGACCTCTTCCCCACAACCGTGGCCCAGTGGTTGTTAGGGTTATGATGCATGTCCACCGACAATCATGTTTTTCAGCAATGTAGATTCAGGTCAGTCATGTCCCCCACTGACATAAAAAAAACTTCTACCAGCTGACATTACGTCACCTGGGAAACCCCCTGGTATGGTTCACAAGATGGGGGTGTACACTTGACCTTTTTATTTTCCTGCATATTCTGATAAGGTATGTTGTTTTTTTTGGGGGGGGGGGACCGCAAGCTGTCTATTTTTTTTTCTTCTCCCTTAAAATTCATCCTAGATCTGAATGGCCTGGTATGAATTAAGGGCAGAGCCCCATGCCATTTTTTGTGTGTACGAGGGTCCCATAAATATGTATATCAGATAATCTATAACAGATGCACCAAGCTGATTATTTAATGGTGCTTTTAATTTTTAATACCCAAATCCATAGCTCTGCACAAGACTGGCCACTCTTATACATGGGCAATCCGATTGCTGGTCACTATACATTCTCCATTAGAAGTATGAAAGAATATATCAGCTGCACTTCTCGCTTAGCATCTGTTGCCGTATTTATTTATTGTCAACAAAGTGATTGCATTCATTGGTTCCACTAGAGAACCAACCTTCCTTGATGTTTTTTACCACTCCCCTATCCTTGTGAGCAAGCCAGGAGTGGTGAAACGCATTGAGCCAACAATGAATAAATACAGTGAGAGGAGATAAGAGTGGTGTGCGGCCGTTATATTCTTTCATATTATAACTTTTATATTTCACTTTAAGCATTACAAAAACCACTGCTCCAAGCCAAACAAAAAATGTATCTATTTTTTTGCTATGCCATTTGTTTGACAATCCCTTGCCTATTGGCCTGAAAATGGTCAGAACGTCCAAGTACCATTGACTTCAAGGGGATTCAGATTCGGCATCTGATCTTCAGTCATATTAACTGAACCGAAGGTATGTTTGGCTCATTACTATTGTTTAGTAGCAAAAGCCATTATCTGCTGTGTATCCGTGAAAAGATTCAAGTATTTTTTCATTCTTTAGTCACTTATAAATTATACCAAGAATGCTGGTCTGTAGACTGCTGGACACAAAGACTGTATTGTACACAATTATGAAACTATGATCAGTATCATTTACTGAACTGTTGCTCAATCTGGAAAATAACAATTCCTCTGTCACACAGCTCAATTTCCTAATTGTATTCTGATGTTTCTTTGCTGGCTGTGCAATAGAAACAGATGTTTTGCCAATATACCAGAGAATAGGCATAAAATAACTGGAATGTGTCTGGACAGCCAAACTTCTCAGGAACGTCCCAGATGAATTTTAAATGGCTGATGATTATGAGAAAATAAATATTGTTTTGAATACTGAAGAATGTTTTTAAACAGAGCTATGCAATATATCGATTTTGTCCAAATATACAGATTATATTTTGTATTGGGACACCCTTCCAAATCATTGGTTCAGGTGTTCCAATCATCTCCATAGCCAGAGGCATAAAAAAAAAAGCATCTAGTCATGCAGACTGCTTCTACAAATATTTGTGAAAGAATGGGTCGCTCTCAGGAGCTCAGTTAATTCAAGCGTGGTACCATGATAGGTCGACACCTGTGCAATAAGTCCATCCATGAAAATATTCTAAAATATACTAAATATTCCACAGTCAGCTGTTAGTGGTATTATAACAAAATGGAAGCAACTGGGAACAGCAGCAACTCAGCCACCAAGTGGTAGGCCACATAAAATGACAGAGCAGGGTCAACGAATGCTGAAGCGCACAGAAGTCACCAAATGTTTGCAGAGTCAATAGCTAAAGACCTCTAAACTTTGTGTGGCCTTCAGATTAGCACAAAAGTGCATAGAGATCTTCATGGAATGGGTTTCCATGCCTGAGCAGCTTCATCCAAGCCTTACATCACCAAGTGCAATGCAAGGCATCTGGGCTTGGGTTTGACCCTTTAATTCCAGTGAAGGGAACTCTTAAGGCATCAACATACGAAAACATTTTGGACAATTTCATGCTCCCAATTTTGTGGGAACAGTTTGGGGATGGCCCCTTCCTGTTCTAACATGACTGCGCACCAGTGCACAAAGCAAGGTCCATAAAGACATGGATGAGTGAGTAAGGGGTGGAGGAACTTGACTGGCCTGCACAGAATCACCTTTGGAATGAATGAGAGCGGAGACTCTGAGCCAGGCTCTCATATCCAACACCAGTGCCTGAGCTCACAAATGCGCTTCTGGAAGAATGGTCAAACATTCCCATAGACGCACTCCTAAACCTTGTGGACAGCCTTCCCAGAAGAGGCCTAAGGCAGAGAGAGAGAGTTCCTGGATCCAGTCCTGCCAGAAGAGACCCCTGGTGCAGGATTATTGGAGGCGCCACCTAGAAGATATTGAGGTCCCAGCTGGAGCCTTAGGTAAGCTTATTTGCAAAGCTTAGTCCTGAAGTCATTTTGGGTCTGGCGAAGCTCACTGGAGAGTACCAGGAGGAAGTTGGGGGAAAGATGTCCAGCTGTCCTATGGTATTGTGAGCCTGCTTCTCCCTCCCTGAAGAGTGCCTGGTGGATATCAGAAGGAGGCAACTGATGATCCTATGGCATTGTAATTAGATGACCCAAGTGCTGGAAGTTAGTGCTGTGTGTAGCATTTTGTAGTCTTTTGTTGAGAAGTCATAGTCACCCATCAGCATTGGAGACTCTGTGGAGCATTTTGTGCAGCTTAGCAAGATAGAAGAGAGTCCTCAAAGAGTTCAGTTCACCAGTTTTGGGGGTATCCCATGCTCCCTTTGCCCCATCCAAGTTTATCATTACAATAAAACCCCCCCAAAAAAGACACTCCTGGGTGTGTGCACTTTAACTGTGGGAAAGGAACCATGTTCACCAGCAGCTTGTTAGGGGGTGCACTATGTGTGTAATAACAAAACAAATTTGTTTGCCTGTTTAGTTGTCTGTTCCTGAGCACTGGAAGCCAATTTAAAATGAATAGGCTGCCCTAAAGCCCAACTCTGGGAAGTCAAATCAAATTGTAATTGTAGTCATAATGTAAAAAAAGAGAAAAATCCTGATCTTCCCAGAGTAGTACAGTGTCACTATGGCAACACTGCACTGCTCTGGTCATAGTATAAAAAAAATGTTAACCCTTTTTGAAAAAAACATTTTTTAATAACATACTGTCACCAGTCAATATCCCTGATCACCACCCTACCAGTCATATGATGCTGCTGTACTGCTCTGGTGGCAGTATGAAAAAAAAAAAAAAAGCTATCTTAATCTCTTCAATCACTTCAAGAAGTTTTGACAAAAAATGACAACTTCAAAAAACTTACCAAGGGGTTATTATGGGGGGGGGGGGGGGGTATTTTAGGGCCTCAAGAAATGAAAGAAGTGAAAATATCAGCACTGAACAATTTTCAAATATATAAATATATATATATATATAAATATATATATATATATATATATACACACACGCACACTGTATTATATATATACACACACGTACGCACATACAGTGTTTTATATATATATATATATATATATATATATATATATATATATATATATATATATATATATAGAGAGAGAGAGAGAGAGAGAGAGAGAGATATATATATATATACTGTATATATATATATATATATATATATATATATATATATATATATATATATACACACACTGTATATATACATACATACACACACACATTGTAATATATATATATATAAATATAAATCATTTGTAGATGCTATAACTTCCCAACAGACTAAATATTAAACATTGAATAATAGCAGAAAACATTTTTGCCTAAATTTATGGAGACAGGTTTTTAATTTGCAAAATCTTATAAACAAACAGAAAATGTGTTTTTTTTTCAAAGTTTTCAGTATTTTTTTCATTTATATAGCAAAAAAAAAAAAAAGATAAAAAACCCAGTGGTGAATAAATACCATCAAAAGAAAGCTCTGTCTAAAAAAAAAAAAAAAAAAAATTATAAAAATTTCTTTTGAGTACAGCGTTGCATGAATAATTGTCATTAAAGTGAGACAGCGCAGAAAACTGGTCTGGGCAGGAGGGCGTTGAAGGTGTCCGGTATTGAAGTGGTTAAACACCCTTTGGATAATTGATCGTAGAGATTTTAGTAACCTTTGTTGCAAATTTCTATCTTAAAACTGGAAATACACTTTCAATAGGAGGCATAGCTTCTCTACATTGGGTAATGTATGGCTGAAAGGGGCCAATCTGACTGCAAATAAATTATATAAGGGCTTATATTTAATTATTTTTGTATGTATCTTTGCTTCTTTGTTCAATAGACTCCTGCAAAATGTTCGGTCATTACTAGTCCATCTCTCGGCACGGTATTGAGTGCAGAGCGTTAGACGTTCATGGCAAAAGAACTTCATAGTAAGGAATGATTTGTCACTGTGGGCAATTATCGCCCGCTGACGGTGATGAACTGCATGGGATCTGTGCCCCCAACTACCCTTGTATTTACTCTTGTGAAGTGTGTGCTTGGTGACCATGTCTGTGTCTATGACATATTTTATAGAAGAGATTTTTTTTTGCTATTTCTGGTCATTTGGAATGCACACGAATTACATTCTTCAGTCTTACACAATGCTTAGCACAACATAAATGTCACAACTTTTCATTTGTATGAAGTCACTTGGCTCTAGTTGGAACCAGGGGATTATTACTTCGAATTGAAAAAAAAAAAAAATAAAGCAGTCTCACTATAAAACACGTGTTTCCCATTTCTTTTTTTAACCATGTGAATGCAACTAAAGTCAAGATTTCTTTTGGTATCAGTGTGAAATTCAGCAACTTTGGTTTCAAGCTTTTGTCTGCATTCAACTTTATTGGTCCAGTGCCTTATGTAAAATACTACATCATGTTGCCCTCTCTGCTATATAGTCACTTGACGACACGTCACAGTACATATACTGCGGTGCGGAGGTTCCTATTGGCACAGCGATGCACCTGTATATTGCTGCCTGTGTTTGGGTTTCAAGCGCACATTTCCTTGCCCACCTACTCCCCTGTAATTTGACATAGTGGAAGTATTTCAGCAGATACTGGCCAATGGTTCATGGCCAAGACCTGCTGAATGGCTGTGTCAAATCACAGCCCAGAGCCCTATGTTGACAAACAACACAGGGCTCTAAACAGGGGGAACTGTTGCTTTGTTTCCTTTCCCTGCAAAGCAGGGAAAAGAAAATATTCAAGCTGCAGTAAAAAGTAGCACATATTACGCATTGTTAGGCACAGAATTAAACCCTAATTCATTTTATAACATTAATATGGAGAACATTTTGGTTACATGTATGGTTTTGAAGCTAGGGTCTACCCATATTGATAGGCTAATGAACCTGTTGGACTAGTTTGTGAAGCTCCTACAGGAAATGAGCTAGCATGGGGAGGGAAGGAGGACTTTTGGGACAACCATGTGCGGAGGAAACAGATGTTTGGTGCTGGACTCTGAGAAGATGAAGAGCCATAAGAAAATTTCATCACCAGGAAACCCAAATTAGGTAGCTGAATAGTATACACTTCCCTACAGTGTCCATAGTAATTTGTTGGGAAGGATAGATAGTTTGGGTATGTGCATGTTGTAGGCATATTTTGGTCACCAGATTTTAGAATCTCCAGTTTTAGTAAATCAAGCCTATAAACAATGTTTTAAAAGTCTTTACATTTTGGCGGTTTACAGTTACAAAGGAGGTCTTGTGCTAGAATTATTGTTCTCACTCTGACAATTGTGTGGTGCAATCGCCGTTTACATATGTGTGCAGGATCGCGCATTCACATTCGCACGTGAGCAGGATGGGGGTGGGGGATCACTGGCGCTTTAATTTTCTAAAATTATTTTTATTAAAAAACAATAAATACAGTGACAGTGTAAAAAAGAAATTTAATCAACTTTATTTATTAGTACTAGCGATATACAATGTCCCTTGTGATAGCATGGGCAATGACAGGTCCACCGTATGGAGAGATTGAGGGTCGGAGAGATTGAGGGTCTCGAACCAAGATCAGTTTGATCAGACGCTTTCACAAGCAAAAAGTGTCAAAATCCTCAGCATTTCCAGTTTCATAGACCAGAGAAATGATCAGAGAACTTCCGTCCCTCTCTCATTCTCTATGATTGAAATGGCCAGCTTCAGTCCCAGGCCATAAAGGAGAGCCTCCGAAAGCAGTGGAAGGCAGCAGACCACTGCATATGTACATGAACCAGCCTGCCCTCAGGCCCCACCACATTATGGTCCTCAACCCCCACACATTACAGTCTTCAGCCCTCCTTCAAATTACCGTCCTGCACCCCCACATTACAGATCTCGTCTCCCCAACCCAAAACTGCCCTGAGTCCCTGCACATTACAGTTCTCGGCCCCTCACATCAAAATCCTCAGGCTCCTACATTATGGTTCTCAGCCCCCCCCATCACATTACTGTCCTCGGCCCCCTTTCACATCAGTGTCCTAAGTCCCCCCCACATTACAGTACTCACTTTCCCATTACAGTCCTCACCCCCTCACATTAGTCCTCAATTCAAATTAATGTCCTGAGTCCCCCCCCACATTACAGTTCTCAGCCCCCCCATCACACACACCCTAACACACAACAGTTCTCACCCCCCCCATTGTAGTCCTCACCTCCCCTTCACACTAGTATCCCTTTCACATCACCCCCCCTTCCCTCACTGTCCTACCTTACTTAGATCGGAGGGCAGAAGGCAAAGAATATCTGGATGAAAAGCAGGAGTTGCAAACTGGTTGATGGCTGGTAGGACTGCCCTGAATCCTAGCAACCAATCACTTCCTTGTGAATTTGAGCAGCTCCTGATCTTCATCCAGAACTGTTCTGCCTTCCACTGTCAGCTCTGTGAGGATGACAGAGGTGATAACTGGATGAAGAAAAGGCTGCTAAGTGGTAAATGCACAACCCCCTCCAGAATTGGATATAGATGGCAAAAAAAAAAAAAAATGTGTTTTTACTATTCTTTACTCTATCCAAAATAGGCTTTAGATATATGTAGGGTCCCCTTTGGCATCCATGTTGGGTTTGGGTGCCATTGGGGTGTTCGTCTCCTTCCTAGCTGTGGATATAAAAGAGAGGGAGAAGTGGAGTTCGTGGGTGCAGTGCAATGGAAGCACAATAAAGAACATAGTGTATGGAAAATATGTATGCCCATGTCGAATTTCTAGGGCCTACATCTTCAAAATGTAGACTACATTGCATGGGCTTTCCTCTTTTGGTGGAATGCTGTGCACCTTCCCACCAGTGGGGTATGCCACTAAGGCTGGAATACTCTGAGTGAGAACCCTAGAGTTGGCATAGCCCTGAACCACACCAACCATGTTTTGTGAAACCATGATGTAATGGACTGTTATGATGCCTGTTGCACAAGTGAAAAAAATTCCAAAAAGAAGCAGACCAAGTCTGAACATTCCAGTTGCCTATACCTAGTAATTATTATTATAGTGGTAATGGGTCCTCTGTCTGGACCACATGCCAAAAAAACCTGTGGTTCTGTTGCTTTTGGGCCATGCTAGTAGTCAACCTTTGATGGCCTAGAATCGATGTAATAAGACTCCAGAAAACTCTGTTGCCTTGCAGTCATGTAGAACCATTGTTGCCTTGCAGTCATGTAGAACCATTGTAAAAGGCCTTCTGCCCAAAGAGAATGAGCCAGAACTCAGAGAAAGTTTCTAATCCCCCTAGCTGAAAGGTTACTATGCAGGTCTCCTGGTGCAGGACCTGGCTTATAAACCACCCCCAAATACGCAATATATACTTTATAATTTTTTGGGTTTTTTTGGTTCACATTGCTCAGAATCACATTTTGTTAACACAGTGTGTTATATTTTGACGTCAATCAATGCTTAAGGTAGGAACACATTTGAAGGGTGTTTACACAGCGTATCAAATCTGTTCTTATTTCTCGCTGACCCTGGGGCCTGTCAGACTCCTCACAAAAGGGCAATATAAACCCATTGCAAAAATGAATAAATGCAATCAAACATCAGAAGAGAAATTCAGTTGTGTTTATGATTTATCATAGGTGTTTGATGACTGCCAGATAAATACCAGAGTATGTGTACCTGGAATCTTATTGTCAGTCACCTCCTCTTCCCGTTTTGTCCTATACACCTCTACCATCATCTGGGAATTCAAACTCAATACAGCACAAATTACATTTTGCCCTCCTCGTTTTGACATATCCTATTATATTTTATGTGTGGAGAAAGCTTTGTGAACTGAGCATCATGGGGAGACAACAACTGACTAAAATCTCCAGTTGTGAAATATTTTATTCTTAAAAAAAGGCACTGTGCAGTCTTCTGTTTTACCAAAGAACAAACAAAAAAAAGAGGAATTAAACCAATGTCATCACTAATCCCGACAGCTAGGGAATTGGACTAACTCTTTGACTGTCAGAGACGTTTTTGCATTGTTTGCATATGTTAAAACCTTAAGAAATTATACATTTTCAGAAAGCAAAAACCCTGGAGAATAAAATGGTGGTAATTACAAATTTTGTTACTGTACATATTATCAGAACTGTTTATTGAAAACAAATTTTCAGTAAAAGCTACAAATTAAACTTAAGGCACACAAACGCTATATAATAAAAAAAAAAAATTCTATAAATTAGTAGGCTGTGCCATAGATAGCAAACATGTCAAAGCTTAACATTACACCCGTTCCCTAAAATTTTCCAGAGAAGAGATTTAAAATCCCCTTCAGGTCATCAGTATAACCACTTGCCCTCCAAATGTACCCCCCTTCCTGACCAGCATTACGACTCTGCATTACTTTAACTGACAATTGTGCGATCATGCAGTGCTGTACCCAAATTAAATTTACGTCCTGCAAAATCACAAAATTACGACTGCAAAATCACAAATATATACACGTGATTTTGTGCACCCGTGTTGCCCTGTAGCTGTATTTCTGCTGTATCGTGAGGCATGGAACCAGTTAAAGTGATTCTAAAGTGTCAGGGTTTTCTATCATTCTATGCATGAAGGTAAAAAAACTTTTGTGTGTAGCAGCTCCCCCCCCCAGGCCCCCTAATACTTACCTGAGCCCCTTCTTGATCCAGCGATGTCCATAATAGTCTCAATTCTCTGGGGACTCTCACCCCTGACTGGCTGAGGCAGGAGCGGGAACCAATGTCAATCACAGCCAATCAGGAGAGGGAGGGGGTGAGGCTGAGCCTCGGCTGTGTGTGTGAAGTAAGCTGTTTGCTTTGAGGCATCCGACACTAGAGAGGGGCCAGAAGCTTCTGCGGGGGACCCAAACAGAGGAAGACCAGGGCTATTCTAGAAAAAAAACACTGCACAGAGCAGGTAAGTATAACATGTTTGTTATTTTTAAGAAAAAACCCCAAGACTTTAGTATCACATTACCATTAGCCATAAATAATTGCCCTAGAATTATTACTCTTACTTTAGAGTGCATGACGCTATGTAGGTGCCCCTGACGTGTGTTTAAGTTACTATGTATATTTATGTGGGGGAGTGCTTACAAATTATATAAATATATAAAATTATATTTCATAAATTACAAAAGGGCTTGGGTGTAACTTTAATTATTCCTAGGAGGGAGGGGGAGGGAGAAGGAGGGGGAGGGAGAAGGAGGGGGAGGGAGAAGGAGGGGGAGGGAGGAGGAGGGAGGGGGAGGAGGAGGAGGGAGGGAAGAGGAGGGAGAAGGAAGAGGAGGGAGAAGGAGGAAGAGGGAGAAGGAGGAGGAGGGAGAAGGAGGAGGGAGGAGGGAGGGAGAGGGAGAAGGAGGAGGGAGGGAGAGGGAGAAGGAGGAGGGAGGAGGGAGGGAGAGGGAGAGGGAGGAGGGAGGGAGAGGGAGAAGGAGGAGGGAGGAGGGAGGGAGAGGGAGGAGGAGGGAGGAGGGAGGCAGAGGGAGGAGGAGGGAGGAGGGAGGGAGAGGAAGGAGGAGGGAGGAGGGAGGGAGGAGGAGGGAGGAGGGAGGGAGAGGGAGGAGGAGGGAGGAGGGAGGAGGAGGGAGAGGGAGGGAGGAGGGAGAGGGAGGGAGGAGGGAGAGGGAGGGAGGGAGGGAGGGAGAGGGAGGGAGGGAGGGAGAGGGAGGGAGGGAGGGAGAGGGAGGGAGGGAGAGGGAGGGAGGGAGAGGGAGGGAGGGAGGGAGGGGGAGGGAGGGAGGGAGGGAGAGGGAGGGAGGGAGGGAGAGGGAGGGAGGGAGGGAGGGAGGGAGAGGGAGGGAGAGGGAGGGAGAGGGAGGGAGAGGGAGGGAGGGAGGGAGGGAGAGGGAGAGGGAGGGAGGGAGAGGGAGAGGGAGGGAGGGAGGGAGGGAGAGGGAGGGAGGGAGGGAGAGGGAGGGAGGGAGGGAGGGAGAGGGAGGGAGGGAGGGGGAGGGAGAGGGAGGGAGGGAGGGAGAGGGAGGGAGGGAGAGGGAGGGAGGGAGGGAGGGGGCTCTTCTGGACAGATAAATGTAGGGGGCACTTTTCCTGACCACAAATGTAACAGGGGCCTTTCCCACTGAACACTAAATGGGGGATAGTCTTCTAAACTGACCACCAATGTGATCAGGCTTATCAGTGCACCAGCTGAGGAGCTAGTTGGGTTCTCCACCTGACTGCCCTCTCCCCTTATCTGGCCCAGGGGGTGTAAGGTTACTTACACTGTCCTTCCTGATAGCTTTTTTGGGTTGGTAGCTGCCTTCAGGCCTTCTGCTGGGCTGGCTCTTTCTGCTACTCAGGATGTCCCTCTTGATAGACGGTGGCACAGTGGAGGTCCCCTCTTCACGCACCTGCCTGCAGGTAGGCCCCTTGCTTGGGCTCCCTCCCAGTCTCAACACTCCAGCCTTCCTACTCCATCTTCCACCCGACACACACTGACTCACTTCCTGCTGATCAGGCCCAAGTATATCTAAGGGCAGTCCTGACCACAGGTGACCTAGCTGACTCATGCCTCTGCCTATAAATCTAGCTAACTAGAGGGGTGCTACACAGAATGTTTGCACACTGTAAAAGGCTGCTTCTCCTGATTTAATTTGAGGATTTTAGGTTGGCACCCCGTGTTGTTCACTATTTTATAGCTCCTCCATGTTAGCTAATGGGTCCACACACAGGCATTTACAGGTGTTTAGAGGCAGACAAAAAAAAAATCTCTTACATTTTCAGAAGAGGACCTGTGGCAATTGTGCGCATAGGGATAGGGACGCTGGCAATCATTTTGTTAGGTCTATCATTTTGTCTTATGACTCTCATAATTCCCCCCCCCCTTCTGAATTATTATTATACAGGATTTATATAGCGCCAACAGTTTGCTCAGCGCTTTACAATATAGTGGGAGACAATACAGCAACAATACAGTTCAATACAAGAGGGATAGGAGGGCCTGCTCCTTAGAGCTTACAATCTAGGAGTGGAATGCTAGTCTGTAGTGAAGGGGGGGGTCAAAAGAGCATAGGCACAGCTGAATAAGCTCCATGGTTGTAAATTCCTAATTAGTCTGGTTCCAGAATGTCTGCTTGACAACCACTTTCCTCTGCCAGGTTGTAAACCCATAACTCAGTCGGGCATGACCTCTAAGCATTACAGCAGAGGGTGCCATAAACCGTACATCCCACGAGTCATTTTTCATAAAAATCATAAACTTCAGCAGGAACTGGGCACATTGATATGAAGTATATATTTGGATAGGCCATTTTAATACGAGTCACATGACACCTTACATCCCTATGTAGCGTCTACAAGAGGGTAGAAAGCAATATCTTTTATCCGGAGTGGAAGGATATACTATAGTTTGGTATCTGCGTTTTTGGAATATGATTCTAAATATAAAACTGCCAGTTGCTAGGATGCTTCCTGTACCCACTGAAGGTTATTGACCGTAGTATGAACTTGTAAGGGATTTGGTCATAAACTTGGTCACTGCCTAACACCCATCCCCAAATGAGGCGATTAGATATTTGCTCTCAGGAGACACCCCTTTGAGATAATAGAAAAAGACTGATAGTCTGGAAAAAAGTGAGATCTTTCCCTTTTAACATCAGGAGCCATCTTTGGGAGAAAGGCAACCTTTTTGTTCGGATGATTGGACTCTGCTCAAACCAAGGACTTTTGGAAGTATCCTGCCTTCTGAAACTTCTTTCTTTTGTCTGTTGTTTAATTATTTTCTTTATATAGATTTGTTACATCTTTTTCTGTAAATATTTTAATTGCACCATTTTGACCTTTTTAGTAATAAATCCTATTTTCAGAAAAGTGTTGAACCTGTCTCTAAAGCTTTTAATGCAAACTAAAAGAATCCCTGTCTCTGAAAAGTGCTACTGTTTGTATTAATCCTCTGAATACATCTGTCTGCAGTGACAGTGTGTTACAGACGCTTATTCTAATATCATAGTGTTACTGCTAAGATTTGTGAGTTTCCTCCTTCTCTGTAAAGAGGTGGTGGTGGCAGTGTGAAGGGTTAATTGCATAATTAACCTGACCCAGTAACAATCGCTCTCAGGCTGCTGGCACATAGATTGTGGCCCCGTGAGCTGGAAAATCTTTGTGCAGGGCACAGCTGAGAGTGGCATTGTTACGTAAGTGACAGCGCGGTCTGAGATCGGCTGGTCCTTTGGTCACAAGTTGGTGAGAAGGGCTGGGGTCTGACGCCGCGCACCGTCACAGGCACTTTCGGGTGAAAAAAAGCCAAACACATAAATGCACAATAACGCTAGATGCCTTTAGGCGAATTTGTGTGTCTATGCATTCTAATGGCAAGAATACAATAAAATTTCGGCCAACTAATGCATTACCGCAAGGACATGCATGAACACACGCAAGGCATCCAGGGAAGGGGAAAAAAATGTCCAGTGTGAATGAGGTTTTAGAAGGAGCAGCACAGCCCAACCATCGCATAGAACTGCAGATCAGGAAGCTTAGCCTGGGAGTATAAGGAGTAAACATGGGTCTTCATATATACAATTATGTAAATAGATTATACACAGAAAATGATTATATTACCACACACTGATAATATTTTGCACATGAATCTCTTGTATACAAGTATAAAACAATTTAACAGCCCCCCCCCCCCCCCCGAAAAAAAAAAAATGGCACTTAATGAACATTAATCTCTCCCGCAGCTTAGATACCTAAAAATGGAGACGGATCATATGACTCAGTCATTACTTCTTTTCTTTATATTTCCCCACTGCCACAGATTGCTAATGAGAAAATAAAAGGCTGCAGCAGCACTTGTGACATTCAGTGAAACATACCCAAGGAACGGGCATCTTCAGTCTAATAAACAAGGACCGGTCTGAGCCGGTGCCATCACTTTAATTGATGGCACGGTACCACCTGAATTATGCCAGCCTCCTTCCTAAACTGCATACAAATCAGACCATCACGTCTGTCTGCGCGTTCCGGCCATCAATATTCCATTTTAGATTTGTACAGTCAATTTATAATACCGGTTTAATTCCCCCTCTCCCAATAAATGGTGTCAAGCTCCTTGGTAATGTATTTACTTCATTGTTAATATTCTCCATTTATCTCAGCAGAGACTGGCGGTCCTCCCCCTCAAGACGTATAGGCGTTAATGTTTAGAAATCTTATTTCCTTCTTTGTGTCTGTGTATCTTTGTGCTGCCGGGAGGGGCAGCAGTCCCTTCTCCTCTCTTCTCGCCTTTTGATTTTCAGCCACACAAGGGTGTACAAAAGAAAATCTACCAGGCCTATTGGGTTAACCACTTCATTGCATGTGTTGACAAGACATAAATCAAGACTGTTGCAATGAGATAGGCTCTGCAGTTTCGAGAACCTCCTGTATGGGTAAGTCCATTAAATGATACAAGCAGTGGCGGTAAGGTTTGCCAACTTCTTATCTCTCAGAGGATTATGGGAGTCATCAGAGAGATAACTTAGGAGCTGGCAGCTGGCTGGTCTCCCTTGATAGCAAATCAGACCTAAAATGCAAGCTGGTCGAAAAGGCACTTTAAAACATCTATACTCAACTTATTTTTATGTGTTTATTCATTTTCTCCATGATGAATTCCTATTTGGCTCCAGGTCAGGAAGGATAATCATTGATCGGCCCAGTGGAAAAAAAATGTGCAATTAAACCATGGCAACATCTAATGTTTGTGTAGTATTATGTTCAGCAGACTATGTTCTTCTATTGTTGTGACTTAGATGACGTTCAGAGCACATTTTATGCCCAATTCATGCAAAACTCCACGTAATCCCAAGGGGTTCACATACTTTTTCTTGCAACTGTGTATATATATATATATATATATATATATATATATATATATATATATATATATATATATATTTTTTTATTTATTTATTTTTTTTGTAAACATATATTCCATGTGGGTATTACTGCCATTTCTGGAATCCGAACCTATAGATGGGACAGATTCTAAAAGACTCAATGCCACTTTGCAGATAAGCAAACTGGCAGTAAGGCAGGCCATTGACAGGTCGTATACCGGCTGAATTTTCGTCCGCACGAAAAATCGGCAGTTGTTCATGCAGTTAGTGGGGCCAGCCCGCCGGCCGTTTTTCGTGGATCTTCACATTTATTTTTATCGGTCATGCTGGAAAATCCATGAAAAACAGACGTTTTTGATGGACATTGGTGGCAGCATCGGCAACGGGGCTGACCGATTTTTCGTTTATCGGCCGAAAATTCGGCTGATAAACGGCCCATCTGTGGCCTGCCTAAGACCAAATACTGAGCTGGCATACAAAGGGATGACGGGGTGGGCTTAGAGAGAGAAGAGCATTTTGTTTTGGGAAGCGATCATGAATGTGGCATATTTCTGTACCCAATGACTCAACCCCAACTCCACTCAGTAGTAGACAGCTGAAAGTAAACAATGGGGCAGGATTACTGGTGATCATGGTATTACCCAAATATGACAATGGCCATATTTGGGCAAAAATGTCACCAGCATCAGAGTTTCTTTGTTCAGTTTCAGCTGTCGGCCAGCCGCACAGTTGAGAGCATCCTAGTTAGCAAGGGGCTGAACATGCGCATGCGTGTCTGTGGTATGAGCACTCCAGCCTCAGTGCCGTCTTCTCCTTTCGTGTGAGAGATTCGTCACTCCCGCACAACAAATGTCCCTATTTTCCATCAGTACAGGAATAGCTAGAAGATCTTGAAAATAGGCACGGTCCTCTGTTAAAAGTTCAGTTCCAGGTATATGGACCCAGAGTGCATGAATTGTAAGGAATATGCTTTTGCAGAACCCAAAATAAGTGCCACTCAAAGCCCTTATGCGTTTTTTTCACTGTTTCGACTTCAGCGATCTCATTCACATGCTTATTGCAACAACGAGGAATTTAAGCCACACACTGATGGCATCCCAACTTTATGTACTTTATTCAGCCACACCGGCTTCCTGCATCATCTTTTATTCTTTATTAGGCCTAATAGTAGAGGTAGGGGTGGTCAGGACAGGTGAATTGGGCAAGCAATGGAATTAATTTAAAATATTTAACTCTATGTACACAGAGAGAAAGGAGATTGGAGAGACTGCTTGGAAGTACATGGATGTATAAAAGAGTTGTCTGGCATTACGTGTGGATAAAAGTCCCTAACAATTGTTAAATACAATGGACTAACAACGTAAACATAAGTATATACACATATGACCATACACTTGTACAACCAAGCAATACATGTATAAATAATTGTGCCCCTCACAGCTATCTGAATAGAGCATTGGTGTCAGTGGTTACTTACATGAAAGACAAAATCAACCATTGCTTAAGGAACCACTAACAACCTCTTGAGGAACCCAAAAGGTTCCATTAAACCCTGGTAGAGAATGGCTAGTATAGATGGTTCCACAAGGCTCCTGGAAGCCTCAACCCCCAGATATCTGGTGGAATCAAAGGGTTCCATGGGACCCTTGTTGAGAAAAGCTGGTCTGTTTCTACGGAGCCCCTACCCCCAAGGCCAATGGGAATCCTTACTGGCTATTAAAGTGTTACTAAACTCACAACAGTAAAAACAGTCTGTATATGCAGTAAAGCATGCTTGTTATACTCACGGTTGAATTTAAGGGGTTAATCCTCTGCATTATGTAAAAATGCTGAATGATACTGACTTCCCTGATCATCTCTTTCTTCCAGTGTCTCCCTCTTATCTCCTGATATATTGTGTGGAAACACTCTGCACATGCTCAGTTTGGTGTGTATTGCTAGAGGGTTTATTTTTCTTGGGAGAGTGCACGTGATTAGCACAGAGCCAATCAGCACTGTCCAAACAGAGGTCAGGGGTCCTGCATCCTACTACGGAAGAATGAAAACTCCTCCTACAAACGTTAACCAGTGCTCAGCTGGACACTGTTAGAAGTCACAAGACTGCTCTAACTGCTGATGAGAAAAGGTATTTAGCAGTTTATATTTACTAAAATAATTGCATTTCCATGTTCTGTGTACTGTGGGAGACCAAATGTAGTTAACGCAGGGTCCTGGATTTAGTAACACTTTAACTGCCTCCCGTCTGCCATATAAAGAAATGACGGGCGGGTGGTGGTTCTCTTAATCTGGGAGGACATCATATGACGTCCTCCCACTCTAGCTGTACATGTGCCCCTGGGGGCACGCGGTCATTGGTGGTGCGCTGTGTCCGGGGGCCACAGCGGATCACTGGTAGCAGTGTAGACCCGATGACGTAGGCTCTATCATGTGATCAGCTGCGTCCAATCACAGCTGATTGCATGTAAATAGGAAATGGCGGTTATCAGCAGTGCTCTCCTCACGCTGACAGCTCGTGAGGAGAGGAGAGCTAGTAAGCGGCTTTCCTCAGAGGGGCCATGTACACCGATTATCAAGGCACTGATCATCAGTGTCCTCATTATCAGTGTAACCCCATCGGTGCCACCTGTCACTGCCCACAACTGCCATCTGTCAGTGCCAACAACTGCCACCTGTCAGTGCCCACAACTGCCACATATCAGTGCCCACAACTGCCACATATCAGTGCCCATCAATGCCACATATCAGTGCCCATCAATGCCACATCAGTGCCACCTGTCAGTGCCAGTCAGTGCCGCCTGTCAGTGCAACCTATAAGTGACTTATATGAGTGCTGCCTTTCAGTGACCATCAGTGATGTTCGCCAATGCCCACCAGTGATGGTTGTCAATGCTCATCAGTGCTGTCTATCAGTGCAGCCTAATTAGCGTACATCAGTGAAAGAGAAAAAATATTTATATAAAAAAAAAAACTAAGAAAATTTTTTTCTTTCAAAATTTTCAGCCGTATTTTAGTTTGTTCAGCAAAAAACTAAAAATCCAGCGGTGATTAAATACCACCAAAAGAAAGCTCTATCTGTCTCAAAACAATAATAAAAATTTTGTTTGGGTATGGTGTTGCATGACCGCGCATTTGTCAAAGTACGGCAGCGCTGAAAGCTGAAAATTGGCCTGGGCAGGAAAGGGGTGCAAATACCCCATAGGCAAGTGGCTAAGAAGGCATGGGTGGGTGCTGCCTTTGGACAATGCTAGTAACAATTAATATATGTATAGTCAAGGCTCCCAGGACCCTGGTGGAGACAACTGACAGTGATTCCAGATTCCAATAGTTGCCTATATTTTAGTCCTGGGATCAGTTTAGGACAATTAAACTACTGACAGGTGTACTTTTAAAATGAACTCCTTGGCACTCCATTCAGGTATAACATATTTCCTCTTATCAGCAGATTGCTTTGGCTGAGTGCTAGCAGCTCCAGGTGTTTTAATTAGTACATCATCCTCTTGTGTGACCTGCGTGATACAGTCAGTTGAAGAAGAAATGTGTGTTTTCCATTGAAGATAATATGGTGGTGTTGATTACCAATGTTTGTGTTTCTGCCTAATTCGTAAGGTCATTTGTCAAGAATAAAGGTGAATAAAGAAATGTTCTGTTAATTAATGTTATACACTAGCATCCCTCTCATCATTGTGACTAATTTCCCTGTAGACTATTTAATAATCGTATGTATGTTTAATTTGTCTGGTAACTTGATTTTTATTTCATGTTAATGGTTTTCATTCTGCATTTTAATTATGTTTATGTGGACTTCATGCTGTTCATCACATTTCTATTACGATTGGTTAATGGTCAGGATCTTTACTCTGAAGAGCTGTTGTACTTATATGACTTAGGGGAGCAAATTTTAAAAATCTCACTCCACCAATGATCCAACTTAAAGTGCAAATATATTTTTTTGTAAATGTACATTGGTCCAGCTTGGCACAAAAGAAGATTACACATTTAAAAAAAAAATATAAACGATGAGATTGCACTAAATACATAGATACCCAACATGTCAGGCTTTAAAAGTGTGTGCACTCGCAAAATCATAAGGAACTTCGGTACCCTAAATTTTCTATAGGTGCAGTGCCGGGACAAGGTCCTTCAGTGCCCAGGGCAAAGATGGTCAATTGTGCCTCCCGCCAGGTGGAGTCCCAGTAGAGTCCACCTTTACATTAGGTGTCCCCTATACAGTCCCCCTTTACATCAGTTGGCCCCAATAAAGTCCCCCTTTACATCAGGTGTCCCAATTTACATCAGGTGTCCCCAATACAATCCCCCTTTACATCAGGTGCCCCCTATACAGTCCCCCTTTACATCAGGTGTCCCCAATAAAGTCCCCCTTTACATCAGGTGTCCCAATTTATATCAAGTGTCCCCGATACAGTCCCCATTTACATCAGGTGTCCCTGATACAGTCCCCCTTTACATCAGGTGCCACAAGTACAGTCCCCCTTTACATCAGGTGTCCCAATTTACATCAGGTGTCCCCAATACAGTGCTCCTTTACATCAGGCGTCCCCGATACAGTTCACCTTTACATCAGGCGTCCCCGATACAGTCCCCCTTTACATCAGGCGTCCCCGATACAGTCCCCCTTTACATCAGGCGTCCCCGATACAGTCCTCCTTTACATCAGGCGTCCCCGATACAGTCCCCCTTTACATCAGGCGTCCCCGATACAGTCCCCCTTTACATCAGGCGTCCCCGATACAGTCCCCCTTTACATCAGGCGTCCCCGATACAGTCCCCCTTTACATCAGGCGTCCCCGATACAGTCCCCCTTTACATCAGGCGTCCCCGATACAGTCCCCCTTTACATCAGGCGTCCCCGATACAGTCCCCCTTTACAACAGGCGTCCCCGATACAGTCCCCCTTTACAACAGGCGTCCCCAATACAGTCCCCCTTTACATCAGGCGTCCCCATTACAGTCCCCCTTTACATCAGGCATCCCCAATACAGTCCCCCTTTACATCAGGCGTCCCCAATACAGTCCCCCTTTACATCAGGCGTCCCCAATACAGTCCCCCTTTACATCAGATGTCCCCAATACAGTCCCCCTTTACATCAGGTGCCCCCTATACAGTCCCCCTTTACATCTGGTGTCCCAATTTTCATCAGGTGTCCCCCGATACAGTCCCCCTTTACATCAGGTGTCCCCGATACAATCCCCCTTTACATCAGGTGTCCCAATTTACATCAGGCGTCCCCAATACAGTCCTTCTTTTACATCAGGCGTCCCCGATACAGTCCCCCTTTACATCAGGTGTCCCCAATACAGTCCACCTTTACAACAGGCGTCCCCGATACAGTGCCCCTTTACATCAGGCGTCCCCGATACAGTCCTCCTTTACATCAGGCGTCCCCGATACAGTCCTCCTTTACATCAGGTGTCCCCGATACAGTCCCCCTTTACATCAGGTGTCCCCGATACAGTCCCCCTTTACATCAGGCGTCCCCGATACAGTCCCCCTTTACATCAGGCGTCCCCGATACAGTCCCCCTTTACATCAGGCGTCCCCGATACAGTCCCCCTTTACATCAGGTGTCCCCAATACAGTCCCCCTTTACATCAGGCATCCCCAATACAGTCCCCCTTTACATCAGGTGTCCCCAATACAGTCCCCCTTTACATCAGGTGTCCCCAATACAGTCCCCCTTTACATCAGGTGTCCCCAATACAGTACCCCTTTACATCAGGTGTCCCCAATACAGTCCCCCTTTACATCCGGTGTCCCCAGTTACATCAGGTGCCACCAGTACAGTCCTTTACATAAGGTGTCCCCATGCTCCCGGTTGTTGCTCCCCACCTATCCCCCTTGTACAGGGAGAGAGGAAGAAGGACACAGCCTGTTCCCCTTTTCTCAGCAGTACAAAGCTGAGACTGAGGATAATTTCTGTTAGAAGAAAGGATTCCGCTCTATCAGCTCATTTAATCCGGTCTATGGAATGGCCTCAGCCATAGTGCTGGACACACCCTCTGACACGTTTCGCCCCGCCCACCGGGGGCTTGTTCACGGAGGACCCCTTCTTCTGCCAGTGAGGTTAGACTGTATCTCAGCTTGGAGATGCGCCGTATGTTCTTTTATGGGGACAATTTCTTTCACAGCACCAGCTCTTTTTCACACCATGCAGGCTGGATGGAGGAGAAAGCCGAATCTTTCCTCCAGCAGCAGCTATCGGCCGCTGCTCCTTCTGATAGAGTGACAGTGCAGTCACTCCTGTCAGTAAGGAGCAGGATGAATGCTGAACTCAGCAACGCCCCCACCTCAACACAGCTCCCGAGGCAGGTGCCCGCTTGCCCCCACCAGTTCCAGTCCTGCATAGGTGACACTCTAAGAACCCCTACAGGTCATCCCTTAGAGTGGACAGCAAATAACAGCGAATAACTGCCCCTAGAATTATTGCCCTCTCTCGGACCTGCGTGACGATATACAGTATAACGTGTATCACAAACATTTTTATATTTATATGTGGGTGTAACTTAATTTTTGACACCTCTTTGCACTAAAAACCTTTATTTATATTCCATTATATATGTATATTACGTCACATTTTCTGACTCAAATTTAAAACAGTTCTATGCATTAAGGTAAGAAATGCTCCAGTACTTCTCCTACCCTTTCCCTGTTCCTAAGCACCTACCTGGCTCCTCTCACCATTCCAGCATGCTCCCTGCATCCGCACCGCTCCTCTCTCTTCCTAGAGACACAGGCAGCAAGGGGACCCATTGGCTACTGCTGCTATCAGTCAAACTCCTGTGAGAAGCTAGTGGGGGGGCGGGGTTTACTGGCTCAGTGTTTGTCTATGGACGCACACAGTGCAGGGCTTACGGAGGAGGCACCCTAAAGGAAAGAGATGGGGACAGTGTCGGCGAGGGACTCCAACAGAGGAGGTAAGGGACCCCTCTGTGCAATAGCATTGCGAAGATCAATTATAACATCTTTTTTACTTTTATAACAGTAATAAAAAATAACAAAAGCTACAATTTCTGGGGAAATTGTGTGAAGTGTTCTTGCCTCCACCAGTAGTCTACAACTGGAGTAGGCGAAGCAACTGGGTGGAGTGGCTTTAGTAATTGTTGTGTGGTTGGAGTGGCTGGAGTAACTCTGAAAAGGTTGGACTGGGCAGAGTAACTGTATGGAGTGTTTGGAGTGAGTAAAGATAGTAAACATTACACTAACCAATTGATTGATCAAATTTAAAAAGTGCACATGGCAAGCTTGATAGAGTGAGAAATGCATTTCAACTTTTAATTATTTATATAGCACATCAAACGGTTGTAGTTTAAAAATTATAAATCATATGCCGAAGAGCTTTATATTGTGAGAATGACAAGACCCAGACCTACATTTTGATGCATAGTATGTCTCTGAGATATTAAAAATGAAGGCACAGTCGCAGATTAGAAATTGCCCTTCAAATTTGAGGTGGCTAGAGTGGAGTTTCAATGAATGTCAATGGGTGGTGTGAGTTTCAAACAAATGGTCATATTGTGAAAACTATCAGGACTATGGCTTAGCCGTGGACATTTTTAATGGCAGCAGGGATAGCTGAACGTTTTGATATAAGATTTGTGTAGGTGGGCTTGAAAATGAGGGAGTGGTGGCAGTTTAGAAATCATGTCCTGATTTTTCAGCTCACACTCTAGCTTTTGTCAGCTCCCACTCTAGTTTTGAACATTCCTCCATTCATTCCTATGGGACCAATTTCACCACAAAAACGCTGATATTTCGTGAACCATTCGGCGAAACGTTCCACAAAGTAATAGCACACCAATCGGGAACAATCCGCACGTTTCGGTATATTACTTGTCTATGTAGTGTAACAACTGTGGGAGGAGTTAGGGTGGTAAATGTGGCTATAATAATAAGAATATATATGTGAGATAACAGTAAGTGGTCTGCCATGCAAGAACACTTAATAACTTTTACAAATCAATTTAAAAGGATATTGGCACTTTCACAAGACAAGAAATAACAAATAAAAAAAATAAATATAGCAAATACAATTGCTGCACGTCATATTGTAATTGAATGTTATTAAAAATTAAACTTTCTTTTCAATCTGCAGCACTGTAATTTTCTGTAAAAAAAAGCAATATGGCAGCTTGGAGGCATTGTACAGAACTCCAACCCAGAAATATTCCCTGCTTGTGCGGTAGGCTAGCTAATTTTCCCAGAAGTCTGCACTAAGATACAAGTAAAATATTGGGCATCCCCTGCAACAAAGATTTTCATTTTTAGGGAGATACTCCCAAAAGGAAGTTACGTTTACAGGGATGAAGACCCTGCCACTTTTCTCATTAGAGCCCTGCAGGTGCAGCAGCTGACCAATAATGATAAAATCACTTCCATTCATATTCACTTTGCACATGGACACAAACAAACAGCTGTTTCTTCAGAATAACAAAAGGTAGGAATCTGCAACAAAGTTTGTTATAATTTTTTTTACATGTTTCGTCGTGTGTCACATGACTTCCTCAGGGCAAAGAAGGTGGTGACCTGAAACTCCATATATAGGGAGTCCGACCATCAATCATCATAAGGGCGGACCCCAGCGGCCATTTATTGAAGACCGAAGTAATGGACAGCTAAGGCATGGGAAAAACCCTCCAATGAAGCCAGACTAAAATATAAGCTTTAATAGGGGGAAAAATATATTAAAAACCTGAAAAAAACCCCCAGAAGTTCGGATATAAACTAGGGGGTACAGGTGCCTAAAAACTAAAGAAAGAAAGGAGGGCAAGAATCGATCCATAAACCAGGGCATAGGACCCTGGCAGCCATATAAAGGGAGACCAGCAACACTTCTAAAATATAAAAACCCACCCATGCGACCCAACATGGGGGTACAAGGGGACAATCCATATGAAAAAAGGGGGACCCAGCATATAACATTTGTTATAATTCTTGCAATGTACATG
This sequence comes from Staurois parvus, assembly GCF_062004578.1. Lineage (NCBI taxonomy): Eukaryota > Metazoa > Chordata > Amphibia > Anura > Ranidae > Staurois > Staurois parvus. The sequence continues at coordinate 105,920 of NW_028318282.1, forward strand.
GCTCACCTACAGTGGATTGTTTTTTGCAGCAAAAGTGGATTTACTCTAAGCTATGTGACCTTTCTATAACTCCAGACCTGATGATGATCATGTTAATGCATTAGTGTTCCCTAAAAGTATAACTACAGCAGGGAAAATAATTATTTGAACCCAGGGGCGGGGCCCCGGGCAGTGCCCGAGTTTCCAAATGGTCAGTCCGCCCCTGCTCATGCAGATAGCAGGTGAATTGGGCAGCAGACAGAAATGACACTTAGTGCTCTGGATTGAGACAAGTACACACTATAGAGGGATATGCTTTGTTCATGTTGCATGTCAGAGGTTTACAACCACATTAAAGCCCATCCCTCGTGTGGTACACTTAACCTGCTGCTATTATCCCCATTCCCTGCTCTGCCCCTGTCCCACTGCCAAAAAATTGGGCAGGGTCAGTAGGGTGTCTATGGATTTCATTTTGAAAATCTAGCCACCTTAGCCTTACCTCTCCACTGAATTTAGCACACCATCAACAAGTTGCATTCGATGGACTTCACAGGGGGGCATAACAGGTTAAATGGGAATTTGCAGGGGGACCAACAGAAGTCCAAGTGCACTTTTATTCAATGGGAGGCCAGGGGTGGACTGACCATTTAGAAACTCAGTCACTGCCCGAGGGCCCGGGGTCAGTAGGGGGCCTTATGAGATGCCCCTGGTACCTTTTTCATAGGCTTTTTTGAGTTTGGGCAAAGACATAGGGGCCTCTATTGCCCGGGGGCCCCATGAGTTGTCAGTCCGTCCCTGTGGGAGGCCATAGTTCTACTGTTTAAAAAGGGCCGGTTCACACTACATGCGTTTCAGTTGCTTTTTTTCTGCATCCAAAATGCACAGAAAGTAGGTTATATGGTTTTAATGTCATAGTTCACATTAGTGCTTGCAGTTCCAGTGCGTTCCAGATGCAGAAGAAAAAAGTACAACATGCTGCATTTTTCCTGCACAGAGCTGTACTGGAATGCGGTAAAACACATAAAAAATGCACTGGAACACACATGTCCCTATTTATATTAAAAGAAAAAGGAAAAAAATTAACTGAAACATGCCAAAAATGTGTCAAAAACGCGCATGCAGAAATGAATCCGGAACGCATCTGGACTGTGTTTCTATAGTGTGAAATGGCCCTAAGAGTAGGAAGTTGAATTGGCTCAATTATTTCTAAAAAAGGAGTCAAAATGGGGAAGAACTTGGAGCCCCGATTATAAAGAACTGGTGTACTGAAATGTTTACACTTGCTATTTGAACTCCACATTTGATAGCTTGTTTGTCAGTTTTCCAATAGATATACACAGATTTAAAGATCATCTCTTCTGCCAAAAGCAGAACAAAACTGCCAGGATCTATCTAAACTTGGCAAACTTATTTTTCTCTAAGTGAATTACTAAACATGGATGTATCTTGTTCTACTAAAAAAGCCTTGAGTTTCAACAATTTTGAAAAGCAAAAAAAAAGAAAAAAAAAGTCAGAGCTTAAACCTCCCGACTCTTAAGATGGAACATGTCCACACCGATGCCTGGCAAGTCAATTCCGAACCAAAGTTAAAGAAAAAGCCGTCAGAACAGTCAAACTGCATTAAAAACTTTCATTATTGAAAACAAAAAAACAAAACAAAAAAACACACAAAAAAAAAAAAAAGGTATAAATCAAGCTAGTGGAAAACTGACGTGTTTCATCTGACAAGGGCCTAACTCACAGCTGAGTAAGCTATAGCTTATAGCTATGGCAAGGAGTAAAGCCCTCGTTGACTTAAACACATTAAATATCAAATGCAGCTAGTCGAAAGGCTAACATGTTTCAGCCAGCAAGGGCCTTTCCAGGGGCAGACTGACAACTCACGGGGCCCCCGGGCAATAGGGGATCATGGGGCCCCTGTGTCCTTGCCCAAACTCAAAAAAGCCTATGAAAAAAGTACCAGGGGCATCTCATGGGGCCACCTACTGACCCCGGGCCCTCAGGCAATGCCCGAGTTTCCAAATGGTCAGTCTGCCCCTGGGCCTTACTGATATTACAGCTTACTCAGCTATGAGTAAGGCCCTTGTCGGCTGAAACACGTCAGCTTTTGCACCCAGCCAGATTTGATATCTTTTTGTTTTCAATAAACTATTTTTTTACTGCAGTTCCACCGTGCTATCGGCTTTTACTTAAAGCCCAACTCTAGGCTAAAAAAAAAAAATTTTTCCTATACTAACCTGATCCTCCACTTCAGCTGCAAACAGTGCTCCCCAATGACCCATTGGTGGACTGTTCTTGACATCCTAACATTCAGAGAAGGTCTATGGGCATGATGACGTCGGAGATGGCAGGAGCTTCCAGGACTGGTCTCGTGTGGAGAGGATCAGAGTATTAAATTTACATAGTCAAACAAGCTTTATAAATAGAACAAATGGCAATTAGGAAAAAAAAAACAAAAAACTAAAAATTGGTGTACACTATAAGTAGCCGAGGTCACTAGGTCTTCCATATTGACGAGCAAGAAAAATCATAGCTGAAGCATTAATGGGCAGGGCTGTATTTACCACATTGGCCCTCATAGGCCAGTGTATAGAGCAGTAGGGTTAGACTGGGCAGCACCAAGCTTCAGTATTCACAAGTTCTGACAAATATTTTCTTATATTGTTTACTTCTTTGGGCCTCTGGACATTCGTAGCTAAATTCAGAATGTCAAAATGTTAATTGGGGTGATTACAGTCATGATAAATGCACCCCTTGTTTTGTCAACTAATTGGAAGGAGAGGAATGGAGCACCGTCCTGTAAGGGGGAGGAGGGATGCGGCACAGTCCTGTAAGGGGGAGGAGGGATGCGGCACCGTCCTGTAAGGGGGAGGAGGGATGCGGCACCGTCCTGTAAGGGGGAGGAGGGATGCGGCACCGTCCTGTAAGGGGGAGGAGGGATGCGGCACCGTCCTGTAAGGGGGAGGAGGGATGCGGCACCGTCCTGTAAGGGGGAGGAGGGATGCGGCACCGTCCTGTAAGGGGGAGGAGGGATGCGGCACCGTCCTGTAAGGGGGAGGAGGGATGCGACACCGTCCTGTAAGGGGGAGGAGGGATGCGACACCGTCCTGTAAGGGGGAGGAGGGATGCGACACCGTCCTGTAAGGGAGAGGGATGGAGAGCTGCTGTGTAAGGGAGAGGGATGGAGAATTTTTGCTTGACAAAACACTAAAAGAGCAGTGTGACAGGAGTCACTTTGGGTAGGGGGCCCATGGAACCCAGCTCACTTTGGGGAGGTGGGGAGACCCTGTCTCAGCTCCCCAAATCCCTCTTATGTGTAAATCACCCTGTGCCTGTTAGGGGTACAGGGTGATCTGTCCTAATATTGGGGTGGGGGGTTGTTGAATGTTTAATGTCATGTGGTTGCATCCCATTGTTCTATTTTGCGTCTTGCTTGGGAGGAAACTATTATGGGGTGTATGTGTTTATGTGTATTGGCTTAGTGGGGGTTGGGGGGGGTGTCTCCAGCAGTCCTCCCTCCTGATGGGACTGTCTGCTGGTTTGAAGTTTGAATATCTGTGGGTCTCTTGTTTCTAAATGTAGATTGCCCGGCCCGGTGTCATTATGCATGGAGGGTGGATTGTCCCCAACGTGTATATATCTTGTATCTGTGTTCAAATAAACTTGTCTACCTCCTGGTTTACTTCAAGACTGGTGTCGTCTAGTCTTGTATGGTCTGCTGTGGTGTCTGTTGTCGGTGTTCGGACAGGGAAGCAGTAGTCTAACGGAAGTACCCAAGCGCAGTCTGGGGTCAGTTCCGTTACAAGCAGGGTAAAAACTGCCAAGTTTTGCCACTCTTGGCAAAAAAGGTTTAGAGTTCTTCCACATATACCATATGTCACTCCCTTTCCAATGGCTGTAGGAAACACACATCAATGCCCCTGTGGACTCATACTCTCCATTTCAGATTAAGATCTCAGATACTGGACTTTCCCCTGTGGGCTAATACCTTAATGGATCTGCTACACAAGTTGCCCTGAGCTACCAGCTTTTACCAAGTCTCAGTTTTTGAATGAGCCTTCAATTGTGTTTTGCGCACAGGAGCAATTTGTTGTTATAAAGCAAACATGAGGGTTTTTAGATAACTTCATCATCATTCAGCAGGAAGAAGATTATATATTCATGAGCCATTCCTTCCAGAAGGCATCATCGGGAACAGATGTCACCTCAATAACTTTGTGCCTGCTGTGGTAACTTCCAGGAAAAAATAGACTCCTACTCCGCTTCCCGCACAGCATTTTTTTTTGTTATGTAGTGATGGGTCTCTCTTGTCATATGAAAGACATTATGTAGAACTGTAATCATTAATACATCATTACATTTTACAAGCAGTGTAAGTACATGATTTTGACCTGGAATCAGCCTAATGCAATCTGCTTATAGCCTGTACAGCAGAGCTCAGAGAAGAAAAGGGGGGAGCAGCACAAGTAGCCAATAAGGTGTGAAGCAATACAAAAAGCATGCTCATAGGAAGAAAAAGCAGAGTGACAGAGAACTGGCTAATTGGTCTGCTTCTCCTTTCACTGTCCAGTCAAAAGTGGAGGAGGGGAGGTGTCCTGTGCTATGGACAGAGCTGTGTAAATCTCAGGACTGCATGGACAAATACAAATTCAGCATTATATATATACTGTACATAGTACTTTCATTTCCTACAGCAATGTACTAACCAAACGACACACAAAATGTGAACAGTGCAGATAAGGCATACAAAGGTTGATAGAAAATGTTGTATATGCTTGCTACAAAATGTTAATTGTATATATATATATATATATATATATATATATATATATATATATATATATATATACATATACACACACACATACATATACACAATTTATATTTCTGGGGTATATATATATATATATACACACACATATATATATATATATATATATACATATATACATACATACATACATACATACACACACACACACACACAATTAACATTTTTAGCAAGCATATACAGCATTTTCTATCAACCTTTGTATGCCTTGCCTGCAGAACAAATAATAAAAATGTTTTTTTGTATATTTAAAAAATAGATTTTTTTTAATAAGATATATATATATATATATATATATATATATATATATACACATACACACACATACATACATACACACACACACACACACACACACAAACATACATATATATACATACATACATATACACACACAGATTTTTTTATTTGATATTTTGTTAAAAAATTATAACAAAATATCAAACAAAAAAAAAAAAATCTTTACTTGTTCTACAAATTCCCTGTTATTTTCATGATATATTAATATACGGTAGATTGATATTAACCATTTCAAAAAAAGTGTTTTTAGATTTCCCATGGACCTTTATGCAGAAAAAAAACCTTCTTAAAAACAAATACAATATGTTCTGTTCTACAGTAAATCTTTATAATGCTCAGTAAATAAACTGCTCAGTGTTACCACCTGCTGTGCATTACCCAGAATCCTCAGGGAACAGACCAAACTGATTTTGGTTTATTTACTCCATGGCGGTAGAAAACTACACAATCTGTCTACTTTGACTTAAAGTGCATATAACAGGCCTCCAGGGAGGGTGTCAGGGTATATATCAGAATTATAGTCCCGAGTGTCATAAACGCTTTCCTATGGACAACACGGCCCATAGAACCGTGGCATTTCATTCATAATTTCCTTTTAGACAATGAGAAATCCTGTTATTATTGTGACATTTATAGACATGGCTACATTTGTTTTTCCCTTCATAAATATCCATTCTGGGCCAGCAGGAAATCATCGTTGTTGCAATTATGTGGTGTAATTGCTCTGTACCTCGGCTGACCTCCCCTATTTTGCAGCTTTGAATAATGGCTTGCTGGACCAAAAGGCATTAGAAGATGACATCTCTCTAACCTTTCAACTATTGATTGTTGCCGTGGGAACCTCATGCACCAACCCCATCCCTCCCTTCAGAGGATGTAATTTTTTTTTTTTTCCTTGACCATGGATGTACAGTATAATTACATATTGGATTTAGCGTGGGGTGATCAGAATACGGAGGGATAAACTGATGTCAGGATGTATAAGCACACTGTAGTTACTATCCATCAGAGGGATGGAAATTAGAAATACACTGTGATTAAGAGGAATGCTGCAGTCATATGCACTGAAAGGTCTGGAGAGAGATTATATTTTGCTCAGCTCCGAAGGAGATTTCAGACACAAGCTTCTCAGACAGTCAAGTGTTCCTGTAGCGATTTAAAAACAGCACGGTTGGATTACTGATATTTCACATGCTTTACGAAAACCAAGATTTGTAACAATATACACAATAAATGGTCATGGAGGGTGAGGCTTCTGTCCATTGTTGGCCCATACTACCTTGTGTGCTCCACCATTATCTCTGTGTTGGTCATCCTTGACAGCTACTATACCATCCTGTTTATCCTCCTAGTTCTGAGTTGTTGACCTAGGCTCTCAGTTTTACATATTTAGTCCAGTGGTGGGTTTAGTTCTTGTGCCGCCTTAGGCAACACAGAACCACCAGACACCCCCACTCAGTGCACCACCACCCTCCTCCACCACCACCAGCCACCACTAGAGGAGAGAGGGAGTGAGTGAAGATAGAAGGGGTAAAGAGGTGGTAGGGAAGGGAGGGAAAGTGGGGCATGGAGGGAAAGTGGCAGTAGAGAAGGGAGGTGAGTATAAGGTAGACATACAAGCTACATCAGAGTTTTCTCTGTATAAGAGAAATAATGGGTATGTCCTACATTAGCCGCACATACTGGATTTAGCACATGAGCTATACTAAGGTGCATATGAAATTCAGTTTTTTGTGTCCAATGCTGCATTTTCTATTTTGGATGCAGCCGCAAGCTTTTGAATAAAGAATGCAGTATATGATGCGAATGGCCATCAGCTTCTAAAAGTCATGTGAATGCCCAATAGATGCTTCTCGACAGTTTACCGAGCACACTTAGCTGCAACACAATATCTCCAAATCTCAAAGTGCTTACAGACATCAACTAATGTTTGTCCGATTCAATTTTTTACAGCCAAACTGACTCATTTCTAGCAGCAGTACTCCCCCTTTACCCATAGAACGGGTACATATAGAGAAAGGCAATTTTCTTCATCATTTGAGCCACAATGTTCCTCTGAATGCTGCTCCTCAATAAAAAGACACAACTCTGCCAGTCCTTGAATAACTGGAGAGCACAGTCCCAGCCATGGCTATAACTCATCAGCTTGTCTCCAGGAACCCACTCTCTGACACCACCGACTGCCACAACCACCCCCTCCCAATACACTAATCTTATCTCTCTGGAATTACAGAAGAGCAGCCGGCTATCCCCAAACCCTCCTTGGATCCTCACCAGTGTCTCACTAGGTCCCTTTTTCCGAGGGGGGGGGGTGACACCGCCCTCCCCCTAAATATTTCCACCCAAGACAAAAGTCTTGTTTGCCTTGTGGTAAATATGCTGTGCCACCACCACCTTCTGCCACCGCAACCACCCCCCTTTATCACCCAGCCGCCACCTCCTGATACACTAACCTTATCTCTCCGGAATTACATAAGAGCAGCCAGCTATACCCGCACCCTCCTCGGATCCTCAGCAGTGCCCCACCAAGTCCCTTCTTCCGAAGGGTGGCACTGCCCCTGAAAATTACTGCCCAAGGCAAATGCCTTGCTTGCCTCACGGTAAATACGCTACTGATTTAGGTTTAAAAAGACACAATTCCATCTAGTTCAACCAACAGAAGCTTTGAGTTCATTAGCTACAAATGTAAAATTCTTGTGAAGGGGAATTGTTTGGTCCTGAAATGTGCTGGCTGCCATTTGGTGGCTTTCGGCCATTTGGGAAATCAATAAAATCACATTTCTGGACTCTCAATACCTGTATTTGGTGCGTCTGGCTTAACTGTATACTTCTCAAAATGGATGATCACACTCCCAGAAAGGACTCCCGGTTCTATGGAGGGCTGCCAAACATACACTTTCTAGCTTTTACTAAGATCTCTAACCTACCATCTAAAAAATTGGACTGCCTCACTGCCACCTCTTCTTGGAATTTTTTTTGACACCGTTCTTGTTCCATAGCCTTTCCATGGTCCACAACCTTTTCAATACACAGGAAATCAGTCTAAGACTCCCTTATACTTACTGTACTGCTCAAGGTTTTTTTCAACTCCCAGGAGAGACTCTTACTGCTCTGCCCTCCAGACCAAGGGTCCCACTGCTCTAAGGGAGGACCTCCCTGATCAGAAGATATTTGTACCAATGGCTTAGATGGCTCCTAGATCCCAGGCTGTTACCGTCATCCAGGACAACATCATATCTCAGTCATACCTCCATTTCAGATCACACCAGACCCTTTCAAACAGGTTATTTTATGGTAATATTTTATGATAATAATGTGAAGGTTATTGCTCATTTACACCAGCAGCCGCTCGTCTGCACTGTGATTAAAATTGGGAGTGGTGTCAATGATTTAAAATGATGCACCAAACTTGTTTTTCCCAACTTCATTGAAATGTCACAAAATTATATTTCATTCATCGTAATGAACACAGTTGCTGTGTGGTGTAGTATAGTATGTTACAGCTTGCATCAATGTGTAAAAAGGCAACATGTCCTACATTTTACATAAACTCATAGGACTCATGGCAAATTGCCTTGTCTTATCATGGGGATTGTGTTGGCCAAAGCTGACAAGTGCATTCCAATGCACATGCTGTGAATGGGCCCTTGAACAGGGAACCTTGCCACAAATTTTATTTAGCTTTATCAATTTTCTTTTCATGTGGCGGGATAGAAGAGGAGGATGAAGTGTCTGAACCTTCTCTCACTTTTTCTGTATCACATTTGCAACACCTAGAGGCTTTACAACAGTATCACATGTTACAAAACCTCCAGGGGCCATAAAGCATGGATATACTGCTCCTGAGGCACCACCTGTGTGGAATTGGGACTGAAGCAGCCTACATGAATAACAGAGGTCCATTTTGCCACCTTCTCCCAGGTAGCAAACTTATGGTAAAGGAGAAGTTCACCTTTTGACCAAAAATAATAAATGCACATTTTTCTGAAGGTAAAAAAAAATCTGCATTCATTATTTTTGGTAGCAGGAGCCTGGAAAGCATTGCACCTGTGATCAGCAGATCTCCTGAAGATCTGTCAGTATATCTGCTTGCCCATACGGGATATACAGGCAAGCAGATATTCTGACAGGAAGACTCAATGTCCTACCAGAGCGCTCCACAGCCATAGTAGTTTGTTGAGAACTACAAACCAACAGCTGCTAAGGCTGGTGGGACTTGTAGTTCATTTATTCACAGAACTCTGTGAAAGAATGATGCAGCTGTGTGGGTGGAGCCCCGCATGACCGTGCTGCTTTTAAAAACTGACAGCTAATAAGGGGAACTTCTCCCAGTACTGATTTTACAGGGAAGGGGGAACCGGGCAGTGGCTACAGCATTGGGAATATGTTACATGTTCCACCCTAAAAACGGATGGAACGTGTAACATATTCCCAAGGGTGAACATATCCTTTAATCAGCAGTCTGTTGATGAGGACTCACACACATTCATCAATCCATAACAGGCTAAAGAAAGTCTCCAGAAAACTGTAAAACATTCTGGGGGACAATTGTGTCACAAAGCAAGGCAATGCTAAACAGGAGCAGCGAGACAGAATATACAACCGATTTACTACAAGGTTAAAGCTGGGGTCATAATTCCTCTTTCAGCTGTCCCAAAGTACAACTTGCACCAGAATGAAACCTGACCCTGACAAACAGGTGCTACATATGGATGCCCCATAGACATGATTGGCTGTATGTGGCTATACACCAGCATAAACATTGCGTAAACCCATGCATATGAATAGGTATACAGTATGTCTGTATGCCCAAACTTCATGTTATATAGCCACAGGCAGCTGTGGGTCATCCTGTTGACTGCATGGGAAACTGTAAGCAGCGATACAACTGCTCCAAGCCCCATACCAAAAGGACCACACGGGGTGGAGCCGAAAACAGGGTGGCTTTGGAGGCCCTGTTCCCTGGAACCATGGGGGCTAGAGATCCCAACTTTGGATCATAGGTAGCCGAGTATCTACCATGCATGCTCACCGAATTTGGGGTCTCTAGGCACCGCTCCAAAGTCAGCGGTAAAATCCAAATGTCGTGCCCGGACTTAGCCTAGGTAGCGGTTGTGGGTTTTCCCAGTCACGTTAAGTCATTGCATCTCCGGAACCATGAGTGCTAGAGACCCCAAATGTGGACCGTAGCTGGATATCTACCATGCATGCTCCTCAAATTTGGGGTCTCTAGTCCACATGGTTCCCAGCAGGTTCCGCCGAAAGCTGGCCCAACTTCCCCATAGACTTTTTTTGTGTGTGTGTAAAATAACAAACATGTCTATACCTGCCTACTGTGTGCAGTAGTTTTGCACAGAGCAGCCTGGATCCTCCTCTTCTCGGGTACCCCCTCAGGCTCTCCTGGCTCCTCCTGTCTGTCGGGAGCCCCCACAGCAAGCAGCTTGTCGTACCCGGACTTAGTCCCGGTAGCGGTTTTGGGTTTTCCCAGTCACGTTGAGTCAATGCATCTCCGGAACCATGTGTGCTAGAGACCCCAAATGTGGACCGTAGCTGGATATCTACCATGCATGCTCCTCAAATTTGGGGTCTCTAGTCCACATGGTTCCCAGCAGGTTCCGCCGAAAGCTGGCCCAACTTCCCCATAGACTTTTTTTTGTGTGTGTAAAATAACAAACATGTCTATACCTGCCTACTGTGTGCAGTGGTTTTGCACAGAGCAGCCTGGATCCTCCTCTTCTCGGTTACCCCCTCAGGCTCTCCTGGCTCCTCCTTTCTGTCAGGTGCCCCCACAGCAAGCAGCTTGAAAAACCATCATATAGACTTGGAGAAATGAGATCTAGCCCGATTTGTCTTTAAATGTGGTACCCGCTTGCTAATGTCAACCTCTATGTTTGTAGAGCTAAAAGATGGTAACCTCGGCCACTCAGTACCCATTACAGATACATCTCCTGTATATTGTATCAAATTTTCACAGAGACAATCAGAGGAAAAATATAAACAGTTGCAGCCTTTATGTTTGTCTTGTACAGGATTCCTATAAAAGCATTCCGGTCTTCCTGCCTGGAAGACACAATCTCACGTTCCACTAACAGCGGCACTGCAGGTGATGTATAGTCTTGCAACTTATCTATTTACTGAAAAAAGCTCCGTAAGCCAGAAGTATCTTGCACATCTGTGCAGCTCAAGGTCATGTTTGAAGCATAGCTAAACCCAAGAAAACATTTTTTTCTATATAGCAGCTTATCCGTCTTTAGATATGTTGGCTGAAATGGTTTCCTTTAACCTTTATTTGCACCTTGTGATCCCACCAGTAACACACTTTCTGTCCTGGGGTGGGGGCCAACGTTCACTCATTGTACTTACTGTATCCAGTGGTGTATTTAGGTTTTGTGCTGCCCTAGGCAACACAAAAATTGTCTGCCCCCACGGACACCAACCAACACCCCTGCCCCCCACCTGGGAGAGCCTTCCACTACCCCCCTTGGCGATAGAGAGAAAGCCACCCATCTTCACAGCTCCGGACATCCCTGGGAACGAGAGTAAGACTCTACATACACCATCAGCAGCCCACAGCCTCTCTCAGATCCCACTTGGTTCTCATGGCACACATGTCCCTTCTTTCATCCCTTCTTCTGGGGGGAGGTGCTGCCCTGCTGAAAAATGCAGCCCTAGGCAAGTGCCTTGTGGTAAATACACCCGACTGTATCTATGGAGGAGTGGTGTCATTACCCAAGACTGCACAAATGTTTTGTCATACATTTCTACTTTAAATTGAATGGGTTGTTTTAAAAGGTGAAGGTTTACATGGACTTTAACATAAATTAGCAATGACAACAGACTAGGAAGGAATTCATCCTTAGTAAACTGATAACATTTTAAAACCAATGAAGGTTTAACTCCTTCCCACCCAGCCTATTGGAAGATGACAGCTGAGCGGGAACCCCATTATCCTGGGAGGACGTCATATGACCGGGCCACGCTCTAGCGTGATCTGTCACAGGGACACTGCTGATGACAGATCACTACAACAGCTTGGTGCCAGTGTTATGTGATCGCTGTGACCAATCACAGCAGAACAAATGATAGTTGTAAGCAATAAATGGTTAACTTTCATGCCATTCACTGCTTACAACTGTGCTACGAGCTGTGATTGGTCTCAGTGATGTACAGACTGGGCCAATCACAGCCCATCTGTAGATTGTGATCAACTATGGCCAGTCACAGCTGATCACAAAATAAAAAAAAAATCTGGTAAAAATGCTTGCTTATACCAATTAAATTCATTGTGGGCCGGTTGTGGTCCTTTTCTTGCCCTCACCTGGCCCTTGGGGCACTATTCCTCCCACCGACAACAATGACGGGGCTTTATTCCTCCCACTAACAACGACGGGGCACTATTCCTCCCACTGACAACAATGCCGGGGCACTATTCCTCCCACTGACACCAATGATGGGGCACTATTCCTCCCACTGACAGCAATAACGGGGCACTATTCCTCCCACAAATACCAATGATGGGATACTATTCCTCCCACTGACACCAATGATGGAGCACTATTCCTCCCACAGATACCAATGATGGGATACTATTCCTCCCACTGACAACAATGCCGGGGCACTATTCCTCCCACTGACACCAATGATGGGGCACTATTCCTCCCACTGACAGCAATAACGGGGCACTATTCCTCCCACAGATACCAATGATGGGATACTATTCCTCCCACTGACACCAATGATGGGGCACTATTCCTCCCACTGACAACAATGATAAGGCACTATTCCTCCCACTGACAACAATAACAGGGCACTATTCCTCCCACTGACACCAGTGATGTAATTTTTTTACTCCCACTGACCACCAAGCCTATGGCACGGTTTACTCCCACTGATTTTCTACTCCCACAGGCCACAGTCCGGCCCCTCTAAAGTTTGAAGCGCAGTAAACTGGCCCTTTGTTTCGAAAGTTTGGAGACCCCTGGTATAGGCAATCATAATGTGTAAAAAAAAAATCCCGATCACTTGCCCTGAGTAGTACAGTTGCATTGCTCTGGTTGCAGGAATAGAAAAAAAAATCCTAAAAGAAAAAAAATGTAATTAAATAAATTATTTTTATTTTTTTAATTAAAATGTATTTATTTTTTACATACTGTCACCAGTCAGTGTCCCTGATCACCGCCACACCAATTATATGATGATGTTGTACTGCATTGGTGACAGTATGTAACAAAAAAAAATGGTGAGAAATTTGTCTTCATTTTCCACAAAATTATGACAAAAAAATGACAACTTCAATAAACTCACCATGTCTCTTACTAAACACCTCAGACTGTATACCCCCCCCCCCATAAAGCATTTTTGAGGGGGCATTTGTACTGTCCTGGCATTTTTGGGCCTCAAGAAATGAGATCAGCCATCAGTACATCAGGATTTATCAATTTTTAAATATATACCATAGTTTGTGGACTCCATAACTTTCCTACCAACTAAATAATAAATGCCTATTTGGGTTATTTTCACCAAAGACGTGTAGCAGAATACATTTTGGCCTAAATTTGTGTAGAAAGATTATTTATTTGCAAAATGTTATCACAAAAATGAAGAAAAAGGCAATTTTTTCCCAAAATTTTTGGTCTTTTTTCATTTATAGCACAAAAATAAAAAACCTAGTGGTGATTAAATACCACTAAAAGAAATCTCTATTTGTGTGAAAAAACAGATACAAAAAAAAAAAAGCTTTATATGGGTACAGTGTTGCATGACCGTGCAATAATAATTTAACCACTTCCCGTTTGTTCATAAACGGCGCCCACATTTACAGCCTGTGCGTGCTGCCTGGGAGTGCGCGACACCGCGATTCGGTGCCTGCTGTGTCCAGAGGACACAGTGGAACACCAATCGATGTGTGGGACCTCTGTGTGAGGTCCCAATCATGTGATCACTGATTGGCTAATCAGTGATCACATGAATAGTAGTAAATGGGCGGACTGACAACTCACGGGCCCCCCGGGCAATAGGGGATCATGGGGCCCCTGTGTCCTTAACCACACTCAAAAAAGCCTATGAAAAAGGTACCAGGGGCATTTCATAGGGCCCCCGACTGACCCCGGGCCCTCGGGCAGTGCCCGAGCGCTCGAATGGTCAGTCCGCCCCCGGTAGTAAACAAGATGTCACTTCCTGACATCATTGCTTACTACGTGTGAAATCTGTGAATGAGCACAGAGGTCACATGGAACAAGGCTATTCAAAACAACTTTGTACCATGTGACAAGCTGCGACCAATCACAGCTCTCACAGTATTTCTCAATGGCTGCAAGAATGCAGTCAGATAGAAGGAAAAATAATTGCTTTTACAGCCTTTATGGGTGTAAAAGCAAACAGTGTACACAAGAAAAAAAAAAATCTTTATCACCCCCCACAAGTAGTAGTGTCACTATGGAGACACTGAACTGCTAGGGTGACAGTATGTTATAAAAAACATAAATAATAAATATAAAAAAAATGTTAAAAACTTTTTTGAAAAATTATAACTTTTGGTTATAAATTAATTTGGGTTATTTTGTTTTTACTAAAAAGATAACTAAATAAATTTTGGCCAAGATTTATGAAGAAATATTATTTATTTGCTAAATTTTATAAGAAAAACAGTTTCTCAAAATGTTTGGACTTTATCATTTATATAGCAATAAAAATAAAAATCCCCGTGGTGAATAAATACCACCAAAATAAAGCTTTATCGGCCTAAAAGAAAAATGCTAAAAAATTCATATGGGTACAGTGTTGCATGACCGTGCAATTGTCATTCAAAGTGTGATAGCGCTGAAAGCTGAAAATTGGCCTGGACTGGAAGGGGGTAAAAGTGTCCGGATATGAAGTGGTTAAAGTGCAACAGCACTGAAAGGTGAACATTGGCTTGGAAAGAAAGCGAGTAAAAGTGCCTAGTAGACAAGTGGTTAAATGAACTACAAATGCAATGACATATTCTGAGGTGTTTGTTTCACAGTTCTAGCTTTAGAATGAATATAAAACAGTATTTAATACAAAACCTTAAATGTAGGAACTGCAGTCTAATGAACTTCATGCATTGATGCTAGTCATAGTAGGGTAGGATGAAAGTGCAATGCAGTAAGATGACATCACTGAGGTGTGGTTGTGAGCTGAGATCATCATTAGACATAATATTAACATAAAAACACTGCAAGATTGCAAATCACACATTCTCTGCTGCAGATTACAGAGAAATAGAGAATACTGTATCCATCGCAATCCTTCCAGGCTCACCCACAGTTCACATAGGGCTCTGCAGTGAATTTGTGGATGGCACCACCATACAATCAAAGGACAATAAGTATCTTCACCAATATATTTTGGTATAGTAATAATCTTCTTCTTTATTCACATAAAGCAATGGGCCTCACAGGCCACCATTTTGGGACCTTATGGGTCAGTCTGCCATGGCAGCACTAGAGTTATCGGTTCAAATCCCAATGCCGACACTACCTGCCTAGAGTCTGCATGTTCTCCTTGTGCAGGCATGGGTTTTCTCCAGGGTACTCTGGTTTCCTCCCACATTCCAAAGATATGTTGGTTGGCAGGGGCGGACTTACCATTTGGAAACTCGGGCACTGCTCGAGGGCCTGGTGTCAGTAGGGGGCCCCATGAGATGCCCCTGGTACCTTTTTCATATGCCTTTTTGAGTTTGGGCAAGGACACAGGGACCCCATGATCCCCTATTGCCCGGAGGCCCCATGAGTTGTCAGTCCACCCCTGTTGGTTGGTTATTTGTCTCCTGTCTAAATTGGCCCTACTATGTGTATGTAGGAATGTGAGTTAGGGATTTAGATTGTAAGCTCCTTGAGTGCAGGGACTGATGTGAATATACAATGCATATGTAAAGAGCTACATTGTAGGTGCTGTCCAAGTACCTAAACTAAATGAAAGGGATCCTGCAAGGTCAAAAAATGTTTGCCGGAGATACCTGTTGTTTCATGTTAATAATGAAAAAGATCACTATACTAAGATCCTTCTTCTCAGCAATATAATGTATGTTCAAGTAGAAAACCCTATAACTGGAAAAGCAAAGCAATTTTCCACATTGATCAGCAATCTTCTAAATCACAAAAAGATCCTCCAAGGCAGCCAAAGAGTTAACTCCCAAAGACAGGATCAATTAAAGTGTAAGTTCACCTTTTTCAGAAAAATGAAAAGGTGATATAACTCCAAATATCCTGGCCAGCCCTCCAGACCCTATTGTACATAGCAACTGATGTCCCATGCTGCTGGTTTATTGGTTGGTACACCATACAACACAGTGAGCATTCAACATAATACTCACAATGGCAAGAGCTCATTGGTCATAGTGGCCCCTTGAACATGTTGATCAATGAGAAGCACATCTGAGGAGACTTCTCCTGGTGAGGTGTCCCAGAAGAAAGAATCTCTTCTTATAGGTCCACACAGTCATGTGACCATACTGATCAATGAGCACTTGCCATTGTGAGCATTATGATGGATACCCCCTCTGGGACTATACAGCTTGTGGCAGCTTGGGACGTCACTGCCACTATGTGAAGTGTGGCCTGGAGAGGGTGGCCAGGATAGTTGTTCATTTTAAAAGGGGGGAAAAAAAAAAAAAAAAATCACAGGCACCACTAAGGTTATTGGTTGACAGGTTATGTAATATGCAGAGGTTTAATGCTCATATGAGCTAGTTACTGGGAAAGCACTAACAAGTACACCATGGCAACCAAGCCATGTGACAATCACCCTCGATCTCTAGATTGACTTCATTAGAAGGATTGTCCAGCAAGGAACCCAAACGATTCAACTAGGTTGATCCCACAATAAAAAGATGCAAACAACAGCTATCCTTCTAAAAATATGAAATTTCTGTTAAAGTGTATCCTCTACTGTAATTCCACACAGCACGCCAACATGGAGGGGCTCAACTGGAGTTATTGGCTGGTCAAACATTTCACAGCAGTAGCGCTTGTGTGTTTAACGCCTACAGAGCCAGGAGAATGCTGGAAGTGCTGGGGAAGAATTGAATTGGAAGAACACAGCCAAGATATCAATGGTAATAAAAGCAAGAAAAATAATTTCTATTTAACTCAACATGTTTCAGAGGGAGTATACCAAACAATTGGATGTATACAGGTAAATACAAAAGAACATCCGGAAATTAGTTGAATAGAAGTTCTCTTTTCTTTTTCTTCTCTGCTGTATACATTTAAAAAGAAATGCTACTCAGAAATTATTACAGCTGAACTCCAACCCAACCTTCAGGCTTGCACAGTTGCAAGGGCTCCTTCCCTGTACTGAAATTACTCTGATTTCACTGAACACTATGAGCTTCATCATTAGAAGCTTCAGTAAGTCAGATAGAGCCCACCTCATTTACTGGCTGGAGAATGTCCAGAATAGTCTAGGTCTTTCCTTCCCAGCCTGGCTGTCCCTGGCCCATTCATTTCATGAATTGGATTTCAGTTCCTCACTATCGTGTGCGGGCTTAACCTAGGGCAGTCTATACAAATGCAGCCTGCTTAGGAATGCCCACTCATCCAAACTGACATCCACCCAGCCAATCATTTTCATTGGCATAACTCCTTCCAAGAGGCTTGCATCAAGGCTAAGGACTGAGGGAAGACACTTGCCCTGGTGACACCTAGAATGTCTTTCTACAAGTAACTTCAATACTTTTCAAAGCACTCCATGAACATTATGCGCTCCTGATCCCTGCACCCTGTGTATTTCATGCTTCTGACCCCTGTGCAACAAGTGCATCTGACCTCTGCAGATTACTTATTCCTGACCCCTGCACCCTGTGCATTATGTACTCTTGACCTAAGGCAGAGCAGTCATAGATTTAGCCATAACAAAGGATTTTTGACACTCTTAAGTTAGCAACAACGTAGGTACCAACATCCCCAAAATGGAAATTAAAAAAAAAAAAAAAACACAATAAATGGCACTATTTGAAAAACACAATAAATGGCACCACACATTCAATCATTGGTAAATTGAATTATCAGCTGTTCTATGCGATGTAATTGTATTTCTATAATATCCAATTAGAAGTGATGAATTTTAGATTGTTTAATTCTACTATATTAATAATTCAGTGCTACCTAAAAAGTCCTACTTAGTATTGTGTTTTTACATTTTAATGATCCCTTCCCACTGTTAGCACACATTGGTCACATCCACCATTCAGTGCAACAAAAACCCTGCCCCTACCACATCCTGTGTCCCACCTCCATTCTCAGGACCACTACATTTTCAAACGTTCCTAGGTACAAATATCAAGTACTTTGTGCCATACAATAATGAAGCCACAGATCATCCTTGCACTTTTTCTTTTTAACATGGCTTACCCCACTTGATTACCAAGCCCTTCCCCCCTGCGAATCAGCTGAAAATGAAGTTAGCCTGACAGTGTGCTACCAAACAGCAAAGCAGAAACAAAATACTTCTTCAGACATGGACATAAAATAAACAATTCTATTCAGTCACCGATTCATTTGTATTCTGTAGGAGGCAAGTCACACTCATACACTTACCTTATTTCTAGGCTGTATGCCTCCATACTGTATGCACCTAAGTGCAGGGTGTCACTCGCTTCAGACAGTTGTTGAAGTAGAACTGTGACATTCGTAAAAGTTAGTTATACAAAGATTAGATTAGAATCTGATGATACACTTTCTAATACAGTCTTCTTATTTGAATATTCTTTGGATCCCATGTGCCATAAACTCTCCAGTGGTGGGTCCCATGTACCATAAACTCGCCAGTGGTGGGTCCCATGTACCATAAACGCACCAGTGGTGGGTCCCATGTACCATAAACGCACCAGTGGTGGGTCCCATGTACCATAAACGCACCAGTGGTGGGTCCCATGTACCATAAATGCGCCAGTGGTGGGTCCCATGTACCATAAACGCACCAGTGGTGGGTCCCATGTACCATAAACTTGCCAGCAATGGGTCCCATGTATCAAACTCTCCAGCCGTAAATCCCATGTACCATAAACTTGCCAGCGGTGGGTCCCATGTACCATAAACTTGCCAGCGGTGGGTCCCATGTACCATAAACTTGCCAGCGGTGGGTCCCATGTACCATAAACTCTCCAGCGGTGGGTACCTTGTAGCATAAACTCTCCAGCAGTGGGTCCCATGTACCATAAACTCTCCAGCCATACATCCCACGTACCATAAACTCTCCAGCAATAGTCCCAAGTACCTTAAAGTCTCCAGCGGTGGGTCCCATGTACAATAAACTCTCCAGTGGTATTTCAGGTGTGTTAAAGTCAAATGCCACGAAGTGAGTGGATTTTCCATGCCAGAAGGAAGAGATGTTTGGCAAACCTGAACATGCAACGACCCAGTGTTTGTAGATGACATTGAAACAATTCCAAAGCAGAGGCTCTTCTGGTGATTTCTGATACAGACTGGACTGATGTATGTACAGGGCTGGTAGAAGCTTGCTAAAACCCAGAGAGGCAGCAGCACAAAGATGCATGGAAGCAGGACACTTGGTCATCTCCAAAGCCAACTATAGACAATATAGGATGGTGGCAACAGATTTAGAAGGTGGCATGTGTGGTCACATAACTGGGAAAGGCAAATAGACAGAACAAATCCAAAGACAAGCCAGGTCAGAGAGCCAGACAACATTCAGGATACAAACACTGATCACAGAACTCCCATAATCAGGTAATGAAGATTGGAGACAGGTGTATTGTACACACCCACTTCCTGCAGTCTACTAGATACAATGTTCAGAATCTCCAGCAGATGGCAGAAGCATAGCTGAAAGGCAAACAGACTGCACTAAGATGAGCTCCCCACAAGATGGCGCATATTAAGGTTTTTGCCTCAGGTTGGACCTTGACACCAAACTTTGTTGTAGTTTTGGACAGAGTAAGGTTGAGTTAGAACCTCTGTCAGAGATTTTTATTGCTGCCTGTGCCTTCAATGAGGAGATTCAACCACTCTATTTGTTCTAGTGACCATCACTAGAAATTGGATCATGCTTTGCTGGGTTTTTTTGCCTTCCTCTGAATCAACTGTGGGTATAGGATTATAACTTTTTTTTTAACCACCTCCCGCCCGCCATATAGTAATATGATGGACGCAAGGTGGTTCTCTCGTTCTGGGAGGACGTCATATGACGTCCTCCCATTCTAACCACGCATGCGCAGCTCCCGGAGCGCGGCGAACGGTGGTGCGCTGTGTCCCTTGGACACAGCGGATCACCGATCCATGGAAAGAGCCGAAGATGTCGGCACGGTCATGCGATCAGCTGTGTCCTATCACAGCTGATCACATGTAAACAGGGAAATACCGGTTATCAGCATTTTTCTCCCCACAAGCTGCCACGCTGACAGCTCGTAAGGAGAGGAGAGCCGATAATCGGCATTCCTCGGACGGGACATGAACACAGATCATCAGAGCAGCTGATGATCAGTGTGCCCTAATGATCTGTGTAGCCCCAGCAGCACCACCTGTCAGTGCCCATCAGTGCCAATCTGAGCTGCCTTTCAGTGTCACCCAGCAGTGCCACCTATCAATGCCAGTCAGTGCCACCTATCAGTGCCAGTCAGTGCCGCCTATCAGTGACAGTCAGTGCCGCCTATAAGTGCCGCCTAACAGTGCCAGTCAGTGCTGCCTATCAGTGCCAGTCAGTGCCGTCTATCAGTGCCCCCTATCAGTGCCATATATGAGTGCTGCCTTTCAGTGCCCATCAGTGATGCCTGTCAATGTCCATCAGTGCCACCTACCAGTTCCTCCTCATCAGTGCCCATCAGTGCCACCTATCAGTGTCCATCAGTGCAGCCTATCAGTGCCCATCACTGCAGCCTCATTAGAGCACATCAGTGAAGGAGAAAAATCACTTATTTACAAAATTTTATAACAAAAACTAAGAAAAAAACTTTTTTTTTCAAAATTTTCAGTGGTTTTTGGTTTGTTTAAGAAAAAATAAAAAACCCAGAGGTGATTAAATACCACCAAAATAAAGCTCTATGTGTCTCAAAAAAATTATCAAAATGTCATATGGGTACAGTGTTGCATGACCGCGCAATTATCATTAAAAGTGCAGCAGCACTAAAAGCTGGAACTTGGCCTGGGCAGGAAGGGGGTATAAGTGCCGTGTAGGCTAGTGGTTAATGGTTGAACTGGATGAACTTTTGTCTTTTTTCAGCCAGACTATGTCACTGGAAGTAAAAGAATACCCAATCACTGTAGCGGGAATAGAAGGAAATTCTTCCAGAAGGTACACATGTTCCACAGAGAACTACAGTATCCAAGAGGGGATTTTCAACACATATAAAAACATTTTCTCACTCCCTGTTGTACTTGTCCCTTGTTGTACAGGAATGGATGTGAAGGGATTCAAATAAGAAAAAAGTGACAGAGTTTTATCTATTCCCTACCATATCCAAAACAAAAATAAAGTTTTGACTTTAGATACATATTAACCCACACTTTTCAAACCCCATCATCCTATAAGATGCAAGCTCTGTCTCTCTTCCTGGTTTGTGGACCTAAGATGAGTGTAGAGGTCAGGGGCGGACTGACCATTTGGAAACTCGGGCACTGCCCGAGGGCGCAGGGTCAGTAGGGGGCCCCATGAGATGCCCCTGGTACCTTTTTCATAGGCTTTTTTTAGTTTGGGCAAGGACAAAGGGGCCCTATGATCTCCTATTGCCCGGGGGCCCCATGAGTTGTCAGTCCGCCCCTGGTAGAGGTGCACCCATTAAAGAGTTTGCCGCACTTGCAGTTAAATATATGAAGTTTATTGAAGTTGCTGGTTTACAGGTAATGAGTAGAGATGAGCGAATCGAACTTGGCGAAGTGGAATTCGTTTCGAATATTAGGAAAAATTCGATTCGCACCGAATCCGAATTTTAGCAAACTTCGGATGCACGAATCGAATTTTCCCCGATCAGCCGGCAAAAAGTGTCACTGCAGAGAGCTCCGCTATTTCTGACAGTTCTCTGACAGTTCCTTCACATTTACAGTGGTTGAAACATTGTATCTATTTGTTTCCATTTAGGATACAGATGTTTTTATTCGGAAACAAATAGATACAATGTTTCAACCGCTGTAAATGTGAAGGAACTGTCAGAGAACTGTCAGAAATAGCGGAGCTCTCTGCAGATACACTTTTTGCTGTACTGGAATTCTTCTTCTTTTCATTCTTCTTCTTCTTTTCATTCTTCTTCTTCTTTTCATTCTTCTTTTCATTCTTCTTCTTCTTTTCATTCTTCTTTTCATTCTTCTTCTTTTCATTCTTCTTTTCCTTCTTTTCATTCTTCTTTTCATTCTTCTCATTCTTCTTTTCATTCTTCTTCTCAT
Source organism: Staurois parvus (assembly GCF_062004578.1). Taxonomy (NCBI): domain Eukaryota; kingdom Metazoa; phylum Chordata; class Amphibia; order Anura; family Ranidae; genus Staurois; species Staurois parvus. The sequence goes on from NW_028318282.1 coordinate 128,387, forward strand.
TCTTCTTTTCATTCTTCTCATTCTTCTTCTCATTCTTCTTTTCATTCTTCTCATTCTTCTTCTCATTCTTCTTTTCATTCTTCTCATTCTTCTTTTCATTCTTCTCATTCTTCTTCTCATTCTTCTTTTCATTCTTCTTCTTTTCATTCTTCTTCTTCTTTTCATTCTTCTTTTCATTCTTCTTCTCATTCTTCTTTTCATTCTTGTTCTTCTTCTTTTCATTCTTCTTCTTTTCATTCTTCTTTTCATTCTTCTTCTTCTTCTTTTCATTCTTCTTTTCATTCTTCTTCTTTTCATTCTTCTTCTCATTCTTCTTTTCATTCTTCTTTTCATTCTTCTTTTCATTCTTCTTTTTCTTTTCATTCTTCTTCTTCTTTTCATTCTTCTTTTCATTCTTCTTCTTATTCTTCTTCTTATTCTTCTTTTCATTCTTTTCATTCTTCTTTTCATTCTTCTTCTTTTCATTCTTCTTCTTCTTCTTCTTTTCATTCTTCTTTTCATTCTTCTTCTTCTTCTTCTTTTCATTCTTCTTTTCATTCTTCTTCTTCTTCTTTTCATTCTTCTTCTTCTTCTTTTCATTCTTCTTCTTCTTCTTTTCATTCTTCTTTTCATTCTTCTCATTCTTCTTTTCATTCTTCTTTTCATTCTTCTTCTTCTTCTTCGTCGTGCCCCGTGACTGCCCAAATGAGTGAAGTGTGCGGTGATTCTAAGATCGACGGCACTCATCTGCATGTCATACTGACTGACAGTATTATTTCTCTTCCCCAGCAGACTCCAAGGGCATTTAAATTAAAGGTACAGTGTTCTGCACTAATATAAAGGCTCTCTGAAGCCTAGAAACCCTTTTAATAAGTTAAATTCGCAGCGAATAAATTTGCATCGAATCGAATTTCTCCCGCAAATTCGGCGAATCAGCCGAATCGAATTTTTGAATAATTCGCTCATCTCTAGTAATGAGTATAGCCAACGCATTTCAGGGGAATTGTCTTCCCCCTTCATCAGAGCTAGTGTGCTACCAGGTGTGTCCCCTGAGGACGTTCATGCACATGAAATGCGTTAGACGGAGCCTTACATGCTGACGTCATGCCGCCGGTTCCAGTACTCAGAACGGCGGCCATATCTGAAAGTCCGGACAGATTGTTTGTTAGATGCATCCATGTGGCTGTTTTTAGCTTCATTTAACAATGCTTTTAATAAAATATACTACACTATATACTTTTGTCTTGGCTCTGTGGTGTGAGCTCCTTTCCATCCAGGGATTGGGACGCCAGAATGACTACATTGGCTATGATGCATGCATTTGCTTTTCAGCCCTCTGGTGAGTGCATATACAGTAGGTGGAGGAGTGCACATTGTTGGTGGTACTGGAAGAAGATTTTGGTCATCTCTTTACACTGTTTTGGACTCTACATAGTTGGATACACACTTTTTTGATTGGACTTTTTCATTATATTGTGTTATCACTAGTTCATTGTATTTCATTTCATTACATTGTGTTATCACTTTTTATTTTTTGAGTATTGGTCCATATGTGCCGTATGGATCGACACTGGGGGTGATTTATTTTGCACATATATCATGTATTGATGATTTTGTATGTATAAGGTATTTTATGATTCAGCGTTGCATTACTCTTCTTGCTGCACCTCTACACTTGTTTATCCTGAATGAGGAAAGAACAAAGAGAGGGCGCACAAGCCTAGTGCATTACCATAAAAAATGTTTAATAAAAAATAAAGTAGGCGTTGTACTCACAAACGACATTAAAGTCAAGGCACGTCATAAAAGAACAGCTGGGTCAACATCGCACTGAATAACAGTCCGCAATATAGGAAGTGTAGACATCCAATAGGCTGACGCGTTTCGAGGACTTGCCTCTTCCTCATTAAACATTTTTTATGGTAATACACTAGGCCTGTGCGCCCTCTTTGTTCTTTCCTCATTCAGTATATTTGGATTTCCCTGGTCTATTGAGGGCAGCAAGGTGTGCATGTTCCAGGACATTCTTAATGTGGTTGTAGCCTGCATCGAGTCCATCCCCAAACGCAGGAGCATTTGTGTTTGCTGGCTACTTGTTTATCCTGCAGAGAGCCATTCTGTTGCTTTTAGAGAAGCAGAAGCCCATGACCTCAACAACTTGCATCAACACGACATCTCCATTGGTTATGAGATCCCCTGAAGGACAACGTCACCAAGATCATCTTTATCTAATATCTGACCACACATTGGTTGAGTGTGGTTGGACACACACATAGATTTTAGGACCTGTCTCCAGAGTGGATATAAATAAAACTCTCAGATACACATATTGCTTGAAGATATTTCTTTTATTTCCCAGGAGTTCCTGCTGCTGGCAGGTCTACATAACTCAGGCATTTCAGCTCTTTATGCCAGCTTATCATTGATGCCGTGAATGTATACTGCGTGCTCTATGCGTAGTGCAGAGGCTCCTACTACAATGGTTATTTAAAGTGGAACTACAGCCCTTGTTCTTTGTGACCCCTTCCCCAGTGCCAACATTATGGCACGTGTAGAAATGCCAAAGGGCTTTTTATGACTGTTGGGTACTAGCAGAAAATTTTGGCACATCTACAGAGCATTTCCCGCCTGCATAAAAATGGGGAGGTTTTGACACTTCTATGCTACCTTTCTTGTTGCATGCGTAATGAAACCACACTTGTGCCCAGATGTACACGGAAACCTGTATATAGACTTGTGCAGTTACTCTTCTGTCCTGTAGGTGGCACTGTACCATTGTTACAGGGGGAGGAGTCTATATAGGGAAGTTTGCCCCTTTAGAGACTCCGTTAGTTCTCTCTAGGGAGGTAGGCATTCTGCAGAGCTCTGCTTCTGACAACTGTCACTGATTCTAAACAAGGAGTCTACAGTTTTCAGCTGCCCCTTTCTCAGCCAGGATCCTTCCCCCTGCTCTTAGCTAGATGGAGGGGCCCTTCTACTTTTTCAAACTGGCTGGTCCTGTTAAAGACATGTTAATATTAAATATTTTACTATGTTATATATTATGCTTTGTTTTAGACAGGAAGTTCTTACTGTCTGCAGGTTGTGAGGATTAAAGCACCCTTTGAGAGAAGTATTAGGCCTGAGCAGAAGCGGCAAACCATTTTACCAGTTAAAATGACACAAAATGATTTCATTATTCTTCAGAAATAATCCATACACATCCACTACTTAACGGCCCTGTAATCTATTTTTCATGAAAGTGTTTCTTACTGTGTTTTTCTGGCTCCTTGTAATGTCTTCTGTGAGCTCCCGAACCTCTTCTTTTTCCTTCACATGCCCATTTGTTTGGAACAAGCAGTGCATGATATTTGCCAAAAGGCTTATTGGACGTTTTTTAATTTGCTGGGCATAATGTTGCATTGACCCAAATGTTTGCTACAGTGCAGTATTTAAAGGGATGGGTTTAAATCAACAGGTTTGCTCATTTTTAGACCTTTCCACCTATTTTTATTTGCAAAGTTGCATGTAACCTTCAAGCTGTAGGAAGCCTTCTATTCCAGTGGTTTCTGGAAGAAGAGTGCAGGGTGGAAGGGGGCTGTAAAAATACACTAGGTGTGCCCCTGTAGCCTAAGGGCCAGTGTCGACATTGTTTGTTAGCTATATGAATGCAAACGCAGCTTGAGGTAGGTCAAGTACAGGTTAGAAGGAGGTCAATTGCACCTCAAATGTACCTGTCAATTACTTCTGAATGATCTCAGAAGCGTCTCATACTGCCAAAAGCATGCTGAATTTGCCTGCAGAAACCCATCACAGACCCTTATTGTTACTGCTACTCTTTGCTAAACTATGTAGTTCTCATTGGAACATTTTAAAGTGTAATTCCACTTTTGTTAAAAAAAACCAATCCCCTATGGGTGATATATGCTGCTTGCAAAGATTTCACCACACTGTGTGGCAGATTCCTAGCTTGCTCGGAATAAATGGCTGTTTGTTTGACCATGTCCTTGGCAGACCGATTCCGAATGGGAGGGTCTGGTTCATTATAATCACCTGGTGCACTTTAAGTATTCAGATAAGAAAAGCTGCACTGTCAGCATCTCTTTAGAAGTTTTTATTTGTTTGGTAATGTTCCACCAAAATTAACATTTTTAATACAGAGGATGCCTAAAATTTTACTTTTTTGGGAAAATCAGTGAGCCATTCACAGAAACAGGAAATAACATTTCTGGAGGCATTTCGTACACCAATGTTGTTCGGAACGCCTCCAGGTTGCCATATTGCATTGAATTCTATACAGAAGATCACAGTGACTGCAAGATCAGAGATTGGGATGTATACAAATCTCTGAATGGACATAGCAATGCATGTCAACAAATCCAAAAAAAAATTATAACAAAATTACCAAATGCATTTGTTTCATTCAGATGACGTCACATGATGCGATAGAAGTTCAAACACATGGATAAATTAATTCAATTTTCCAATTAGTTTGATCATTCGGATACCGAATAGATCTAAATTTCTTTCCATTCATTAGCTCATTTCACCAGTTGATATTGTCCAATCAGCTCATGACATTTCTATTGGTGGGTTGGACTAGTGTCCAAAAATATTGAATCCTTCCGATTCAAGTCAGTCCGATTTGAAATATAAAGAATATACACTCACTGGCCATTTCATTAAGTACACCTGTTCAATTGCTTGGTAACACAAATTGTTAATCAGCCAATCACATGGCAGCAAATCAGTGCATTTAGGCATCTAGACATGGTGAAGATGACTTGCTGAAGTTCAAACTGAGCATCAGAATGGGGAAGAAAGGGGATTTAAGTGACTTTGAATGTGGCATGGTGTTGCGGGCTGGTCTGAGAATTTCACAAACTGCAGATCTATTGGGATTTTAATGCACAACCATCACTAGGGTTTACAGAGAAATGTCCGAAAGAAGAAAAAATATCCAGTGAGCAGCAGTTGTGTGGATGAATATGCCTTGTTGATGTCAAAGGTCATAGGAGAATGGGCAGACTGGTTCAAAATGATAATAAGGCAACTCAAACAACCACTTGTTACAACCAAGGTATTCAGAATACCATTTCTGAACACACAACACATCGAACTTTGAAGCAGATGGGCTACAGCAGCAAAAGACCACACCGGGTGCCACTCCTGTCAGCTAAGAACAGGAAACAGGGGCTCCCCAAAATTGGACAATAGAAGATTGGAAAAATGTTGCCTGGTCTGATGAATCTCGATTTCAGCTGCAACATTCAGATGGTAGGCTCAGAATTTTGCGTAAACTGCCTTGTATCAACGGTTCACGGATGTGCAGCCGACATATTTGCAGCAACTACATGATGTTATCATGTCAATATGGACCATAATCTCTGAGGAATGTTTTCAACACCCTGTTAAATCTGTGCCATGAAAGAGAAAATATCCATTGAGCTGCAGTAGTGTGGATGAAAATGCCTTGCTGATGTCAGACGTAAAAGGAGAATAGGCAGATTGGCTCGAGATGATAGAAAGGCAACAGTAACTCATGTCAATATGGACCAAAATCTCTGAGGAATGTACCCAACACCTTGTTGAATCTATGAATAATTAAGGCAGTTCTAAAGGCAAAAAGGGGCCCAAAGCAGTACTAGCAAGATGTACTAAATAAAGTGGCTGGTGAGTGTATAGCAATATTGCAGAAAAACTGCAAATTTTTTCAAATCCACCTGGATGAACAAAACGAATGGCAAAGAAGCAAAACAAATTCCAAAAATGAATTGGTTCACCATAACAAATATGATGAAACAAAATTATTCAATGAACAAATTAATCCAAAACGAAAAAAAAAAAAATTCCTAGCATGCACATTTTTTAATAAAATTATAATAAAATATGACTTATCTAGCAATTATATATGCTATATTATGTTTATAATTTTTTTCCACACATGTGGAGTTACCCTTTAAGCATTGTAATATAGGCATTACACGCCCTTCTTCTATTCATCACTTTGTACAGCACCAGGAGGTAGAGGAGACTTCTAGAGCAATAATTTCATCTTCAGAAAATGGGATGCTCAGTCATCAGGCTAAGGCAGCTTTGTTGCATGGGGAACTGCCAAAAACAAGGATTGATAAGTGGTTTGTGGCCTTTATATCTACTTGAAGTCCTTTTTTCTTTTTCTTTTTTTACTGTAGTGTGTCTTTAATCACTATTGAACAAAGCTTTCCAAATCTCACCTGAATATGACAGACGAAGCACCAGTTCCATATGATTCTCCCAACAGGTGATCAGCCAGGTTCATTCTGGAAAGAAGAACTGCTGGCAGGTTCTGATACCTGCAAACCATCCGCTTAGACATTTTCAGGCTTTGAAACTTTCCAGGGTTGTTTTAGAGGCTCATGTGATTCTGTTTTTGTAGAAAAGGACACAGTTTGACAGCTGGAGTCAGCTCCATGACATTTCTAGGATAGATCCACTGACACAGAAAAACGGTTCGGAGTACTTGGCAATTTCAAGTTCTTTTGAGCATGTCTGGCTCCGGTCTAGCTGCAGCTTTGGTTTGGGGATGGAAATGGAGGGTGAGATGGGGGCAGCTAAATAATACACTGCCTTTGTAGCCCAAGGCTATTCTGCAGCGGCTTGAAAAGAGGCAGCTTTTTATAGCTGGTGAGTGGTGATGATACAGGGAGACCTGCAGGTTTAACTCTTACTTATTAAAATGTTTAGTCTTCATTTGTTTCAGTAAAGGGAATAATAGACCGCCTACTGTAAAATATAACAATACTTCAGCCGAGGAGGAATAACAATACATGGACTGCCAAGGTGACCTGACTTTATAAGGGCAGCCCATCCAAGTATCACTACTAGGAATACGGCAATAAATCGACAACCAAGGTGACCTTACTTTATAGTAATGCAGTCCATCCAAGTATCAGTACTATCAATACAACAGTACATGGACGACCAAGGTGACCTTACTTTGTAGTAATGCAGTCCATCCAAGTATCAGTACTATCAATACAACAGTACATGGATGACCAAGGTGACCTTACTTTATAGTAATGCAGTCCATCCAAGTATCAGTACTATCAATACAACAGTACAGGGATGACCAAGGTGACCATACTTTATAGTAATGCAGTCCATCCAAGTATCAGTACTATCAATACAACAGTACATGGACGACCAAGGTGACCTTACTTTGTAGTAATGCAGTCCATCCAAATATCAGTACTATCAATACAACAGTACATGGATGACCAAGGTGACCTTACTTTATAGTAATGCAGTCCATCCAAGTATCAGTACTATCAATACAACAGTACAGGGATGACCAAGGTGACCATACTTTATAGTAATGCAGTCCATCCAAGTATCAGTACTATCAATACAACAGTACATGGACGACCAAGGTGACCTTACTTTGTAGTAATGCAGTCCATCCAAATATCAGTACTATCAATACAACAGTACATGGACGACCAAGGTGACCTTACTTTATAGTAATGCAGTCCATCCAAGTATCAGTACTATCAATACAACAGTACATGAATGACCAAGGTGACCTTACTTTGTAGTAACGCAGTCCATCCAAGTATCACTACTAGCAATGTGGTATGTTAGGCATTATGGGATTAGCAAAAAAAAAGGGCTTAATGGGGAATGTAGTTATAGAATGCTAGATAACATATAAGCAAGTTGGAAGGGCAAAATGTTCTCGGTACTTAAAGGATTATTCCACCCAAATGTAATATTTTAGTTATAGCAGATAGTTTGATACTGGCTTCTTTTTCCTTTTTTTGTGTCCAGGATACCTCAACAGCAAGATTTCTTTGCCAATAGTTCCAGCTCAGTTCTTCTCCACCTGAGGGTTCCAGCTCCTCCTGCTACATTCTCCATTAAAAAAAAACGAAAAGAAAGCATTCCTCATTACATAAAAAAAGAAAAGAAAATTCAGCAGGCAGAGTAGGTAAACCCCATAATGGCTACAGCTGTTGTACAAACCCAGCAACTCAAAAGCAGATACCTAAAAAATGGACTCCCCATGAAACTTTAAGATAATTTAGCTCTACAGCATCCACTAGAAACCAAAATATCAGTCTGGGAAAAAATGACCCAGCTCTGGGCTCCACATTTGTCCCTTTGACCACCCTCACTCTCACCTGAAGGTCTCCTAGCTTGTTATTTATGCTGTTTTTTAAACTTACCTTATCTGAATTTTTTAGACTAGTATTGTGATGCTGCAGGGTCCTCCTCTTCTTTGCCTCTTCTCTGGGCTGGGTGGTCCTTACTAATTCAGAGAACGGTATGGAAGTGATTAAGTCAATGACACTTTCTGTACTAGTATATTGTGAATGAAGGGCACCATGGCGATGCCCCATTAGCAGGAGGGCTCATGATGCCCTGCATTCCTAAGAATTCTCAGTCTTATGTGTTGAGTGGCTTCACTCTTCCCACTACCCTATGCTCTCCCTCCCCCTTCCCTGGATATCTCCCTTACCACTACCACCACTTTTAAAAAAATTCTATTATACTTAACCTTTTCTTGCAGTCTGTCAGGGCTCCAGGTATGACCAGAGGTGTGTGGACTGACACAGGGAAACACAGGCTTCAGATATGGTATAAACAATATGATTTATTAAGACTAACAATACAAAAACGCAGTGCAAAACTAAATATAAACACAGTGCAAACAAACCAAACCACCCACAGATAACAATACATACAATGCAAGAGTAGTTAGGCAGGCCGGGTCAGTAGCAAACGGGCAAACGGAGTACCAGGAACAGGCGGGAGAGTGGTTGGGGTCACAAGCTGGGTTCAGTAACTCACGGGCAGCGTGGTACAGAGGGTCAGGCAGAGAATGGTCAGGGTCACAAGCCAGGGATCAAACAGGAAAAGTCAGCAGAGGTCAGGATCAGGCAGGGTCGGCAACAAGTCAGAGAGGAACAGGAACACGGGATACAAGATACAGGGGCCCATGGAAAAACACACACCAAGGCCCTGACTGTGAGTCTGGCCATTCCTTAAATACAACCCCTGCAATCAGCTTCAGGTGTTTGGCTGACTGCAGGGGTGAGTCTCTGATTGCTGAGAGCCCCTGCTGGCCAGCCCTGGTACTGCAGCCCACAAGGCAGACGAGTCCCACCATTATTGGCAAGTCCATTCCTGACACAGTCTTCTGCCAATGTCACCTGTTATTTTCTCTTGGCAGTGGGAGTGGGTTGTCATTACTCCTGGAAGTGGTGCTTACGCAATGAGGGCTGAACAGTGCACTGTTTAAAAATACTGTGAGCACAGGCTGGTGTGATGATGTTACCCCAGGAGGAACATCCAAGACAGCCTTGGCTCACCGAAAGTGTGTTGGACAACGCCGGGCAGTATTCTACCTGGAAGAAGAGGCGATAGTGCTGGTGAAGGTATTTCCAGACTTGCTTTTAATTTCAAACATACTGGGCCACTCATTTTATTAATTTGTTAACAAAGTTGTTTGGATTTAAGATTATAATCCCAAGTATCCACTTTAGGGGAAGAGAAGGCTGATTTGAGCACTGTAACCAGCCTGTTACATTCCAACATATTGGGGCACTAGCTCGGAGTCGCTAGTGTAGTTAATAATGAGGTGACACAAGAAGTATCAATTGTGGAATCATGTTTAAAATGGTATCTTTCAATGAACAGTGGAGACTATAAACAGGGTTTTATGTTGGGTCTCTATCTTTATTTTGGAATAAAGAAGGTAACATTCAGAGATGTGGAATTCTCAGGCAGTCCATAGAACATTAAGGACTTTTATGTTTTTCACCTTAAACCTGAACTGCAGAGACTTCCCAGCTTTGTAGGGCGTTTCTGCTTAGAATTGAGAATTCTTTTTTTTTTTTTTTACTACAAATGAGTTCTTTCACTTCCTATGCTCTGATGTTTTTGAGTTAAATCCTTTTTGGATTCTTTTGGCTACCTCTACCATAAGTTGACTGGAGGTAATGCACACACTTTGAAAATAACAAACGTCTGGTGGAAAAATTACAGCAGATAGAAGTTTGCGGCAGTTGTTATATGGACAGGTAAATCTCTCATCATTTCTCAAAAGAGGTGGGAAATATGCCAGTGAATGGACAGCCTAAAGAAGATTTGTTCAGTTTGGAAATATCCTATCTGTTAATGAGTTATATGCAATTCATTTAATTTTCTAATGTACTTTATCTGCCAAAAGTAGCTTTTTTTCAAAGATATTGCTTTCTATGGAAACTGCAGCCCCGACCTTTGGCTAAAAGTCTAGACTGCGGCATCTTAGCACATCCCTCTTACCCACTTTCAATCTACATCAGCCTTCTGTTCAGCAAAACCAACTTTGCCCAGCTACAAAGTTCTAAGGAAACCTATCAGTAAAGCTTTAATAATTTGTAATCGCCTTCTAATAGCTGAAACCTAAAAAGATGTCTACATTTTAGAGTACAATATGGGAAGGACCAGACTGTGAGTGAGTCTCCCAATGGATTATCTAATACAGTGGTTTCATAAAATGGGCGATGCCACCCTTTGGGGGGCACTGGAGTAATCCAAGGGGGGCAGTAGTAGTCTTTGGTGTAATTGGTGGGTGCTTGATAAATATAAGGAGGTAGTGAGAGGAGGAGAGGAGAGAAATATTGCCAAATATGTCCCAGAACTCCTTGTGCCAGACTGTTGAAATCTTCCTCATCGCTAGTCCAATTAGATACCATTATAACTTCAAATGATGTCAACAGCTTGATGTTATTTTACAAATGGATAGCAAGAAACAGAAAATCTGAAAGAAAATTTTAACAAGTTTATTACATTTATTTATATAAAATGGCAAATCACTAATACACACATTAGCTACAACTAAGGAGCTTTTTGCTACTGTTATTGTGCATTAACCCCTTGCCCTCCTGAAGATTTACCCCCCTTCCTGACCATTTTATGCGATACGGCACTGCGTTACTTTAACTGCCAATTGCGTGATCATGCAACGCTGCACCCAAATTAAATCTGTGTCCTTTTCTCCTACAAATAGAGCTTTTTTCGGTGGTATTTGATTGCCTTTGCTTTTTTTATTTTTTGCGCTATAAAAAAAAAAGACTGCCAATTTTGAGAAAAAAACAATATATTTGACTTTTTGCTATTAAACATGTCCAGTAAAAAATTTTTAAAAATCAAATTTCGTCAGGAATTTAGGCCAAATGTGTTCTGCTCCATGTCTTTGCTAAAAAAAAATCCCAATACATGTAAGTTAATTGGTTTACGTGGAAGTTATAGCATTTACAAATGGCAGTATAGATTCTGGAATTTTTTTTTTATACTAGTAATGGTGGCAATCAGTGACTTATAGGGGAACTGTCTCAGTCTGCCTCTGCTTCTGCTGGAATCACCGAGCCTCTCCGATGCAACGTTGTGACGTCAGAGCCCCTCCCCTACGCGTATCGTCACAGGGTCATGTGACTTCATCAGGGGGAAAATTATCATTTTCCCCCTGATGAAGTCACATGACCCTCTGACGATACGCGTAGGGGAGGGGCTCTGACGTCACGACGTTGCATCGGAGAGGCTCGGCGATTCCAGCAGAAGCAGAGGCAGACTGAGAGGCAGAGGCAGAGTAATATACATCCACTGCTGATCTTTACATCTACTGCTGACCAGTACTACTATTGTGCCATATACTGCTGTGTACCACCGCACCTGGCAGCAATAAATCACTTTTTTACATAAGGATAAGGTACCATGGTCTTTCTTCTTTTTTCATTTGATCGATATTCCCCATACTGGTGAAAGGAGGAAACGAGGAAGAGGTGTCCCCAGGAGGGGAAATGGGAGATACTCATAGAGCTTGCTAATACTCATGCATGAGCAACTACATATGGAGAAAGAAGAGAGCACAGGAGGATTTCAATAGATCTATAATCTCCCTGGAACATCTTGCATATAAGCACTATCCCATCAATCCTGGAAGGATTAAAAGTTTATTTGCCTAAATATATTTAGGCAAATATTAAGGTGAGCGCATATTGAGATCACACGGCACCTGAAGAGAGGGAATAAGGAATTCATTTGCACATATTTATAAAAGACTTTATTTATGCACTTTATTGATTGATTTTTGTACACCCATTAATGAATTTGCACAATATTGATTGAATGATCACACATGATATGTATTATCACAGATTATGATTTTGATTAATTTATAATATATTATAATTGGTTCTTATTTATTTACAAGTCAGAGTAATTAATTTGATTTAATATTATTTATGTATTAATTTAAGCACTTATTAATGTATTTATAAGAGTGAGATCATTTATAGTTAAGGATTTTGTAAATAGGAGCGCGGCACTATAAATTAATTTATACAATTGAACAATAGGAACACAATTAAGTGGGTTTGTGTAAGTGCCAGCGAACCTAGCATACTATACAAGTACACAATAATTATTAGTTCACTGAATACCTCATCCATAATAGCTCACAAGTATTCACTTTTTTTTTTGATCTTTACACCAATTGAGAGTTTCTTTGCAGTATATCCCTTTTCGATGTTCATCTACAGTACGTACAGTGGGGAAAATAATTACTTTATCACCTGTAGATTTTGTAAGTGTGCCCACTTAGACCTATGATAAAAATTATAGACCCTTCCTTGCTTTGTAAGTGGGCAAATTTACATAATCTGCAGGGGATCAAATAATTATTTTCCCCACTGTGTGTGTGTGTATTCATTCTCATTCATTCATTCATATTCTCTCTCTCTCTCTCTCTCTCTCTCTATCTATATATATATATATATACATCAGCCTGACGAAGGAGTGAGCAAGCTCCGAACGCGCACCATCTTGGAAACCCAGTCCATGCGGTGACATCATCCCTGCCAGCCTCCCTGCTCCCCGAGCCCCGGACACCTCCGGAGTGGTGGGAAAACACCCAGAGCACAGCCAAAGGACCTGATGCTCCCACTGGACCTCCATCACTTGACATGCCTACTTGTCACCTATCTATATGAGTGCAATTTTACCATGAAAACTGCCTTATTTTAACCATCTACACTCAGAGTGGTGCTGCTGTTTCTCTTCTTTACCTGCATTAGGAGTATCTACAAGCTCTTACTGCCAGCTGCCTCCTCGGACAAGTCCATACTACTACAAGTAAGTAGTGTAATCTTACACTGAGAAGTAAGATTAGGAGATGCCTGGAGTCTATTTCTCTAGGATAAAGAACAAAGGTCTTGCTCAGTGATTCCCCCTCTCCTCATGGACTTCCCTGTAACATTGTTTGCATTAAGTTATTAGGGTATTGGATATAGCAGCTATAAGCAGCAGTGTTTTGGTTTCCTTATCATTAGATAGCTCAGAAAGTGTGGATTTCTGATTGAGTTCAAGAGTTACTCTTTGGAGGACACATTTTAAAGCTTCCCATTGGAGAGGACATTTTCTTCATTAGTGCGAGTTGCCATTACAGTATAGGAAACCTCTTGGGAACAAACTAGGTCATTGTGAAGGTTGTTGATGAGAAAGAAGGAGTAAAGTGTGCAAGGTACTTTAGGGATGTCAAGATTTACAGAAATGGGCTGGTCAGACCAGAGGATAGGGCCAATCTGGGCCACCTGGGATTTATCCAGGAGTTCTTAAGGGATAAATACTAATTCTATCTATGCCGGTGAAGCTAAATAGTTTCAGCTGGAGTATATCACTGCTTTGCTTCTATTCTGTGTGTTGCATCAGCTACTATATATATGTATGTGTTTATAAAGTATAGGTTTTATTTTACAGACTTCTATATAAAAAATGTGTTCTTGAATGTAAGTATCAGTCTCCTTGAGTGAAGAGTTATAAAAAAATGGCATTGAAATTAGCTTTGCACTGATAAAGGTATCGGTGCCAGTACTAAGCATTTGCACGAGTACATGTACTCATTTAAATGCTCCGATACTAAAACCAATACCTTTTTCTTGTGGAGTGGTGTGATTTGAGTCCATACAAAATGAACGGGCTCAAATTGCACTGCAAAGTATCTCATGTGATTTGAAAAATAAATGTGATTCCTGTTCGAATCACATGCGGTTTCCCGCACAGCTCCTTTATGAACCCAGGTTGAGCGTGTGGCTCTAGGACCCACTGGTGACACCTCTCCTGGGGGTTGCATCTCCTTGACAATGAACAGAATAAATTTGTGTCACCAAGGTGCACAAAGGCCTGTCAAGCAGCAAAAGGTTGTAGAATGCAGTGCCTCACTCACCAGCACCTGTCCTCTCACTGCCACATAGCAAGAACAATGCACACCACTGGCACGTTAGTTGACTTTCCGACACAGACAAGATAAAAACTTGTTTATGGAAATTTACGTGTTTATGACATCTAGTATGTCACATTAGAAGAGAAAAACCTGTTTAAAGATATCTACTTGCTTGAGAAGTTAGAAATCCTAAAGTCTGGGGTAGATGAGTAGAAGTTTAGGGTAGATAAGAAGCAAAAGTGTGACTTTTCAGATAATGAATATGGTGGTTGACCGTGACTCTGTTATCTTCGCGGAACCCTTCTGCTAGCTCTTCCTATGGTGGGTGTGGTGCCCACCCACTATTTGACAGCTTCCAGAAGGATGGTTTAAAGATCGGAGGTCCAAGCAAGATCAACTCATGGAAGCAATTCCATGCGTGAGGGGACACTCCGACGCTGGGATTTTTGCCAAGGCTATACGGGCTCATCATTTGGTCACTCTTACAACTTCCCCATGACCCACTGGGCAGTATGGTTCAGATGGGATTTGTTCCTTCCAGCTTCTAACATAACTTTGGTAATGTATTAATTCTATGCTGTGACACTGTCAAATGATGTGTCTATTTCATGCTGTAATTCTCACAATATTATTGGTGTGTGTTATTATGCAAATTGTGATGACTATAGGATATATCCTTCTGTGTGTCGTGTGATAATAAAAGTGGAGGTTTTGACAGTGCAAGAATATTGCAGCTGGATTCTGTTATTTCTTGGGGTGCCGAGTGAATGCTATGATGTGCCAGGGCGGGTGTTCATTTGGTAGATGAGCACCCACAGGCATAGAATATGTCACATATCACACCGCTGCATGGAAAAGGTCAAGTCACTCTAACACTAAAATAGATTGATATGGGTGAGTACTTGAGGAAAAAGTATTGCTACTCATACTCAGTCTCAAAAAAACTAGTATTGGTGCGACCCTAATTGAAAAAATATTTGCACATGCTGTACTCTTCATACAATATGGGAAAGGGACGTGTAAACTAATTTATTGTTGGTGCATTCCAGTGTGTTTTTGATACCTTTTGCAGCATTCCAGTACAGTTCATTGCAGAAAAAATGCTGTATGTTCTGCTTTTTTTCTGCACTGGAACTGACCGCACTGGTGTGATCTAGGCCATTACAACTCATATAACCTACTGTCTATATGTTTATGATGCAGAAAAAAATGCACTGGACTGCATTAGGTGTGAACCAGCCCTTAATTCTCCTTCAGGCATCTACCAGCTCCATTTGGAGCACCAACAGTGGTTCTGTAAAGCCATACACATGATGTGATGTGAATTTAACTTATGCATTTAGGTAATTAAATACATTAAAATGAAATAAAATAAACCTGCGCCAAAGAAAATCAAAACCTCAATAAATAATTTCTGCTGCTCATAGATGAAAATAACATCAATACAAAGTGACCAAACGCAGCGCAAAAAAATAAATAAATAAATGAAGCAATAAATACACATGTACAAAAACAAATAATAAATGAGTTATATTAATAAACAAAAGTCCCAAATCAGTAGTGAATATTGTGCTCCAATCAGAAGATAGTGCTCACAAAAACTCTTCAACCAGAAAATAGTTCTCCACCATGGATGGTGTGGACACTTTGGAGAGTTTTTTTGAGCACTATTTTCTGAATGGAGCACAATATTCACTACTGATTTGGGACTTTTGTTAATTAATATCATTAATGTATTATTTATTTTTGTACACGTTTATTTATTGTTTAATTTTTTGTTTGTTTGCACTGCGGTTTGGTCACAATTAAATAAATTAGTATAAATTTACCTAAAGAAGGACTGTATCCTAATTAAATGCCATTCACATTAGCAGCTGACACCTTCACCAAATTTTTTTTTTCCTCCTGTTTCACATTTGCTCGGAGAGGAAGGAAGAGAAATGGACTGGCTCCGGAACAAGAATATCTGCATATGCAGTTAAAATCATCAGCGTGCCATGAAAAGTATATTTTTTTTTACAGACGGTAGTTTTCCCTGACGTTATAATGAAGTTATGGATTTTTTTTTGGGGGGGGATTTAAAGACTCCTTAGTGGACTTCAAGTTAAATTGCTTCATTTTTTATAAAATACATGCCATTAACAGCCTGTTGCAACTAAAATCTTACCTGTAGAGTACAATAGCCTGTAAGTGAAGGGGGCTGCTTTTGCACAGGGGAAATTATTGGATAGGATTCAATGAATACTGATGTTGGGAATTTAATTACAGTTGACATCACTAAGTGCAGTAGCAGCCATTTTGTCACCTTGGAATTGTAGTTTATTATAGATAATTGGAACAAATGATTCACTTCCTCATAGAAAATACTTTGCTTTCCCTGTATATCATGCAATAGGACCTACACTGCCCTATATTATATTGTACAATATACTGTACAATACACAGGCAAGGGAGGCCACCGAGGTACAGTCTTCCAACCATGTTTGGCCATCAGAAGTTGGATGAAGACTATAGCCTTTATGATACTTCAGGGAGTGTCATTTGCCTGTGTACAATATACTGTACACTATACAGGCAAGGGAAGCCACTGAGTTACAAAGGGGTTTATTTACTAAAGCTGGAGAGTCCAAAATCAGACTCCCTTCTGCATAGAAACCAATCAGCTTCCAAGTTTCATTGCCAAAGCTTCATTGAACAAGCTGAGGTTAGAAGCTGATTGGTTTCTATGCAGAAGGGAGTCTGATTTTGGACTCTCCAGCTTTAGTAAATAAACCCCAAAGTGTCTGCCAACCATGTTTACCCATCAGACATTGGATGAAGAATATAGCCTTTATGATACTTCTGGGAGTGTCATTTGCACTGTGAACTCCAGCACAAACTATAGTTTAGATCTCCAACCTCAACACCACTATCATTTAGCACGAATCTATGGTTTGGAAGAAGGAACAACGTTACACAGGGGAACACGGTCATCCAACACTCCGGGAAATGTTGAATGCCAAAGACACTGATGGAGGCAGCAGCAATAGAAGGTAAGAAACATGTCAACCAGGGAGGCAAGAACAACAACTCTTCTTTTAGGGTACTGGTATTTAGGGGGAGTACAACTGGGGGAATCAATGGTGGAGAAGGATCTGGGGGTTCTGGTAGATCACAAGCTTAATAATGGCATGCAATGCCAAGCTGCGGTTTCTAAAGCGAGCAAAATCCTCTCTTGTATTAAGAGGTATAGACTCCAGAGAGAGAGATATCATATTACCCCGGTACAAATCATTAGTAATACCTCATCTGGAATATGCAGTTGAGTTTTGGGCACCAATTCACCAAAAGAACATTGGGGAACTGGAGAAAGTACAGAGAAGGGACACCAAACTGATAAGAGGCATGGAGGAGCTCAGCTATGAGGAAAGATTAGAGGAACTGAATTTATTCTTTCTTGAGAAGAGGAGATTAAGGATGGATATGATCACCATGTATACATACATCAGTGGTTCATATAGTGAACTTGGTGTAGAGCTATTCACCCTGAGGTCATCACAGAGGACAAGGGGGCACTCTTTACATCTGGAGGGACAGAGATTTAGTCTCCAAACACGGAAAGGTTTCTTCACAGTAAGAGCTGTAAAAATGCGGAGTAGACTCCTTCAAGAGTTGGTTCTGGCCAGCTCAGTGGATTGATTTAAAAAAGGCCTGGATTTTCTTAGATACACAGAATATAACTGGATACTAACATTTATAGGTAAAGTTGATCCAGGGAATATCCGATTGCCTCTTGGGGGATCAGGAAGGATTTTTTTACCCTGCTGGAGCAAACTGGATCATGCTTTGCTGGGATTTTTTGTCTTCCTCTGGATCAACTGTGGGTATAGGATTATAACTTGTTTTTTTTTAATGGTTGAACTGGAGCTACTGAGCGAGAATAACAAGCAGCTTATCACCCAGTACAAGCAGGAGATGGCACTGAGGAAGCATGCCCAGGAAGTACCGATCTTTACTACACCTCCCCCACTAAACGGTTAAGTAGTAGAAGAGGTGTATTATAGATCTGTATGTAGTTGGGGGAGGTGTATTGTAGGTTAGGGGTTTAGTCTGACTACGGGCCGGAGCTTGACTCTGGACAGGAAACATGTGACCTCCACTCCAACTTTGCAGCCATTGATGGTTACATTAAAGTTCACTAAAATAAAAACTGGAGTGGAGCTCCAATGGACAGGAAATATGTGGCCTACACTCCACCGTGTCAAGGTCCTACCTTTCCTCAGAGATTGTGTTTCTCCATGTGCTGGCATCCATCTTAAGTTCCTGCAAAGCATGGTGGGAGCCTTTATGCTTTCAGGCCTCTGCGGTTCCTCCTCCAGAAGGGTGTGGCTGATCACATTTAAGCCTGTTGTCTGCAGTTGCTCTTTGCATTTGTGTCCTGTATGTTGCCTTGGAGCAAGCTCTTGTTCTGTTCTCATTGCTCTCCTGGTAACCGACTCGGCTTGGACAAAACTATTCTCTGCTTTATTCCATTACCTGACCTCCTGTAGCTGAACCCGGCCCGTGACCTGAGTATTCTTGTCTACCATCTTGTACTGTTTGCTCCGTTGTTATCGACCCGGCCTGTCCAACCACACTATACGTTTTCCATCTGGGGTTACTCGGGGGCCGCGACCTGGTCACAGGATAGGTCAAGTCCATCCCCACCATCAGGGGCCCTGGTGAAGGGTAGCTTGGGGCTTAGACTCCGCTCCCTGAGGGACTCTGGTCTGTGAGTAGCGGCTGTAGTCAGTTGCTGCGTGATCTTACCATTAGGCCTGCCTACCTATTCCACCGCTCCTGCCCTGACACACCGTGTTTCTTTATTTAATGAACTTTAAAACCACTTGAAGACCGCAATACATATGTAAACTTTGCAGTTTTCAAATGGTTACTGGGGTTATGGAAGATATCAGTCATAACCCCGGTATCTTCTTTTTCAGCCAAAGCCGTTATTAGCCACTGGAACGCTTTCCGTAGTAGCGGGAGGAAGCTTTCCTACCGCTCACCGGCATGTCCATTCATTTCTAGTTTCTCCTACACCAGTTCAGCGTGGCGATCAGTGCAGATGCCTTGACAGTTCCCCTGTTCATCTCCGGTATACACATTTATATATTTATGTCCACCTCAACATTTTATGTGAATATTGTTCATTCCTACATCTATTTCTGACAAGTGTCCCAAAGTATATCTATTTATTCATGTTCACCCGGCACTTTATGCGAGTAGAGTTTATTCATTCTTTCATTTATTATTATGTAGGTTTTATCATCATGAGTAAAACCATTTTCTTTGACAATACCTACTGTTAGATAGTGTTGGCGGTATGCTGATGTGGTTTTTTTTGTGACACTTTTTTGCTGGAGGTGGATTTGATTGGCTCAACCCAGATTGGGTCATCATGTGTGAGGGGGAATGGTCGAGTCCTTTTTACCATTTTTTGTCTTATAAATGTTGGAATAGCAGCTTTACATTTTAGCTCTGAAGAAGGGAGTGCGTCTCCCGAAACGCGTTAGTTTACCCCAATAAGGGTCTATTATTCCATTGGACTGACATTACGGATTTATCTGCTCTGTTTTTATTCTCTTTGGTTTGTGAGTATTCATCTATATGTTTTTAAATAAATTTGTGGTTTACCACTGTCAGGGCTCCAGGTATGACCAGAGATGTGTGGACTGACACAGGGAAACGCAGGCTTCAGGTATAGTATAAACAATACAATTTATTAAAGACTAAACAATACATAAACGCAGTGCAAGACTAAACATAAACACAGTGCAAACAAACCAAACCTCCAACAGATAACAATAAGAACAATACTAAACGTAGTCGGGCAGGCCGGGTCGGTAGCAAACGGGCAGGCAAGGTACAAGGAGCAGGCTGGAAGAGTAGTCAGGAATAGCCGAGGTCAGGACAGGCGGAGTTCGTTCAGAGTCAGGATCAAAGCAGGATCAGGCAGGAAGCAGACAGGATGCAGGTACAGGGGCTCATGGGAAACATATACCAAGGCACTGATCACAGGCCTGGTCCTGCTTAAATACACCTCCTGCAATCTGCCTCAGGTGATGGCCTGATTGCAGGGGTGAGATTCTGGCTGCTGAGAGCACCCGCTGGCCAGCCTTGGTACTGCAGCCTACAAGGCAGGTGAGTCCCACCACCATTGGCGAGTCCACTCCTGACAACCACGTTAGTGCACGATGAGAGTCCGCCCTTTTTTGCTTTTGTTTACCAGTACTCTCACTTAAGTTAAGTAAACAAAAAAATGTGGTGTGCTAACTCCCCATTAAAAAGAAAATAATTTTAAACAAACAATACATAATGCACTCTTCAATCAAAATAAAAATAGTCCAGTCCAACATGTAAAAAAGGTCCTAATATTGCAATCTCATCACAAATTCCACACCGTGCTTGTGTTACGGATCCCTGATCACCTTAAGATTTGACCTACAGATTATAATAGGCCAAATCAGGGGAGGATTGACAACTCATAGGGCCCCCGGGCAATAGGGGATCATGGGGCCCCTGTGTCCTTGCCCAAACTCAAAAAAACCTATGAAAAAGGTACCAGGGGCATCTCATGGGGCCCCCTACTGACCCCGGGCCCTTGGGCAGTGCCCGAGTTTCTGAATGGTCAGTCCGCCCCTGGGCCAAATACACTTTTAAATGGACTGTGTATCCTCCAAGTTGTGATCCATGTGATATTCCTTCCAGACCCTATATCTTCTTTAAATCTCGACTCCAAACTATGTATAAAAAACAAAAAATATTCCGTAGTGTAACAGCATTAAAATGAACTATGCTCTAAATAAACTAAGCACGTGCACTCACACTAAAGAGAAAATATATACACGTGCTCCAAAATAAAGTGATCTAGTATTCATATTATTTCACCGTGCCAACTGCTTCATAGTGTTCCCCATCACTGAATAAACGTATCATGCACTCACCTCCTTCCTAGGCCTAAAAAATAGATCATAGCGATGGTCGACATCTGCTCATCCACTGTTGCCTATTTGTGGCTACTTGTGTGGCAGTGCATAAGATCTTATTATCAGTATCAAAAATTATTAAGCAACCCTTAAGGGGGTAGTGCTACATACAATATTCAAAATATGGAAGATGAAGCAAGCAAAACTTTTGAAATTCTGTAAAATATTACTCTAAAGCAGAGTTCCAGCCGATTTTATGTTTATTAAAAGTCAGCAGCTACAAAAACTGTAGCTGCTGACTTTTAACACACACTTACGTGTGCCAGGGTCCAGCGATGTACTCACCCTCACAGTTCCTTCTCTCCTTCTGTCCTCCACGGTGCCGGCATCTCTACGGTGGGCACCAGGCTGTGACAGCTTGTGACTTCACAGCCTGGTGTCCACTGGGCATGCACGAGTTGTGCTGCACCTCCTGATTGTTCCTGTAGTCTCCTGTGAAAGTTCTCAGAAGACTGAAGGCGCAAGGAGGGGGCTGCATTTCCGGCTCACTTTGCCGTGGCAAACTGAGCCGGAAGTGAGAGCAGGTACCTGTCAAATCCAGTTACCCACTCCCCCCAAAAGGTGCCAAATATGGCAGGGGGGGGGGGGGGGGAGGCAAATAAGTGGAGCTTCCACTTTTGAGTGGAACTCCACTTTAAGTCAACTGTTACAATAATAAGTTAAAATGTGCCCTCACTGAACATGCATTATTGTTTTCCTTTAACTAATTCCAAGGACCTTGCAGGTTTTCAATTGAAAAGTATGGCTCAGTATAGAAAGGTAGAGAAAAGCAATCTCAGTGGACTAAGTGGGTCTTATCAGCTGTCAAATGGCCTGTTTACATCTGGAATTTAGTTCTGTAATGAATCTGCTTGCACATGTCAAACTAGAATGATCCCTCCATGGTTAAATGATGTGCAATTCTCCATGACTCATCTCCAGCGTTTGGATATACGATTTCTCCTGCTTGATCTATCTTACAGTGTACAAGGTCAATAAAATGGAGATATAAATAAGTCTGCATGCCATGCCTTTCCTGTATTGAGCCATCTCATGCTCACACTTTCTGCCATCTTCACTCTCTGCCCTTGTCTATGCCATTTCCAGAATATTCTGCTATGATGAACGAGCTTTGGACACGGTCCCAGGCCCTACAGGAACTTCCGATTAATTGAGTTAAGACTTCTCCGGCAGGCCTACGGAATTAATTAGTGTCCCTCTGGAATGCAACAGGACATTTTAAAAGCTAGACTAGAGGCAGACGAGACAAGTGGACAAGACAAAGGTGATCTTACAAACTAAGGGGATTTTATTTAAAGTGGAACTCCAGGTGAACCTTTTTTATTTTGGATTGAGTGGGCAAGAGTTAAAACCAAAGCACACTTGATTGCCTTGAAGATAATTTATTAAATGAAATAAAATCATTTTGTACTTACAAAGTTCATATTAAAGTCTGGCAGGCTGTAACTACGCATAGCTTCAGATGGAGGTTTCACTCTACCCTTTGCCCATCTCGGGGAAAGTTGAGGGATAGGTGAGTTGAAGCGGCTAAGGAAAGAGACAACTTTGGATGGATGCACCCAACAGAAACTCTGAAGAAAGGACTGATACCCTGAAACGTGTCAGTTACAACAGAAGAATCTCTGAGTCCATCAATGAAAGGATTTTGTTTACTTAGCCAGTATTCCTTAGCTGTTACCCTCATGTATCTCTGACCAACCATGGTAGAATGGAGCTTCAATCTATGGCTTTGTCTGCTTTACAGACATGTGCAATACTATTTTATCTCTGTTTATTAAATTACTGCAATCCAGTGCACTTGCATATCCAAGAAAGATGTGCCATAAAGACTAAAAAAAAAGCAAAGTTTGCAAGGATTGGAGAATTGGAGGGTGAAATATATTACCACTTGGTAGTGAGATAAGCATAGCGACATAGTTAGTCTGGCTGAAAAAATACAAAAGTCCAATCAGTTCAACTATTAAAAAAAAAAGTTATAATCCTATACCCACAGTTGATCCAGAGGAAGGCAAAAAAACCCAGCAAATCATGAACCAATTTGCTGCTGCAGGGAAAAAAATTCCTTCCTGATCCCCGAGAGGCAATCGGATATTCCCTGGATCAAATTTACCTATAAATGTTAGTATCCAGTTATATTCTGTGTATCTAGGAAAGAATCCAGGCCTTTTTTAAAGCAATCCACTGAGCTGGCCAGAACCAGCTCTTGAAGGAGTCTATTCCACATTTTCACAGCTCTTACTGTGAAGAAACTTTTCCGTGTTTGGAGATTAAATTTATTTTCCTTCAGACATAAAAAGTGACCCCTTATCCTCTGTGATGACCTCAGGAATAACTACACCGAGCTCACTATATGAACCACTGATGTATTTTATCAATTTGTGTTGACCATATTCCCCCTTAATCTCCTCTTCTTAAGAGAGAATACATTCAGTTCCTCTGATCTTTCCTCATAGCTGAGCTCCTCCATGCCTCTTATCAGTTTGGTTGCCCTTCTCTGTACTTTCTCCAGTTCCCCAATGTTCTTTTGTGAATTGGTGCCCAAAACTGAACTGCATATTCCAGATGAGGTATTACTAATGATTTGTACCAGGGTAATATGATATCTCTCTCTCTCTGGAGTCTATACCTCTTTTAACACAAGAGAGGATTTTGCTTGATTTTGTTCTTTTTGTGAATTCATGCCCAACATTGAACTGCATATTCCAGCATGTTTTGATGTATATACCATAGGTCTTTAATGCTGTCTGTCTGTTTCACTGTTCAGAAATATCATGCTGACATTTGGGCACCATGAAAGTCAATTAAAAAGATTTCCCTAAGGGGCAATGTCTTAAAAATAGAGGGATATATCAATATAATTTTGTTTTACAGTTCTGCCACTTATGGGACAAAACACACATAATACTTTGTCCTATGTTTCTAAGTGCTTTCTATCCCTAGTTATGAGGTTTGACCTGCCCCTCTTCCCTCCTGCTGCAGCTGATTCAACAACAGCTATGGAGGAGATGGCTGATTCATAGCTGCAGCTTCTCTCAGTTGTGAGCACTTTTCCAAGACAGCAATGGCAAGAGTGTTGCAGAGGCTGGCATGTTCCCCCTCCCTCTGCATTCCTCTTGCCATTAATTGTGTCAGTAAAGTGCTCATAGCCAAAATGAGCTACAGCTATGAATCAGCTGTTTCCTTTATAGATGTTGTTGGATTGCTACGGCAGGAGATGAGGGGGCAGGTTGGACAACATAACTAGGATTATAAAGCACCTAACAACACAAGACAAAATACTACATTTACTTTGTTCCCTAAGGGGACAGAGCTGTAAAGAATTATGATAGACCTTCGTTAATAGGGGCACAAAAAACAAAGGGTTCTAACATTTCCCTGTTTTACAAAAAAAAAAAATGTATATTGCTATATACTGTATGTTCCTTTTGGGAAGCTTTTCCTTCAGCTCTTACCCAATGGACCACTTGTCTCTAGTAGAACGAGGGCAAGTTTTCTGAACAGGGAGTCAAGCAGCAAAAAAAACTTCACAGGAGGTTGTATCCTTATTTTATCCAAAACAAGAACAATGTTTAAGCTGTTATACTGATAACATGGTACACTTACACATAACAGCCAATCACGTTTTAGTTTTCTTTAGCCAAAACAAAGAAAGATCATTTCTCATTGGGTTCTATTAGCAGAACCAACTCAGAGTAAGTTGGCTACAGACCAAGATCAGGAATTCCCTATGATCTGCTTAGGCTTTCCCACTCTCCTTTTCTTAATGTGTTGCAGCAGGGGTTGGGACTGAAACACAGCTGCATATGGATGCCTGGCTTCGCCAAACTTTTAAGTGGAAGGCAGTGCCAAACTGGCCATAGGGTACGTCGGGCCCATCCGCCCAGCACTGCCACTGGTCCTATCCCCCCCTTCCCCAGCACTGCCACTAATTCTACCCCCTGAGCACTTCCACTAATTCCACCCTCCTCCCTCAGAACTGCCACTAATTCAATCCCCCCAGCACTGCCACTGATCTCATCCCATCCCCCCACCAGTACTGCCACTCATCCCATCCTATTCCCAGCACTGCCACTCATCCCAATTACCCACCAGCACTGCCACTCATCCCACCCTCCCACTCTGCACTGCCACTCAACCTCCCCCCACCAGCACTTCCACTGATGTCATCCTGTCCCCCAGCACTGCCATTGATCCCATTCCCCCCTAGCACTGCCACTGATTCCATATTCCCCCTCCAGCGCATCTTAACCCCCCAAACAGCACTTCCAATCATTCCATCCCCCCCAGAACTGCCACTGATCCCCTCCTCCAGCCCAGCAACTAATGGGTGAGCGGTGGTGATGTGCAGTAACCTATAATCATTACTGAGCTGTGACTGCAATCAATTAGTGACTGAACCAGGCTAAATATAACCAAAAAGAATTGTAGTTGTCATTATTTGTCATTTAGTTTAAAAAAACAAATGGGCTGCTCAGTCTAAAATACCAGGGCCTATTTTTTGTCCCAGCCTGGGCCTGGTGGAAGGATACAAATACCAGCTTTTATAGCTTGATCAAGCAGGCATGGAAACCTCAGTGGATTCTGCACCTTCTGTTCTGTATTACAACTCTCAGGAAC
Source organism: Staurois parvus (assembly GCF_062004578.1). Lineage (NCBI taxonomy): Eukaryota > Metazoa > Chordata > Amphibia > Anura > Ranidae > Staurois > Staurois parvus. Next base: position 154,214 of record NW_028318282.1, read on the forward strand.
AAAAAACCCTACAGAGGGACAGTAGCCTGCACAAATGAAAAGGGGGGGGGGGGGGGGTACATTAGTAAGTTCACATTTGTAAAAATGGGAAATAAAAGGCCTCCCCCTCTCTCTGCTCCCTGTCTGACCTGACTGGATGATCCTAGACTAGCCCAAAGGACTCAACCATCTGCTGAATGCAGGGATCATCGTTATAATGGAGATTACTTGTGGGTGTCAAACGGCATGCAAGGGGTCCCTTGATGGATGCCTAATTCTCTACACCCTCCTTTTATTAAACCACATCCACTTTCTGCTGCCCTGTGGTTTGCTTTGTCTGCTGCATCCTTTGATTTTTAGATTGTCTAGGTGTTTTACTGTTGATTGAATGCTGTGATATGTTGCTGATCAATAGGGCAGATATGGCGCATTTAGAGCCTAAAAATGGAGGCCATCTCTTAATAGTCTATTATTGATATCTAACTGCTCTCTGTAAGGCACATTTCATTACACATTCTTTAGACCAGTCATTCTGTTGGGATATTGCTGGCTACATATCATGCTTGGGATGTTTGCACTACATAAGGCTATAGCAGCCCCATAGATACACCTGATATGAGGGGTTCAAGCATCATTTGCAACCATTTGTAGGTAGATTTTCCAAAATTTTGGAATATCATTACACAACCTTTTCTTGATGGTTCCACTTTTTAAACACAACATTCATCCACTGGCTGAGTCAGGAACAAGATAGTGAAAATTGTGCCACTGGGGCCTGTTACTATCTCACAGCACATTGCTGACACTGAACTAAATGACCTTCTTCTTTCAATTGAAACACAACTGCAGATCGTACAGAATAAAATAAAGCTAAATGGGTAATGGTCCATTTGTTGGCTGAGAACTTCTTTGTATGCAGTAGTACTTACGAAAGCAGCTAGTTTGAAAGCAGAGTAGTGAAATAAGAATTTTTGGTATCAGTATTCATGGATTTTTATCTTGCAATAAGCCTAACCATGCCCAGAAGTGTCTATTGTAAGACTCCCCCGTCTTACAATGGGGCACCATTAAGAGAGCTGTCAAGGCAGATTAAACATAGACAATCTATGTGTATGTGAATTTAGGGCACAAATCCAGTTCTCTGTCATTAGGGCTTGCAGAGGTTGCTATTGACACTGATCTTGTACCTCCCGTGACATTTCCAATCAGGAACAGATGACATCAGATACACAGAGTGAGACTTCAGCATGGTAATTGTCAGTTAAAGGTCCCCCTATATAGACTATGCAGTAAGGAGAATTTGTAAACTGATTGTAGTGTAGATTTTATTATCAGAGCTTCTGATCATCCTGGCCAGCACTGAAATTAACCCTGTATGCCTAATATAGGTTTATTCAAGCTATAAAAAAAATCACAATGGGGGAGATATACCTAAACTGCAGCACTCAGAGTCTGGTGCAGCTGTGCATTGTAGCCAATCAGGTTCTAACTTCAGCCTATTTAATTAAGCTTTGACAATAAAACCTGAAAGCGGATTGGTTTCTATGCAGTGCTACAGAAAATGTTGCACTCGACAGTTTTAGTAAATCCACCCCTTTTCTTTAATTAAAGACTGGCCAGGCAACTGTTTGTAGTTCTGCAAAAAAAGCCACAGTTTAAAAAAGTTTGTATTAAAGTTATAGAGTGGAAGTGGTAAGAGGGCTTAGAATTTACACAGAGCCCTGAGATCTGAGATGGTTAAAAAGATTATGTTTCAGCTACTGTCCTCAGTAGCTTACCAAAGGTTAAAAGTTGATTCCATGCAATGATGCCCCCTCTTTCCTGAAAACTTCTGCCAACAGAACTAGTGTACCAATTACCATAATACCAAAAGCTCTACTGCTACCCGACTTTGATTTAGACATACTTTATGATGATAATCCCCTCTGCAACCTCCCTTCTTTCATACTAACATCAATGAAAGAAGGGAGGTTGCAGAGGGAATTATCAAAATTTTGTTATGGGACCCTGTAATCTGTAGTTGCCCCTCTGTTCGGCCAAACGATGCACAGGGTCCTCTTTCTCCTTTCTGTCCTCCATGTGTTGGCGATCCTGAATGCTTCAGAGAATGGTGCTCACGTAGTGACCTGAACACCATTTTCTGCAACATTGTCCTATAAGCTCAGGTCATGTTGGTGAGGCACCTCCAGGGTTTGGATCGCCACCATTCTGGGTTCACTGGAAGTGGGCTCAGTGACACCGGGCATCTTGTATCCCAGAAAAGGAACAGTCCTCTTGTAAACTTGTAACATAGTAAGCCTATGGGTGGCATCGCCGTCAAGGGATTCCATCCATTGTTAGCCATCTTTCTTCTCCTCTGAAGCTGGCCACTTGGAAAGATCAAGTGACCAGACTGAGAATACACTAACCAGTCTCTTAACTAGGTACACCTGTTCAATTGCTTGGTAACACAAATTGCTAATCAGCCAATCACATGGCAGCAACTCAATGCGATTAGGCATGTAGATGTGGTGAAGACGAATTTGAATGTGGCATGGTTGTTGGTACCAGACAAACTGGTCTAAGTATTTCAAAAACTGCTGATCTGTTGGGATTTTCACGCACAACCATCTCTAGGGTTTACAGAGAATGGTCCGAAAATGAGAAAATATCCAGTAAGCGGCAGTTGTGTGGATGAAAATGCCTTGTGATGTTAGAGGTGAATGGGCAGACTGGTTTGAGATGATAGAAAGGCAACGGTAACTCAAATAACCACTTGTTACAACCAAGGTACACAGAATACCATCTCTGAATGCACAACACATCAAACCTCGAAGCAGATGGGCTACAGCAGCAGAAGATCTCACCTGGTGTCACTCTTGTCAGCTAAGAACAGGAAACGGGTGCTACAGTTCACACAGGGTCACCAAAATTGTGCAATAGAAGATTGGAAAAACTTTGCCTGGTCTGGTGAGTCTCGATTTCAGCTGTGTCATTTAGATGGTAGGGTCAGAATTTGGCATAAACAACATGAGAGCATGGATTCATCCTGGTTTGTATCAACAGCTTAGGTTGGTGGTGTAATGGTGTGGGGGATATTTTCTTGGTACTAGCAAGGTGTACCTAATAAAGTGGCCCATGATTGTAAATGCAGCTTTCTTTCTCCAGGGTAGTTAGTATCAGGGGCGGACTGACAACTCATGGGGCCTATGGGCAATAGGGGATCATGGGACTTGTCCTTGCCCAAACTCAAAAAAGCCTATAAAAAAGATATCAGGAGCATCTCATGGGGCCCCCTACTGACCCCGGGCCCTCAGGCAGTGCCCGAGTTTCCAAATGGTCAGTCCACCAATAGTTAATATAGAAGTTAATTCCAGAATGGAAAGCCAGGAATTCCACTTTGACTCATGGGCCCTGATGACCAGTACAGGGAGTATATATACAGTAGATCTCTATATGAAATACAGGTAATGAAAAAATGGAACAAGTATCCAGTAAAATGTGAAAGCCTATTACTCATCCATAATTAGACTTGTATATGAAGGGGGCCTTAAAGCAAACACGTGCTTTCCCATGAATGGCTAAACAACAGGTTCTCTTTATTGCCCCCCCCCTCCCCAAAACCATATATTCACCAATTTATACTGGTATATTAGAACATGAAGAGTTATGCTACTCACTTTCCATCCTTTTATGTGACTGTGCTGATACTTGGTGATTGACCCATGATCTCAAATGGTGTCAGGAAGTCCTCAGACCTGTGTAAGCTCCGATTAGAGCAAATCATAGCTTGCACAGGGCTTTCGTTCCTCACTTATGGCAGTTGAACTGATCAGCAGGGGAACAAAGGAAAGGTGAGTATGTGCTGTTGAGTGGGGAGGCATTAAAACATGGTTAACATGGTTAAAGCCCAAATCAACAATATTAGTGATCCCTCCTCCCAACACCTCTAAAAACTGCTCTTATTTAAAAAAAAAAAAAACTATTCGGTGTTACATACATGAAGTCCCAGTCATGTGACAAGCCTTCTGTCACGTACCTGATTGGAGACTGAAATGACGAGGTCAGCCTCACTTGTGTCACTAGCCCTGACCCCACTGGAAGTGGAACAGAGGGTGTCTAGGGACCAGGGGGACAAGAGCGCCAGCAGATGTTGTTTGCAGCTCTTGCAGTTGGAAACTTTGGAAGGCTGATGAACCTCTGATTCAGGCACCGTAGTAATATGCAGAGCTGGTATGGTAGATTGCCAGGTGTGCACCAGAGCAAAGCAGGAAGCTGGGATGGGAGACAGGAGCAGTGTCAAAGGAATAGCCAGGGTCATCAACGGGCGGACAGCGAGGTACCAAATCATAAGCAAGCCGAAGTCAGGAACCAGTATCAAGCAGGTGAGTAATCAGTCAGGTCAGGAACAAGCCGGGGCAGCAACAAGGAAATCACACAGGAACGAGCAGGAAACAGGAAACAGCTGAAGACCAGACAGCACAGACAAAAGCACCTTAGTCCGTCTGGTGCCAATCTTCACCGTGCGTGTGCATGTACGTGATCGTGCATTTCTGTGCACATGCACACGTCTATTCACCAGCCATCTCACGGGAATTCCCTTACACCTTCTCTCTTCTTTTTATTTCTTGGGTTTTTTTTTTCTGGTGTCCACATCACTGCCTGTAGAAGTGACACTTCCAGTGGCCAGACCCTCTCTCATAGGCTCCAGTGGCAGGAGAACTGATGATAATAATGAGAAGGGAAAAATATCTGGTCTCCAGGGCAAGAAATCACCTTTTCTCATAAAGGAAACTGTAACTTTGATCCATTACACTACATGATGGCTTAGGAAGGTGTTTGGAGCCAAGGAGTAAGATAATTAAATAGTGTGCATTGTGCATCAAAAACAATTTTTGCCTGGAAATGGGTTTTAACCACTTGAGCTCCGGAAGTTTTACCCCCTTCATGACCAGCCCATGTTTTTGTTATTCAGCCCTGGCAATTGCTCAATCATGCAACACTGTACCCAAATGAAATTTATATTTTTTTTTCACATAAATAGAGCTTTATTTGGTGGTATTTAATCACCACTGGGTTTTTTTATTGCTTGATCTATAAAAAAAAGACTACACATTTTGAAAAAAAATGTTTCTCTTAAAAAATTTTGCAATAAAATAATCTTTCTTCAAAAATTTAGTCCAAAATATAGCCTGCTCATTTCTTTGGTAAAATAACCCAAATCAGTGTATATTATTAAATTTGTGTGAAAGTTATAGAATCTGCAAACTTTGGTATATATAGCATATTTGAAATCTGATCAGTCTTGATGTACTGACTGCTTATCTCATGTATTGGTCCTTAAATGCCAGGACAGTACATATACCCCCCAAATAACTCATTTTTGGAAAGTAGACAGGTATTTAATAAGAGGTGTGGCAAGTTTTTCAAAGTTGTAATTTTTTTGTTACAAATTTTTGAAAAATGAAGAAATTAAATAAAAAATTTTTGCACAATTTTTTTTACATACTGTCACCAGAATGATACAGCATCATCATATGTTCAGGGATACTGACTGGTGACAGGTGACAGTCTGTAATATAAAAAAAAAAAATGTATGCAATTTTAACATGCTGTCATCCGGGTAGTTCAGTGTCACCATAGTGGGGGTGACCAGGATTTTTTGTTTAACACTGATTACTTAAAACAGTGATGGTCACTTCTATAAGCAATCGTTTTAACTGTTATGAATGGCTTTCATTCATGACCGCTTACTATTGTGTTGCTGTGATTGGCCCACAGCTATCACATGGTACAGGTTACTGTAATTGGCCCAGGTACCATGAGATAGTTGTGGGCCAATCACTGCATCACAATAGTAAGCAAGCTGTCATGAATGAAAGCCATTCATGACATTTCTGCTTACATTTTACCATATGATTGCTATGATTGGTCATAGCATTCAAATGATACCCACACTCACAGCTGACTCAGTGGTTACAGGATCATGCCATTTTCATCCCAGTGCACATAAGCACCGCAATGTACAGGTATGTTGTGGTGCCTGGGGAAGCTGCCCGCCAGCATTAAACATACTTTGGCAGTCGGCAAGTGCTGAACCGATCTTGCTGGAGCTCATATTGGTTTCTGAAATGGAAGAAGGGCTGGGACAGGACCAAAATCTTGCTGATGAGGAAGGTGAGACTGACCTATGAATGAAAACTTTGGCGAGCTCCTCTACGTGGATGTTGAATTTTCTCTTACTTCTGTTCGGTTTGTGTTTCAGGCAGAAAGATCAGGGAGTAGTCAGGTTGAATTCTCTCCTGCTCCGATTCATCTCTGGGTGGAAGAGGTATTTCTGACCTGAGAAAATAGATAAACTTTCTCCTCCTCTTCTGACACTGACAAATTGTTGTGAGTGTAGGCAGACTCCCATGGTTATATACATGTATGAAGATGACCTTTTAAGAGATCATTCAAGCCTCTCCTGTGCTCATTCTGTTCAGGTTGTTTTTGACAAGTGCAGTACAAGGCCTTTTAAATTGGACATACAATGTGGAGGAGGTGGGGGGGGGCATAGTTTAGCTGCATGGCAAGGACAGATTAACACTGAAATAACCTCTTAAATGGACACCTCTTATACATAAAACATGGGAAAAAAATGCAAGGGCTTTTTCAACAGTCATTAAGAGGTTAAATACCAATCTAGAAATAAGGAGATGGGCTATATGCATTAAAATACTTCAGTTGTTGCCGTCCCAAAGATATAGACACCTTTTATGCAGAAAAAAATTTGATTTTCTCTGCAACACTGAGGAATCGTGCAATAATACACGTTGGAGAGATATATATATTGTAACGGGGTTAGCTCGGCAGCGGGTGTGTGTGATCCCCTGGATGGGTGCACAACACAAAAAAAAAAAGATAGGCACAGCACAACAACAGTGGAGGTGAAAACAAACAGGTGCAATTTATTTACAATATTTACAGAAAAATGGTAAACCAAAAAGAAACATCAAAATAAATCCTGGCCAACTTGGCTACTTACTGCAACAACAGCTTTCCCTAGCTACCCACTAGGTACAGCCTGCTGCTATACCTACTTGCTAGTACTTGGAGGCTAGCCACACAGGCTTTGGTCTGGTCTCTCTGCACACAGATAAGATGTTTGCTCCCCAGACAGTTCAGGCACAAATCTGGTTCCAGGTTGGAGCCACTCCCTAAGCACTCTGGGAAGTTTTATACAGGTCTTAATGAGCCCACTACCTTCAGCTGGGCTCATTAACTCTGTGCAGAAGGACTCAGCACTTCCCTCTAGTGGAACAAATCCCCATACAGCCTGAACCTCGGACAAATATATCGTCCATCCAGGACGCAACCAGGTGATTTCACCTGCCTACTGTCACAATATATAGATATAGATATAGATACACACACACACAAATATGTACAAATCATAAAAATATCATATCACTTGGACTTTAAAACAATTGCCTACTTACATACTTATATAGTTGTTAAGGTTGAATAAAGACATCAGTACATTGAATTCAACTTGTGTGGATGTGTGTAATGTCTCTACCACTTCCCATATCTTTGTATATTGTGCTTACTGAGATGCCCACCTAAAAGTTTTTTTTTAAATGATCCTTCCTCCTGACACCACAGAATGACAAGGATGTGGAACTCCCCTCCACAATCAAACAATAAAGATCCCCTTACGCAGTTAAAATTTAAACAGCTTCTCGTCCAACTACATTGAGTGACCATGCCGTTGAGCGACCTGAGACTGAAAAGTTTCCTCCCTATGCTAGAATCACCAGATAGTTATATATTGTGATCATATCTCCTCTTAAACGTCTCTTCTCCAGTGAGAATATGCCTAATGTGTGTAGCCTTTCCTCATAACTTAAGTCTTCCAGCCTCTTATTAGTTTTGTTGCACTTGGACTCTCTCCAGTTCCAGCACATCCATCCCGAAGACTGGTGAGCAGAAATGGACGGTATACTCAAGATACGGCCCAACCAGAATTTTGTATAGTGGTAGAATTATAAGATTTATCGCTTGGGTACATACCCTTTTTGATGTATGCTAATAGTCTGCTTTCTGCAGCTTGGCATTGCATGCTATTGCTGTATCTGAATCCTGAATTCCCCCAGAGGTTCTCCTCCTCATATGTAGCTTATGTTCATATTTTAAGCCCCCAAGGGCATTCCTTTACATTTTCCTACATTGAACCTCATTTGTCATGTTCTTATCCCCCCTCTATCTAATTTAGGCCTTCTTGTAAAATTTTAATATCCTGTTATGAAGTTATTAAACTGAGATTGAACTATTTATCCTAACCTCTATATTGTTTATGAACAAGTTCAACAGGATTGGTCCCAGGACGGAGCTCTGGAGCACCCCACTCGCAACTGCATACCATTTAAAAGATACACTATTTAATCACCACCCTTTGGATGCGCCCCTGTAACCAGTTTTCTATGCAGGTTCATACAATATCATAAATGCTAACGGACCTCAATTTGTAAATTAGGCATTTATGGGATACCGTATCAAATGCTTTGGTGAAACCTGAATACTACATCCACAGGCCTTCCTCTATCCATATTGCATACATACAAAAGTATATTATAGTGTACACAGTGGGTAAAATAAGTATTGAACACGTCACCATTTTTCTAGGTAAATATATTTCTAAAGGTGCTATTGACAAAGTGTTCACCGCATGTTGGTAACTACCCATGCAATCCATACATACAAAGAAACCAAAACAAATAAGTTCAGAAATTAAGATATGTGTAACAAAATGGAATGAGACAGGGAAATAAGTATTGAACACATGAAGAAAGGGAAATTTCATGTCACAACAGCACATTTAGAAATATATTTACATAGAAAAATGGTGAAGTGTTCAAGACTTAATTTTACCCACTGTATAAACACATATTAGAAAATTTTGATCATGGCAAAAGTATACATGTAACTACCTCTAATGTAAGATAGTTTTTTTGTGTACATAGAGGCTTGCTAGAAGCATGGGTATGAATTGGCCTGGGAGTGAGTCAGCAAAGTTACTTAAGGTTAAGGCTGGAGGGCTGTACAGGTCAGTTCTCTGACACCTCCCCTGCTTTAGAAACATGGAGAAGTTTCTAGAAGTCAATAGGCAAAGATGAGGAGGGGCTGATTAGCATACTTAGGGGAATCTGGCCAATCCCCAGGAAGGAGGCCTGGTATGGTGACTTGGTCAGCCCTTAAATATGAGACAGCCTGGCCATAAGGGGAGTCTAGTGGAAGAAGGAGTGAGGAAGTGCTGCTGATGTGGAGCTTGAGAGCGGGACCCAGAGGAGGGGGGTCTGCCTACAGGCTGGAAGCTGGAAAGAAGGACCTCCACTGTCCCACAGTCTACTGGGAAAAGACAGTCTGTCAGCAGGGAAGGAGCCAGCCCAGCGCCAGGCCTGAAAGCAGCTTCAACCTTTAAAGCTACAGGAACAGGACAGTGAGGGTACTTCTACACTCCCTGGGCAAAAGAAGGGAGAGGGCGGTCAGGTGCAATACCCAACTAGTTCTTCCTGGAACTGCATTATTTGTGGGTCTCTGAATACCTTGCCTTGGGATACTCTTAAGACAGCCAGGTGAATGAGGAGATTTTCATCTGGATTCTAAGGAGCTTCATTTAAGGAGACCAAGTGCTTCTTGCAAAGACTGTCAATTTGTCAGAAGGAAAGTGCCACTCCTGAAGGAGAAGAGAACCTAAGATCTGGTCTTTCGTGCTTTATGCTGGACTTTTGACTTTTTGTGCCTAAGATGTTGTCCTCCAAGTTGTTTTAGTTCCATTGGTTATCCCATATACCCCTAGATCCCATCCAAGTTGTTAACCCCTAATAAAACAACAAAAACCAAGCTCATGAGATATTTGACTGTAGATGCAAGTGTGGAAAATGTGTGTTGCCTGGCTGTGCAGAGCTTAGGGGAACCCAAAAACTCAGCACCCATCAAGAGGGTAGCGCTATATACATGCACAGCAATAATGTAAAAGAATCATTTTCTGCACATTTTTGCGATCGTATCAGCTTTCTGAAGACGGGGCCCATACACTGTATGAAAGTTACATCAACTCCAAATCAGTGCATTGGATATATGTCCAAACATTAAGCGCTTGTGCAAACAGAAGTTGACAGCAGGACCATTATAATGATATAAAAGATTGTCGGCCCAAGGTATTCCTCTAAGAGAACCTGTTGACCTCAACAGGAATCATCCCCTGTGACTTAATAAATGCAAGCCCCATCAAGAAACTTCCACCCTGCTTATGAGCTGATCGGCACCGTGCATGAGGGACCCCTGAGGGAGAGAACAATATGGGCTCTGTCCCAATGAAGCGAATAAGGGGTTCCTTTATATTATTGCTGTGCATGTGTAATTTTGTCATTGTTGACTTTGTCAAAATACATTGGATATGATGTTGTATACTTTTGTATCTAATGATTTGAAAGCCCAAGAGTTATATGAATTTTGTATGATTTGTACCTAAAAAAATATATATATATTTTGTTTTATATATGGTGAATGACTGAATAGATCCTCAGTGTTGCAAAGAAAGTTTTGTACTTTTGCTTAAGAGGCGTCCATATATCTGGCATGGCAACAACTAGAGTATTTTAATGCATATAGCCTATCTCCTAATTTCTATGTTGGTAGTTAACCTTTTAAATGGCTGCCCTTACCCTGCTCTACTGAATTAAAAATGTCCCCGTTTCTTAGCTATGGAGTCTAGCTAAGCTTTTCAGAGGCATTTATCAGCGAATAAGGGGTTCCTTTATATTATTGCTGTGCATGTGTAATTTTGTCATTGTTGACTTTGTCAAAATACATTGGATATGATGTAGTATACTTTTGTATCTAATGATTTGAAAGCCCAAGAGGGATATGAATTTTGTATGATTTGTACCTAAAAAAAAATATATATATTTTGTTTTATATATGGTGAATGACTGAATAGATCCTCAGTGTTGCAAAGAAAGTTTTGTACTTTTGCTTAAGACGCGTCCATATATCTGGCATGGCAACAACTAGAGTATTTTAATGCATATAGCCTATCTCCTAATTTCTATGTTGGTAGTTAACCTTTTAAATGGCTGCCCTTACTCTGCTCTACTGAAGTAAAAATGTCCCCGTTTCTTAGCTATGGAGTCTAGCTAAGCTTTTCAGAGGCATTTATCAGCGAATAAGGGGTTCCTTTATATTATTGCTGTGCATGTGTAATTTTGTCATTGTTGACTTTGTCAAAATACATTGGATATGATGTAGTATACTTTTGTATCTAATGATTTGAAAGCCCAAGAGGGATATGAATTTTGTATGATTTGTACCTAAAAAAAAATATATATATTTTGTTTTATATATGGTGAATGACTGAATAGATCCTCAGTGTTGCAAAGAAAGTTTTGTACTTTTGCTTAAGACGCGTCCATATATCTGGCATGGCAACAACTAGAGTATTTTAATGCATATAGCCTATCTCCTAATTTCTATGTTGGTAGTTAACCTTTTAAATGGCTGCCCTTACTCTGCTCTACTGAATTTAAAATGTCCCCATTTCTTAGCTATGGAGTCCAGCTAAGCTTTTCAGAGGCATTTATCAGTGACACGCTCTATTCGGTTTATAAGAATCACAAGCGCTTTGTATAAAATTCTTAATATAAAAATGCTACTTTACTAATAAAAAGCACATGCTCTAACACTTTTAAGCACAAATATAACCTCAGACTTTTGTTTGTATCTAATTCTTGTACCATCTACCGGATGATTCCACTTTTCTACTAAAAGATACTTTGACAAGACCATGTCACCCACATTAGCAATGGCCTTGTCTGAGTCATAGAGAAACCATTAAAAAGTGTTTTCAGGAAGATCAGGAAATTAGGTACGGCAGTGGATGTGATAGTAAAATATGATATTGAAAAATAATTTGCATAATGGCATCTGCAAAGAATATACATGACATGGGAAATGAGAAACATTGACTAAATTTGACTGTTACAAAGCGACAAAAATGTTTTTAGTTTTTGATAAAATATAAAAGGGTTAGATCCCCAGGTTTTTTGTATTGTTGGAGTCCCAGTTCTCAATGGAGGACAAGAATGGAGAGGAACTTTCCTTAAGTGGTATTCAGATAGCAACTGTAACTTGCAAATTGTTTTGGGATTGGCTCTAGTTCTGAAAAAAAAGAAGCCTTGATGTTGTAGATTTGTAAGATACAGAAGGTATGGTTTATAGGCAGCCCTTTGAGCCCACAAAAGCCCAAGAAGGAAAATGTGAAGAACAGATAATTGTGCACTGAAGAATGGATCAGTAGGAAATCGGGAACAATAGAATCAAGATAGTCAAGGCTTTGCAGGAGTGGCATAAATTCACCTTTTTTCAGGGCCAAGGTGTTGAAAGGTGCCATTGTTCACTGCATTTCATTCTGTGTGTTAACGCCCAGGAGCATAGGAGATAACTGCCTGCAGTGGTGTATCAGCTGGAGGCTAGGTCATATCCTGTTAAAGGCTTATATAAGCATAGAAAGCAGTGCCAGGAGGGATTAACAGCCAGAGGAGGTAAGGAACCTCCATAGATGCTATAATGTAGAGATACGTCAGGTGCAGCTTACCCAAGACAGGACCTGGAGTTAGGGAAAAGCGAGAGACTGATAGCCAATTGTGTGGGAGGTGATCAAACTAAAAGGCATGCGTATCACTGTGCCAGGTAAACCATATTGAACATTGAACCATGTAAGATCTATGTACAAGTGTTGGAGGATTCCAGTTGGGAAGGTGGTTTGAAGTATGTCTGTCTAAACATGTCCTTCATAGCAGTGGTTCCCTATTCTAGGGTCGCTGTGCAACAGAACCTTCCTAGGGGCAGGACCTGGACCACAGAGGAAGCAAGTCCTTGCATGTTTATATTTCAATAGTTTTTTTTTATTGCAGAAGAATTTTATATTTTTGTTGTCTTGCATAATCAACAATGTCAACATTTAACCACTGGTCCTCCTGAGGATTTACCCCCTTTCTGACCAGGCCATTTTTTGAGTTATGGAGCTGTGTTACTTTCTGACAATTGCGTGGTCATACAACGCTGCACCCAAATTAAATTTACGTCTTTTTTTTTTCCCCATGAATTGAGCTTTCATTTGATGGTATTTGATCGTCTGTGCATTTTTTATTTTTTGCACTATAAAAACAAAAGACCGACAATTTGAAAAAAAAAAACTATATTTTTGACTTTATGCTATAAAACATATCCAATTTAAAAATGAAGAAAAAAAAATCTAATTTCTTCATAAATTTACACCAAATGTTTTCTGCTACATGTCTTTGCTAAAAAAAAAAAATCCCAATACGTGTAAATTAATTGGTTTACGTGAAAGTCATAGCATCTAAAAATAGCAGTATAGATACTGAAATTTTAATTTTTTTTTCTACTAGTAATGATGGCAATCAGTGGCTTATAGCAGGACTGTGGGGGGCATTCTGACACTTGGGGGAACTGCCTTGGTGTCACTGACACCAATACAGTGATCAGTGCTAAAAAAAAAAAAAAAGCACTGACACTGTACTAATGACTAATGGGCAGGAAGGGGTTAACATGAGGGGCGATCAAAGGGTTTACTGTGTGCTGGGATTATTTTACTAGGGGGGCGGTGTGTTGGTGCTTCACTGTAAGCACACTGCTCTGGATGGCTGTGCTGTGTACAGCCATCCAGAGCAGTGTGCCTGAGCCGACAGAGAGGAGAACTGTTGGTAAAAAAAAAGCAGTCCTCCTCCCCATCTTTAATCACAGGGTGCCGGTGGAGAATCACTGGGCGGAACGCGGTGATTCCACGTATATGTATGTGATTTTGCACACCCCTGCCACCCTCTAGCAGTATATCTGCTATAGGGCAGTCAGGATGTGCAGTCAAAAACATCAAAGAAGGCTAACGCAATGGTGGGATTGGGAGAAGGGAAGGGAACCAGGAAGGAAGGGGTAGGATGCATAGAATAAGGGAAAAAAACTGGTCATTATTTGAAGTTACAAACCAAATCATAATCACCTAATGCATTAAACACCTCGTACAACCTACTGAGACATGGCTAATCACATATATAAGAAAAAGAAAGTAGAGATAGTAGAGCATAGATCAAGAAGGAAAGCAGGTCAAGTCCAGGCTCATCAAGGGACAGAAATATACCAAATCCATGGGTTCTATAAGGTATCGATAACCATAATCCAATTGAGTTTATTCTTGACATAGTCAAGTGGAATTGCCGACTGTTTCCAATACTTCACTATGGTAAGTCTTGCCGCCAACAGCATGTATAGTAAATTATTAATTTTTGTGATTTTCTGAAGACTTCATCGGGAAATATATGACCTTGTATGTTTATGGTGTTCCCCGTCCACCCTATTGGTTTGAGCAAGCTGTGCTAAAGAACTGGTGGAGGGTATTTAGTATTCTGCACCATAAGCTCTCATGCACACTTGACGTTTTGATAAAACTGGTAACGTTAGCTGTCTAAAGTCACATTAAAAACATTTTTCAGTGTTTTTCAGCTTTTTTTTTTAGCATTTTTGCATTAGCATTTAGCAACGTTGTGCCGCTTTTAGTGGCGTTTTCCCGTGTTTGCAATTTGTTTTATCAAAAACATTTTTTGGGTAAAGAAAAACATCCAAAAATGCCGATTTGCAGCATTTTGTTGCATTTTTCAGCATTAGAGCATTTTTACAGCTAAAAAACTCCTCTAGGAACCCACTAGTCCTGGGATTTTTTTACTGACAAAAAACATCCCATCCAAAAAACGTTGATTACAATCTATGTGTGCATGTACACATAGGATAACATGCTGGGGGGGGGTTTACTAGCTGTAGAATAAAGCGTCAAAACCCAAAAACAGCCGCTGTAAAAACGTCAAGTATGCATGAGGGCTTAACATCCAAATGCTCTGCAGTCTGGGGCCGGTACAGGTAGGAACAGATCCAGGTCACTGGCTGATAAGGAGATGCAGTCCTTCTAGTGTGGGACCTGACAGGGTGATTTACCATTTGGCTTTCTGCAGGTGGTAACTCACACATAATATTACTATAATGGGGCAGGTGGCATGTACACTGTGGTACCTCCTGTCATTCATTGTTCTGAATCAAGTATTGAAACAAAAGGATTATCATGGTAGCCAGGTAACTAGCAAACTAAAGGGATAACAGATGAATGGTGTGGCAGTCCATGTATGTTTGAGTTCCAAATGGGCAGAGGTAAGGGTAGTCCAGTAGGTACTAAGGGCAAGCTGCGTCTCACCCTCTTACTCATGACCCTGTTTTTAAATTCTAAGATGTGAGTTACTACTTATCTTTCTATTAAATACCTTCACAGTACACACTTAGAGGCAATGTGTTTCTTTGTTTCCTTTCAACTAGCAAACTATAATTTTTAGAAGAGCAAGTCATCAATGAAAGCCTTTGTGCAGAGCAGGTTTTCTGTACATACAATGCAAATGATCTCTGCTGGGTCTCTTAACATGACAGCAACCACTGATGATGCCTTAGAACAGAACAGTCTCTCATAACTTGCTTTCCATTCCATGCAAGTAAACCTATTGGAAAAGATACATTTCTAGCAATCTTTTCAAACTTAGCAGCAGTGGTGGAAAAGATGCTGCAGGTGTCTTCTAGCATGTGTTGTGGTGCAGGGGTAGGCGGTTTAAAATAATTGGGCTTCCTTACCCCAAAACATGTTAACAAGCTTAATACCATCTGTAAATTTGCATGCAGTAATGGCTTTGGGTCCATTCACACTTGTCCATTTTAAGCAGATTTACTTTGTAATTAAAATCAACTGAAATGTATCATACATATGTCAAAGCACACTGTAACAAAGTTTGACGTGTTATGACATGTGTTGACAAGCAATAAAAAGTGCATTGAAATGTTTGGCAATGTTCACTAATGCGGTCTTTGCTACACATCCTTTGATGTTAATAGAAAATTCACCTGACAAAACAGACAAGTGGGTCCTAAGTGTTCCTAGGCCAGGGGCGGACTGATCATTTGGAAACTCGGGCACTTCCCGAGGGCCCGGGGTCAGTAGGGGGCCCCATGAGATGCCCCGGTTACCTTTTTCATAGGCTTTTTTGAGTTTGGGCAAGGACACGGGGGCCCCATGATCCCCTATTGCCCGGGGGCCCCATGAGTTGTCAATCCGCCCCTGTCCTAGGCTCTACGTTCTAACCTCTTTGAACTACAAGAGTTTCTCTCACAGATCCAATCAGAAGCACCGGAAAAATGTACTAACTTTGACTGCGATAGCTTCATAGAAACACGCAAAAATCAATAACATTCATTTTACTTGCTGCTCAGATTTGCTTTTTAATTTATAGGTGAAAATGTAGTTAACCCTTAGTAAGGGGAACTGTTTTCCCATTGACTACTAAAGTAAGGGGACATTTTTCCTCTTGTTGACCACCAATGTAGGGGGATATTTTTTCATCCACTGACCATTACTGTACAAGATAATTTTTCCACCTATTGACCTCCAATGTAAAGAAACATATTTTTCCCCCATTTACCTAAAATGTAA
This sequence comes from Staurois parvus, assembly GCF_062004578.1. Lineage (NCBI taxonomy): Eukaryota > Metazoa > Chordata > Amphibia > Anura > Ranidae > Staurois > Staurois parvus. The sequence goes on from NW_028318282.1 coordinate 170,751, forward strand.
AGGAGAATTGTTATTCCTATTAACCACTAACTTGAGGGGGGATTTTTTCTCCCATTGACCAACAATGTAGGTGGATATTTTCATTTCCACTGACCACAAATGTATGGGAGAATTTTTCCTCCCATTGATCACCAATGTAAGGGGATATTTTTTTCTTTCACTGGCCTAAAATGTAAAGGAGAATTATTAATCTTATTGAACACTAATGTAAGGGGGCACTTTTTCTCCCATTGACCAACAATGTAGGTGAATATTTCCATTGATCACCAATGTAAGGGAGACATTTTCCTCCTTTTGACAACTAATGTTAGGGGACATTAGTTATTCCACTGACCATCAATATCAAAGGGCATTTTCCCTCCCATTGATCACCAATATAAGGGGGTATTATTCCCCACATCGACCACTAACTACGAGATAATTTTTCCACCTAATGACCACCAATTTTTCCACCTAATAACCACCAATATAACAGAGTATTTTCCTCTTATTGACCTCTAATGTAAGGGGGCGTTTTTCCCCCCATTGATTACCAATATAAGAATATTATTCCTAGCACTGACTACAAATGTCAAAGGGCAGTTTCTCTCCTATTGATCACCAATATAAGGGGGTATTATTCCTCGCACTGACCACTAAGGTCAGGGGCTATTTTTCCTCCCATTCAGCACCAATGTAAGGGGGTATTTTTCCCCCCATTGATTACCAATATAAGAATATTATTCCTAGCACTGACTACAAATGTCAAAGGGCAGTTTCTCTCCTATTGAAAACCAATATAAGGGGGTATTATTCCTCGCACTGACCACTAATGTCAGGGGCTATTTTTCCTCCCATTCAGCACCAATATATGGGAGAATCTTTCCCACTGACCACTAATGTAAGGGGGTATTTTCCCTTTTAATGACCACCAGCATATGTAGTGTTTTTTCTTCCTATGACCACCGATGTAAGGAAAAATGTTTTTCTCCCACTGACCACAAATGTAAGTTAGAATTTTTTCTTCTACTAACAACCAATGTAGAGAGGTATTTCTCCTGGCACTGATGACTAATATACAGCATGTTCTTCAAATAAATATATAGAAATGGGGTTCACTTGGCAGCGGGTGTGTGACCCCCTGGGTAGGGGCACAACACAAACACAGCACAACAACAGTGGAGGTGAAAAACAAAAAGGTGCAGTTTATTTACAATATTTACAGGAAAACATCAAACCAAAAGAAACATCAAATAAAATCCTGGCGAACTTGGCTACTTACTGTACAAATAGCTTCCATAGCTATCCACTCGGTACAGCCTGATGCTCTACCTAGTCACTGGTAGTTGGAGGCTAGCCACACAGGCTTTTGTCTCACTGCACTCAGTAAGTTGCTCCCCAGTCAGTTCAGGCACAGATCTGGTTCCAGGTTGGAGCAACTCCCTAAGCAAGCTGGGAAGTTTTATAATGGCCTTAATGAGCCCACTACCCTCAGCTGAAGGACTCAGCACTTCCCCCTAGTGGAACAAATCCCATAGAGTCTAAACCTTGGACAAATGTATTGTCTATCCAGGACGCAACCAGGTGATTTCACCTGCCTACTGTCAAAAAAAAAAAAATATATATATATATATATATATATATATAAAATATAATATAAATGATACAAGAAAATGCATTTTAGGCTGTTTTCATATTTTAAGTCAATTAAATAGCTTCTATGAAAACAGTATTCAGTATTCTGCATGTGTAGCCCAATGTTTGTTTGTATTTTAAGCATACTGTGAAAAACAATTTGCAAATAGTATATTTGCATTTAACATCACAGTATAATGAAAAATACTCCAGTGCTGTAGTTCAAGGCCTATGCCACATGGTTTTGGTACTAGGGTGTTGCAATAACGTTTTTTTTCCTGATGGGTAGCATCCAAATGTTCCTATGAGGCCCTCAGTGACACTCCTGCATAAAAGCACCTTACAATTGAAACCCCAACACGTACATCACCAACCAAAATCACTGTTTGCTCACCGTCTACATAATACTCAGGAGAAAACACATTGCAGCTGTGAGAAACTGTTCTTGTCACTGTAAAAAGATTAAAAATTCTTATTTATGAGTATAATCAAGAATTGTCAATAATTACAAGATGTGTATAGTAAGGTTCCCAGCAATTGTGTTGATTTGCAGTCACGAGTATCTGGGAACATATCCACTGCTGAAAAAAATTAAATTGTCTGCAAGGTCTAGCAGACTCTATTATTCACCAACCTAGGATGATATAAGTTAAAAGCTTTTCAAACAGTTACTGGCTGCATGGTTAGACGGGCTATTATGTTTTCTCAATTGGTCCAAATCATTAGGTCAGTCTCAATCACCAGGCACAAGCAAATATTTATTCATTGAGAGCATATGCAGTATTGTATTAGTATGTTTGAGAAGAGCTTTCTTTATAAAATATCTTATCCATCCATTCATCTATAGAGATATTTTTGTTAGGCAAGGCAACAAAAGAAGAGTTAAGGAAGTGCTACAAGATAAGTATCAATAGATCTGGGGCCTCTTTACATTGACACTGTCACTATGGCCTTCCTGGATCAAAGTAACAGTGTTTCATTAAAGGAAAATGATTTTTTTTATTTTATTCAAAATAAATATGTAGCCGCTGGATTTGAATGGGTCCCCCTAAACCCTGCACAGCAAGAAAACAGACATTTCCCCATTTTTACCTTCAGACTCAGTAAACCAGGGGTTAAAATTTTGAGTGAAGACTTACTAGCTGGTCACAAAAAAAACTTACTCTCCACCAGTTGCCCCACCCAACCTTGCACAGGTCCGCCCCCAACTCCACCCCTGGCCCACCCCCAACCACACCCCCTTAAAGCTTATGAAATTACATTTTTCCTTAGAATAAAGATTGCAAAATATAAAACTGTACAGAGTAATGTATATCCCTGCTCCCCTGTACTCCATTATAATTATATGACATGTATACAGTATTATATATATATATATATATATATATCCCAGCTCCCCCGTACTACATTATAGTGATATGTCATGTATATCCCCCCTCCCCTGTACTCCATTATAGTGATATGACATGTATACAGTAATATATATCCCAGCTCCCCTGTACTCCATTATAGTGATATGACATGTATACAGTAATGTATATCCCCCTCCCCTGTACTCCATTATAGTGATATGACATGTTGTATACAGTACTTACTCCTAGTCCCTCTGAGTCCGCGGTGGAGAGGGTGTCTCCTCTCAGCGGAGGAGAGAGAACCTCTCCTGCATCTGTCCCCTCAGTGGTGGTGCCGCAGAAGCCAGAAACCAGAAGTTGTAAACCGGAACTCAGCTTCACAATGAGGCTTGGAGCGCAGGTGCCATCGCTCCATGCTTCATCTGTGCTCGCTGCTCGCCACAGAGGAATTTCTCCTCACATTTGGCAGGTGAGCGGCTTTTTCAAGCAAGGCAGTAAACAGTGCATGGGCTTGGGATTTACGGTTTTATTAAGGGGTTAAGAACTTGAATGGGGTCTAGGGGTATATGGGATGTCCAAGAAACTAAACTTGGGGACAACGTCTGAGCAACTATAGACAAAAAATTAAGATAGCAACAATCTCTTTGAGGAGCACTAAAGGCTCTTTGGTGTACCTCTTCAGACCCTAGATGATTACTACTCTGCACCCAGCTGCCCGAGGGTATCCCTGAGCAAGGGGATCTAAGAGCTTGCAGTTCAACAGTCCCGGATGAAGAATAGTTGGCTGTAGGAGTACCCACACCATCCTTGTCCTGCAGCTGTGGATAGAACTGCTTTCTAGCTGGGCTGGTTCCTCTTTAGGCTTTGCAGGCTGTCCTTCCCCAGTGGACAGCAGGGCAGTAGAGCTCCCTCTCCCAGCCTCTCCTCAGCTTCCAGCCTCCATCCTGGAAGCAGAACCCCCCCCGGAGCTCCCTCCCAGGCTACATAGCAACACCTCTCAGCAATCCATATTCCACCCGACTCCCTTTACTAGTATGGCTCTCTCATATTTATGGCCCAGTCTATTATACGCTACCAGGGCCTCTCAGCATGGGATAGGTCAGACTGATGTATATGCAGATTGAGGTCTTCAACCTTCCATGGACCTCCAGAACCAGGTGGAAGCAATAGAGTCCCAACCTGCTTAGTCTATATATATATATATATATATATATATATATATATATTATACACACACACACACCAATTTGAATCACACTATATAAATATACAAAGAAAACATTTAATACATTACAAGGAATTCTCAGAGCACTATGATTTTTCTAAAAAGATGGACTAGCAGAAATTAGCTTTCTTGAGCCTAGCTTTATTTTACTGAAATCATAAATAAAGACATTTCACAATGAATGAGTCACTGCTATGACAATTTAATTTTAAGTGTGTAAACTTCATTTTGAGCTATTGAGCTCTGTAAACAAGTGGTAAGGAGATATACAATATGTAAACAACAACTAAACATTTCCTTACATTTTTGCATCTCTTTTTTGCAGGTCTGAGATCTAAAGTGCATAAAAAGAAGTTCTGAATGCAGCTTCCTTCATATATGGATGTATGCTTACATTGTTGCTAGACTTCCAACAGTAAAGGACAAGAAAATCACAGCTGTAGAGAGAAATACAACATAGAAATGCTATGCTAAACAGAGGAGGAGGTGACAGTGCTTATAGACCAGTGGTATTCAACTTACAAGGTACAGGGTGCCTCAAATACAGCCACTGGTATCTCCAAAGTGCCACATATAGTATTAATTAGAGTTAGTGTCTGTAGCATTATATCTGAGATTTATTAGAGGAAATGGTCAAAGACTGTTTTTCAGGAGTGGTTGGACATGGAAGTCATCTTGCAGGAGAGAATTGGAGACTAGAGACATCTTACATGAAACTGCAAGAGACTGTTATTAGAGGCCCCTTTATAAAGCAATGATCATACTACTTCCTGCTGGGGTCCAAGGGCTGAACTTCAGACATCAAAGGGCCTCATGTGGCCCTTGTGCCACAGGTTGGGCTCCAGAGCTATTGACAGATCATAGTATGAGATTGATAGTTGTAGGTTACTGCTTACCATTGATTTAGTAGTGGAAATAGGTAGTTTGACCAGTTCATCTCCAATACCTGTACATCCTGTATGGAGCAGAAAAAAAGTTTTACATTTCTGTTGATCAGGCCTACTGATTCAGTCATAGCTTTAGAAAACAAAATAATGCATATCTCAGTTTTAGAACAGTTAAGGCTTTTTTTGGTGATTGTCTTGCAAAAACAATTAATTTTTTACAGATGGTTTATTTTGACAGCAGCAACTTTTATTGCTGCATTATTAACCCAGCAATTCCCGGCTACCATTTTGCAAAGGGGGAGACCAGTAGTGCGGAAGAGGACAATGCATACTACAAACACCCTATGTAACAGTTAAAGAGGATCTTCACCCTAGAAAAAATTAAGTCAGCAGATACAAATACTGTGACTTTTAATAAAAGGACACTTACCTGTCCAGGGATCCAGCGCTGTCCTCACCTAGGCGGGTTCTTCCCATCTACGGGAAATTAGCTGTGATTCCTTGCGACTTTACAGCTGGCTTCCTGCCATGCTGTGCTTTTGAATGGACCTGCAGCCTTCTGGGACCTGTGATGTGTCCTAGAAGGCTGTGGGTAAAGAGAGTGGGGCCGAACATCCTTTTGGATTGCCTAGGTGATCCAGGAGGCAGTGGGATCCAATACCTGTCAAAATCAGGTACCCACTCCCCAAAATGTGCCAAATGTGAGGAGGGGAGAAGGAGGCCATATAGCCAAACCTCCCCTTCAGGGTGAAGTTCCGCTTTGAGTTTTTTTGGCCATGTATAGCACGCTCAAGGCCCACAACTTGTTTATCCATTTTAAAGTTCCAAATATTTTTTTCCTTTTTTTAAGGATAAGTGTGCAATCAATATCAGTGGTTGTTATTTACATGAACAAGCCGATTGGCTACCATGCACAGCTGCAACAGGTTCTGAGTGCACAAGTTTTGGTAAACCTTCCCCATAGTGTTTACCCTTGAATACATTCAATAAAAAGCACACAGTATATATATTAAAAACACTATTAGCCAACATGAACATTACTTAAACCGGTATGATAAGTGTTAACCAGCAAACGTGCATATCTGTTTAATAAAGGGCATACAGTTTATCCCTTATCAGTGTAGCTATGCCCTGAAGAGAGTCATGTTTAATAACCTAAAGCTATGCTGTATATTGGCCTTAGAGATATTCCCATGAATGTGCGGGGTTAGCATGACCTGAATAACCCCCTAAGGCTATGCTGTGGATCGTCCTTCGTGATATTCTCACCATTGTACGGGGTTAGCTTGACCTGAATAAAAACATAAAAGTTTTTCTTGTTCATCACACAGTCATGTGATCTTTGCGCAGTTGTCACATGACCTCAGCAAAGCACAGACAACTTTAGCCCCAGTGCTAAATCATTAGCATTCACCAAATGCCAGCTGGATAAATAAACCATTATTTTAAAGAAGCTGCTGGTGTCTAAGTAGACATATTGTCATTGAATAATGGCTTTCTCAAAGCTTCTAGGACACATCTTTTTACATCTCCTGTCTTTTTTCTCAGTGTTTTATGCTTATTAATTCAACCTGTTTTAGCCGCCAAGCGGAGTAGCGTACCTGCAGTCAGGAGAGGCTTCTGTATTTAATAAGGATGACCCCATTAGAGGGCTCTGATTGATATTCTAGCCAGCGGATAAAGTTATGTCTGAATGCAATTTATACCTCTTCTGCTAAGCAGCTGAATTTTTATTAGCCACCCTTAGGATAAGTCGTCAGTTCTCCCACAATCCCTCCCTCTCCCATTTGAGGGGCCAGCCATGCAAAGAGATCTCCATCTCTAAGCTGAAAGGCTGTTGACACTAAATAGGTATATTATGAAGTCTTTTAGAAACTTATGCATGTCAGAGATTGGGCTGCTATGCCATGAACCTGGCTAGTGTGAACACTTAGCTGATGTCAAAAAGAAAAGTTATCATTGAATAAGTGAACTTTGCAAATATGTCTATTGCAGTCTGTAAGAGACAATCTTTGGGGTGTAATGAAGGTCTTACTTAAAAAAAAAAAAAAAAAAAGAAGAAGGCTTACAAAAAAGGTGGTTGTGGCTAAATTATAATGGACATGTACCATATAAGCAATAACTTTATGACCACTGACAGGTAAAGTGAATAACACCGATTATCTTGTTACAATGACATCTGAAGGTTGGTGGGATATATTAGGCAGCAAGTAAGCATGTTCTTGAAGTTGATGTTTTGAAAGCAGAAAAATAGACATTGCGGTTTGTCACCTATGAGGCTACTTACTTTCAGACTAATCAGGGTGCCTGTGCTGACATGTTTCCACAGCCCAACGTGCCAATGGGCAGGTGAGCATCAGAACTGAATCACAGAGCAATGAAAGAAGGTGGCCTGGTGTGATGATCATTTATTTTTACATCATGCAGATGGCTGGGTGCATATGCGTCGCTTACCTGGGGAAGAGATGGCACTAGGATGTATTATGGGAAGAAGGTAAGCCAGTGAAAACAGTGGAGGAGATTTACTAAAGCTGGTGCACTCAAACTGATTGGCTACCATGCACAGCTGCACCAGATTGTAACTTCAGTTTGTTCAGTTAAGCTTTGTCAATGCAACCCGGAAACCGATTGGTTTCTCTGCAGAGCTGCAATGGATTTTGCACTCGTTTTAGTCAACTCCCAGTATGATGCTTTGAGAAATGTTCTGCTGGGAAACCTTGGGTCCTGCCATTCATGTGGATGTTACTATGTATCACCTACCTGTACATTGTTGCTGACCAAGTTTTTTCCGTCATGGAAACGGTATTCCCTGATGGCAGTGGCCTCTTTCAGCAGAATAATGTGCCCTGCCACACTGCAGTAATGGTTTGAGGAACACAACAAGTTTAAGGGGTTGACTTGGCTCCAAATTCACCTGATCTCAACCCAATTATGCATCTGTGTTAGAGAAAAAAGTCTGATCCATGGAAGCCCCACCTCACAACATACAGGACTTAAAGAATCTGCTAATCACAGCTTGGTTCCAGATACCACATCGAGGTCTAGTGGCATCCATGCTTCAACAGGTCCAATCCGTCAAGAGGCAGCAAATGTGCTGTTTTGGTAACAAAAGGGGTGCCTACTCATTAGGTGGGTCATCATAATGTTATGACTGATCAGTGAACACACACTATATACTGCAATAATTCTCAATCTGCAATTTCCGTATATTGTACATGGTGTTATAAGCAACCTCTCCATAGAATACCCCTAAGCTTTGCTTTATTGTAACCTGAAAGCAGAAGTCTAGTATATGCATTGTTGGATCGAGCTGCAAAAAAAGGTAAGAGCATTATTGGATACAGCTCACAAAATCTTCATTGCTAGGCTTCTTTGCTTAGATTAAATTAAATTTTAAATTAAATGCAAAGGTTACCCTCACAGGGGTTGATCAGAATTCCATTTCCATAAGCAAAAACAAATACTTTACTACCTGGCTTGGACATAGAGGTACTGACCTTAAATTAGCAGGGTACGAACAGCATGGGACCCCCTGGGTGACTAACAAAACCCTCGCCTAAGATGAATTCATGCTGAGTGAACAGCCCTGGCTTAGCAGATACCTCCTGACAGTCTTCTGTACACCTAATTCAGCCATTACTCTAACTGAAATTTCCACAGGAGTATCCCATGGTCCAGCATCCCATCACAGGGTATCATGTCATAAAAAGTCATTACATTACATTGAGTTTATATAGCGCCAAAGGGTTTGCTCAGCGCTGTACAATAGAGGGGGGACAATACATGAAACATTACAGCAACTACAAACAGCACACGAGGGGTTATAGGGCCCTACTCTTTTGAGCTTACAATCTAGGAGGGAGGGGGTAGTGGTACAGGAGGAAGTGGCTGTGGGGGATGAAGTGGTAGGAGGAATGAAGGAGAGCAGCAGTTAGGTGAGGGTGGGGTAGGCTTCCCTGAAGAGGTGGGTTTTCAGGGAGCGCCTAAAGGTGAGGAGGGAAGGTGACAGTCTGATGGATTGGGGTAGTGAGTTCCAGAGGATGGGGGAGGACCTAAAGAAGTCTTGCAGACGTGCGTGTGAGGAGGAGACCAGGGAGCAAGATAGAAGGAGGTCCTGTGAAGAGCGAAGGGTACGGGTAGGGTGGTACTTGGGAATCAGGTTGGTTAGGTAGTTAGGGGCAGTGTTGTGAACGGCTTTGTAGGTCAGAGTGAGTAGTTTGAATTTGATGCGTTGGGCGATAGGGAGCCAGTGGAGGGATAGGCAGAGGGGGGTGGCAGAGGTGGAGCGGGTGGTGAGGTGGATGAGTCTAGCCGCTGAGTTCAGGATGGTCCGAAGTGGGGAGAGCCTGCACTGGGGTAGGCCGGTGAGGAGGGAGTTGCAGTAGTCGAGGCGTGAGATAATCAGGGAGTGTACGAGTAGTTTAGTGGTGTCTGGGGTAAGGAAGGTGCGTATTTTGGCGATGCTGCAGAGGTGGAGCCTGCATGTGTTTGTAAGTGATTTGAGATGAGGTTGGAAGGAGAGGTTAGAGTCCAGAATGACTCCAAGGACTTTGGCTTGCGGGGCGGGATTGATGGTGGTGATGTTAGTAGTGATGGATAGGATGGGGGGGGGGGGGCGCGGGCAGGAGGGGAAGACGAGAAGCTCGGTTTTGGAGAGGTTAAGCTTGAGGAAATGGAGCGACATCCAGTCAGAGATGTCGTTTAGGAGGTGAGTGATGCGGGCGGAGAAAGTGGGGGTGAGGTGGGGGGTGGAGAAAAGTCACCCCCCAGAAAGCCTCGAACAGTAGAATTACTTTTCTATCTCCTTTATTGAGGTCATTCGCAGAGAAACTTAAGCAACACTCTTCGCAGTGACAAACTCCTTTCCAGCTACCCGATATTACTAGATATATTCCCTAATTCTTCTGGAAGAAGCAGGCTGGCATTTATTCCTATGCCTCCAATGACTCACTGCTATGTGGGCATCTTATGACCTAAGCGGAAATTATAACAGGCTAGCTACCCTGCAGGATCCAACCAACAAACATGTTGGCGGAGATATACACCATTTCACTCACAGCCTGTGCGCACTAACCTGTGCTCCATGCAATGCTCCTGGTTCCCGATCATTAGCACAAACCCTGGGGCTCTCGGTGAGAGCCTGGTCTCTGTGCTAGGAGCATACAATCAAGCATGCTCCCAGCACAGGAAAAAGAACACATATATGCAGCACCCAGGTTTAAATCCTTTCTCCAGGATACTGCATTAATGTTTTACCATGTCATAAAGGGGTTAAATTCCTATACATTTCTGCACTAAATGTTGTTAAAGTGTTGAGGAATAGATCTCACTGTAAAGCGTGCAAATGGAATATGTTTAGTACCTGATATGTTTTATCCCCCAGACCTTTCACCATGTTTGTTGCTCGACTCTGGACTCATTCTATCATAGCAATATCTCTTAGTAAGTGAGGTCCCCAGAGTTGGACACAGTATTTTAAGTTAGGTCTAACTAACGATCTACTGTATATAGGAGAATCAGGACCTCCTTCCTCCTGCTGGTGATCCCTCTAATGATAACTAAAGATCTATATAGAGGGATCAGGACCTCCCTCCATTTGCTGGTTATCCCTCTGGTGATAACTAAAGGTCTATGTAGATGAATCAGAACCTCCTTCCTCCTGCTGGTAACCCTTCTAGTGATAACTAAAGATCTACAGTATATAGAGGAATCAGGACCTCCTTCTGTTTGCTGGTCATCCCTCTAATGATAGCTAAAGGTCTACATTACATTACTTCTGCTTGTGATCCTTCTAAAATTAACTGAAGATTAATATAGGGGAATCAGGACCTTGTTCCTCCTGTTGGCAACCTCTTAAGTGAGAACTAAAGAGATAGATATATAGATATACATACACACACACACACACATATATACTAGATTGTAAGCTTGAAAGAGCAGGGCCCTCAATCCCCTCATGTTTTGCATTGTATTGGTATTGTTCTGTCACATGTTCTGTCCCCCTTTGTAATGTACAGCGCTGAGCGAACTATTGGCGCTTTATAAATACTGTATAATAATAAATAATAATATACATATACACACACACACACACACACACACACACACACACACACACACACACACACACGAACCAGGACCCCCTTCCTCCCACTGGTGATTCCTCTAGTGATACAAAATTGTATAAAGCTGAATCAGGATCTTCCTCCTCCTGCTAATGGCCCCTTTAGTAATAACTAAAGATCTTTACGGAGGAATCAAGACCTCCTTCTGGCGACCTCTTTAGTGATAACTAAAGTTCTATATATACGAATCAGGACCCCCTTCCCCCCCAATGGTGATTCCTCTAGTGATACAGAAATTTATAAAGCTGAATCAGGATCTTCCTCCTCCTGCTAATAGCCCCTCTAGTAATAACTAAAGATCTATATAGAGGAATCAGGACCTCCATCTGGTGATCCCTCTAGTGAAAACTAAAGATCTTTATTGAGGAATCAAGACCTCATTCCTCCTTCTGGTGATTTCTCTGGTGATAACTAAAGATCTATATAGAGGGACCAGGGCCTGCTTCCGTTTGCTGGTGATTCATCTTGTGATAAATAAGATCTATATACTGGAATCAGGAGCTACTTCCACTTGCTAGTGACCCCTCTAGTGATAGCTAAACAGCTATATAGAGAACTCAGGCTCTGCTTCATCTTTCTGGTGATTCCTCTATTAAGGACTAAAGATCTATAGGGGAAACAGGACCTCCGTTGGTCATCCCTCTAGAGGTGCACCTCAGAATACCATTTGCTTTCTGTGCTGCCTGGTCATACGGTTTGCTCATTTTGCGAACATTTGAAATCGACATAAAATGGACTAAGAGCTCATCCTGAAAAAATACACATGCCATGCCTCAACAACAAGCAAAGCAGCAACATATCACATGGGACAAAATGGAAACTATTAGAAATGTTCAAACAGAAAACTTTAGGTGACAAACACTTAATGGAAAATTGATGCGTCTCCTGCTCTGCAAGGATTTGGTTTGCCAGTAAAGTAAGGTTTATGTTCTAATTAATCAAAATTTTTCAAAAATCTATCATCTAAGTAGAAGTCACAAACAAATTACAATTACCCACAGAAATACGGAGATGTGAGTATTTAATTTAGGGATCTGCATCCTTTTACTTAATTCTTCATTAAGATTTTGGCCGCGCTGAGCTATTTCATTACATGTGACTGTGGACAAAGATTTAATTTTGTTGCTGTGGTCAATAATGTGATTTGGACAGGATTAACATGCCAGGCTATTGGCTAAATATATCAGATTTATATGCACATGATTTACACATAATTTAGTGAATGGAGACTTTAAACATCTCCCTTGGTAGTAAGGCCACATTTAAAGGGATTTTCACTCATTAACGTAAAAGCCACATAATAAGTCTCTAAAAGATACTTTTTCTAGCACTATAAATCTTGGTAACTGCAAGTCAGTGCAGTGCACTAATATTTATTAGCATTTTTTTGTGTATCAATTAATGATATTCATTGTTAAAACAAACCTATATTTTTATGGTAAGTGCATGCATGCTAAGTGATGCGAAAGTGTGGTACTTACAGATATTAATTACCTTTCACAGTGGTCACAGTACTCCTGCTGGCAAGGTCTCTTATTTTTTCCAGATGGAGGGAGCCATTTTTCTTTAGTCATCATCTAGAATCAAATTCTACTTCCTAGTCTGATAGACTGACTCATACAGTTGTGCTCACAAGTTTGCACACCCTGGCAGAAATTGTGAAATGTTGGCATTGATATTGAAAATATGACTGATCATGCCAAAAATGTTGTTTATTTAAGGATAGTGATCATATGAAGCCATTTATCACATTGGCTCTTTTAAATCATAACAGAAATCACCCAAATGGCCATGATCAAAAGTTTACATACCCTGGAATGTTCGGCCTTGGTACAGACACACAGGGTGATGCACACAGGTAAAATGGCAATTAAAGGTTCATTTCCCAGATGTATGGCTTTTTAAATTGCAATTAGTATCTGTGTATAAATACTGAATGAGTTAGCTCTCACATGAGTCCACTGAGCAGGCTAGATACTGAGCCATGGGGAGCAGAAAAGAATTGTCAAAAGACCTGCGGAACAAGGTAATGGAACTTTATAAAGATGGAAAAGGATAAAAAAAAATATGCCAGTCAGTACTGTTCAATCAATTATGAAGAAGTGGAAAAATCAGGGATCTCTTGATACCAAGCCAAGGTCAGGTAGACCGAGAAAGATTGCAGTCACAACTGCCAGTAGAATGGTTTGGGATATAAAGACAAACCCACAGGTAACCTTTACAATATAAAAGGGAGACAGTACAGTTACAATACAATAAAATAAAATACAAGAGAGCTAAGAGGGCCCTGCTCATAAGAGCTCACAATCTAATAGGGTAGGACAAGCAGTACAAAAAGTTATAACTGTGGGGGATGAGCTGATGGAAGCGTTAAATGTTTAGTTAATTGGAGGCGTGATAGGCTTCCCTGAAGAGATGAGTTTTCAGGGATCCCCTAAAAGCGGCCAGAGTAGGAGATAATTGGACAGATTGAGAGAGAGTTCCAGAGAATGGAAGAGCTCTGGAGAAGTCCTGGAGAGGAGCATGTGAGGAGGAGACAAGAGAGCTTGAGAATAGGAGGTCTTGGGGGGGAGCAGAGAGGATGATTCTAAGCCATCCCATCACCACACCATGTGCTAATAGAGGTGGTCTAGCAGTAGTACCAGAAAAAGAAAGTGGCCATAATATGTTATATTGTTACAAAATTGTTAGCACTCTTACACAAATTAATCTTTGACCCCGCTTCTTTTATTATCACAAACTATACTAGTAGCAGTCTCACTTGAGTACAAGCTGAAATTTTAAAAGGAAAACGAGGCTTAAGTTTTCGGGTGCAGCTGTGCATGTTAGCCAATCAGCTTTCAATAGTTTGTTAAAAAAAAAAGCTTTGACAATAGACCCTGGAATTTGATTGGTTCCTCTTGCAGAGGTGCACCAGACTTTGCACACTCAAGGTTTAGTAAATCCCCCCTCCTGTGTGTTGCTTGCTCCAGACCTCTGCTCTTCCTGCGTTACTTCTTCCTGACCACTGCAATCTGTGCATTATTTACTCCTGACCTTTGCACTCCATACATTATCTACTCCTGACTTTTGCACTCCTTATGCTACTTACTCCTGACCTCTACACTCTGTTATTTACACCTGACCCCTGTACTCTATACATTAATACAGGCCCATGCCCCAGATGACATCAGTTGTGATGAAACGCATAGGTCGGAGATGATGTTTGTGTCACCATCATGCCACCAAAAGACGGAAATGGATTGCTCGAGCCTCAGGATTGGATACCGAGTTCCAAGTGCTTTTATTCTTGGGAGTAGAATTGTTTTCTTTTATTAAACCACTGGAATTTTTACAAAGTCACACTATGTAGTTTTCTGACTTTTATATTAATAAGGCGGAGTGTCTCTTTGGAATGATGGGAGCCACCAAATAAGGATGCCATTTACCTGCTGATTAGCACGTTCCTTGATCCGGTAAGTGTGTTTTGAATTGATTGGTGGAGGTGCACTGGAGTCGTGTTCCCGTACAGTTTCCCATACTGGCACAAGTTTATGTTGCAACTATCCTGCTTTTTCAGAAAGAGTCATATTATTTACAACCACTTTTGTACTTTTAAGAATGATTTTATTTGGACGTCACATATTTTGCACTAGATGGAGGATGATCCATTATTGAACATTTATGCATGAATTTGTTTTTTCTTATATATCTCTATATTGTGGAATGGCATATTTATATTTAGTGCTGCACTTTTATTAATAATCTGATAATGCACTGCTGACTATAGCAGCACAGGTTCAGGTTTTATTTACCATACACCTTTACGTACCTCCTACTGCTTCCACAATTTAGCCAAACTTACAATTTTCTGTGGCATCCTAAGCCATTCCCCTACTCCTATTGCCCAAGGTATTTGGCCTCGCGTCAAAAGTCTGTAACCATAACTTTGAGGGCATGATTTAAAAGTGGACAGTAGGGTGTCCCTTGATTTTCATTTTGAAAGTCTGGTGACCTTATAAATGTATCTCCAGTGATATCAAACTGATACTACCAACACAAGGTCAAAGCCTTGCTCATTTAAGAATGAGCACTTAGTGTAAGTACATCTATAGCCAAAACTTTGTATCTTAGCTTTAAATAGAGTGTGGAAGGGTTATAACCCCTGACAGATTTACCTCTATTCCGTTAGATTTTCCCTCATTTCCTGTCTGGTAAACAGTTGACCTCAAAAGAGTTAGTACAAATCTCTCTGACTGCAATTAAAATCTGATGGGGTTCTAGCAATAGAATGTTACCTTCTGTCTATGGTGCTGTTGGAAATTGATGTAATACAATGGCCTGCCTGATTAGACATATTAACAAAAAATTTATTTATATGGTTCCTGGTATGCCCTGAGGCTTTTGTGCCCAACTTGCAGCCCTTTGGCTTTTTTGTGCAGATTTCGGGGCCCCTGTTGACCTTGCCCTGTGTTTCCCTATTACCCCGTTACAGTAGTGATTTCTAGCAATCTCATGTAATATCTTCCCAGTCTATGACTGTCTCCTAAAGCATGTCCTCAGTCTCCAACAACTCCTACAGCCTTTGACAATGTCTTGTATCATGTCCACAGTTTCTGACCAACTCTTGTGTTATGTCCACAATTCTTGACGATTTCTTGTATCAAGTCCAAAGTCTTTGACTATATCATGTTGTGTGTCTGCTGTCATTAATAATAACCCCAGACAATACAATGTGAATAAATGTGTGAAAAAATATATATTCTGAAACAATAGTGAAACAATTAGTGAATTGCTGCTACTCTTTCCCGGAAAACCAGAAAATACAAAAAAAAAAAAAAATAGGAGTGCGCTGTACACTAAAAAAATCATAAACAGTAATAAATCAAATACTGCTACACAAAAAAAGTGCATAAATTAATTGAAATGATATAAGACCACATTCATATATTAAATAATTAAAAGTCCCAACATCCAATAACAGTGCTGTGTGCTAAAGAAATCCTCTAACGGAAAGTGCATAGGTGTCTACAAATGCTTGACACAAAAGAAAAAAAAAATCAGCCTCTTACCAGATACTTTGATCTCCAATTAAGAGATCAAAAGAGCAGATGGTGTTCAGATTCCACACTGACACCCTAGTTAGCTGTATCAAGGAGATGAATAGAAGATGAATGGACAACTGCAGGTTCATTTGAACGAATCCATCACATCAGATAACTCTCCACATCATGCAAGGAAAGGTTTAAAACAGAAGAAGAAAACTTCATATTATCGATAAACCAGCAAAAAATGTATCAAAGTATTGCACTTACATAGATAAGGTGCATAAAGGCAGCGTAAACAATTTAGATTCAGATCACCGACCAGAACAAGGTGACGTCACAGGGTGGAGCTTTCTGTGACGTCACCTTGTTCTGGCCGGTGGTCTGACACCACAGGAATTTCTGTTATTGGAATTTGGGACATTTAACATATGAATATCATTTCAATTAATTTATCCACATTTTAATGTAGCTGTATTTATTTGATTTATTATTTATGATTGTTTAGTGTACAGCGCACTAATTTTTTTATATGTTTTGTATTTTATGGTGTTCAGGGAAAGAGTAGCAGTTCACCAATTGTTTCAGAATATATATTTTTTCACATATTGTATTGTCTGGGGTGTAGCGCACGTCTTTCCATTTTTTTCAATAATTAATATTTATTGAATTTTATGTGCAGCCCTTTTGTGACATTGGGAGCCACACTTGAGGATGCCCATATCAAGTGAGTTGACCACCACTGTTCTAAAGCCTAGGCAAAGTTCACACGGTCTCTACATGAAACACCCACAATGTCCCCGATAGGCAATTATAATAGAAAGAGAGTCTGTTTTTCTCAGACAGAAATGGTTTTACTTGCACTGAGATAAGAGGGAGTAGCAAGGTGTAATCACCATGAAGAATTATAGAACTGGAGATAAACCCTATATATTGTTAAAAGCAAATATGGCCATCCAAGACATGTAGAGATACATACTGAAAAACTTTAATCCCCTGTTGTATCACAAAGGAAGTTGCATGAACTGAATTTTTCCAGGATGAGAACCGTGGTCCCTTTCAGTAGATGAGGAGGTTGGCATCTATATAGATTTTTCTTGAAAGGAAGCCAAGGGCAAAAGATGAATTCCAGTATAAAAATTAAAGCCGTTCAGCAGAAAGAGATTGACCTCTATGTAATTTAAATATTAAATGTTAATGTTTTATTGGAGCATATATTTAAACAGCATTGAAGTGCAATATGGACTATATTATGCAATATAAGTCAGAGAAGGATGAGATAGGAACAAAGAGTAGTCTAGACTCTCAAAGACAATGTACTAAGTATACAGAAGGAGACAAAGATAAATGGAAAAGAGACATTATTGCAGACAAACACAAAGGATGGGCTGGAGACTGTAAGCCAGCAAAAATGAAAAGGTTAAAGTTTAAACCGTAAGTACACACTCTTCCACAAAGAGTACATTTATATTGAGGTACATTCCGAGACTTGCATTAAAAAGAAAAAAATCTGCTTATAAAAGCATGACAATGCGTATTTGGAACTGGGACTCCAATAGAAACCCAAAGAAAAACATATTTTCAAACCAAAAGGTATATAACGTTACTTTCAATGGTTTGAAAATATTTTTAACCTCTTGTGGACTGCCGAACACACACACACACACACACACACACACACACACACATATATATGGAGAGTTTAATAAAAGACAACATAGATGAGTTCTTGCTGGAAAAAAATATTTTAAGCAGCAGACAGCATGGATTCATGAAAGACAGAAGTTGTCAAACAAATCCGATTTCTTTTTATGAGGAGGTGAGCAAGACCTTGGACAGAGGGGTGGAGGTGGTATACTTGGATTTTGCAAAAGCGTTTGACACAGTTCCCCACACACGGCTAATGTGTAAGGTAAAGTCTACATGCTTGGAAAAAAAAAACATATGGAAATGGATAGAAAACTGGCTAAAATATCGTATTCAAAGAGTAGTGGTTAATGATTCATACTCTGAATGTTCTAGGGTCATCAGTGGTGGACCCCAAGATTCAGTGTTGGGACCCTTACTTTTTAATATATTTATAAATGATATGGGGTCTGGGATTAAAAATCCCATTTCAGTATTTGCAGATGACACCAAGCTGTGCAGTGGAATAACGTTCTTACAGGATGTCTTCAACTTACAAGCCAACCTCAATGCACTGTTTAATTGGGCAACTATGTGGCAAATGAGGTTTAATGTTGATAAATGTAAGGTTATGCACTTGGGGGTTAAGAATATGCATGCATCACACATACTAGGGGGGGTACAACTGGGGGAATCAATGGTGGAGAAGGATCTGGGAGTTCTGGTAGATCACAAGCTTAATAATGGCATGCAATGCCAAGCTGCGGTTTCTAAAGGGAGCAAAATCCTCTCTTGTATTAAGAGGTATAGACTCCAGAGAGAGAGATATCATATTACCCCGGTACAAATCATTAGTAATACCTCATCTGGAATATGCAGTTCAGTTTTGGGCACCAATTCACAAAAAGAACATTGGGGAACTGGAGAAAGTACAGAGAAGGGCAACCAAACTGATAAGAGGCATAGAGGAGATCAGCTATGAGGAAAGATTAGAAGAACTGAATTTATTCTCTCTTGAGAAGAGGAGATTAAGGGGGGATATGATCTCCATGTATAATACATCAGTGGTTCATATAGTGAACTCGGTGTAGAGCTATTCACCCTGAGGTCATCACAGAGGACAAGGGGGCACTCTATGTCTGGAGGAAAATAAATTTAATCTCCAAACACAGAAAGGTTTCTTCAGTGAGAGCTGTGAAAATGTTGAATAGACTCCCTCAAGAGTTGGTTCTGGCCAGCTCAGTGCATTTATAAATGTGATTCTTGTGAGCTACTATGGTGTATTTATTTTTAATGATACTTGAATGAAAAATTAAATATAAATAATGAGTGGCTAAATTGAAATGATTGGAGTAAATGGATAAATAAATTACAATTCATTTATATTAAATAAGTGGGTCGCCAACACTAAACACATATCCATACCAACATGTCTTAATCAAATAAAAAACCACTTTGTGTCACACCTCACTATTCATATACACACAAATCAGTAAGTGCAAAATAATAAAATAAGTCCTAATATAATTCCACAATAACAATAGTGCTGCATGCATATCTTCATACAAAAAAAATCCTCCCAAGAAATCCTCAAAAAGTCTGTGGTCCTATAGTGTATTACAAAAAATGAATATGAATATTGTCACACCCAATATATGTATATATTGTAACAGGATTAGCTCAGCAGTGGGTGTGGGTGACCCCCTGGATGGGTGCACAACACAAAAAGACAGGCACAGCACAACAGTGGAGGTGAAAAAACAAAAAGGTGCAGTTTATTTAGAATATGTACAGAAAATGTCAAACCAAAAAGAAACATCAAATTAAATCCTGGCCAACTTGGCTACTTACTGTACCAACAGCTTTCCCTAGCTACCCACTAGGTACAGCCTGATGCTATACCTAGTTGCTAGTGGTTGAAGGCTTATCCACACAGGCTTTTGTCTCCCTGCACACAGATAAGATGTTTGCTCCCCAGTCAGTTCAGGCACAGATCTGGTTCCAGGTTGGAGCCACTCCCTAAGCAAGCTGGGAAGTTTTATACCAGCCTTAATGAGCCCACTACCCTGAGCTGGGCTCATTACCTCAGTGCTGAAGGACTCAGCACTTCCTTCTAGTGGAACAAATCCCCATAAAGTCTGAACCTTGGACAAATGTATCGTCCATCCAGGACGCAACCAGGTGATTTCACCTGCCTACTGTCACTATATATATATATATATATATATATATATATATATATATATATATATATACTGTGCTCCTTCACCAGTAGTGCTCCCGCCTGATGTATATGACCAAACCGTTAAGTGAGGTCATACAAGCTTGTGTCCCTGTATTGGGCTTAGGATTTAGACAGGTGAATCCCTGTATCCCAAATGGATGGATGGAGTTTTTCCTTTATCCAGCAGGGGGTCTCGGCATTATCAAGAGATCCTTTTCCTGGATGTGGATGGATGGATGGGGTTATCCCTCTCCCAATAGGGGGTCTCTTGGCTCCCTTCAGACTTTTTCCTTCATTTATGTATATTTCATGTAATTGAAAACAAAATATAGTGCCTTATCCTCTTTTTTAAAAGATTTATTAGAAAAGTATAGTGCACTCACATGTAAAACAAATAAAAATCGCCTTTGGTACAATTTTGCTTGGTTTTTAGTAAGTTTGCCACACTCCCATATACTTGCTGTGCGGCTTGCCTTTAAGCTTAGTGATGTCAGAGCTCCTCCCCTACGTGTTACGCCACCGAGTCACGTGGCTTCATCAGAGGGAATTCAACTCCAAATACAGAAAGAGATACAGAAAATGTGGAATAGACTCCCTCAAGAGTTGGTTCTGGCCAGCTCAGTGGATTGCTTCAAAAAAGGCCTGGATTGTTTTTAGATACACAGAATATAACTGGATACTAACATTTATAGGTAAAGTTGATCCAGGGAACATCCGATTGCCTCTCAGAGGATCAGGAAGGAATTTTTTTTCCCAGCATGAGCAAATTGGGTCATGCTTTGCTGGGGGTTTTTTTTTGCCTTCCTCTGGATCAACTGTGGGTATGGGATTATAACTTTTTTTCTATGGTTGAACTAGATGGACTTTTGTCTTTTTTTCAGCCAGACTAACTATGTAACATCCACTGCTTAATAATCCTGTAATTGATTTTTCATGAACTTGTTTCCTACTGTGTCTCCTTGTAACATCATCTTTGAGTTCCCGAACCTTTCTTTTTCCTCTCAGTTTTATTTGTTTGGAACAAGCAGTGCATGTTAGTTGCAGTCATGCACACTGCTGTATGCGCTACACATCTCATAGTCTATAGTACATAGTTTCTATCTGATGTAATGTTCTCTCAGTAAGCTAGATAGGATTTTTGTTAGTTAGAGACTAGTAGCAGCCTGGGACTAAGACAAGAGTTTTATTTATTTTCTTGCACTTGGTGATCAAGTCAGTAACACACTTCTTGTTTTAGGGTTTCTCCACTTCACTGGAAGAGCAACAGAGACTCCTTTGGACAGCAACATTGTCAGTCTGGGGAGAGGGTAGTGTTAGACTAGCAGTTTTATACGGACTTGACAAACAAACTGAAGCTGAACTCCAGCTAACACTTTATAACAAGTCACAAAAAGTTTTTTTTATCCTTTGAGATAAAGGTTTTACATCATAAAATAAAAGCTGACCATTGTAAGCACCCCTATCAGTGGTAATCTGTCTCAACCCTGTGACTATCACTTGGTCTTGTCAGCTTGGTACACAGAATCTGGTGCAGCTGTGCAGAGTAACCAATCAGCTTCCAGGTTTTATTGTCAATGGAATGCTCCTTACATTGGTGATCAGTGGGAAGAATGCCTTTTACATTGGTGGTAAGCTAGAAGAATGCCCCTTAAATTGGTGGTTATTAGGAAGAATGCTCCCTACATTGGTAAGTAAACAGGAAAAAATGTCTCCTACATTGGTGATCAGAGGGAAGAATTTCTCTTTACTTTAGTGGTCAATGAGTAGAATGCCTCTTACACTGGGGTTCAGTGGAAAGAATTTCTCCTTACATTGGTAATCAGTGGCAAGAATGCCTTTTACATTGGTGGTAAGCTGGAAGAATGCCCCTTAAATTGGTGGTTATTAGGAAGAATGCTCCTTACAGTGGTAGTCAATAGGAAAAAATGTCTCCTACATTGGTGATCAGTGGTCAGAATGCCCCTTACATTGGTGGTCAGTGAGAAGAATGCCCCTTACACTGGTGTTCAATGGAAAAAAATTCTCCTTACATTGGTGATCAGTGGGAAGAATGCCTTTTACATTGGTGGTAAACTAAAAGAATGCCCCTTAAATTGGTGGTCATTAGGAAGAATGCTCTCCACATTGGTAGTCAATTGGAAAAAATGTCTCCTACATTGGTGATCAGAGGGAAGAATATCTCTTTACTTTAGTGGTCAATGAGTAGAATGCCTCTTACACTGGTGTTCAATGGAAATCATTTCTCCTTACATTGGTGATCAGTGGGAAGAATGCCTTTTACATTGGTGGTAAGTAAAAAGAATGCTCCCTACATTGTTAGTCAGTAAGAAAAATGTTTCCTACATTGGTTTTCAGTTAGAAGAATGCCCCTGATATTGGTGGTCAGTGGGAAGAATGATTCCTACATTACTAGTCAGCAAAAAGAATTAGTGGTCATTGAGAAGTATGCTCCCTATGTTGGTGATCAGTGGAATGAATCCTTAAAAATAGCTAAAAGTATCATTAGTGTCATTGTGAGCTTATCTGAGAGTCAGAAACTTTTAATTGCTTATGGAACTCCCAGCAACCTCTGGAAGAACCCAGCTTGAGAAAGGCAGCTCTAAATCAACCATTGGGTTTAGGTCTTAATTTTATTTTTGTTTTTTGATTGAACCTAATGGATATGCATTTCATTTTTACTTTACTACCAACTATGTAGTACAAAAACCTTCCTAAACAATCTATACGGTCTATATCAACTATGTAATATCACTACTTATGTAGTAGGGTACTGTACATCTAAATGGGATTGTACATTTAGATTGCTGTGTGTGTATGTGTGTGGGCAGCTAAAGTGCGGTAACCTCTACTTACACTGGACTTGATCAAAGTCTAACAAAACTCCTAGCCATGATAGAACACAGCTATATAAGTAGAAAGAAAAATAACTCAATCAAAGAGCGCAGTCAAGAATTTACATATAAAGTAGGTGAGGAAAATATAATGTGGGGATTTTAATCATCAAAGCCATTTTTTCCTAGAATTTGTACTTTTTGCATCATAATCAATCCAGACTGCTATATTTGCTAAATTCCTCATGTGCGCCGTACAATAATCCTTAAATGTTGCCTGTACCTTCAGCTGATTCATCAGAATAAGTTTGACATAAAATGTGAATATTTATGCTGATATTGCCAAAGACATTCTCACCTGCTTCTAAGTGGCAAAATGAAAATGTGAGCGCGACACCAAAATATCTTTATACCTGTCCATAAAGGTAGGATTGCAACACTTGCAGTGGTGGTCAGAATACTTTTCTCAAGAAAATTGGATAATGTATGGCCAGCCAAAGCTGGCCATACATTATACAATTTTCTTCAGAAAATTACTTTAGATTTACCAAAAACCATATAAGGTCAAACCTAAACAACGCTTTCAATTGTATCCAATTAGCAGGCCCTTGCGCTACATAGTTGAAGGTAAATCTAAAGGAAACTGGGCAGAAATTGAACAGAGAATTGTATAGAGTATGGCCAGCCTTTGTGTGCCGGGGAGTGGTTGGTAGCAAAGGGAAGGTTAGTATGTTGAGCTAAGTAGGGGGAAACTAAAGTGTATGTAAACTCTAACAATGAATTTCTATATGTTATCTAATGTCACTGTACCTGCTGATTGGTTTATGTAGCAAATTTATCGGATACTTGGTATTTGCCTGTTGATACTGTTTCACCATATAAGACCACTATTTATTGACACTGCTTCTGCTGTAATCCCAGTGGATACTTTTACTGCTCTTCCTGCTGTTCTTTCCATAATTTACATTGCTATCTACTGCTGCGAATGTTGCAATCCCAGTGGAGATTTTTTTACTGCTACAGATGCTTTTGTAGTTATCACTAATGTCACTCTCCATACTGTTCTTACTGCTGCTATTGGTAGGACGTTTTGTGGATACTATTATTATTGCTGTACTATATATATTGCTGCTATTAATACACAGTAAGCGTGTTAATTGTAATAAAGTGTTACTAAACCCACAACAGTAAAATCAGTCTGTATATGCAATAAAGCATGCTTGTTATACTCACTGTGGATCTTAAGATGTTAATCATCTGCATTGTGTAAAAAGGCTGTTTGATCCTGACTTCTCTGATCCTCCCCTTCTTCCAGTATCTCCCTCTTATCTCCTGATAAGGCATCTTGTGTGGAGACACTGGGCACATGCTCAGTTTGGTGTGTATTGCTAGAAAGGTTTTTTTTTTTTTTTCTTGGGTAAGTGCATGTGATCAGCACAGGGCCAGTCAGCATTGTCCAGACAGAGGTCAGGGGTTCTGCATCCTCCTAGAGTAGAAATAAAACTCCTCATACAAGCTTTAACCAGTACTCTTCTGAGCACTGATAGAAGTCACAAGACTGCTTTAACTGTTGATAAGAAAAGGTATTTAGCAGTTTATATTTACTAAACTAATTGTATTTCCATGTTCTGTGTACTGTTGGAGACCAGATAAATTGTTACTAAACCCTGGACCCTGCATTCACTCTAGGTCCCCGGTCATACTGGATGCAAATTGGCATGTGATTTGCATGCCATGCAACTTTTAATTTCTGGACTGCTGGATTGGCTACAGGAGCCCTGACAGCTCAGGAACACCAGAGGTAAGTACAATAGGGACCGCAGACGGTGTACGGTGTTAGTTCTTTACATTTTTTTGTGAAGGAGGATAAAGCTTATAATGGCCATTCTTCTTTTCATAAAATTGTTTCTTAGTGTGTTTTTCCGCCTCCTTGTAAAATGCTCCATGAGCTCCAGGTGCATGGGGGCCCCATGATAATTTTGCATTGCATCATACTTGCCTACTGTTCTGGATTTGCTGGGACAGTCACGCTTTTCACTCAGCTATCCCAGGATGGCCATGTCCCAAAACCTGTACTGTGCCTTCCTGATCCCAGTATTGTGCCCTCTTGATCCCTTCCTGTACTGTGCCCTCCTGATCCCCCTGTACTGTGCCCTTTATGTTGATTAATCTTGGATTTATTGCATGTTTTCTTATTGTTTAACCACTTCCAGACCGGACACTTTTACCCCCTTCCTGACCAGGGCAATTTTCAGCTTTTAGCGCTATCACACTTTGAATGACAATTGCGCGGTCATGTAACACTGTACCCAAATGAATTTTTTACCATTTTTTTTTAGATAGATAAAGCTTTATTTTGGTGGTATTTATTCACCGCTGGGATTTGTATTTTTTTTGCTATGTAAATGAAATGTCCAAAAATTTTTTAAAAAAGTGTTTTTTTTATAAAATTTTGCAAATAAATAATATTTCATCATAAATCTTAGCCAAAATTTATTCCGTTATCTTTTTAGTAAAAAAAAAAAAAATCCAAATTAGTTTATAAGCAAAAATTATAATTTTTAACATTTTTTTTACATTTTTATTTTATTTTTTTATATTATTATTTTTTATTTATTTTTTTTACATACTGTCACCCTAGCAGTACAGTGTCACCATGGTGACACTGTACTACTTGTGAGGGGTGATAAAGATTTTTTTTTTTTTTTTTACACTGATTGCTTTTACACCCATATAGGATGTAAAAGCAAACATTTCTCTTTCTCTCTGTGTGCATTCCTGCACTCATTGAGAAATACAAAGTGAGCTGTGATTGGTCACAGCTTGTCACATGGTACAAGGCTTTTGTGAATAGCCTTGTACCATGTGACATCTGTGATCATTCACAGATTTCACACATAGTAAGCAATGATGTCACAAGTGACATCTTGCTTACTACTTTGCATGTGATCACTGATTGGCCAGTCAGTGATCACATGATCGGGACCTCGTACAGAGGTCCCGTCCGACGATCGGTGTTTCACTGTGTCCGGAGGACACAGCGGGCACCGGATCGCGGTGCTGCGCGCTCCCAGGGAGCGCGCACAAGCAGGGTGCGGGGAGGCCGTTTATAGACGGCCACCCGACCCTGCAGTGCCACCGTCCGGCCGTTTATATACAACGGCCGGTCGGGAAGTGGTTAAATAGATTTTAGCAAATAAAATGCTAATAACTACATTTTTAATTCTACCAACTATTTGTACTTTACTTCTTGAGAGTAGGTGCGTAAATTGGAGCAGGCCGATAGGGGCACTTTGAGCAGGGGTCCATGATGCTATTAAGGTGCCCCTGGTTACACTATATAAATATTAAAGTTCTATACAAGCTACCTTTGCCAAATATTAACAAAGATCAATGCAGTTACCCTCAAGTCAACCTTGAATTTGTCCAAGGTAAAGATCTTATACTGAGGATTAATCCAAAATCGTCTTTTTTGGAAAGTAAACTGCCAAAAAGAGCAACTTCAAAGAAACAAAAATGTTTGATAAGTGCAAAGATTGATTGTTTCATTGTACAACACTACTACGTGCTCTATTTCAGAAATAAATTATTGTAATAAAATAAAACGGAGAAGACCAAACAAACCATAAAAACTTTAGACAAAGGAAACCACATAAAATAAGTATAAGGAAGAAACCAGTTCAGGATTTGTTGTGTTGTCTGAGAAAATATATCTTTATTTGCGCTTTGGAGGGCCAGATGGACAGAGCATATGGTTCCTTGGAGGCCCAGATGAACAGATCCTGTGTTTGCTTGGAGGGCCAGATGGACAGAGCCTGTTTGCTTGAAGGCCCATATGAACAGAGCCCATGTTTTGCTTGGAGGGCCAGATGGACAGAGCCTATGTTTGCTTGGAGGATCAGATGGACAAAGCCTATGTTTGCTTGGAGGGCCAAATGGACAGAGCCTATGTTTGCTTGGACGGCCAAATGGACAGAGCCTATGTTTGCTTGAAGGTCCAGATGGACAGAGCCTATGTTTGCTTGAAGGCCCAGATGGACAGTCTATGTGTAGCACCCTCCTAGAAAAGTGCTAGGTTTAGGTAGATTTAGTTCTTAGCTCTCATGCAATCAATGGAGCTGCTTGTGATTATTCTGGTCTGCTCTGAGTTTCAAATGCTGTGGGTTTGGCTGCTTCTTGTTTTTTCAAATGGTTCTGGAAGGTAGTGGGCTAGGAGAGTCAAATCTACTGTCCGTACCTGTGGTAGTGAGCTCTTATTGATCCTCAACTTGGGGTTCCCCAGGACGCAGAGTCTAAGCCCCAGCCTGCTTCTTCACCAGAGCCCCTGATGGTGTGGATGGACTTGCAGCAAGCTGGAACCAGGTCACAGCCCCCAGGTACACCCAGATGAGGTTGAGGAGACCGCTTGCAGGAGCAGAGTATAAAGGGAGGAGACAAACAGAATCCAATAAACAAGCCAGGCAGAACACAAGCAAGGTCAGAGAACAAAGCTGGGGTCGGTACACAAGTAATCAATGTAGGATTCAGCCAGTAGTAACACACAGACATTCTAACAACTAGCCAGTTGTTCAGGCAAAGTGGCCTAATCTGAGCATGTCTTATATAGACAGGCAAACAAGGAGGTGGGACAAGAAGTGATGGAAGGGAAGGAATTAAAACCCAGAGGACAGCAAACGACGCCCATAGATGAGCACAGACAAACACATGGGAAGAGATCAGGAACAGGACTGCAGCAAGAAGGTAAGAACACAAACAAGAAACTAAATGTTCTAGTGAGTGCATAAAACAATCAATATAGGTAGTAATTTCAGGTAGCTGCTAGCACTAAAGGGTATAGGCAACAGTCCCAATAAATGTATCAAAATTCTATAAGTGCAGCGCTGTGATATACTGTATATATATTACTACATATGTATATCACAGCTCTGCACTTATATAATTTTGATACAAACTGCAGGCTAACTTGTGACATCTACAGAATCATTATTTATGAGGTCCCAGCCAATCCCTGGGGGAGGGTACTCAGATGGTGGCTGGGAGTGAGCATAAATAGTCTGAGGCCTGGAGCAGAAGGGTTCTTGTCCAAGGAGAAGATCCCAGCCTGGGAAGCGCAGCTGTGCTTTTCTACTGCTCATCAAGGTCCCAGCTGCCTAGCTGGTGGGGCCTATTCTGCTGGAGCTGACTGAGGGACTTCCTTTGGGGATCTGGTCTGGAGACTTCACAGGAGAGGTGTCTGGGAGCTATTGGAAGGAGGTATCCAATTATTCAAGGACATTACTGAGTACAGACTGGTGTTTGAAATCCCAGTGGATGTTTGCTGCTGCTATCCCTCTTGCATCAGAGTAAGTTGGAACTGAAAGGTGGACTTTTTTCCTGGTGTCCTTGTGTAGCTCAGCCCATTATTTTCTGCTGCAAGGACTGCACTCAGAATCTTTAGGAGGAAGATGGGTGTCCTCAAGTTACTACTTAACATTGCTGGAGAGTCCCTGTAAGGGACCGCCCGGCGGTACCACTAGCACTCCACTGGTCGGATGTTCCCAGCGCACGGAGTCTAAGCTCCAGGGTACTTGTTCACCAGGGCCCCTGATGGTGGGGATGGACTTGGAGTACCCCAGGACCAGGTCGTGACTACTGAGGACACCCGTCAGTGGTAGGGGTATTCGCCAGGGGCTCCCACGGGAGAGAGCCAGGTATGAGGAGGTCTGGAGACCCCGTAGAGAGGGACGGATGGATGGATGGATGGCTGAGCAGGAGCAGGGTCATACAAGCCGGGTCGGTAACTATGGGGACGGTGCGGTACAGAGCAGCGGGCAGAGAATAGTCGGGTCACACGCCAGGTCAGCAACAGCAGGTCAGATCCAATAGGGGGCATTCAGGAGAGAGGTCAGGCAAGCAAGGGTCAAAACAGGAGAAAACAGCAAGGTCAGGGCACAATCCGGGTCAGCAACTTACTTCAGACAGGTTCACAGGTTCACAGGATACAAAAGACCAAAAGGCACTGAATGACAGCTCAGGGCCGTTTAAATATCCCGCCCTGCGCTGTCATTGGTGCCAGGCGCGCGCCCGCGGTCACTACTGCGCATGCGCGAACCTGATTGCCGCGGTCGGCCAAGTCCTGGCGCTCGCGTACAGGGAGGTGTACTGCGCCTGCGCCGGGACCAGCGGCGCGACGATCTCCGACATTGCCCCCCCCCTACGGGCAACCTCCGGATGCCCACCCGATCTCTCCACCACGGGTGATCACGAAGAAACTCCCGGACTAGTCTAGGTGCGTGGACATTATGAGCCGGTTCCCAGGAATTGTCCTCAGGACCATAGCCCTTCCACTTAATTAGGAATTGGGTCTGGCCCCCCCTTCTTCGGCACTTAAGGATCGTTTCCACCTCAAATTCCTCTTGTCCTTCGACCGTTATGGCCTCAGGGGGTCTGGATTCTCGTTCTGGGAAGGCATCTGGGATCACTGGCTTCAGCAGAGATACATGGAAAACTGGATGAATTCTGAACGTGGCCGGAAGGATCAGCTCATATGCCACTTCATTGACCATCCGCTTTACCTGAAAAGGCCCCACAAATTTAGGTCCCAATTTTTTCGAGGGACAAAGCATCTTTAAGTTGGTTGTGGCCAACCACACCTTCTGCCCAGGCCGCAACGCCAAATCCCCTCTTCGTTTCTTGTTAAACTCCTTCTTATTGTCCTCTTGGGCCCGAGCGATGGCTTCCTGGAGTAATTTGTTATTGACGGAGAAGAAGGTCAACGCATCCTGCGTGGCTGGAACTGGGCATTCAGAGACCAAGTCAGGGAGAAAGACAGGGTGAAACCCATAATTCGAAAAGAATGGGGACTGCCCCGTTGCCGAATGGCTTGCGTTGTTATAAGCGAACTCCGCCAGGGGTAAAAGAGACAGCCAATCATCCTGCAGGAAAGACGTGTAGCAACGCAAGTATTGCTCCAGGGTCTGGTTCGTCCTCTCGGTCTGACCGTTGGTCTGAGGGTGGAACGCGGAGGAGAGGGACAACTTGATGTCCAGGGCCTTGCACAGAGCCCTCCAAAACTTAGATGTAAACTGGACCCCTCGATCAGAGACGATGTCCTCGGGTACTCCATGAAGTCTAACGATCTCCCGGATAAATATTCGCGCCGTCTCGGTTGCTGACGGAGTCTTCCTTAGTGGCACGAAGTGAGCCATCTTGGATAGGCGATCAATAACCACCAGAATTGCTGTGTGGTCTTGTGACGGTGGGAGCTCGACTATGAAGTCCATCGCGATCTTCTGCCAAGGCCGTTCGGGAATCGGCAAAGGTCGCAACAGCCCCCAGGCTTTGCTCCTTGACGGTTTGCTCTTCTGGCAGATGGTACAGGATCTCACGTAGCGCTTGCAATCCTTAGCCATGTTTGGCCACCAAAACAAGCGCCGGAGAAGCTCCAGAGTCTTGACTGGGCCAAAGTGACCCGCCAGCGGGTGATCGTGGCAATGCCCCAAAACCAGGGTCCGGACTTCCTCAGGTACCACGATAGAATCCTCCTTCCACAGGAGTCCTCCTTTGTTCTGGAGGGATACCCCAACTGGGGTTGGTGTGGCCGTAGATGCTTCTATTAACTTGGAGCGAAGGTCCGTCTGGAGCGCCAAGAAGTTCCCTGAGGACAAGATAGTGTCGGGTACCAGTTCTTCTTCGGAGTCCTCAAACATACGAGATAGCGCGTCAGGCTTCGTATTTTTAGATCCGGGCCTGTAAGTAATATGAAAATTGAATCTGGAAAAGAACAGGGCCCATCTTGCCTGCCGTGGGCGTAGACGCTTGGCAGTCCTCAGATATTCCAGATTCTTGTGGTCTGTGAAAATCAATATAGGGTGTGAGGCACCTTCCAGCAGGTATCTCCATTCTTCTAGCGCTGCTTTGATAGCCAGCAGCTCTCGATCCCCGATATCGTAATTCTTCTCTGCTGGGGTGAGTTTCCTCGAGAAGAATGCTACGGGATGGAGTAACTCTTTGGTGCCTTTCCGCTGAGACAGGATGGATCCTACCGCATTCTCCGATGCATCTACCTCCAAGATGTAGGGCAGGGCCGCGTCCGGGTGGCCCAGGATGGGTGCCGAGTTAAACAGCTTTTTCAGAGCTTCGAAAGCTTTTTGAGCCTCTGGTGTCCATTTGAACCGGGTTCCAAGTTTGGTTAGTTGGGTAATGGGGGAGACCAGACCCGAGAAGTTTTTGATGAACTTCCGATAAAAGTTCGCGAACCCTATAAACCGTTGGACACCTTTTTTGTCCATGGGTTCAGGCCAATCTAAAATTTCAGAGACCTTCTGGGGGTCCATCGCGACCCCCGCAGTGGAGATAATCAGGCCTAGAAACGTGATGCTAGATTGCTCAAAGCAACATTTCTCCGCCTTAGCATATAACCCATGCTGCCGCAATCGCCCCAAAACTTTTGCCACATGTATCCTATGATCCTCTAGAGAGGGTGAAAAAATTAGTATGTCGTCCAAGTAGACGATAACGAAGACATCCAAAAAATCCCTGAAGATGTCATTCACAAAGTGTTGGAAGGTGGCTGGTGCATTGCACAGCCCAAATGGCATGACCAAGTATTCAAAGTGGCCAAACCGGGTACGGAAAGCAGTTTTCCACTCGTCCCCCTCTCTTATGCGTACCAGGTTATAGGCCCCCCTTAAATCAAGCTTTGTGAAAATAGCCGCAGCCTTTAGGCTCTGAAACAGTTCTGGTACCAATGGCAATGGGTAACGATTTTTTATCGTGACCCTGTTCAGCTCCCGGTAGTCAATACAAGGTCTCAGGGTTTTGTCTTTTTTCTCCACGAAGAAGATTCCCGCTCCTGCTGGAGAAGTGGAGGGGCGGATGAATCCCTTCTGGAGGCTGTCCTCGATATATTCCTTCAGGGCCCCCAATTCAAGCTCAGATAGGGGGAAAATACGCCCAAAAGGGATTTCAGAGCCTGGTAACAGGTCGATTGGACAGTCATACGGGCGGTGGGGGGGCAGAGTGTCGGCTCCCCGCTTACTGAACACATCCAGGAACCCATGATAGGCTGCGGGAATAACCTGTTTCAAGTCGGAGTCTCCTTCGGAGCAAAGGAGAACTCGGGGCCCCGCGGGGCCCGAAGTGCGACAATGTTCCCGACAGTATGGGGAAGGGAACGAGATTGACCCGGTCTCCCAGTCAATCTGGGGGTTATGGGCCCGTAACCATGGGAGCCCCAGAATGACTGGGAAAAGAGGTGATGCAATAGCGTCCAAGCGGAGGAACTCCTGGTGCTGGTTGGCAATGATAGTGGCAATGGGGGGAGTTTCCTGATTAACTACCCCCGATTTTATCTGGGAACCATCAGCCAAAAAGATGTTGAAGCCCTTCTGTCTGTGTTGGAGAGGGATACCCTGTTGGTGAGCAAACTCTAGATCCAGGAAACAGCTGCATGCCCCCGAATCAACTATGGCTGTCACCTCCACGATCTTTCCTGGAAGCTGAAAGGAGAGGGGCACTACTAAGTATTGCGAAGGACAGGTATTGCTAATAGACAAGGAAGAAAAACGGGTGCACTTACTCATTTTTTGAGGGCAGGATCGCACCATATGACCAGCTTCACCGCAGTAAAGGCAGAGGTTCTGGGCTCGTCTGCGCTGGTGTTCCTCCGGTGATAATTTAGGCCGTGCCAGACCTAGCTGCATAGGTTCCGGAACATCTCCTGGTGGTGGGTTCTGGATGCTTTGTCGGGTTGGTGGGCTGGGGCCTAGGAATGGACCCCAGGTATTTCCGCGACCCTGGCCGGACCTCTCAAGCCTGCGTTCCCGCAGTCTTCGGTCAATCTTAATTGTCAGGGCAATAAGGTCTTCTAGAGACTCGGGAACCTCCACCCGGGCCAGCTCATCTTTCAAGGGATCGGAGAGTCCCATACGGAAC
Organism: Staurois parvus; assembly: GCF_062004578.1. Taxonomy (NCBI): domain Eukaryota; kingdom Metazoa; phylum Chordata; class Amphibia; order Anura; family Ranidae; genus Staurois; species Staurois parvus. Next base: position 203,574 of record NW_028318282.1, read on the forward strand.
TGGTGCAGTAGAGCGAACTCATTCCAGCGTGTGTCCCCCATCCACCGCCTGAAATCAGAGGCGTATTCCTCTGCCGCCCGCCGGCCCTGTCGGAGCGCATATAAGGTCGCTTCGGCAGAGGCTGCCCGCTGTGGGTCATCATACAAGATGGCCATTGCTTCAAAGAAACTATTGACCGATCCCAGGTGAGGATCATTGTTTCCCCTTAGCCGGTGGGCCCAATCCTGGGGTTCACCCTGTAGTAGTGAAATAATGAATCCTACCTTCACGTTTTCGGTCAGGAAGGTACGGGGTTGTAGCTCAAAGAACAAGAGACAGGAGTCGCGGAATGACCGGAAGCGTGTGCGGTCCCCGTGAAAACGCTCTGGTAGGGGTACTCGGGGTTCTACCATAGGGAGCGGGGCGGAAGCCCCTGAGACTGGCTCCTGAGCTACCAGGGCCGGGGGTGCAGAAACCGGGGCCTGTGGGGCAGGATCAGAAATAGAGCCAGTCTGGATGCGATTCTCCAGCTGCATGCATCTGTCCTGCAGGACCGTTACGGCCTGCGTCAAATTAGCTAGGTGCCTGCAAATTTCCTCTAACGGGGAGGGCCCTCCTCTAGGCTCAGTCATGGCCTTTTGGTACTGTAAGGGACCGCCCGGCGGTACCACTAGCACTCCACTGGTCGGATGTTCCCAGCGCACGGAGTCTAAGCCCCAGGGTACTTGTTCACCAGGGCCCCTGATGGTGGGGATGGACTTGGAGTACCCCAGGACCAGGTCGTGACTACTGAGGACACCCGTCAGTGGTAGGGGTATTCGCCAGGGGCTCCCACGGGAGAGAGCCAGGTATGAGGAGGTCTGGAGACCCCGTAGAGAGGGACGGATGGATGGATGGATGGATGGATGGCTGAGCAGGAGCAGGGTCATACAAGCCGGGTCGGTAACTATGGGGACGGTGCGGTACAGAGCGGCGGGCAGAGAATAGTCGGGTCACACGCCAGGTCAGCAACAGCAGGTCAGATCCAATAGGGGGCTTTCAGGAGAGAGGTCAGGCAAGCAAGGGTCAAAACAGGAGAAAACAGCAAGGTCAGAGCACAATCCGGGTCAGCAACTTATTTCAGACAGGTTCACAGGTTCACAGGATACAAAAGACCAAAAGGCACTGAATGACAGCTCAGGGCCGTTTAAATATCCCGCCCTGCGCTGTCATTGGTGCCAGGCGCGCGCCCGCGGTCACTACTGCGCATGCGCGAACCTGATTGCCGCGGTCGGCCAAGTCCCGGCGCTCGCGTACAGGGAGGTGTACTGCGCCTGCGTCGGGACCTGCGGCGCGACGATCTCCGACAGTCCCACAGTTACCCTACACCCATCTAAGGTTTATTCAGTAAAGAATACCCCTAGACTGATCATTGAGCTGAGAGGAGTGACTGAGACTGTGTGCCTGGACGCCAGAGCACTTACTGGGGAAAGTGCCTTGGAACCAAATCAGTGGGCCCTTTCGAGATGAGCAGGATGATTTTCATGGAGGCCCAGATGGTCAGAACCTATGTTTGTTGGAGGCCCACATGTTCAGAGCCCAGAATGTGTCCTGACTTGTCTGTGGCTTGGATATGCCCCCAGCCATACTACTTTTTCAAGAAACCAACTTTATAAGAAATATTGCCATGACAAGGCTCTGAAATTAGAACCAAGTGTTAAATTGGGCTTTCCACTTCCTGCAGCTTGGCAGCTATATTATGAGAGTCTAGGATGTGGAAACAAAAAAGAAGTCCCACTCAACCACAACACCTTTCAAGCCAGCTACCCAGGGGAGTTTATATTTTTAATATAGCCATGGCTACTAGTATCTGTGTAGATGCTTTGCTAGAGTTATTATAGCAACCTAACCTGAAAATGTAAAACAATGTAACATAATAGTTAAAGACGTATTAAACCCCAAACCATGTAATATATTGCAGCTTACCAATCAATAGATGGGGTGGCTTCAATATTTTTTATTTTTATAGGCTTTTTTTCCTTCTGTTTTCACCTGGTCACTAACACACCTTTTGTACTAGTGTCCCCACTCTGGATGAAGGAGAACAGGGGGCACTTTTGGACAGCAGCAGTGTCAGTCTGGGGAGAGGAGAGTGTTAGATGGACTTAAATACAAATTAAAGCCAAACTCCAGATAACACATAATAAGCAGTTTTAGTAAAGTTTTTTTTTTTCCCTTTTAGGATAAAGGTTTTACATACATAAATAAAACTGACCATTGCAAGCACCCCTGCCAGTGTTAAATAGTTTGTTACAACCCTGTAACTGATACATCGGCAGGGCAGCTTTTTCTTTTGGAAAACAGACTTACTGCCTAGGTTACCAGGTGAAAAAAGTAAGAGCCTAAAAACAGAAAATGAATGCAGCCCTCACATTTAAGAATTGGTATGCTGCAATATAATAAAAATTTTCTGTTGTGTGTAATACTCCAAGAATTATCTTGCCAATTTACATTGGGGGGCTCACCCAGCACCGTTGACATTTAGAGACCCCCTGTATTCAGTGTGTAAAGGGGAAGCCGATCAAGTAGTACCCAGAAGAGCACAGCATATTTATTACAGACCAGGGGCGGACTGACCATTTGGAAACTCGGGCACTGCCCGAGGGCCCGGGGTCAGTAGGGGGCCCCATGAGATGCCCCTGGTACCTTTTTCATAGGCTTTTTTGAGTTTGGGCAAGGACACAGGGGCCCCATGATCCCCTATTGCCCGGGGGCCCCATGAGTTGTCAGTCCACCCCTGTTACAGATACTTATATAGCGCTGTCAATTTACACAGCACTTTACATATATATTGTACATTCTCATCAGTCCCTAACCCTCAAGGGGTGTACAATCTAAGGTCCCTAATTTACATTCATACATACACATACTAGGGCCAATTTAGACAGGAACCAATTAACCTGCCAGCATGTTTTTAGAGTGTGGAAGGAAACCGAAGTACCCGCAGGAAACCCACACAGGCACAGAGAGAACATGCAAACTCCAGGCAGGTGGTGCTATGGTTGGGATTTGAACTGACACACCTAGTACTGCAAGGTGGAAGTGCTAACCATTTAGCCACTGTGCTGCCCAGCATACCCGTTGGCCTGCCAGATATAAGATACTAAGCTGCTGCCTGCTACTCTGCGGTGCTGAACTGGTTAACAGCTATTTCAGCAAAATGAGTGCTGCTGAGCAGAAAGTGTTCAATAGACTGAGTGGAGCAGCAATGCACTGTGGGAGACTACTGTGTGATCAAGAGATCTGCATTTTCTCAGGCTATATAGGACACAGCTTCCCCTTGCTTTTAGAGAGACTAGAGAGTGCACATCACTGTCCAGTGTACACCATCACTACTTCATATTGGTGGCCTGAATGGGATCTCGGGTGTTGGGTCCAGGAGTGCTGACAGTTACCTGGGTGTAGAGCAAAGAGTGGACTAGTCTGTGTGTGTGTGACTGGATTGTGAGCTGCAAAATTGCTCGGATTGGCAAGCTGCTGCTGTGGGGATTTACTATCTCCTGCTGGAGAGAGAGACTGAGCCCTTTAGCAACTGGCAATACAGTCATTTAGTAGCCTTGCCTTGACTGAGGCATTTATGTGCACCAATGGTACAACTGGGCCCCAACACTGGCTGGCTGAAGAGTTAGGATGAAAGACTGCCCCTTAACAGCTGCTTCACAGAGACCTTTACCTATTGCTTATGGTAGTAGGTACCTCTCAGGAGACATTGCTCCACATCCTAATCATTCTCCTAGAATGCACTTTAGACTAGACATTGTAGTTAAAGCGATTCTAAAGGTTCTTTTTTTTTTAAAATAACAAACATGTCTATACTTACTGTGTGCAGTGGTTTTGCACAGAGCAGCCTGGATCCTCCTCTTCTTGGGTCCCCTGCAGGCTCTCCTGGCTCCTCCTGTCTGGTGCCCCCACAGAGAGCAACTTGCTATGGGGGCACCCACTGCTCCGTGTCCATTCCCACATGGAGCTGTGGATTGTCCCTGCACCCTCTCTCTCCTCATTGGCAAACTGGCTGTGATTGACAGCAGCGGGAGCCAATGGCTCCCACTTGCTGTCTCAGCAAGGAGGAAGAGACCCGGGACAACCGAGGCTGTCATTCACATTGATGGATTGCGATGAGGCTCAGGTAAGTATTGAGGGGGCACAGCTGCACACAGAAGGTTTTTTACGTTCATGCATAGAATGCATGAAGGTAAAAATAACCTTCAGCCTTTACCAGCATGTTAATGCTTATATGCACTGTTTATTGCTGATTTATCTGTTGAATCCAGTCTAGTGGTACAGAACTCTATTCAAAGTTACTTATAGCGGACTCTATCTGGACCCACCTTCTGTTTGTTCATTTATGCTCAAACCACAATTTATTCTAACCTGTACCAATACATAGAGTTAATTCATCACCAAATAGTCTTGTGTCTATTTCCTGATACTATTTCACAGCCAAGTTAAAGGTATCCACACTTGTGCTCCTATAAGTGGCAGTAACTTTCCCTTAACCAGGTGTGCCATAGGGGCTGAGGGTGTTCTTGGAGTCAAGGTGCAGAACAGAGCACCCAAATCACCAAGTGGCTCCTTCAGGGGTAGCACTCACTTATATAAGTGTTTAGTGATTGATTTAAATAGTTTAACCACTTCCCGACAACCCTATAGCAATAATACTGCTACAGGGTGGCAGGGGTGCGCAAAATCACGTACATATCCTTTGTGGCTGGCGCTGTCAATCACCATGTCCTGGCCGGTGATTACTCACTGGCGCCCGATGATTTCCGAGGATCTCCGACAGGGAGAACTGTTTTGTTTACTAACAGTTCTCCTCCCTGTCAGCTCAGGCACACTGCTATGGATGGCTGTGCACAGCCATCCAAAGCAGTGTGATTACAGTGATGCACACTGACACCACCCCCTAGTAAAACACTCCCAGCACACAGTTAACCCTTTGATCACCCCTCATGTTAACCCCTTCCTGCCCAGTGCCATTAGTACAGTGTCAGTGCTTTTTTTTTTTTAGCGCTGATCACTGTATTGGTGTCATTGGGGGTGTCAGTGACACCAAGTCTGTTCCCCCCCAGTGTCAGAATGCCTGCCGCAGGCCTGCTATAAGTTGCTGATCGCTGCCATTACTAGTAAAAATTAAAAAAAAAATCCCAGTATATATACCGCCATTTGTAAACGCTATAACTTTCACGTAAAAGAAATTAATCTACACGTACTAGGGATTTTTTTGTCACAGAATACATTTTGGCCTAAATTTCTGATGAAACTAGATTTTTAAAATTTTTTTTTACTGGATATGTTTAATAGCAAAAAGGCAAAAATATTGTTTTTTTTCTCAAAATTGTCGGCATTTTATTTTTTATAGCGCAAAAAATAAAAAACGCACAGGTGATCAAATAGTACCGAAAGAAAGCTCCATTTGTGGGGAAAAAAAGGATGTAAATTTCATTTGGGTGCAGCATTGCATTAAAGTAACACAACGCCGTAACACAAAAAATGGCCTGGTCCGGAAGGGGGGGAAATCCTCAGGAGGGCAAGTGGTTAAAGAAGATCTAAACCCTAACAGAATGAGGGGGTTTTCTTTTGCACTGTAGATCAGAGATAATTGCTATATCATTTTTTTACAACCACTATACTATGTTAGTGTTTTTTGCATCTCATAGCTGCTGACTTTCTGCATCCTTTCGTGAACTATTTTCTGTCTACATGCACACACTGTAGTAGCAGCTTCAAGTCATGGCTCCAGGCGGCCTTCCTGATTGGGGAAAAGGTGGAACTGCCAGGGTGACACTACTTGAGCAAAATGGGATATCAGGATAGAACGCTGTCACCCTATAGCAGGAAGTGGACAAGCAAGTATCTTCATGGCAGGATCACCAAGTATTCTTTTCATTATAAACCTATAGATTCTATAAAGCTCCAGAATGAAAATGACTTTTGAAAATATATAAACATGTTAAGGATTGAAATATATTTTGGTGTTTTAGGTCTACATCTAAAGCCCTCTCAATCAAACATTAACTAATTTTAATGCTTATGCTACTAGGATTAGTAAATGGATAGGAAGGTATAATACATGTTCTTATAAACTTTTGTTTTTACATTTCTTCAGCTACTTCCTTGTTTGTGGCCTAGGCCAAAATGATGTCATACATCCTAGGAGTCTTTATGGGCATTTTTTTCTTTCATATGGAGGAGAGTAGGAGGGGCTTTCTCAGCTAAGCACACCCTCCTGCATGCCTGAGCTAAGAGCAGATGGATTCCAGAAAGCAAATGCTGCATGAATCATCTGCCCTTACTCAAGATGGCCGTGGCTAGAAATGTTAGGAGGCTTGTTTTTCAAATAAAGCATGGATGGCCTGCGGCATTACTTTGAATATTAAGAATGAATTAAATATTGTTTTCAGTTTTTGGTGCTCAGATGCAGTTAAGTTCTGCTTTAAAGCTTTGCTGATCTGCTAGATGGCACACACAGTATATTGTGACACAACTGTAATGACCACACATGCTGATGAAGTGACCTCTGGTGTCACAAAGTTTTTTACTATACCAACATTTCCTAGTTCGGCTTCTTTACACCACCAGAAAAGCATGTGGTCAAATGGAGAAGTCAGAATCAAATGTGAAATTTTAATTGGGTTGGAAAATCCAATTAAATAAAGTTTTTATTGCATTTAATGAGTCATTCCACTGAAAACTGGTATTTTAGCTGAGAGTAGATTTTAATAGGTGAAATCAGCCGCTGGCTGTTTTTACTTCTTGTGGACAACAACAGTGAGATTTGACTTCTGTGACAACTGCCTTCGAAGTTCTTCTGGTGCTAAAAGCGGTATTAAATCCAAAACCAAAATGTAATATTTTTCGCCTTATAAAGCATCAGATATGTTGGCTGCATTAGTTTTTTTCTTAAGGCTTTTCCCCTCTGTTTTCACCTGGCCAGTAACACACCTCCTGTATTAGAGGGCCTCCACTCTGGATGAAGGGGCACAGGGGGCACCTATGGACAGCAGCACTGTCAGTCTGGGGGGAGGGGAGTGGTAGACATACTAGATGATTTAGATACACTAACAAATTGAAGCCAAACTCCAGCTAATACTGTATAAGCAGTTACAGGAAACAGTTATTTTTGGGATAAAGGTTTTACATAAATAAAAGCTGATCCTTGTAAGTACTCCTGTCAGTGGTACATGGTTTGTCACGTCTACATCTGCAGGACAGCTTGTTCTTTTAAATAAATGCAACCTTACTGGCCAGATCATTAAAGTGGTTGTAAAGGCCCAAGGTTATTTACCTTCATGCATGCTATGCATGAAGGTAAAAAACCTTCTCTGTGCAGCATCCCCCCCAGCCCCCCTAATACTCATCTAAGCCCCCTCTTGATCCAGCAATGTGTACTGGAGTCTCGGTTATCCCAGGACTCCCTCTCCTCATTGGCTGAGACCGATGTGGGAGCCATTGGCTCCCACTGTTGTCAATCGCAGCCTGCAAGCCAATGAGAAGAGAGGGGGGGTAGAACCACAGCTCTGTGTGTGAATGGACACACAGAGCAGCAGGTACCCCCATAGCAAGCTGCTTGCACCCAATAGGAGGGAGGGGCTAGAAGCGCCAGCGTGGCACCTGAAAAGAGGAGGATCCTGACTTCTCTGTGAAAAAACCACTAAACTAGCCGGTAAGTATATGTAAGTAAATAACATGTTTGTTATTTAAAAACCTTTAGAATCACTTTAAGTGAAAATAAGGGAAATAAAGTAAAAAAAGAAAACTAGTGCAGCTATCAGATCTAAAAATTGTTAAACTGCAACATAATGTTTGTTTTTTTTCCCGCTATTGCGTTCAGAGAACCGTATTGCCCACTGAACGCAACACATTTAAGTGAATGGGGCATCTCGCAACCACATGCAATACAGGCTGTGGTGTGCCAGTGCAGGTTTCAGGCAGGTGGTGAGAAGGCGATACAACGCTTCCTCTGTAAAATGCTTTCTAAAGAGAGATCTGAAGGTGGATCTCTCTTCAGAGAGCAATGCTAGTGTAAGCTAAGTAAGGCCATACCACTGCTTTATAAGTGGGGCCAGGGGCGGACTGACAACTCATGGGGCCCCGGGCAATAGGGGATCATGGGGCCCCTGTGTCCTTGCCCAAACTCAAAAAAGCCTATGAAAAAGGTACCAGGGGCATCTCATGGGGCCCCCTACTGACCCCGGGCCCTCGGTCAGTGCTCGAGTTTCCAAATGGTCAGTCCGCCCCTGAGTGGGGCCCTTAGAGAGACTTTTCCGCCTATGTATGGCACTATTGCAGCCTATCCCATGAATAACACAAAAGGGTAGAGCTTGTAGAATTTTAGGTTCATCAGGCACCATGATGTCTGAATTCAGCCCTGAATGTAGCTGCATGGGGCCAAGGCTGCAACACGGCAGTGCCTTCTAATGGATGCCCTCTTCTTGTAGGATCTCAGGAACCCTTCAAGAACAGAATCCTTTACCCCTTAAGCCACACCTATCACAATACCTAAACCAAATGTGTTTTCTAAGAACCCAGGTTACAGACGTGCAAACAGAGGAATAATGGACAGTAGGAAACTTAACCGACTGATAATCTGGATAAGCACAGACAAGCTGAATACAAACACAGTCCAAATAAAAGCCAGAAGTAATCCAAGGCACGAACAGTCAAACAGATGTCAGAGACTGCCAAACCTCTATAGAAGCCATGTGCAACAGCTGTTACTCAGGCACTGGCTTAAAATTCTGATCTTACTTTAAAGCTACTTTATTAAAAATTAAATTAAAATAAAACTGACACAAAGGGTCCCCTAGAAAGAGTATAGCAAACACTTACTGGCTTGTTCCACTGTAATGAGAATAAATTGCCACGTAAAGACTCAAGCACTGCAGAGCGAGAGGAACTACTGACCTGGGGGTGGGTGCAGCAGCAGAAGGGAGAGGAAGTCAAGAGGAACCTTGCTCTTCTATCCCTTGGTCACAGGGGAAGCTATCCGATTGGATGCTGGAGCCCCATGTGACTTTGACAGCCATCTTGGGTCAAACAGAGCCTACTTAAAACTCTGACTCCCAGGCTTGGCGCGCATTTGGCTGTGGCTAAAGTAGGGACAGGTCTCCCGTCTGTCAGGGACAGTGTTTAGCATCAGGGAAAGGTTCCAGAGCAGTAGGAAAAGTGCAGGGATATGTAATCTTTCCTGAAAAACTCTCATCTGGGTAGGGACTGGCCAGGCCACATTCCACTCCTCGACAGATGCTGTCAGCACACCTCTACTGCTCTGATACAGTGTTGCTATACCCTGTTAATGTCCAGGGTTGAGTTGCCTTTCCACCAGGCTTGTTGTATTGCCAGAATGTATTTGCAATTTACTCCTGTTACTCTGCACCTGAACTGTGACTGTTTTCTGCTGCTGCACCCACCCCCAGGTCAGTAGTTCCTCTCGCTGCACCCTTTCATCACTACAGGACACAGTTGTGACATCAAAGCTGGTGGACTGAACCACTGAGAGCAGCAGGGGGCTATCAACCATGAAGAATCTCCATATTGGGATTTCTCTTCATTATGGAACTGTTAGTGGTGCAGATAGAGATAGGTGTTCAGTATCTTCGTTTCAAGGGCCAATTTTATTGCCACATTTATTATAGTGACAATGTCACTTTAAAGTTCACTAATGGGGACAGGTGTGCACGGTAGAGACCAGGGCTGCAAATTTGATTAACAACCAGAAGAAGACGAAGGCTCAATGCTGTTCATTACAAAGTATGTCATTGTAGTAGTTAATTATTTGTTCTGCTGATTTTGGCTACAACAGTCTCAAAAGTCACAAATAATTGGCATTACTGTACTGTATGTAGTTGCTACTGGAAGTCTTCTCTCAGGAGTTCCCTGCGCCTTTAAAACCGTTCTTGGCTTGGATTCCCTCAGTCTCCCCAGGAGGTTTCATACAGCTGTTCCCTTCATCTTATAGCTCAGCTAGGGTGATTATATTATTACTGTATATTGCAAAGCCCATGTTATTAAGAAACCTAAAAATCCATGTAAAAATGTATCAAATAATCTGATTTATTAATAGCCCGACTGGAGGTTGGAAGCCCTGCTGGGATAATTTTATCTTTACATAATAAGAAGGTGTTTCCTGCTATTTGGCACCTAAATGAAAAAAAAAATAGCTTTATTTTATTTGTCAGAAGATCTTTGATAGCCTGGCTGGGGATCAGATTACGGTAATACAAATGTTATTACATTTGTTCCATTGACAATCATTGTCTTTGCAAAGCAGAAAGTAGCAGAAAGAGTAATTTCGGCTGAAATGTTGCAGTAAAATGATGGTTTTTAGAAACAGGATTCATTCATTTGGTAAAATAGACTATACAAGTGCAAATAGGCAAACTCAAAAAAAGCGACATATACAGTAAATAGGCTGGGGTTTAGAATTTGAATGCAGTGCCCTCTAGTTTAGGTAGGATCTTTGTGATTAGCTAGAGACTTGCTGGAAGCCTGGGCATGAGTCAGTGAGGTCACTTCAGGTTAGCCTGGGAGGCTCTACAATTAAGGGCTTCTGGAGCCCTCCCACCCTTCTAGAAACTTCTGGCACTTTCTAGAAGAGGGGAGGAGGCCTGGATTTGCATGGTGGAGGGAACCTGGCCAATACCCAGGCACGAGGCATGGCATGGTGGCTAGAACAGCCCTTAAATATGAGAGAGCCTGATCATCAAGCTGGCTGGAATCAGGTGTAAGATGGAGTGAGGAAGGTGCTGTTGGCATGGAGCCTGGGAGGGGGCCCCAGAGGAGGGGGGCTGCTTACAGGCTGAAGCTGTACAGAAGGACCTCCACTGTCCCACAGTCTACCTAGCAAAGACAGCCTGTCAGCAGGGAAATAGCCAGCCCAGCAAAAGGCCTGAAAGCAGCTGCAACCCAATAAGCTACAGGAATAGGATATAGTGTGAGTACTGTACTTCTACACCCCTCGGGCCAAAGAAGGGAGAAGGCAGACAGGTGCAATACCCAAATAGGTCTCCCTTGGACTATTGAATTTGTATGTCTCTGAATCCCTTGCTCAGGGACACTCTCAAGACAGCCAGGTGGATGAGATTTCATCTGGGGTCTGAGGAGGTTCACTAAGGGGACCAAGTGCTCCTTGCAGAGACACTGTGCTGCTAATTTTTCTCCTTTTTGCGAATAATTTTTTCCTCCAAACTTGTACTTTTCTATTGGGCAACTCATATACCTCTAGGGCCCATCCAGGTTAAATTCCCCTAATAAAACAATAAAAAACAAGCTCAAGGACTGTTTTACTGACCTTGGATGATAGTGTGGAAAATGCATGTTGCCTAACTGTGTAGAGCTAAGGGGGAGGACCCAAAAACTCAACAGCCCTTGAGAAAATAGTGCTACACATAAATAATGGCAGAAAATATCATTATAAATGTAGTAATCGCTTATTGCATATCTCTTATGAGGGCATTTATAACTCTCTATCCCTATATATACCAACATTATTTTATAGCGGGGACTGCATTTTATGGCCCATTCATAAAATGCAGGCTGTGGTGTGAAACGTGGTCTCCTACAGAGTTTTCTCTGTGATTCGAGGAAAGATTGGTCACATGACTTTAACAGGTTACATAGTTAAGGAAAGTGTAAAAATAGTGCTGAGCCCATAAAGGTTATTTTATTGGTAGTCCAATCTTATCTGAGGTCAGGGGTGTCCAACCTTTTAACTTTCCTGGGCCACATTGGAAGAAGACGAATTGTCTTGGGCAGCACATAAAATACACTAGAAATAAGTAGCTGATGAGCAGTAAAAGCTAGGCAGATCACAAGTTAATGGTCACTGATACAGATAATGTACCTATCTGAGTACTAAAATTTTTTAAATTATTTGCTATTATCAAATAAAAGAGGGCAACATAAGGACAACTAGCAAGACATTTGGGCCTGTTTTTGATAAACTAACCCATCAATATCTGGTTAGATGGATGGAGTAGCAATTCTCAATGAATTCTCAAGGTGCTCATCAGATATTTTAGTTCTACCTTTGCCCTTGTGCTTCATCCTTGAGAATACTTGCTCAAAGATACAGGTGCTACAAAAAACTGATGACTTGAATAAGGAGTGATTGTGAAGAGAGGGATATTTTGGGAAGATAACACTTATAATAATTTAGTAAATGGACACTGTAAAGTTTTTCTTCAGTCTCATGTGTTCGCTACATGTAAACACGATTTTACAAAAAATTCCCCCCCACAAAATAAAAATTTTTAAGTAAGTTTATGATTTTCTGTTGGGCTGCATTCATAGACATCTTGGGCCACGGGTTGGACACCCCTGATCTGTCACCTAGATCTGGTTCCCAGGCAGGCAGCTTGAACTCCTAAGGATCTCCACGGTCTCCTTGGTCTGTAATGTAATGAAACAAAGATCCAGATATGGCTTTATTCCATTAAAGGTCAAGGGACAAGTGAAAGAGTATCCAATGTTTTTTAAACCAGCTTCTGACGAGACCTACACTTATAATCACATTGGAAAAAAATATCATTAAAGGTCCAGTTCACTTCTAGTCCATTTATATGAAGGTTGTCAAACTGGCGGCCCTCCAGCTGTTGCGAAACTACAAGGCCCATCATGGCTCTGCCTTTAGGAGTGATGCTTGTAACTGTCAATCTTGCAATGCCTCATGAAACTTGTAGTTTGGCAAAAGCTGGAGGGCTGCCAGTTTGACACCTGTGATTTATATTTTCATTCCCTGATGAAGTGGGAGGTTTTTGGTCCCCCAAAATGCATTGGATACTCTTTCAATTGTCCCTCTGACCTTTATTGGAAAAATGTCATATCTGGACCTTTTAGCAGTAGCGTTGCACTTCAATTTACATTTCTGTCACATTAATAAGTCACATGACCAGGCTTCCTGGCCATATTTTTTTTTCTTATGTTCTTCCATTCAGATGAATAGCACTATAGCTAAACCATTTTGGAGCACATCACTATGCTTTACTGCACGTTTTGCTTTTTTTTTTCTTTTTTTAATCAGCAGTATGGTGGGCCTCCTGATGGAGACAACCATGCGTTCATAATTTGTTAAAAAGGCCAGTTGTACTCAGGGCTGATGCCAGCATAAGGCAGGATAGGTAGCCGCCTTAGGGTGCTGGGTTGGGGGGGGGCGTGAAACTCCTTATCCCCAGCCACATGCTCGGGATTAGGATTTTCATGTCTTCTGTGACCCCAGCAGGCAAACAAAAACATACACTTCTCCTGGTAAGAGAGATGGTGCAGCGTGAACGTTTTCATTTGCCTTCTGTTTACTAGGCTACTGACAGATTGAGAAGAGAGGCAGGTGAGGGGTCTGCAAGGATGCAGAGGAGAGAGGTGCAGGGGGCAGATCCAGGTGTGCTGGGAGTGTTGGGGCTGCTATCATTTTTAGAATAACATTTAACATCCAATCCAAGATTCCTATCTTTATAGAATTCTGATTTGCTGGTACAACTATTGAAGAATCAAAAATAACTTATTCTGCAACTAACACATACAGTACTGTATATCCTCTTTCATCTAAAATGGAGGAGGTCAACTACAAACTCTTGACCAGATGTCATACTCCAGCTAAACTCCAACGCCTGTTTTCTGATGTTTTTTCCCAATGCTGGAGAGCCTGTGGAATGACAGCAATCCCCACTCACATCTGATGGCACTGTCCCAACATCCAACCATTTTGAAGAGACATACTAGCATTAATAGTGGTAATCAAAGGCTCTAAGGTAATGGCAAACTCAAGGGTCAGTACTATTTCATTCTACGAACGAACGTGCAAGCCGATACAAAGGGTCTATTGCTCCACAGCTTCCCAAGGCTTCAGTCTCTTATTCCACTGTTCTAGAAGCAGAAACATGACTATTGCACCAGAGATAGGCTTGTCTACTCCCCATTACCACCATGACCGTTCCGTACAAACCCCCCTTTCCCCTTAACCAATTATACTTACAAAAACATGACACCAATTTTGGAGTAAATGGCCAACATGGCCTTTTATTAACACAAATTTAAATACACCAACCATTCCTTATAACAGAAACCCAAAGAATTGTTGTTGGTCTTCGAAGGCACCCTCAAACAATGCACCTGTGGACAACCATATACACTAGGCCTCCAGCCGCAACGAACCAGCTCGAAGACAACCATACCGTCCGCAGTGCAGCACCACCACCTTCCAGTTAAACCTTGGTTAACTGGGAATGTCCCCAGGCATCCCATACCACTGATGGGTCCCACACCATTGTTTTTACCTTCCAAGATAAGAACCGCCTCCAAAGACCAACAACCGCCCAGGAACCAACATAACCCCCCTTTACCTGGAGGGACCCAATACTCACCAAAAACAGGGAGGGCGGGAGGGAAGCTCACTCCTGAAGTCCAGCTCAAACTGATGCCCCATCACTGAAACCCCCCACCCTAAGGTGCAGGAAACCCCACCTACTCTCAACCTTCCACCAACCAAATACCCCCACTATCAAAAACAGACCCCTTGGATCTGCCCTAACCCTTTCTGTTCCTCCTTCCCCACTCTGGGCCTAGTCATGTATGCCCTGCGCCATTTCTTCTTTCTTTTTTGCTACGGGCATTTCTTTTACCTTCCATCAAACAATGGTTTCAAACAATTGATCATATCAGCTTTGTGGAAGACCTTACACCTGTAATAACTCTGCCCAATACCATAAAGTATGGGCTTTCTGATTTGCTTTTTAAACTGCTCTTACTTTTCTATCATCTAATCTTACTCTTCTGCTCTCGCCTACTCCAGCTAATTTCCTTTCTCCTCTCAACACTCCCCTATATATCCTACTCTTGAAACATATTGAAATGCTTCTGGCATACAATAAATGTTTTAGACAGGTGTGAAGAAATGCTTTAATGTAAGAATGCTTTCAAAAATATATATTTTATTGTCTATTTTTATCACTTTACAAAATGCAAAGTGAGCAAACAAAAGAAAAATCTAAATCAAACCCATATTTGGTATGAGCATCAATTCTACACTTGCAAAAAGGCAGGGATTTTGTAGGACTAGAGTCAGGTGTATGATTAACCAATTATACCAAGCAGATGCTAATGATTAGAGATGAGTGAATCGAACATGACGAAGTGGAATTCGTTCCGAAGATTTGGAAAAATTCTATTCGCGACGAATCCGAAGATTAGCAAACTTCAGATGCACGAATCGAATTTTCCCAAAAATGGCGGCGACATGTGTGGCGACGGAGAAAATGGACAGAGAAGATGGGGCGGGGATCTCTGGGAAGGCGCGCAGACAAGGCGCGCTGACCCATAATGCATTCATGACATGTGATCGCATTAGCCAATCAGCAGCCAGCCAGCACTGTGTAATGGTGGAGCTATAAATCGCGGCCATCTTAGAATTCTCCATTAGCCTCCGGTCATTCAAGAGAGACAGACCTGTGTGTATTAAGGGACAGAGTTAGGGCCACAGAGACTTTAGGGCCACAGAATCGTTACTCAGGGACACAGAATCGTTACTCAGGGACACAGTGTTCAGTGTTGTGCGCATTAAGCCAGACACCAAAGGGCAGCACAGACCTGTTATTACTCGCTCAAGCATGGCTGAACAAAACCAGTCTCTACCACAAATTGGACCCAGACCTGCCCAGGGTCTCGTAACTAGATTGCACGGAGGAGTAGAGTCTGTTATTGGAATTAAATAGACAAAACGCCACACCAAAAAGAGTGGCCATTTCCAACACTTATTCCAGAAAGAGGAACAACCCGTTTCATATACGGCCCGTAGACGTTTCACGTCTGCCACATTCAGTCGATTTAAGACGCAAGCTCCACTTCCTGTGGTCTCTGACCGTCGATATACCTTTAAGTGTCAGCTTTGAAGCTATATTCCCTCCGGAGCACTGACACTGGTGCCCTTCCGTCAACATGCCTTTAAGTTTCAGTTTTCAACCATATTCCCCACAGAAGCCAAACTCTTGGGTATCCCAGAAGCTGCTCAGCGGGTCAGGGCAATAAAGCTCCCGGTTCGCAGGTTGTTCCGTCTTATGGATGGAAGTACGACGGTATATGATCTTCTTCACACCCACGGCATTACCTCATAAAATTTCTGCATTGCATCTGCAATCACAACGCTGACTTCCCGGATCGCCACTCAGCCACTGGACTCTTGATAGTCGTCTCCCCACACTGCTGCTGGGGGGACTTTTTAACCTAGGCCTGTGTATGGCCTTCAATTGAAGCTGCTTACGCTCCGCCACTCTGCCATTGGACTCTTGATAGTCGTCTCCCCACGCTGCTGCTGGGGGGACTTTTTAACATAGGCCTCTGTATGGCCATTAATTGAAGCTGCTTACGCTCCGCCACTCTGCCATGGGCCTCTTGGGTATCCCAGAAGCTGCTCAGCGGGTCAGGGCAATAAAGCTCCCGGTTCACAGGTTGTTCCGTCTTATGGATGGAAGTACGACGGTATATGATCTTCTTCGCACCCACGGCATTACTTTGTATAATTTCTGCATTGCATCTGCAATCACAACGCTGACTTCCCGGATCGCCACTCAGCCATTGGACTCTTGATAGTCGTCTCCCCACGCTGCTGCTGGGGGGACTTTTTAACCTAGGCCTGTGTATGGCCTTCAATTGAAGCTGCTTCTGCTCCGCCACTCTGCCATTGGACTCTTGATAGTCGTCTCCCCACACTGCTGCTGGGGGGACTTTTTAACATAGGCCTCTGTATGGCCTTCAATTTAAGCTGCTTACGCTTCGCCACTCTGCCATGGGCCCCTGTACCGCCTCCTCTTGCTGCTGCCAGGTCCAGATTGTGTCATGGGTCCCTGTACGGCCTCCCATTGCTGCTGACTTCATCGCCAGACTCTGCCATGTGCCACTTTCAGGTCTCCTTACACTGTTGGTGGGTTCCATTTTGTGATAGGGTGCTGTATGGCCTTCCATTGCTGCTGCCTCCACTGCCACCCTGCGCCATGTGCCTCTGTCGTCTGCTCACGCTGCTGACGGCTTCCGCTTTTTAACCGAGGCCTGTGTTTGGCTTCCGAATACTGCTGCATCCACCGCCACCCTGCGCCATGTGTCTCTGTCGTCTGCTCACGCTGCTGACGGCTTCCGCTTTTTAACCGAGGCCTGTGTATGGCCTTCAATTGAAGCTGCTTCTGCTCCGCCACTCTGCCATTGGACTCTTGATAGTCGTCTCCCCACGCTGCTGCTGGGGGGACTTTTTAACATAGGCCTCTGTATGGCCTTCAATTTTAGCTGCTTACGCTCCGCCACTCTGCCATGGGCCCCTGTACCGCCTCCTCATGCTGCTGCCAGGCCCGTAATCTGCCATGGGCCCCCGTACCGACTCCTCATGCTGCTGCCAGGCCCGTAATCTGTCATGGGCCCCTGTACCGCCTCCTCATGCTGCTGCCAGGTCCAGAGTGTGTCATGGGTCCCTGTACGGCCTCCCATTGCTGCTGTCTCCATCGCCACACTCTGCCATGTGCCACTTTCAGGTCTCCTCACACTGCTGGTGGGTTCCATTTTGTCATAGGGTGCTGTATGGCCTCCCATTGCTGCTGCCTCCACCGCCACACTGTGGCTCCACACTCTGGTTTTGGCCCCGTGACTGCCCAAATGAGTGAAGTGTGCGGTGATTCTAAGATCGACGGCACTCATCTGCATGTCATACTGACTGACAGTATTATTTCTCTTCCCCAGCAGACTCCAAGGGCATTTAAATTAAAGGTACAGTGTTCTGCACTAATATAAAGGCTCTCTGAAGCCTAGAAACACCCTTTTTATAAGTTAAATTCGCAGCGAATATATTCGGCTCGAAGCGAATTTATTCGGCGAATTCGGCGAATCAGCCGAACCGAATTTTTGAATAATTCGCTCATCTCTACTAATGATCATGAATTTCATATGTATGTTGAAACAGTCATTAACTGAAAAAGAAATCGCTTTGTAGGAGGCTTAAAACTGGGTGAGGAACAGTGGAAGACAGTTTCATGTCACAGCTCATACACCATGGCAAGCCTGAGTACAACAAGAAGACATGTTGCATCAGCGAGATCTCTCTCAGGAAAATATTTCAAAGCAGACCTGGGTTTCAAGATGTGCTGCTCAAGTTTTTGAAGAAGCAAAAATAAATGGGTAACATTGAGGACTGTAGATGCAGTGGACGGCCAAGGAAACTTAATTCAGCAGGTGAAAGACGCATCTTGCTTCCCTTCAATATTGGAAGATGTCCAGTAGTGCCATCAGCACAGAACTGGCAGATTCCAGTGGGACCTAGGTACACCCATCTAATGTGCGGAGACATCTGGCTCGGAGTGGTCTTCATGGAAGACTTATGGCCAAATAGCCAAACCCCTACATGTAAACAAAGCTAAGCGACCCAACAAACATAAGAACTGGGGTGCAGAAAATGGCAGCAGGTGCTCTGGACTGAAGAGTCAAAATTTTAAATATTTGGCTGTAGCAGGAGGCAGTTTGATGAAGGGCTGGAGAGTGGTAAAATAATTTGTCTGTAGGCAACAGTGAAGCATGGTAGAGGTTCCTTGCAAGTTTGAGGCTGCATTTTTGCAAATTGAGTTGGAGATTTGGTCAGGATCAATGGTGTCCTCAATGCTCAGATACTTATCCATCATGCCATACCATCAGTGAAGCATGTGTTATTCTGCGGCAGGACAATGGCCCCAAACATGCAGCACATCATTAAGAACTATCTTCAGCATAAAGAAGAACAAAGTCCTGGAAGTGATGGATTGGCCCCCACAGAGCCCTGATTTCAAACTCATCGAGTCTATCTGGGATTACATGAAGATTACATGAAGAGATAAGATTACATTAGGAGACAGGAGGATTTGACACAGCCTTCATAGACAGAAAATCTGTGGTTAGTTCTCAATGTTTGGAACAACCTACCTGCTGAGTTACTTCAAAAACTGTGTGCCAGTGTACCTAGAAGAATTGAAGAAGTGATGCTGTTTTCAAGGCTAAGGGAGGTCACACCAAATATTGATTTGATTTTGATTTCTTTTCTATTAATTTGCTTTCCATTTTGTTAATAGTTTAAAATAAACTATTAGTACTTCTATTTCTGAAACCATTCTTCATTTACAGCATTTTTTCACACCTGCCTAAAACATTTGCACTGTAATGTAAATCCTCAATTGTTGTTCCTATTGTGTTACTATTATGTGTACCTATATATTTATTTATTTTGTTTAATTATTACAGGTACTTATATAGCGTCGTCAATTTACGCAGCACTTTACATAAATTATTTACATTCATAAATTCACATACTAGGGCCAATTTAGACAGGATCCAATTAACAAACCAGCATGTCTTTTGGTATTATAGATTGACATGCTTGTAATCTATTAAATTTAGTAAACTAACCTTTTATCAAAATTTTTATTATGATTTAGTAGTGTTTGTGTACAGTACTGGGAGGAAACCTGAGTACCCAGAAGAAACCCACGCAGGCACAGGGAGAACATGCAAACTCCAGGCAGATGGTGCTGTGGTTGGGATTTGAATAATGACCCTCGTACTGCCAGGCAGAAATGCTAACCATTTAGCCACTGTGCTGCCTGAGACATAGTGATTATGTCTATATTCTGTCCCAACACCTTATTACACTTGTCAACTTAAAACTTAACCACTTCCCATCTGGCCCATATATATATATATATATATATATATATATAATATAATATAATATATATATATATATATATATATATATATATATTATATATATATATATATAGCCAGACGGGAGCAGTGCAGGGATGGGTGGCCATTTATAAACGTCCTCCCCACTCCCTGCTTGTGCGTGCTCCCTGGGAGCGTGCAGCACCACAATCCAGTGCCTGCTGAGTCTTCCGGACACAGTGGAACACTGATCGTTGTACAGGATCTCTGTGTGAGGTTCCAGTCATGTGATCACTGATTGGCCAATCAGTGATCACATGAAGAGTAGTAAGCAAGATGTCACTTCTGACATTTCTTACTACTTGTAAAATCTGTGAATGATCACAGATCACATGGTACAAGGCTATTCACAACAGCCTTGTACCATGTGACAAGCTGTGACCAATCACACCTCACACAGTATTTCTCAATGGTTGCAAGAATGCAGCCAGAGAGGAGAAATGATTGCTTTTACAGCCTTTATGGGTGTAAAATCAATTTAGTGTAAAAAAAAAAAAAAAAAATCACCCTCCACAAGTAGTACAGTGTCACTATGGTGACACTGTACTGCTAGGGTGACAGTATGTAAAAAAAAAACAAATATAAAAAAATTTAGAAAAATTATAATTTTTGGTTATAAACTAATTTTGGGTTATTTTTTTTACTAAAAAGATAATTGAATACATTTTGGCCAAGATTTATGAAGAAAGATTATTTGCATAATTTTATAAGAAAAACACTATTTTTCAAAACGTTTGGACATTTTCATTTATATAGCAAAAAAAATAAAAATCCCAGTGATGAATAAATACCACCAAAATAGTTTTATCTGTCTCAAAAAAATGCAGTGATGCATGACCGCGCAATTGTCATTCAAAGTGTGATAGCACTGAAAGCTGAAAATTGCCCTGGTCAGGAAGGGGGTAAAAGTGTCCGGACTTGAAGTGGTTAAGCATAATAAGTGCTGTATTTTCTCCATGAAAACATCTTCAATAAACATATATATACTGTATATATTACATTAGCATGCTAAAGCATATATTCAATTTCTGTAAAAGAAAATATGAGAAATGCATGTATATCTAGATATACCTTCAGCCATTGGATGAAGTTGATTTGGAATCTGCAAGGTCCAGTGCGCAGGAACTGCTGCAGCTCCCCGTATGTATAAGCTGAGGTTACTGGGGAAATTTATACTGACTCTAGTTCTCTTGCAATTGCGATATTTTGGATTAGTCAATTCTTTAAATAAACCACTAAGCAGCATTTTTACGCTGCCTCATAAATCAACCTTGTAACCTTTTTTCTGCCTGTAGAGTGTATGCACCGAGTTTGCATAATAGAAAAACAATTGAAAAAAAAAAGACTTGAAACAGAAGTAGGTGGAGGGGAGAGGAGGCGCTGGATTGCAGTGCAGAACGATTTATATGAAAGTGTTGTCTCTGACTGCAGTATGAGCATCAAACAGCGTACTTACCATTGAAGTACCGGAGACCGCTGAACACTTGTGTATATTTGTATGCCTTTGTAGCACACTGTGTAGAGGCTTTGTGGAGTGAATACTGGCTGACAGCATTCTCTCTGGCCGAATATGGAAGAAGAGGTACTCTGCTCAATGACTACACTGTGGATGAGATATGCAAAGCATAAAAAAATTGCCATTGCAAAGAGACCACAGTCTAAGCAGAGGAATACGTTATGTCAATAAAAGACTGGTTTCCCCTGCTCAACGTGTCCTAGATTTGTTAAGCAGCCAAAAATAGAGAAAGAAAGAAAACATCAAAAAAATCATTTTTCTTTTATGTAAGCTGTTTACCGAATTTTTTATGTAATAACAGGCTCAATCAAGAAGCATTGGAAATAAAAAGATCTGTGTTCATGCAAAACAACTTGTACTGCAAAGGCATCCGGAATATGGCAATCGTGGTCTGGTCATTTGACCCGAACATCGGGCAGCAAGATGTCTAATGGGGAATTATATTAGTTGTCATTTCAATTTTATTTGTATCATTCTTAAAATGGACTTTTCTACTGATATTAAAGCTTTATTTGACAAAAAAAAAACAATTTATAAAGAGTGCTCCCATGACACTGGTGTCAGAGTATGGGTTTTCTAAAGCATTTTTATACATGATCAACATGTATAAATACATCAGTGGTTCATATAGTGAACTCGGTGTAGAGCTATTCCCCCTGAGGTCATCACAGAGGACAAGGGGGCACTCTTTACGTCTGGAGGAAAAGAAATGTAATCTCCAAATACAGTGAGAGCTGTGAAAATTCGGAATAGACTCCCTCAAGAGTTGGTTCCGGCCAGCTCAGTGGATTGCTTTAAAAAAGCCTTGGATTCTTTCCTAGATACACAGAATATAACTGGTTACTAACATTTATAGGTAAAGTTGATCCAGGGAATATCCAATTGACTCTCAGGGGATCAGGAAGGATTTTTTTTTTCCCTGCAGGAGCAAATTGGATCATGCTTTGCTGGGTTTTTTTTTGCCTTCATCTGGATCAACTGTGGGTGTAGGATTACAATTTTTTTTTTTTTAATGGTTGAACTGGATGGACTTTTGTCTTTTTTTCAGCCAGACTAACTATGTAATTATGTAGACACACTGGGGTTGATTTATTAAAGCCAGAGTACAAAATCTGGTGCACTCTGCATAGAAACCAAGCCTCTTCCAGGTTTTGTCAAAGCTTAATGCTGAAGTTAGAAGCTGAATGGCTACCATGCACAAGTGCACCAGAGTTTGCACTCTTCAGTTTTAGTAAACCAACCCCACTGTTTCTAATTGAGGCTCTGTATGCCTTCTAAGCAAAGGCAAAAAAGAGGGGAAAGAATCACTCCTGTGTCCAGTCTGCTGTGTGTATGTGTTAGCTTGAGATCTTGAGCTCTATAAACAAAACTTTTTTCCCCAGAGGAATTATAAACAGGCAAATAAATTGGGCAAATAAAAAGGTTAGAGTTCCATAAAAAAGATAAAAAAAGAACTATGACATACTTATCTATACCTTAAAGTAAAAGATATTTATAATATATAATATACTATAATATACTGCATATTATAAATATATATATAATATTTAAAATTGTATTTTTTTAAGCCTTAGACTTAGTCCATAAAAGAAAGTTTTGCAGAGAAACATATACATTCACATACAACATGTCATGTCTTGAACATCAGCAATGAAAATGAATAGCAGATGTGACCTTGTGATTGGTGATATATGAAGGATGGAAAAGCAGGGCAGGATCTAGGGAGATGCTGGGGTAGGCTGTGCCTCCCCAGATTTTCATCTTTCCCCCTCAGGACCAGAGGAATCAGCAACAGGGTGGACCCTATGAGGCACTGAAGCTCAGCTCAACCACTGTGGTGCACATAGCCTCAAGGATAAAATGTAAGTGTGTTGATGCTGTTTTAGTCAAGGACTGAAATCGTCCGGTGCTTATCTGTTCCTGCCCTAATTTATGACGCTAGCTTTGGAATGTGCGCACACTGGAAGAAACTCACGCTGACACACAAGTTCAGTCTATGAACACTTCTAGTTTATTATAATGAGAAAGTGAACTTATATATGCAGAATGATGCAAGAGTCATGTGACAACAGCATAAGCATTATATTAGTCTTTGGTCATTTCCACACGAAAACAATCTCCGTCATGGTATAGGTGTGATCTTCTTCCAGGCCTTATCTTATAGAGAAGAAAAACATTCTTTTGTTTCCCAAATCACAAGGTGGGAGGGGGTCTGTGTGTGTGAGCAGACATTTCTTAAGCAAGGATTTCTTATAGTACCACAAAGCCCAGCAGGCAGAAAATATTCACACAACATATGTACTAAAGTATAAAAGTAAATATTTATAAAACTTATAGAAATAGCGTGTATATATATATTCAATAGGAAACGAAATAGGCATTTTACCAAATCCATCACAATGCTTTGCACCCCCAGATCAGACAGGCTAGATCTTGCCCTGTGCAAAAGGATTACAGTCTATAAAAGTGGCTGTTGGCTTATGAACCAAAGGGGGCCTCAAATGTAGCCCCTGACATCACCAAAGGGTCACACATAATGTTCAATATATGAAACGCTTGAGAGCACTGTCACACTGCAGACGAAATAGAGGAAATAAGAGCCAGAGAGTGTGGGGACATGCTACATATTTGGCTGGAGATATGCTGTAGAAGACCATATGAAACTGGGAACATGTTACATGAGGCTAGAAGAGATCAATGCTATTACCTAATCAGTGTTCAGACTTCTGAGAGTAGAACATCATATACCAAGAGGCAGCATGTGGCCCTTGGACCACAGGTTGGGATCAGGGGTCTATAGGGACAACCACCAAGATTTGTTCTACTACCATGAGGTACAGATGTTGGCAACAATAAGCATGTCATTGAAAATGTAGAGGTAATGCTATGATACTAGCTGTGGATATGCAAAAATGTTAAATGGTCACCTATTTCAACTGATATCTATTCTGATTCTTCATTTAGTAGCAACCAACAAGAGCACATTTGCTACTCATTACGGTTGGTACATTACAAACATCAGAGCCCCTTTTTTTCATATATACTGGCTTACAGTAGTTTGATCGTAAAAAAAAAAAATTGTTTAGGTATAAAGATTTACACACATGTGAGTTTATTGGCTTGGAATACTTTTAGAGCCGATAAGGTAAGTATCTAGTTTTAGGGGTGTTAGGGGCTATTTTATTGTTAGCTTAAAGTTAGGGGTGGGGTGAGTTAAAGGTGAAAGCTGAAATTTAGGCCAGCATCTAAATACACAGTTGTAATGCTGTGCCCTGATGTCAGGTTGATGATATCACTTTGTTCTATTGGAATTAAGAAATACATAATAGTCAGTCCCCTTCTCCAGGGATTATAGGATTATAGATTGTATAGGAGCGACAGTAGATCAATATGTTAAACCCATTTATTGTGAAGGAGGCTTAAGTGTTGGGGTCAGTTTAGGGGGTTAGATTAACCTCACTGGCGGTATTCCCGAGTGTAGCTCGGGGTAAAGTTTCAGTACCAAATGCGGTAAACCCGAGCTACACTCGGGAATTGCTCAGGGATTCCCTACAGCACTTACCTTGTCCTGCGCTCCCACGATGTGTCCCCCTGCAGCGTCCCCGGCCATCTCCTCTGGCAGGCATCCGTCTTCCGTGTTCCGGTCACTGTAAGCGTCGGGACCTACGGGGGCTGGAACCGGCAGGAAATTTGAACATTTTAAAAAGTGACATTTTCAAATAAACTAAAATCACATAGTAAAACATTTTACATACATTTTGTCCCGAGTGCTTTGTCCTGCACCCTGCCTGCATTTTTACTGTTCTTTCTGCCTGGAAACTTAGAAAAGTCCATGGCGTCCAAAAAGCGTCCCTTTAGGTCAAAAGTGGTTTTACACCAGCTAGAGAACAGCGATAGTAAATCAGAACAACTTGCAGAATTGAGTGATAATGATTCGTGGGGAAATTCGTCATCACACTGAAAAGGATTCTGCGACTGAGCTCAGTGATGTGCGAACTTGGCGTTATATTTCAAATTTCAGTGTTTTGGTTTAATTATATTGAATTCAATTTATTATAATATTTTTTATAATTTATTAAATTCTAATTTATGGTTTCGTGTTTTAAGTTTTATCCTACCCGGGATGTTTACTAGACTGTTGTTTGGACAGATTTCAGTGAGTTATTTCTAAAAATTACAGGCCTACAATAAAAACATATTTCCATGCAAAAAAATGTACTGCTTTCAGCAAAGAAATATGGCCATAATCATACCGCTAGGGAGGTTAAGAATAGGTGTTTGCGTATGTAAGAGAGTACTATTTGTCACAGCATTAGGGGCCCCACACTTATAACTAAAGTAGTAACTAAAGCAGTGTTTCCTAAACCTGCCTTCAAGTCCCACTAACAGTGCAAACTTTCTGTATACCTACACTACCTGTGGATATATGAGCCTACCTGCAAAGAAGGCATTGTTGGTAGAAATTGAATGCAAAATTTAGAAACATTGCTTTTTAGCATAGAGTGCAATCACCAGTTACTATACCTGCATAGAGACCAAAGTATTCCTCAGAGGCTCATTACGAAGAAAGGGTTACCTAAAAATTTTAAAGATGACTAGTCAACGATTAGGTGACTTTGTATATTTGGTGAATATTTCTTCTTTTAGATGTGTATATCTAGTCCCTTTTTTGTAATTTTATAAATTATTACAATGATATTCAGCTTCCCTTGGGTCCACCACTCTTTAACAAAGTTTCAAATTTATGACTGCCATTTTTGTAACATGCTCATTTTTTATTAAATTTGTATTGAAGTTTGTGTCCTTACCAAGTTCACATGATGAGATCCGGCTTCCCTTGGCTCTACCACCATTTAAAGAAAAAGTTACTTCATACAAGCTTCCAAAAAATGGCAAATTTTTGCAGGTTTTTTTAAATATTTGTATTGATGTTTGTTTCCTTACTTCTATTATTGATAGCCCTAAGTAAGGAATGTGTTTGGACCTTGGAAACATATTGGCACTGTGCTTAAAAATTTGACATGCATTTTAAAAGAGAAGTTTGGGAAACATTTTTTTTTTAATTCATACTTACGTAGCTGGATGTAGCATCGGTCAAATGATGCATCTGTCCCCCGCCAGCTCTCAGGGTGAGAACACATCGATCACATGATCGCGGATCGCTGAGTTCTCACTGCCATTGTGGGTCACCTCTATCTGCTCTGCCCCCCCTGAGCGTGCTCACTGGAGTGCTGGGATGTGGAAGGGGAGGGAGCAGGTGGCTTGCTGATAGGCTAAGCCCAGATGCCAGTTCAGACTCTGTGGTGGATCCCAACTATTTGGTCACGATCCATCTCCAGCCTGGACCAGATTTGTGACATGAGCTGACAGCAGGATTCGGCCCGCTGTCAGCTGAAAATGGATCACAGGAGTGCAGAAAAAACTGCACTCCTGTGCTCCAGAGGAGAAGTATAGCCAAGAACTTTGGCTGTACTTCTTTAAGGCATGTCACTTGCTATATTGAATTCAACATTTATTTAACATTATTGAAAATGTAGAAACGTTGTGTGGCTTTGACATGCTTGTTGCAGGAGATTAGAGCCAGCTGCTCCAGAAGTGAGATTTCACTAATAAAGTCTTTTAAGATACATATGATGCAGACCGGTGTTATCCACCAAATTTTAAAACATCAGTTGACTTAGCAATGGCCACATCTGTTACAGTATAGACTTACCATTCATTAGATTTGGTCATACACAAGCATGGCCAAACTTTGCAAATTGGAACCACATCTGACATTATCAACTCCATCCAAAATTATGGCAGGAAATAGTTGTCACAGCTATTTTTCACTCTGATTGCCTGACTGTTGGCCATAGGGATCAATTTGAACTGACAGGGCTTTATCTGCTGTTAATACCAAATTAAAAAAGAAAAAAGCGCCACTTACAAAAAACACCAAAATATCAGCAGCATATCCCACCCAAAATAAATTTTGGCAACAATAATCCTAATTAAAAGGTATGCACTAATAACAAACTTATACAAAGGTGTATATCATCATCCAAAAAACAGTGTTTTAAATAAATAATTATAGTGTCCAAACATAAATTAGTGTCCAAAAAATATATATATCTTTAGTGACTTGAACCAATTGTGAAAAATCCACCACCAAAGGAGATTAAATGAACTCACCAGAGCTAATGGCTGGTCAGATTATAAACCAGCAACAGCGCTTGTGCTCTGGGAGCAATGAACCCGAGTTTCCTTATACCTTTTTATTAAAGAGATAAATGAAAAAAACCGTATTGCACCATTATGTTCTCTTTTTGTCCCTGAGTGTACTGCATGCTCTCATGGAGGTATGAGAAAGAGTCTCCACTCTTTCTCATTTCTACATTTTCAATGTTAAATAAATGTTGAATTCAATATAGCAAGTGACATGCCTTAAAGAAGTACAGCCAAAGCTCTTGGCTATACTTCTCCTCTGGAGCACAGGAGTGCAGTTTTTTCTGCACTCCTGTGATCCATTTTCAGCTGACAGCGGGCCGAATCCTGCTGTCAGCTCATGTCACAAATCTGGTCCAGGCTGGAGATGGATCGTGACCAAGTTCATCATAAGAGCTTGGGCTGCAAAGTTTTTGTCTGTGATTATTATCTGGAAGTGTCTGAAACATCACCATATCTATTTGGACATCGGGATCATTGCTCCCAGAGCACAAGTGCTGTTGCTGGTTTATAATCTGACCAGCCATTAGCTCTGGTGAGTTCATTTAATCTCCTTTTGGTGGTGGATTTTTCACAATTGGTTCAAGTCACTGAAGATATATATATATTTTTTGGACACTAATTTATGTTTGGACACTATAATTATTTATTTAAAACACTAATGTTTTTTTGGATGATGATATACACCTTTGTATAAGTTTGTTATTAGCGCATACCTTTTAATTAGGATCTTTATCTGCTGTTGTGTAACCATGGAAAAAAAACATTCAATTTTTGGGAACATACAATACCTGCATATGTCAAGAACTAGTTATGATAAGCAAAGTAAAGTTATTCATAGTAATTAACTAGAAATAACCTTCTGCCAATTTATCTACAGAAAAATGAATGTAATTGATTGGTATCACTGCACTTTGTACACTCGTATTAGCTTTTGTTACCAAATAATACTGTTAGCATAGTTTGATTATATTCCTTCATGATTAGAAGGTGAGCTGCCTTGAAACGCATCTGTCAGGACCTGGATTACCTGCTGGTGATACTGTGCTTCCCAGAGTGAAAGGTTGAAGTTATTATTATTGTTAATTTATATAGCACTAACAGTTTACACAGCGCTTTGCAACATAAGAGCAGACAGTACAATTACAATACAAATTAATACAGGAGGGATCAGAGGGCCCTGCATGTTAGAGCTTACAATCTAAAGGGGAGGGTCAAGAGATACAAATGGTAACAACTATGGAGGATGGGTTAATGGAGAAAATACATGTACAGTTGTTAGGTGGGGGCAAGATTGGCCTCTCTGAAGAGATGACCTTTCCGGGTTTGTCTAAAAGTGGACAGAGTAGGAGATAGTTGACACACCGGTGTTCCTGAGAATGAGAGCAGCTCTGGGGATGTCCTACAGGCGAGCATGGGAGGAGATAACAAGGCTCGTATTTTGAGACAAGGTTGGTTATATAGCTGGGGCTGAATTGTGGATGGCTTTATAAGTTATTGTAAGTATCTTGAATTTAATTTGTTGGGTGAGCGGGGCCAGTGGAGGGATTGTCAGAGGGGTGGCAGACACTGAACAGCTGGTAAGGTGGATGACTCTGGCAGTAGCATTCATTATGGACTGGAGGGGGGATAGCCTATCCAAAGGTAAGCCAGTGAGGAGGGAGTTGCAGTAGTCAAAGTAGGAGATGACCAGGGAGTGAGTTAGAAGCTTTGTGGTGTCAATAATTAGGAAGGGGCATATCTTGGAGATGTTGCAGAGGTTGAGGTGACACGCTTTGTACAGTGATTGGATGTGGGACTGAAAAGCTAGTTAAGTTCCCAGCAACCAGCAGATCCCAGTAATCAGTTTCCACCTGATGCTGGCTGCTGGGAGGGTATTTAGCTCCTGTCCTGTACCCTGCTGCCTTGTACCTGCTCCCAGTTTTGGTTCCCCCTTTTCTATATGTTCCCTGCACCTCCAGTTTCCCTCTGCTTTTCTGTGTTCCCCATTTTGTATATTTGTTGTTTAGTTCAGTATTCTGTCAGTGGCATTTTGGTACCCTTATATCTCTGTTTCCTGTGAGCTGGTGTTTGGATGGATTTTGGTTTACTGTAAATAAATCTTACTTTGGTCCCAGTTTTCTGAGTGTAGCTATGCAGATTTGGCCATCCCTGCTGTTGATTCCTGACAGCATCAGAACAGATCTATCATAAATAAATTGCACCAAATATAACACAAAAATGTGTAGTAACTATCCATTTCCCAATATTTAACTCCTGTAATCTTTTAGATGCCATCGTATACTCATTTAAATGCTCATTGGATCCCCCAACCCCAATTTGGTGACAGTGGACGAAAGTGAAGACATAATAGGATTTAAATGACTGTACTCAACATGATTGCTATGCAGTGTTTTAATGTATACAAAAAGATAGTATCTTTTATCATATGGGTTTCGTGTTAGCAATTAAATATATATATATATATATATATATATATATATATATATATCGCAGAAAGATGCCTACATAATTTCCTCTTAAAGAATTGGGAGGAGATTCATGGAAAGCATAGAGGTGTGTGGGGTCCAGCACAACTTGATACTCTTGTGGTTCCACAAATTATATACAGTATGTGAAACTTATCTATAATTTGACATATTCTGTTGGGCCCGTAGTGGAGGCTTTCAGGTTGATTCACTGTGATGTACATGCATACATTTTATGAGTTTTTTTCTTTTTAAACTTCTTAGCTGTAGTTTTATTAGATGCAATTTCAAGTGTGTGAAGAATTGGATCATTATAGCACCTTAAAGTCCCATCATTTATTTATTTATTTATTTATTTTGTATTTAAAGTTTGTCAATATTCAGTTCTTGATAGTGGCACACATTGCTTCTCACAAGCAGAAATTATTTCTGGCCTCTTTAATCTAATATGCATGTTTGGGTGAGCGGTGATTCTCTACTACAGAGTTTGGACAGCTGCCAGCAGATCAGCAGTGTGAGAAAAGCGGTGATCAAGGGTGAATTGGAGAGGGACTGATTCCCCACATGTGTTTGCTGAAGTTTACAACTAATTTTTACTAATTGAGGGCCACATGAGTGGCTTCCAGGCTTTTGGAATAGGAACTGAAGAATGCAGCAGTATATATTTAAAAGTTCCCTTTTTGTCTTTTTTCTAGCAATCATTAGGTAAATTTTTTTTACATCTGGAAATAAAAGTGATTGGTAGTTGAAAGGGCTTTGTTCTAAGACCTCTGCACACCAGTACTTCATTTGGAGTTCTTGTTACATATAAACATTAGTTAAAAGCAGCCATTCTCAACCAGGGTTCTGTGGAACCCTAAGGTTCCTCCAGAGGAGGTAGGTGTGACGGTCTCATAAATCAGTCAGGAAAATAGACACACAAAGATTTTGGTAACCTTAGATCAAAAAGATCAAATAATTGTAACAAAATAGTCCTATAAGGTAGCGAGGCATGGGTGGAGTCATCGCGGGAAATACGCCTTATCACCAGGGTCAGAACCACTCCCAGGAGGACCAAGAATTCTAAACTTCTATACGTCGCTACAGCATCAAAAGCCCTGCAAGGAAAAATACATTTCTAAATTTGTAGCATGAAAAAATACCTTGTGATTCTTCCATGAAGGCCCTTGTTTTTGCACTGTTATAGGCTACAATATGAGTATCGGCTGGACATATATTTTAACTTTAAATCACAGTTCCAGTGATTACCCCTTCCCTGGCTAGCCAGAATCCACATCTCCAATTAGCCTGCTGTGTTTCAAGGGAGGACCTACAAACAATAGTTATAACAGAGTTCTACAGTACTGTAAATGGTTTATCAGAATATACAGCTGATTTTGAGTAGAGAATGTGGTGTTAGGCTAGTAAGAGTGCAATGTGCTTTAACTTATACAATAAAACCACACACTGGCACAGCTTTTTGAGGCAGTATTTCTCCATAAGAGTTCCTCTAGAGGTTGCTGGTGGTTACGTGAGCAATGGCTATGTGGCCTTCCATTTGCTGGTAGTCATAGTTCAGGAGCAATACCACTTGGAAGAGCCAGTATGATGACACCCATTAACTTTTTAGCCTGGAAGGGTGGCATTCCGACCACCAGTGTAAGGAGCGTTTTTTTCAACTCATCACCAATGTAAAGGACATTTTTCCCACTGACTATCAATGTAAGAAGTATTCTTCCAACTGACCACCAACATAAGGAGTATTCTTCTAACTGACCAAAAATGTAAGGGGCATTTTTCCCAATGACCATCAGTGTAAGCAACATTCCTCCAACTGAGCACTAATGTAAGAAGCATTTTTTCAACTGACCAACAACATAAAGAGCATTCTATCAATTGATCACCAATGTAAGAAGCATTCTTCCAACTGGCCACCAATGTAAGGGACCTTCTTCCCACTGAACTACGATTAATTAATTTTGGCAGGGGTTCTCTAAGACCTGAAATTATTTTAATGGTTCCTCTCATGTTTAAAGGTTGATAAAGGCTGTTTTAAAGAAATTTATTTCAAGTTGGTTCCATTCTTGCTTAGAATATGCAAAAATATTGGAAAGTCACCTCATATTTTCATAGGGTTTATTAATGAATCCTAGCAACAGAGAAATATAAGGGCTAATTCATACCACTCAATACTCACTGATTTGCATTGCGTTGTTTTGTTTTTTGTTTTGTTTTTTGTTTTTTTTTTAACTTATGTAATTCGAAAATAGATACGTCCTATTATTTCAATGTAGCACATTGGTGTAAATTGAAGCCATAGGATGTAAGGACATAACACATTACCTTGGGGTAATGAATAAGCACTGTCTTTTGCGTGAAATCTGCCAGCCCTCACTGTATTTCCACTATCTGTATTGGTTTTATCTTGGTTTAATATAGTGGATTGTTTGGAGTGCAGCCGATCGGACGTCCTTTGTTCTCATCTATGCAGCACTTGAACTGGGCTAGCATCTACAGGAAGAGTCGTGCTTGGATATTGGGAGTCTCTCCACCTTGAGCAGCGGTAATACATAAATTGACTTGTTCTTGTATTTGGATTGCATTGGGTAACACTGCCCATTGCTGCTGGTGCGAACGGGCTCAAAAGGCTGGCAGAGGGCAGCAACATCTAACAATTCTGTGACCTCAGCGGGCCTATTACTAACTTTCATTCAGGAATCAATTTTTGATTTTCAACTCTACTTGCTCCCAGGAAAATATAATCATGATGGTTTTATTAGCTGTAAGCTTCTTCCATGCTCATAATGGCAATGGCATTGTGTGGCATTTGTGTGCATAGTGGAGATTGAGGAAAATGCAGTGCCCATACAACGCAGTGGTCTTTCTTTTCGGAGGGATAGTCCCAAATTCCTTTCTTTTTATTGCATTTGCCCCTTTTTTTGCATATAGAGTATTTATTTCAATAATTTTTATTGAAATTTTTCAAATTTAACAGGAAGAAGACATTTGGTTCAGTATAAATTGTATGCATACAGTATAACTTTATTAGGATGTCACCCCACTTTTTGGCTGGGGTTGTAAATAGAGTTGCAGCATAAACATCAGAGGTATGCTTGGGGTTGGACTGAACCATGAGGAGGAGGAGTAAGTAGTAAGGGGGTATTAAACAGGGGGAGAATAATAGGGGGGGTAGTGGGGAGGGGAGGAGAAATTGTGGTGGAATGGGGAGGGAGTACCAGTGTGACATGGATAGGTAGAACAATTGTTTGTAAGGTATCAGGGTTTTATGGAGCAGTTAGGGTTTTGTAACCAGTTAGACCATAAGGAATTAAACTTATGTAGAGTGGAATTATTAGTGGCCAGTCTTTTTTTCCATTTCGCATTGGAAGTGAAGATCTGAAATTAGCGATTGAAAGGAAGGAGCTGTGGCGGTATTCTATAATCGGATTATATTTAGTTTAGCTGCAAAAAGTATGTGGACAATGATGGTTCGGGAGGTATATGGGAATTTGTTAATCCCGATGTGTAAAAGCGCAAGTGCTAGATTTGGGGTTATCATTATTTTGGAAACTTCAGCTATTAGTTGGAATACACTATTCCAAAAGGATTTAATAGATTTGCAGGACCACAGTATGTGAAGAGTGGAGCCTATGTCCCCACATTGTCGCCAGCAAGAAGGAGAATGTTTTAGGTAGAAAATGGCTAGTTTGGTAGGGGTTAGGTACCACTGATGAAGTATTTTTAAGTAGGATTCCCCCTTTTATTTATTGGATTTCAGTTCTTTGAATCAGGGGCTCAGATTCGCATGTGGGAGTTACCTGCATGCAGATTCGGTCTACCTAGGAATGCTCATCCCTCCAGACAAACGCCTACCTGTCAAGGTATTTTAATATTGGCATATTTGCAAACTCCAACCATTCAAGACTTCTATTTTGAATGTATTTTTCTAAATGCATTATTATTTTTAATTGCTTTAGCTCCGCCCCATAGTAAAAATACTGCTGTGTGCAAAATCACATATACGGCCGCTGCTGGGTCCCGGTCCGGTGATTGCCGAGGATCTCCGACGGGGGGGGGGGGGGGGGGGGTTAGCTGTTAGTAAACAAAACAGTTCTCCTCCGTCAGCTCCTGCACACTGCTTTGCATGCCAGTGAAGCACAAACACAGAACATGATGTAAAACGGCACACCGATAACCTTTGATCACCCCACATTTAACTCCTTCATGCCCAGTGCCATTAGTACAGTGTCAGTGCTTTTTATTAGCACTGATCACTGTATTGGTGCCAATGGAGTTGTCAGTGACACCAAGTCAGTTCCCCCCCAGTGTCAGAATGCTCACCGCAGTCCTGCAGTCCCTCTAAGTAGCTGATCGCCACCATTATTAGTAAAAAAAAAAAAAAAAAAAAAACCTGGTATAGATACCTCCATTTGTAAAATGCTATATTTTTCAAGTAAACCAATTAATTTACACGTATTGGGATTTTTGTTAGCTAAGACATGGCGCAGAATACATTTTGGCCTAAATTTATGACAAAATTTGATTTTTTACATTTTTTTACTGGATATGTTTGATAGCAAAAAGTCAAAAATATTGTTTTTTTTCTCAAAATTGTCGGTCTTTGCTTTATAGCGCAAAAAATAAAAACCGCACAGGCGATCAAATATATCACCAAAAGAAAGCTCTCTTCATGGGAAAAAGGACATAAAATTAATTTGGGTGCAGTGTTGCATGACCACGCAATTGTCAGTTAAAAATAACAGTGCCGTGAGACAAAAAATGGCCTAGTCAGGAAGGGGGGTAAATCCTCTGGAGGGCAAGTGGTTAATAGTGTGACTGTATCTGACAATTACTGTAATGATCCACCTGGCGGTACCTCTGGCAGCCCTCCGGACAGGATTCCTCAGAGCGTGGAGTCTAAGTCCCGTTCTACTTGTTCACCAGGGCCCCTGATGGTGCGGATGGACTTGGAGCAGACCAGGACCAGGTCACGACCTCTGAGTACTCCCACCCGTGGCAGAGGGGTCCACCGGGGATATCTAGAAGATGATAGCCTAATGTGAAGAGGCCAAACAGGCCCGAGCAGGATGGATGGATGACAAATTCGTGGTCAGACAGGCCGGGTTATTACCGTGGGATCAGCGAGGTACAAGGCGGCAGGCAGAGGAGAGTCGGGTTACACGCAGGGTCAGTACCAGAATATCAGATCCAATAGGGGCAATCCAGAAGAGAGGTCAGGCAAGCCAGGGGTCAGAGCAGGAGAATACAGCAAATCAGAGGCAATCCGGGTCAGCAACAATCAATCTACACAGGTACAGAAGCAGGGGAAAACTGGATAGACCTAACGGCAACCAGTGTTAGCGCAGGGCAGCTTTAAATACCGCGCCCTGCGCTGTCATTGGTGCCCGGCACGTACCCGCGGCACCCAGTGCGCACGCGCGAATTCCCCTCTGCCGCGGTCGGCCAGGACCTAGCGCCCGTAGCCTAGCACGAGTCGGCGAACCGCGCATGCGCCGGATCGAACACGGCGGACCCTGACATTTACACTATTAAATAAATGGCACAGCAGATGAATATTGCAGCCTGAAGGTGGGAGTGATAATCTACAGGCTGAAAGCTTTTCTTTTTGTCAAGGAAACCACCAGCTTGCATGTTATCACCATGTCAGACAATTTCTAGATTGTCAGTATGGATCCTAACCATCAGTGGGTGAGAATCTACAGTCGTTTAAAGTATTAGCTGTTGGCTTTCAAAGGGAGGAAGTTTGTATAGCACAGGATGATGTACAGGGGAGCTTTGACCACTTAAAAAAATTGCAACACCCACAATTTTATTCTTTAGGTTCTCTGCTTAAAATGTAGATAGTATTTTGGAGTTCTAGGTAATTGTCTAGCAAACAAAATGCTGATTTTTACACGTATGTAAGAAATGTCAGAATTGAGCTGGGGTTCAAGTGGGTGATAAGGGTAATAATAAGATTAAGTATAA
Organism: Staurois parvus; assembly: GCF_062004578.1. Classification (NCBI taxonomy): domain Eukaryota; kingdom Metazoa; phylum Chordata; class Amphibia; order Anura; family Ranidae; genus Staurois; species Staurois parvus. The sequence continues at coordinate 239,469 of NW_028318282.1, forward strand.
AAATGTATTTATATGTTGACTATAATAAAGAAATGCCCACAGCGATAAAAGAAGAAAAGAATTTGTGAAGGGCAGGCATGACTAGGGCCAGAGTGGGAAGGAAGACGTGTGAGGGTTAATGATTGTTTAGAGTTGGTAAAAGATAGCTGGGGGATCTGGTTGGTAGAGGAGAGTGTAGGTGGGGTCTCCTGCACTTTAGGGTGGGTTGTTCTGGGGAGGGGCGTCAGTTGGGAGCTGGACGTGGGAGAGAGAGCTTCCCGCCCGCCCTATTTGGTGAATGTTGTGTTCCTCCTGGGGGGGGGGGTTATTTTGGTTCCTGGGTGGTGGTTGGTCTTTGGAGGCGGTTCTTATCTTGGAGGTACAAAATGGTGTGGGACCCATCGTTGGTATGGTGTGCCTGGGAACATTCCCAGTTAACCGAGGTTTAACTGGAAGGTGGTGGTGCTGCACTGTGGACGGTATGGTTGTCTCCGAGCTGGTTGGTTGCGGCTGGAGGCCTAGTGGAATATGGTTGTCCGCAGGTGCATTTCGGATCGTTTTGGGGGTGCCTTCAAAGACCAACGACAACTCTTTATGTTTTCTGTTATAAGGAATGGTTGATGTGTTTAAACTTGATTTGTTAATAAAAAGCCGTGCTGGCCATTTTACTCCAAAATTGGTGTTGTGTTTTCTGTAAGTATAGTAAGTAAAGGGGATTGGTATGGAAGGGTAAAGGGTAACCGTGGTGTAGTGGGGTCTGGATGAACCTATCTCGGGTGCACTAGTCATGTCTTTTTTTTCTTTGGTCACATACAGACCAAACTAGCCATGAAAAGTGACAGTGACAGTGGGGTAAACTGTAACATTTAAAGGAGTACCTACAATGGTCAGTTTTCATTCCTATAGTTTAAATCTTTTTTTTTTTTTTTTTTTACATATAAATTATATGTGCAGTTTCTGAAGCACTCCTGGCAGAGCTATTGTTGGTCATAACCTCCGTAAATACTATTACATTTAATGGATAAGTTCACCTTTGGGAACATGTTACATGCCTGATCCCCTCTATTCCTGTGACAGCAGTAAAGGGAGAAGTTCCCCATACTATCATTCTTTAAAAACAGCAAGGCCGTGTGGGGCTCCGCCTACAAAGCTGCATTATTCATTCACAGAGTTCTGTGGATGAATGAACTATAAGTACCAACATCCTTTGCGGATGCCGGCTTATAGTTCTCAATGAACTACCATGGCACTATTGGAGTAGTGGCTGAACACCCCCCCCCCCCCCCGTATTAGGTTTGTGGTCAAACGTTCAAAGCTAATGAACATTTGGCCGCAAACTTCGAACTCAATGCAAGTCTATGGAATTCGAACTTGTAAATTCAAAAGTGCCCATTTTGAAGGCTTATTTGTAAGTTATTGGTCATATAAGGGGTATGGGGACTCGGGGACTGCCCTGAAGGACATGAATCAATGAAAAAAAATTCCAAAAAGTACTGTTTATAAAGAGGCAGTCATTTTTCATTGCATACAGTAAAAAAATAACAAAATTTCTTCAAATATGCTTGGGGCGGTCCCTTAAATTACCTGCAAAGTTTCACATATGTATAATGTATAGAACCTGCTGCAGCAGGACTGACATTTAAAAAAAAAAACCCATTATTATAAAAAAAAAAAACGCGTCCCCCCCCCCCATCCATACCAGACCCTTTAGGTCTGGTAGGAAGGTTGAGGGCCCCACAGTAAAACCTTTTTGAAAAAAATTGTGCGGGGTTCCCCCTAAAAGCCATACCAGACCCTTTAGGCCTGATAGGACACTTAAGGGGAATCCCACCTCCCAAAAATGGGGGGAAGAAGTGCGTGGTGTTCCCCCTAAAGGCCATACCAGGCCTTTAGGCCTAATAGGACTTTTCAGAGGAACTCCACCCTGCAAAAATGGGTGGGGGAAAGTGTAGGGTCCCTCCTAAATTTCTACCAGACCCTTGATCTGAGCACAGGCCTGGCAGGGCAGGAAAGGTGTCCCCATGCCAGTGGGGACAAGGGACTCTTCCCCACAACCCTGGTCTGGTGGTTGTGGAGGTCTCTGGGCAGGGGGGCTCATTAGAACACTATTTGGGACCTTACTTAGAGTCCCAGGGTTACTTGCTCTTCTATCTTTTGCCAAGAGGGGAATTATCCTGAGGAGTGTAGACAAGGCAAAGAGTGTCCTCTGATTTCTTGTGCACTGTATTTGATTGGAGTGCAGGGTAGGTTGTGGGATACTCCAAATTCCACTAGCAATAAAACATAAAAAAGACATTCCACCTCTGGCCATTGAGTTGTGAGACTGCCCCGAGTTACTATGTGCCTGGCTGCACTGACACCCAGTTGGGAAGAGAACCTAGGACAAATTAGCGGGCCAGTAAGGAGCTGTGCTACAGTAACTAAAGTATCTTCTATGGAGAACATTTTTTGTTGATATGAGGGATCTAATTTTGTAAATCCTTCAATTATTTGCCCTATCATAGCTGAATAAGCTTAGCAAATGTAAACAGTAAACTGAAGATCCGGTCTAAGGTAGAGCTCCCCCTTAAAAATGCAATCACTCTGGCTTCTGACTATACTTTAAAATACTTGGCAGCGAACATGTTTTGTTATTGAGGTAATTTTCTCTTTCCATCTTCATTTTTTCCAGCATTCCAATGATTCTGTTGACATTTTTGCCTCTGGGGGATAGTCCTGTTTAGAAAGCCCTATTCCAATATGACAGCACACACAAAGCCTGTTTACCATACAGGTAAGTGCAAATTACTCAGACAAAGAAATAATTACTGCATGTAAATGCACTAGCTTATTGAGCAACACATTATCCAGCATTTGCTTTGGCTTTCTGTACCAAAAAAAAAGTGTTATACAGGGATTTACTGAGGTTGTAGAATATACGATCACCAAGCGCCACATTATAGGAGAAATCAAATAACTTTTGTATTATGGTGTTTTTAATTAAAGTTTTGGAAGGTCTTCAAATTTTGTTCTCACATATCTTCAAAGATGAGCCTATGATGGACCTTCAGACATATTCAGAAATGCATTCTATCACACCAATATAACAGCACTACTGAGTGTGCAGACAAAATGGAGCAATCTAAATTACTGAGCAGCCAACAATCCCTTAAAGTGACCTTCACCCATGAAAATAACCTGCACAGTATAAAAGCACCTGAAATGCATGGTCAAGGGTCAGATCTTCCTCTGCCTTTAACTCCTTCGCATCTAAGGGTAAAACAAATCTTAACGCCTAAGCACACTTTTGCAGCTTTGACATGTGTTAGCAAAACTGTACAAATCACAATTACTTCGTGCATCCAGGTGGATTTTACCTTGTTTTTTTTTCAGGGCAAATTGGGCTTTCATTTGGTGGTAAATGGTAATAGATATCTCCTGATTTTTTTTCTTTTTACCAAAGGAAATCTGGCCCAAAATAGCAAAAAAAACAAACAAAAATTTATTTTTAATTAAGCTGTATATTTCTTGCTACTACCATAATAACGTACCACCAAAGAACAACCCAAAATAATTTCTCCTGCTCCTGACGATCGCAGCAATACCACATGTGTGTGTTAGTTGTTTGTACTCGTAGTACAACCCAGAAACAATAGTGCGCAATTTGCTCTTTTTTTTTTATCCTGCCACTAACTGACACTGATATGAATTTTAAATATTTAAACGACCAAAAAAAAAAACCTGACCTGACCATGACCCAAACTTTTTACATTTTTACATTTTTTATTATTTTTATTTATCGTTTTTTTTTTTTTTTATACACTTTTTTTCTCTCTCTGAAAGGACAGAGATTGATTCAATGTATCTCTCTCCTCCATTCAGAGAGAGAAAACAAGGGGGGCAGGCTGCACAGTGACCGATCAGTGACAGCCAATCAGAGGCGTCAAGGGGTTAATGAACAGATCACTCTTAAACACCCTTCTTTTTAAGAGCGTCAGAGAGGACACAGGGTTTCTTTATATATATTTACAGTGTCAATCCTAAATGTTAACACCCCGAGGATATGAAATTATATATAGATTACCAGTTATTATAAATATTGCAATTTATTAGACACTAGGATTAAGTGTGTAGTTGAGGTGTTAGGCTGTTGGAGATGTGTAATATTATGCATATCAAAAGATTATATAACTATTAGGACTTTTTTAGCTCTCCATCAGACTGGTCTGACAATTCTTTTTGCGCTCTATATTTTGTTTAAAATATTTGCAGCTTGTAGCCACTTGTAGCCCTTTCCTGGGGGTTGTACAATGTGGCTGCCCATTTCTGGGACTCTTATCTGAGCTGTGAATACTGGCCGGCTCATTCCCCAACTTGCCCCTCCTGCCACTGTGCTACAAGAGACTGCCACTATTTAGCAGCCTATCTTTTATCATCCCTCCACACTCTTAAAGGGACAGGGGATAATGAACCACCTAAAGAAGGGCCCCACCAAAAGCCAGCCAATGCAAATTTCTAGGCACCAGGTATTCATACACCCACCTGTTACTAAGGCTGTATGCACGAGGTGTACAGCAAGACCCTTTTATTCCTCTGAACTGGTTGATATTGTTTAACTAGTTACCTTGTTTAACTAGTTACCAAGTTAAGATTCGAGTTAACATTGCTATAGTTTCTTTAAGTGCAAGTTAGTGATTGCCCTTTTATTTGTCATAGTGCTCGTATGTCTATGCATTTATCGGTTTGTTGATTTGCACTGTATTGCATTGAATTGCCTTAATACATTCAATTGATTTAATGCCAAGTTGCTTGTTGCCTTATTCCTGTGCATTCTTAGAGTGGTAGCCTGATAACCCTTATATCCACAGGTATAAACTACCTTTTAGCTTATGACCAAGTATTTCAGTGGTGGCAGTTGAGCAGAACAGAGGACCCATCATCACAAGTGGCTCCTGCAGAACTAAGCCGTACATATTAATAAACTAAGATTTGAAAAATAACTTTCTCCCCCCTTCCCAACCTCTTTTTTGAGCATTAAATAATTCTTTCTAATAGGCTCACTTCTGGAACCCTTGCATATGTGAGGATGCCTCCTCCAGTCACCTGCTGCCTTCTGGGATGTCTATGTCACACATCTCAGGCAGCAGTCTGTGAAATCTTGCGGATGTGTATATATGCTACAGGTCTCTGTCAGTTAATTCTCAAGACCAGATGTGTCACATCATGCAGAAACCTCAACAACTAGGCCCAATCAGAATGAAATGCATCAGAAGAACATGGCCAAGATGTGGAGACTGTAGCAGAAGCCCCGGTTAGCTTACCAGTGAATGATCTTACTTTTTTGAGGTTAATCTGTGGTGTGCAACCACTAATTTTGATTTGTGATTGTTCCATGGAGTGAGAGGTGCTCCTGGAGGGTTTGGTACATACTGTGGGAGGAGAACCAATGGAAGCATGAACAGGATGGCGTTTAGTCAAGTGGAGAATTGTCTCAACATGATGGTGTGGGAGAAAAGATAACACTGCACTCAATGGACTAGTAAGTACAGTAAGTATGTAATCTTTTATTTTCATGAATATTAGGTATTTAACATGTCATTTTGGCTAGGTAGGGTGAAGATCCTTTTTATTTATAAAATTATATACAACACCACAAAAGAATGAAAAAGCATACCTTTATTATACAATATCAACTAATAGATGATAAAAGCACAGGAAAATGCAGAAGGAACAGAAAACAACCTTGCTATAGCACACATAAAAAGGTTAAAACATCTACTAACAGGCTGAAACAAATATATCATCATTCCATACAAATAAATAACTTGCGGAAAAGTCTACAAAACATCCCAAGCTGTTGGGACACGGGTGACAACATGTGCTATCAAAATGGCATATGCAGTAATGCAATGCTAAGACCACCTGTAATTAAAACAAGGTTTCCTGTCTGATACTGTCAGTTAAAGTATTGTCTTCATCTTCTGGAAATTCTGTAAAAACAAATCGGGGTATTTTAGTGACATTTTCTGTTTTGGTACAATGTGCTTTGAACATCTACTGGGGATTACAGATAGGGATGAAATTAGGGCTCAGGTCGACTATGCGTTCCACCTGAATACTAGATTTTAACATCTTGGTGCTGGCACCTCCCATGCCTTTAAGGGGTTTCTGACGCTGGGAGGCAGGGTGGGGTTTAGGATCATGAGTCTGCCATAATTGGCTGTCACAGAGGTCACATGATCGGAAATGATGTACTGATCGCAGGTAGTGATCAGGACCTGTCCGTGAGGCCCTGGTAAGTGTGCCAGGAGTGCTCAGGGTGCGCACTCTAGGCACATTTGTTAACTTCTGGTACGCAAGTATGTGACCACTTGGGGTCAAGGCCCTGCTGCCGAGAGGTCTCACATTTGTTGTTGCCAACAGGTTAAAATTGATTTGAGGGCCTTTTCATAATAGGGCCTAGAAAAAACGATTAATCTTTGCCTCATGCACAGAGTTGATGTACACACAGCTATTAGGGACTGAACAGGTTTTGCATCTGTAAAGGGAAAAAATGATATGATTCACTCAAATTGAGGAGCAGACCCCTAGGACTATTGGGTGTCCTGTGTGGACTATGGCTGTAGTCAGTACAGTGCACTGTAAATGTTTTTCCCAATAAAACCTCAGTGGTATATACCTTTGACAATGCGGCATAGAAAAGCTACCTACATAGCATTAGTTAAAGAAATCAGGTGGCACATCCACAAGTGCCTAAAAAGCTATTTTTTTTCTAGGTATAACACCCTACACGTTAGCTAGATAGTGTTTTTTTTTTTTTTTTTTCTTTTTCTTTTTTTAGATAGAGGTTGAGTAGAAGCCTAGGATGAGTCAGCCGGGGAGTGAGGCAGGAGTTCACCTCAGGGCAGGCTTGGTGGTTCTAAAAGTCAGGGCTTCTAGAGCCCTCCCACCTTTCCAGAAACCTTAGAACTTTCTGGAACAGGGGAGGAGGATGGGAGGAAGCTCAGATCTGCATGTTTGAGGGACTTTGGCCAAGCCCCTGGCAGGAGGCTGGGCATGGTGACCAGGGCAACCCTCAAAGATCTTGTAACCCCCTTTCTCAGGGAAACACTCAGCACAGCCGGGTGAAGAGGAGGATTCATCCGGGGTCTGAGGAGGTACACCAAAAATGGACAGTGCTTTACTTTTTTGCCAGTTCACCCTTTTAGTACATAGTTAAGAAGTTTGTCCTCGAGTTCTACTGTTCCTTGGGCATCCCATATACCCGTAGACACCATCCAAGTTGTTAACCCCTTAATAAAATCAACAAAAAAAACAGCTCAAGGACTGTTTTACTGACTCATGGAGGGTTGTGATACATAGGTGGTATAATGGTGATTCAGATTGCTGCGTTGTTGTGATATTAAAGCCAAGCGATAGTACAAAAGTATACATGTAAGTTACGTGAGTGAGACATGTTTGTGAGAATTGTACTGTTCCTTAATACTGCAAATTACTTAAAGGTATATCCCAAACATGTAATTAACTAAAGTTTTAACCCCTTCATGATCAAGGCATTTTTTTGCTATTCAGCACTGCACTACTTTAACTGGCAAATGCTTAGCCATGCAGCATTGTAACCAAATGAAATATATATAATTGTTTTCACACAGTTTTTTCTTTTGGCGGTATTTGATAACCAATTGTTTTTTTATTATATAAACAAAAGAAACATTTTCTACTTCCTGTTACAAAACATATCTAATAAAAATTAAAAAAAAATTAATTTCTTCATATATTTAGGCCAAAATATATTCTACTACATGTCTTTGGTTAGAAAACAAAAATCCCGATAAGTGTACATTAATTGGTTTGTGTGAAAGGTATAGCATCTACAAACTATGGTATATATATTTGAAAATTGATCAATCAAATGCCAGGACAGTACAAATACCCCCCAAATGACTTTTTGGAAAGTAGACAGTCCAATGTATAAAGAGGCATGACAAGTTTTTTAAAGTTGTAATTTTTTTGTCATTTTTGGGAAAAAGAAGAAATTAAACATTTGGGTTTTTTCACTTTTTTTTACATACTGTCACCATTGCAGTACAGCATCATCATTTGATGTGGCGGTGATCAGGGCTATTGATTGGTGACAGTATATAAAGAAAATTTGAAAATGTTTTATTCAATTAATGTTTCTTTTTTTTACTAATTTTTTTTTCCCCCCATACTGTCGTCAGAGTAGTACAGTGTCACCATCATGACACTGTCACAGGAGTGGCCCCTGCTCAGAACAGGCTGGATGGCTTACATGGACATGATGCAGTCTGCTCATGGATCCCTGCCGCAGTAAATGTACTGTGGCCAGGTAGCAAATGGTTAAAGGATTACCATTTTTACAATGCTGACCTCAAAGTCACATGAGAAAGGAGCGCCCTCTCCCCAATGAACGGTAGTTTTTGAAATTGCTTTTGCATTGGTGCTTTTCCATCAAGGCAATGCCCATCTACCCACCCCCCTTTGTTTCACAATGCCTTGGCTATTAGTCTTGAAAATAGCCTAAAATGATCAAGTTTTACCCCCCATTAAATGTATTGGTGTTGGGCTTAGAGTTTGCAATTTCCAGAATATTTGACGAGTTTGACTACAACCTGTGAACCAAACCCAGACACACCTAGCTGGGTTGATTTGTGCTTGACTGTGGAATGCGTTGGGTAGCGTTGGAGATGGTCATGCTGTAATTGCCATTGTACTGATGGCTCCTACTAGTGCCCCGAATTGCACAGCCCCCCCATTGGGCCACTCCGTGTCCCATCACAGCTCCTGGCCAAGACCGTTACATGCCAGTGGGGTGCCCTTAAGTCATCATCTGCTTTTTTGGGTGGTTTGTCAGCCCTTTCATATGTTTTTCAAACTCATGTGAATGGCTTTGAACGGCCATTGCAGACACCATACTTTCAAGCTTTGTGATCTCCTGAAAAAGTGTATGTTCCTTCATGAAATGCATTGAGATGTTGTGCAGAGAGCTTGTGTTATGCAATTCATGGATCGTGCAGATTTAGTTTCTTTACCTGTTAACACTTCATACATATTTGGTATTTGATGTTTATTGACTGTTTGAAAATTTTTTAACATGTCTCTTTTCTAACAATTCTAAAGAATGTGATTTTTTTTTTTTTTTGGTTTTTTTTTTACTATAATGTAGTGTGCCTCGCAATGTCCCTTGAGCATTTTTCTTCTCCTTAATACTTTCAGACACATTTGTTAATCACTGGTTACTGAAGCTCCTTCCAAGTATTCAAAATCTGTTTTGGGTTAAAAAACAGCTGGTCATAAGCCTCATTTTATGTTTTTTAAACAAAAAGAAGAAACGCTAATGAAAAATGTAAAAGCAGTAATGATCAAAAACACCAAAACAATGATGAACCAAAGAACGCTGAGTAATATTGACTCAACTACCCTAAATGCTCGCAAAAAAATTATCTTTTCTAAGCACATTTTCCAAAGTAATCTAATGAACAAAATTGAGGGTTACCATTTTTACTCACGCCCAAATTTCAAGGCAAAATCAATTTTATTAAAACCACTCCACGTATCCTAGCTGTCAAGCAGGGCAGTGAAAATATTAACTTTGGAAATCATAGCTTCTCTAATATATTGCACAATATTGTAGCAGATCTTTATAAGTTTGTCACGGTGTCTGAAGACATGCATTTTGGCTAGCCAAGGCAGAAGAGACACTAGACTTACAGTATTAAAATTATTTTTTTGAACAAATGGCATGCAACATACAGGATAGGAGACATGTAATTGGCTCAGCAATACATATTTTTAGACCATATGACAAAATGTTTGCCTTTAGTTCTACTTTTTCCATTTTGGATAGAGTAAAGGAGGGTTATGACCCCAGTCAGGTTTTTTTATTTTTTGCCATCAGTATCCCATTGCGGGAGATTTCTCTTTACATAAATGTATATAAACATATATATATATTAAAGCCCAGGAGACTGGACAGGAAGTGAGAGGAGAGATATCCAAAGAGAGGAGTGTGATTGCCTGAGAACCGGACTAGGCTGCAGAAGGAGAGAGAAGGGAGGCAAGGTCACTGACCTTGCCACTTGATCCAGAAAGCTGATCTGCCAACAGGTGACTGGAGGGTTCGAGTGGACCCCATCTGGAGAGAGAGACCCCAAGGATCTGCCAGATGCCATCCCTCGGGTGAGGGAGTGCCAAGCCTTGCCTAAGTAAGAGAACACTGATACTTGCTCCATAGTTATTTCCTTTACACAGTTGCGGACATCACATTCAGTCACAATGAGTTGTGGCCTTGTTCCTCCAGCCACTATTACTTGACTACACTTAACACCAGCACTGATAGCAGGACAGCCATCCTGCAGGCCGAACCATGGCCATGTCATCACCATCATCAATTTACCCTTTTAAAGAGACCTTACCCTATTGTGCCAATAGTCTTTAAGTCTAAAGAGGATCTACCCTGTATCAAAAATCATTTATGCCAGTTTAACATCTTATTGTTTTGGATCTACTGGGGCCCAGTGCTCTAAAGGGATATCACACAAGTAAATTGGTGTCTGCAGGGGGAATGCTCTTCCTCCCCTCCTTTTTTGCATTGTTCTTCAGAGAACCATTATTTACACATTTTCTCATTGTTCACCAACTGGGCCCTATCACCCACGCAGAAGACTCTTCACTGCCTTTAAGAGAATATTGGTTGCTTTTGGATAAAGAGCTCTTTTCTCGTTTCAGGCTATCTCCCTGCCATCAGGTCCCGAGGGCCCAGAGTGAGTTAGTCCACTGGTTTGATAGCTCTTGTGCTCACTGGGGTCTGCAAAGCCACCTCAGGTTTAAGGTACTGGATTTGTTTCTGAAAAGCAGGCCTGCTAACACTATCCGTGATTCTGTGATAAGTGTTTAAAGTTGACGCAAGTGATAGCTGACTCTGCACATGCTGATTTTGTTTATGCTGTGTAACCAAGCTACAATTAAATCTGCTATAAACCCCTTACCAGTTTTCTCTAATCAATGTGCGAGTTTACTTTCTAGTGGTAATTTATTCCAGTAAAGAGTGTATTATGGTGTCAGCAGGGGTTTGGCTTTCAGAGAGGGGTCCAGAACAGGGAGCCCAAAAATAATCCAGCAACTTCTAAGGGGATCAAGCTACACTAACAATAACTTACAAAGCCATCCACATCACTAACCTGTTCTCAAAATACCAACCAAACTGTTCTCTTCATCCATCCCAAGACCTCCTGCTCTCCAGTCCCCACATCACCCTTTCCCATGCTTGCCTCCAGGACTTTTCCCGAGTATCTTCTATCCCATGGAATTCCCCATCACAATTTGTCCGGCTATCTTCTAATCTGTCCACTTTTAGACAATCCCTGAAAACCCATCTGTTCAGAGAAAGCCTTCCTGCCACAACCTAACAACTGTATTTCCTCTCTTTCTCCATCAGCTCATCTCCCACAGTTATTACCTTTTCTATCACTTGACCCTCCCTTTTAGATTGTAAGCTCTAATGAGCAGGGTCCTCTGATTCCTCCTTTATTGAATTGTATTGTAACTGTATTGTTTACCATCATGTTGTAAAGTGTTGCACAAACTGTTGGCGCTATATAAATCCTGTATTCTAAAAATAACATGAGCGGTATAAAATGGTTGAGGACAGATATTTAAAAACATTGCCCACTATCGGCTAAAATGTGTATGAGAGATGACCATAAGCCAGCTCAGGTCACATTTGTTAAGATACAGTATGTCATTTGATAGGAGTCTTTGTCTGGTTGGTTGGTCCCTTTTCTTGACATACTTTAAAGATTTATAGGTCCAAACTAATTGGAGAATTATATTTTTTGTGGAGATTCATCTATGGACATTGAACAAATGGTCAATATCTTCAAAGTAGAATTCTAGTCTAAAACTACGTAGTCTTAAAAATGCTCCCTCTCTGAACACCTATTCTGACTAACCTGTGCAAGAAAGATGTATATACTTGCCTATTTTCAGTCTGGTCTGGTCAAGTGATCGCCTGTGTCATTCAGTGGAGGTTGAGAGAGGAGAGAGAGTGCTTGACAACAGCTGGGAACTCCAGGAAGGAAAAGGCTCCTATGGCCTATCCGTTGTTGGATCTCCCTCGTCTCCCCTGCAGCTGCCATTGACTGACAAAAAGGAGCTGGATCATGTGACCGGACCGAAACTGGCTGAAAATAGGTACATCCTTATTACAGAGGTCCGCATAGGTGTTAGGAGAAGTGAGGGACCTTCTAAGGTTTAGCCTGGAATTATACTTTAATTACCTCTATGGAGCTAAGCATTTGTGATAGTCAAACTTTTGATATTACAGTTATGTCCATTGACATGATCATTATTATTATGATAATACAGGATTTATATAGTGCCAACAGTTTGTGCATCGCTTTACAAAATGAAGGTAAACATTACAGTTACAATACAATTTGGTACAAGAGGAAACAGAGGGCTCTGCTTGTTAGAGCTTAAAATCTAGGAGGAAGGGTTGAGTGATACAAAAGGTAATAGCTGTGGGGGGATTAGCTGATGGAGGAAATAAAAGGCAGTTTACTAGTTAGAAGCAGATAGGCTTCTTTAAAGAGAAAGGGTTTTCAGGGATCGTCTAAAGGAGATAGCTGGACAGATTGGGGTAGGGAGTTCCATAGGATGGGAGAAGCTCAGGAGAAGTCCTGGAGGAGAGCATGGGAGGAGGTGACAAAGGAACTAGAGAGCAGGAGGTCTTGGGAAGATCAAAGAGCAGTTTGGTTGATATTTTGAGACTAGGTTGGTGATGTAGCTGGGGGCACAGTTGTGGATGGCTTTGTAAGTTGCTGTTAATATTTACAATTTTATTCGTTTGGAAAGTGGAAGCCAGTGGAGGGATTGGCAGAGAGGGGTAGCAGACACTGAATGGTTGGTAAGGTGGATGAGCCTGGCAGCAGCATTCATGATGGACTGGAGACGGATAGCCTATGTAAAGGTAAGTCAATGAGGAGGGAGTTGCAGTAGTCGAGGCGAGAGAACCAGGGAGTGAATTAGGAGCTTTGTGGTATCATTGGCTAAAAAGGTGCATATTCTGGAGATGTTGAGGCAGCATCAATAAGATAAGAATGACTGAGTCAGTGCCCACGATTCCTGTAAATTTGTAGGTATTTCTAATGCAACTGCATGATCAGAAAAATGACATGCTTCTGTGTTTTGGTTCTGTAGAGTCTATCCTACTTTCTCATTAAAATGTTCAGGTGCCTTTATACTAACTATATCAATTCTCTGCAGCTGTAGCTCTACACTTACATTATTCCCAGAGTAGTTCAAGCATTTTCCTGGAGTAATAAAAAGAAGTAAATTATATTTCTAACCTTTTACTATTACTTATAAAAATCAACTCATTTCCAACTTAAGACACAAACACACTGGTAACAGGTTTAATTTTCACAGTAGTAAAGAACAAAAAAACAGAGCACACCAACCTTGCGTATTGCATCAGTAAGCAATTAGTGGATTTATTGATATAGGAAATATACTCACAAGAGTAGCAATATAAAATCCCAAAGACAAGTACCTGGATTGGGAGACATGTGCGAATGCCATCAGGAGGGGAGACTCTCAGGATGAAGCTGACGCATTTCATCAGAGCTCTGAAGAAGGGACCCCCCCTTCGAAACGTGCAACTCAGTGGCACACATCCTGGTGAAAAGCTTTATGGATTTTGTAGGCTGAACCACAGGACTTTGTTAGAAAGCAATTAATTAGGCGACTGAATTTCCCAGAGAAGCTGGCGTGTGAGTGGAGGCATAGAAATATAGAAGCCCAGGAACAGAGGTGGGTGAGTTGGGAGAGAGCTGGAAGAAGGCATGAGGAGGAAACTGTTCAGAGGAAGACCAGACCAGGCAGCAGAGTGAGAGAGCAGAGAAAAAGGGAGGAATAGCTGACTGCTGGCATAGCCAAAGAATCTGGAGAACTACCCTGTTGGCTGGTGACATAAAGTGCTGCAGCCACTAGTGAACTTTGCAGGAGGAACCGCAGGACTGCTGGGGGCCCCCCATCTAAACTGAGACCACCAGTGACTGGGATGATGCCACAGATTGGGTGAAAGAGTCCCAATCTCCGGCCAATTAAGTTGTCACTGAGGTTTTAATAAATCAGCCAATCTAGTTACTTACATTTTTTACAAGTTGAGACCTAGTTCACCTGCCTATTAGCAAACACATCTCCAGCACAGTCCAGTCATCAGAGACTATTGTAGTGTCCACCCTCTGCAGGCCAAGCCACACCACTGTTTCCTTTGCAACTGGTTTACATCCATCAAGGGACTCTTGTCATTGTTGCAATTTGCCGTTTGCCAGTCTAGAGGGGAATTAAACCCTTGTCAACAATCGCCTCTGTCCACCCCTCAAACCTCTTACTTAAAACCTGCATTTCATTTGGTGCATTAAAGGGTTATAAATCCTCTGGAGGGCAAGAGGTTAAAGTGCAATCTTATGTTTTCATACACCGATAAACTGAGTTTATTTTTTTGATCTATTTATTGTGTAGCACCCTCTGGTTGTTTAGAATAGTTAGAGGCTGGCTGTAAGCCTTGGTTTAATTAGAGGGTAACTTCAGGTCAAGCTGGAAGGCTCTGTAAGTCAGGCCTCTGGCAACTCCCCCTGCTCTAGAAACTTGGAGAAGCTATAGCTTATAGAAGCTAGTAGGCGGAGGTGAGGAGGGGCTGGTCTGCATATTTATGGGAGTCTGATCAATCCCAAGTAGAGGGGAAAGGCAGTGTTTCAGACTAGCCCATAAACATGACAGAGCCTGGCCAGCTCGGGAGTTGGGTGGAAGATGGTGTGCTGAGAGGTGCTGCTGTGTAGAGGGGGTCCTGTGAGGAAGGAGTGTACTGCCCACAGGCTGGAGGCTGGGAGCTGAAGGAGGAAGCTCCACTACCCTGCAGTCCACCAAGGAAGGACAGCCTGCATAAGCTTGGAGAGGAACCAGCCCAGCTACAAAGACCTGAAAGCAATTCTATCCACAGTTGCAGGTCAAGGACAGTGCGAGTACCTCTACACCCCCTCCCAGGGCCTAGATGGGAGACATCTGCTGGATGCAAGTCTTCAGGGGACAATTTGTAGCTTACCCAATTTCCCTGTCCTGGGATCAGATACCATAGCCAGATGGGCTGGTATTTTGTTCACTCAGGGGACCAAGAGCTCCTACAAGTTGGGACTTTGCTAAAAATCAATTCAAGGGGACTTAGAATGTCTGCAAGATAACACTTTGCTAAAGGCTGTCATGGTTCTGGCTGGAACACAGTCATTCTTCTGCCATATTTGAAGTATTTTAGAGAAGGAAATTGTCCTCAATTGTTCTGCAATCAGGTTGGGCATCCCATAACACCTTTACCCTATCCAAGTTAAATTTCCTAATAAAAAACCGAGCCAATGGACTGTTTCTTATGCCTGGATACAAGTGGAAAGTGTGTTGCCTGGCTGTGCAGGAAGTAAAGGGGGACCCAAAACCAACGGCTCTCAAGAGGGTGATGCTACAAATGGGTTTTCAGTATAGTAATTCTGGTCCTGTAGCAATTTGTAAAATTATTTTTCTTACATATTTATGGCACGTTGTTCAATAAAGTTGGACTCCTAATTGGCAGATTACTTTGTAAGCCAATAGTGATTTAGCCATTAGACATTGGTAAGCATGAGATTTTATGTAATATTTACCTTGTACTGAATCATTACTTTGTTAAAAAAAAAAAAAAAAAAAAAATAGAGCAGGTTGTAGCTTGGTGGACCAGGACTGATCTTTTTCTTTAGTGGTCTTCAAAAATCTCTAGACTGTTACAACATTGGAAAGTGAGATCAGGTTTAGGAAAAAAAATTTCTTTCGAAGCTAGATCGGTAAAGCTAAAAAAAAAAAAAAATCTAAGCAAAATATCTTCAGTCTCTCTTTTTATACATAAACTATTTTATTTTAAAGCTTTTCAATACATAGATAAAAAGAGAAGGAGAAAGGAGTCAGATAATGAACCATTCAACTGGATTTGGGCAGAGGGAGTGAAATTCAATGACATTATCCATGTTGACATAGGGGAGCCTAGATTTAGGATGTTTCAGGATGAGACATTTAAAAGACCAGTCGACCCTGAAGGCTGTTTCTGTTCCTGTGGAAAGGAGGATGCACATAGTAGCCCTCGACAAGGTCAGTTGTATACTGTTTAGTTCCCCTGTTGTATTGCCTTTCTCCATTGAGCATGGATCTCACTAGGTATATTTTGATTAGTTTTCTGGAGGTAGAGAAAGAAGATGCCAGTACATAATGTTTTATGTGCACATCACATAGGGAGATAGATTTCTAACTGGAACACATGGTAGGGTCTTTGCTCTCTTTTGGGATAACAGCCAAAAAGGCATCAGTTGGCATAAAGTGACTTGTAGAAGGTTTAACACTGTAGGAAAACATGAGGAAAGAATGTGGAAGAATTCCTTACAATAGGAAAGTGTGAACCTGTTGAGGGCCAAAAGACAAGAGAAGGTCCATTAACAGAATTACAAAATCTGCAATTTCTCATGGAATATCTGCACTGTGTATGTAGACTACTACAGGTTAATTGTTACCAGCCCTGATCTGAATGCACCAATACAGAAGGATAGCTTTAACTGAAACAGTTAAACTGCTCTTGATTGCCAGGGACAGTCTCAGGTTTTTTTTTTTTTAAATGTCCTTGATCTTAAAACTATTTTTTAAAAGTACATTTAAATCCTACTATCAAGACCTATTAACTTGGTGTTATAGAGAAGAAATGATCTCAAGGTTAAAAGTGAGTAATAGAAATAGTTGAACAGAATTGTAACCCTGATATTCTGTAAAGTTATTATTAAATGCTATTCACTTGACAGGCACTAGTGTAGTGGGAAGACTGCTGTACTAACCTGAAATGCAAGGAATTTCACCAGTTATCCTTTCACTTAGTAACTTTCATGTACATGAAGTGTGAGTCTTAACCATATGATGTTGGCACTGAACATTTGCTTTGACGTCTGATACAAATTCATATTCTAACCGTTTTTCCTGTAACATGCTGCCATTCTCTAATAGTATATTATGAAGCACTAAATAACATGGCAGCTGCAAAAATGAGTGGCGAGTTGAATATCCTGTATAACACGTGTCAAACACAAGGCCCACCAGGCCATTGCATGTGACCCTTGCACCTCTTCTGCATCTGTGGTACCCCCCTCATCTCCACCCCCACCTTGTCTCAGCAGTCAGTAGTAGACGGGAGGACATATCCTCTTACAGACCCTGCGCCTCACTTTGCAACTGCAGCACCCCCCTTGGTCTCATAATTCAGCAGACGACTCCAGCCCTCCTCTGATCCTACTGTACAAAAAATGCATTTATTTACAAATGTGTGATAACTAAATCCCCGTTTTTAACGCATGCTGTTAGACAGGTTAATTTGGTTTGTTTGCAGGCTGACTGGCAAGTTAGAGCTGGGAATTTGTCTTCACTCTTGGACTTGCAGAATATCGAGGCTAATACTTACCCCTAATCCATTAAAACCACCACCCCCCCTTCTACCTTCCCCACCTAAATGACCACGCGACTCTTTTTGGTGTAAAACCAGCCCTAGCAGCCATTTATTTAACATAACTCAAACATAACACTTCTTACAGTACACTGAAATAATAACTGACAGTAATGATCCCAACCGGGTCCAAGGTCTTCGAAGGCACCATTACTCACATCACAAACTTGACTGTATCTGACACCCAATGGAAAGGCCCCCAGCCGCTACTACACCGCCTAGGGGACAATACTACACTTACGTAGTCCCAGATACAGCCAATGAACTCCCACATTACCAACGTGACCTTATAATTGGGAAGGAACACCTATACCTACGATGGGCCCAACCCATAAACCACCAAATTCACACTGCAACACTGCTTTCAAAGACCCATGGACCCCTGACGGCTGCCATGACAAAACAAATAAACAGACAAACACCTTGGGACACAAAAAGCAGTTCTGAACAAGGAACGAATGCAGGGACCCCACACAAAACAAACTAAACAAAAACAGCAAAACCAACAACAGGACAAACCAGAACCAAAACAAAATACGAAACAGCTCCAGGGAGGGAGGGCAGGAGAAACCACCCCCTGTGCTGGCACAAGCTCCGACAAGACCCAACCCCCCTCCTAATCCTGGCAAGACCACCCCTCAATGTTGCGTACTCCAATCAGGTAAGTAACCACCCCCTTACCTCCTGCATAAACTCCCACCCAGAAAACACGCGCCGCCTCATCTGCACGCCCCAGTCATGCTGGCCCTCCCTTTTAGCTTCGCTCAGTCCAGGCCTTGACTTTTTTGTTGTTTGTTCTACTCCAGACCCTGCACTTTCTACTTCCCAGCTTAACCCCCAGGTTCTTCCCAGAAGCAGCACAAGGTAAGATGGGTGTGCTGTGATGGAAGGAAAGGTGATGGACTCTGGACTTCTGATGGTGGTGGTGCTCTTGCCATCTGACGTAAGGGGAGGTGAGGTGCTCTGGACATTTAAATATAATTATTATGAGAATAATACAGTTCTATGCCAGCTGAAAAGGAAGGTTGCACACCACTTGTATCATTCACAAGAAACTTTTATTGGAGACTGCTCAGACAGAACACCATGGCAAAATCATGTTTTGTCTAAGCAATAAGGTTTCTTGTGGATGATACTAGCAGTGAATGACCTTCCTTTTCAGACTTACAACATCTGCTACAAGAGTGTGAGGCAGCTTTGTGCTGGTCTGCTCAAGCCCTTCACAGCTTAAGTCTTACGTTAATACTAAAACCAGTAATAATCAAATGCAAGCCAATTATTTAATATGTTAAAGAGTAGATACAGTACATTTATATAGTCTTACAGATACAACCATCTCTTGGGGGGCAACTATAATGCTGATGTGGCCCACAATGAAATTAGGTTTGACACCCCTGCTGTATAAAGATAAAAAAACACTACTGAACAAATTAAAAAGCAACCTTTATAGACATACCCCTTGAAATTTTCCACATTTTGTCAGGTTACAACCAAAAAAGTAAATGTATTTTATTCCAGATTTGCGTGATACAAATAAATATCTGAAAAGTGTGGCATGCATTTGTATTCAGCCCCTTTACTCTGATACCCCTAACTCAAATCTAGTGGAAACAATTGCCTTCAGAAGGCACCTAATTAGTAAATAGAGTCCACCTGTGTGTAATTTAAATTCAGTATAAATACAGCTGTTCTGTGAAGCCCTCAGAGGTTTGTTAGAGAACATTAGTGAACAAACAGCATCATGAATGCCAAGGAACACACCAGACAGGTCAAGGATAAAGTTGTGGAGAAGTTTAAAGAAGCGTTAGGTTATAAAAAAAAATCCTAAGCTTTGGACATCTCATAGAGCACTGTTCAATCCATCATCTAAAAAGGGGAACAGTGTGGAACAACTGGAAACCTACCAAGACATGGCAGTCCACCTAAACTGACAGGCCGGGCAAGGGGAGCATTAATCAAAGAAGCAGCCAAGAGGCCCATGGGAACTCTGAAGGAGTTGCAGAGATCCACAGCTCAGGTGGGAGAATCTGATCACAGGACAACTATTAGTCATGCACTCCACAATCTGGCCTTTATGGAAGAGTGACAAGTACAAAGCAATACAAAGTCCCATTTGCAGTTTGCGAGAATCCATGTGGGGGACAAAGCAAGCATGTGGAAGAAGGTGCTCTGGTCAGATGAGATAAAAATTGAACTTTTTGGCCTAAATGTAAAATGCTATGTGTGGCAGAAAACTAACACTGCACATCACCCTGGACACACCATTCCCACTGTGAAACATGGTGTGGGGATGCTTTTCTTCAGCAGGGACAGGGAGGCTGGTCAGAGTTGATGGAAAGATGGATGAAGTCAAATACAGAGCAATCTTAGAAGAAAACCTGTTAGAGTCTGCAAAAGACTTGAGACTGGGGCAGAAGTTCACCATCCTACAGGAAAATGACCCTAAACATACAGCCAGAGCTACAATGGAATGGTTTAGATCAAAGCATATTCATGTGTTCGAATCGCCCAGTCAAAGTCCAGACCTAAATTCAATTGAGAATCTGTGGCAAGACTTGAAAATTGCTGTTCACAGATGCTCTCCATCCAATCTGACAGAGCTTGAGCTATTTTACAAAGAAGAATGGGCAGAAATGTTCCTCCCTAGATGTGCAAAGCTGGTAGGGACATCCCCAAAAAGACTTGCAGCTGTAATAACAGCGAAAGGGGGTTCTACAATGTATTGAATGGTTGAAAACCATTTATCATTTTCCTTTCACAATTATGTGTTACTTTGTGTTGGTCTATCATCTAAAATCCATATAAAATACATTTACGTTTTGGTTGACAAAATGTGGAAAATATCAAGGGGTATGAATACTTTTTCAAGGCACTGTATGTTTTCCAGTATACTTTACTTTGGCTTTACTTTTTCAATCAGATAAAGAGCAAGCAAAACTTTGCTTACTTAGTCTATGGGGCACGACTTTCCATAGACGTCTATGGGACGCAACTTCCCATAGAAGTCTATGGGAGGCAGTGTGCATGAACCCTGGCCCCCGGATGCAATTTCTAGTCACCATTGCGACCTGACGCCTGGGATTTGTCGAGTCCTGGTGTACATAGTTTTAGTCCATATTCCAACTTCCTCCAGTTTTTTATGATGTTTCCAGAAACATTCAATGGATGATCATAGCCTTCTTAGATTACTCACAGTTCATCTTTCTTTGCAGATGTCTGAAGATGGACCTGTGACAGACCCAACCAGGACAGGGGCTTTGGAACTGCTTCCTCGGCGCTAGGATAAAGGACCAAGGTATTATAGCTACGCATCACACCCAAGACTAGATGATACTAGCCTAGGTACAAAAACTGGAACTCCTTTACTGAATAGAAATACAGGTTTTTATACCCATCAGAAATAGGGGCAGTCACCACATGAACAATAACACATATATTATACATTGGTATAAACATCCAACACTGATTAGATAAGGAGGTGAAGTTAACAGCAGACTAATCCCATCATGTAGTTAACCCCAGGAGGACTTGCCAACAGACAACAAAAGGTAACTCAATTAACAATTGGACAAGGACACAGTAAACACATCACACCTTAATAAACAGATTACACATGACAACAGGAGACCTCAGCATCAGGTTTTTATGAACTGATTACATTAACACCTGTTGTGAGTCTAGGAAGGGGTTTGAAGCAGACAATGCTGGTTTGGGCACTAAGGCCCCAAATCTGTATCCTGGTCCTCCAGTTCTCAGTGTGTTTTGGGGAGACATGGACTTGAATCCAAATAATTTACTCTAAAGGTTTCCCCAAGCACACACCTCCAAAATAATAAAGCCCCCTCAGATTCCAGGGCCTTGATCAGTAGGCAAGAGGTTGTCCTGCAGTCCCCTCCAAGAGCCCCTGTCTCAGTTCGGTCTGTCACAGGGACCAAAGCACTTATGAGACAATAGGGTTTCTAAACCAGGGCTCCTCCAGAGTTTGCTAGGGGTTCCTTGAGCAATTAGCAATTTCTGCCTCTCAGATCAGTTCTCACTGACACCACTGATTTTTTTTTAGCTATTTAACCATCATACTAATGTATCATGAGTTGTAGATATATTCATTTTTAGCAGGGGTACCCTGAGACCAGGAATTTATTTAAAGGGTTCCTCTGTGTTGAAAAGGTTGAGAAAGGCTGCTATAATATATAATACAACAGAGATTACAACCTTGTTAGCCAGAGTACGGAAGGCACTAATGATAACTTCAATAAAGAATACTTCACAGCAAAACACAGATAAAACTATGCACACATTAGAACAAAATGGATAACCACCAACAGTGCAAGTACAAAAACATCACATTTTAAACCATGTGAACTATACTGAGTGACAGCTTAGTATAGTTCAGTCCTCCTTTATTAAAGTCCCAGGAATTTGTGCTCACTGTGAAATTACACCAGGATATACGCCACATCTCTCATAGCTTGCCTTCAATGGATGTCTTTTGCTTTGAACACTTGAAAGATCAAGATAATAGTAACCTGGAGGTCAAGAGGAGGAGCCATCATAGAGTACCATGGAGATGGACCATTTCAGAATTATTTGGTCTCTCAGTAGTCTCATTTCTACCATTTCTAGCCATCAGAGTGGCATTCAACAATGTGGGTGGCAGGAGAAGTAAGTATTCAATCTTTTCTTTATAGGTGTATGCATGGTTGTTTGAAAATATTTGAGCATGTGACTGAGCTATAAAATAGTTTGAAAAGAAAAAGCAAGGCAATTTGATAGGCTTGGAAGACTCTATACAGACGTTTATATTTTTTACAAATCACTAAAAAATCAGCTTGAAATCTTCTCTCTTTAAAGCTGAAGTCCAGCTGTGGTTATTTTTGCACAGTAACATTGGTCCAGCTTGGAATTTTGCTTAAACCAAATATGGCTCATCCCTCTGGAAGCTGGAAATCAGAGTAGTAGGCACTGACCAGCTGTCCTGCTTGTTACTGAACACAGAAAGTTGCATACTCGGCACAGGTACCATTGAAAGAATGCTTTCCATTATCTCATTGAATGTAAATCATTCTCTGATTGGAAAAGGTGGAGAGTACGGTGTCCCTTTCTCATCTATCCACCTTGTCCAGGGGCGGACTGACAACTCATGGGGCCCCCGGGCAATACCGGATCATGGAGCCCCTGTGTCCTTGTCCAAACTCAAAAAAGCCTATGAAAAAGGTACCAGGGGCATCTCATGGGGCCCCTTACTAACCCCAGGCCCTCAATAGGGAATCATGGGGCCCCTGTGTCCTTGCCCAAACTCAAAAAAGCCTATGAAAAAGGTACCAGGAGCATCTCGTGGGGCCCCCTACTGACCCTGGGCCCTCGGGCAGTGCCCGAGTTTACAAATGGTCAGTGTGGACCTAACTCTAAAGTGTCCAGAGCCTCCATGGTAGGAGCACATATATCAATGGATATGTTAAGAGCAGGTGTGCCAGGAGGAACCTATCTCTCCTTAAAAGTAACGGGATGCATGTGATGCTCAGCTATACCAAAATGACATGACCATGAAAATGACCATGGGGCCCCTATGTCCTCGCCCACAAGCAAAAAAGCCTTTAAAGGGTACCAGGGGCATTTCATGGGGCCCCCTACTGACCTCAGGCCCTCGGGCAGTGCCCGAGTGCTCAAATGGTCATTCCGCCCCTGACCTTGTCCAATATCAGAATGCTTTGCATTCATTGGAAAAAAGCAGAGCATTTCCTGAATGGGACCCGTTCTGAGTGGACAACCTCTTGCATTCAGAATGCAGCAGGACAGATGTTCTGCATGGGCCCTAAAAGCAGGTGGAGATCACTGGAGTCGGGGTGTCTACTACAGTGATTTCCAGCTTCCAAAGACATTGGCCAGGTACAGTATATGCATAGATACATTGGTCCAAGCTGGTCTAATATAGATACATGGAATTCTTCTTTAAAGACTTTGGACAGCACCTCAGTTCAAGCTTTCTACGAGCTATCTAATGATATACAATTTGAATAAGCAAAAACACCGAAAGAGTGGTTCAAAGATTACTGTTTCTTGAAGACTTTTCTAGAAAACAGTAATTAAACTGCATGACAAAGAACACCAAGAGGAGAACAACTCTAGTAAGCTCAAAAAACCATAACACTTTTTCAGCAGAGCAGTCCCTGCATCATGAAACTACTTCATCTTCGAAGTGTCAGGTGTTTTCAGATTCGATAATGCTTGATTAATTAAGAAAAGAAAAGTTTTGGTTTGTGTTGTGGTTCATTTTTTAAAGGGAAAAGTTAAATGCATTATTAATTGTGAAATGTTTCCCTTGCGATTTTAACACCTCATTGACAAAGCATTTGCACTAGCTGAATAAGCAGATTTGGGGTGTTAAATGTTTTAAGATTTTCACCTGCAAAGGTTAGTTATCGCTCAGTCAGCTTTGTTTCTCTCACCTTACAGAAAGCACTTCTGCATTTAAAACACAACTGTCACCAAAACCGTAGGGAAGGGATAGAACATACGTTAATTTTTTTAAGTCTCTTTCCCTTTTTAGATGATTTTTTTTTTTTACCAAATTTTGTATGAACTTTGAGTTTATTTTTTTTTCTCTTTCTGTTCTGTCTGATACCCGTCACCTGCAGATGAAGTAAAGCAAAACTTCACTCTTGAAGTTCTAATCCTAAATCTAATATGTATAGACTGTATAGCGAGCGCTACCTAAATATAACGTATTCAAATGAAATGTAAAAGCCGCTAGAACACCAAAAAGGTAACCGACAGACCTTTCCAAAAGACTAAAGAGATAAAAAGATGCAGCACTAGGAAATATAGTGCAAATGACAACTGAAATGTTATGAGCAATATGCAAAACTGTTATAAAAGGCACAGTGTGCAATATAATTGATAATCACAATAAAGTAAAACGTCCAGATCACAAGGTATATATCATATAAATCTTGCAGGATCCTGTCTGTGATGATAATATACAATCCAGAGGTGAAGATAAATAGAATACGCACTCACCAGAAGTGCGTATTAAATACGCATGAAAGAAGTTTCCTTTCTCATCAAACACCTCATCACCACAGACAGGATCCTGCAAGATTCATATGATATATACCTTGTGATCTGGACGTTTTACTTTATTGTGATTATCAATTATATTGCACACTCTGCCTTTTATAACAGTTTTGCATATTGCTCATAACATTTCAGTTGTCATTTGCACTATATTTCCTAGCGCTGCACCTTTTTATATCTCTTAAATCTAATATGTGTTTTTATTGCTAGCTGTAACATCTTGTAGGATTTTCCCTCACTTTCTGTTCTGTGTGCCAAATAGACAGAAATAATTATAAAAAAATAAAAAATCCAGGACACACAAAAACGAAAAACAAAAAAGGTTTGATTCCTGGGGATATTTTAAAAAATGTATTTAAAATAGATAAAAACACGATTTAAGAGCCATGTTCGAGCTCGGGATGTGAGCAAACACTTTCCTTGGCAGCTCCGTGACATTCCTCTGTTAGTCTTCTCTATCCTGGTTCGCCACCACAGAATCACTCTTCAGCTTCCCTCCTGTTCCAGTGAAGACTTCACTGCACCCCAGGGCTTGCTTGGTGGGTGGGCAGGCGCAAAAAACAGCCTCCGGCCAGAATGAGTATTGCCACCCTCTCCTGCCAAGATGGCTATCACTTCACTGCACCCCGCTCTTCACCTGAACTGCTTGGTGACGCAGTGGAAACCTCCCCGCCATCCTCACCGGCTGACTGTCTCTGCACTACTGATCTCAAAAACTCTGCTACATCGGAGGGAGGACCTGAGCCAACTGTATTGGAGGTTCTTTCAACTATTAAGGTAAACCATACTGATTTCATGGGGAAGATGGAAGAACGTAAAGTGTCACTAAACCCAAGACTCTGCATTCACTATATCTGGGCTCCCACAGAACACACAACATGGAAATGCAGTTATTTTAGTAAGTTTTAAATATCTTTTCTCATCAGCAGTTAGAGCAGTCTTGTGACTTCAACTCAGCATTGGTTAAAACTTGTAGGAGGAGTTTTCTTTCTGCTCTAGGAGGATGTGAAACCCCTGTCCTCTGTCTGGACAGTGCTGATTGGCCATGTGCTGATCACATGCACTCTCCCAAGAAAGAAAAAAAAAAACCTCTCTAGCAATACACACCACACTGAGCATGTGCCTACAGATTCAGTCTTTATCAGGTGGTCATGTCAATAAGAGGAGGGGCAGAGAAGAAAGGATCAAACAGTCTTTTTACACAATGCAGAGGATTAACCCCTTAGGTCCCACAGTGAGTATAACAAGCATGCTTTACTGCATATACAGACTGATTTTACTGTTGTGGGTTTAGTAACACTTTAAGCTGGATCTTACTATCCTAGGCCAAAGCTAGAGAGGGTTTCTGCCACTGAGATTAGTGATCTGCAGGACACTATTAACCCCCTCCTCCCTAAAATCTCTTGGTGTTACAGTCCGAGGATTGGGGAATAAAATGGATGATCTTGAAAACCATCTGTAGAGGAATAATTTAAGCCTGGTTGGTCTCCCTGAGCGGGTGGAGGGCCCTGACTCCATCACTTTTTTTTAAAAGATGGCTAGTACAAGAGTTTGACCATGAATGTTTCTCTCCATGTTTCTTAATTGAAGGGGCACATAGGGTCCCAGACAGGACTCTTCCACCAGGCAATTCACCCTTCTCTATGGAGATATGCCTCCTCAACTATTGGAATAGAGACTCTATCCATAGGGTGGCTAGAACAAAGGGGAGCAGGGGTGGACTGACCATTTGGAAACTCACGCACTGCCCGAGGGCCCGGGGTCAATAGAGGGCCCCATGAGATGCCCCTGCTACCTTTTTCATAGGCTTTTTTGAGTTTGGGCAAGGACACGGGCCCGATGATTCCCTATTGTCTGGGGGCCCAATGAGTTGCCAGTCCGCCCCTGAAGGGGAGCCTCCACATTAACAATGCAGTGGTATTGCTCTTCCCTGATTATGTCTTCAGGCAAACTTCTGGCTCAGTTTCAATCTATCAAACAAAAATTGAGAGCTCTCAGCATTAATTTTTCCAGCTATCTTGTGAATTGTACATCAGGGTCAAATCCTTTGTTTCAACTCCCCTGAACGTGCCTTTTTCTGGGTTAAATCACTGCCACAACCTGCAGGTTCCTCTCCTGGACCCCACATCAGCTGACATTACTTTGCATTGTCTCTGAGCGGTTCACTCTGCATCTCTGACCCTTAGGTGACATGTTATATTTTGGATAGGAGGGCATATGGCTCCTAGATTAGCTGCTAGAATGTTAATTTGTTTTGTTTGCAAGAATTACTATTGTTTAATGCTCAGGTCATGTTCCCCATTCATGGCCTTAGCTCTAGGATCATGCCCGTTTGGTTGAAGTTGAATAGGGCAGGGGAGTTATCTTTCTCCCGACTAATTCAGTTTGACATTATTGTAAATATTTTTTGTTCATGGGTGTCGTGTGCTTGGGTGCATGTGGGTGCTCTTCCCCATTTCAGTTTTTTTACTGTGGCTGTGGACCCCTAGACCTTTATAAGAATTTCTGCTCTTCTCCATAGGTTAGTATAGTGTCAAGGTCCTACCTTTCCTCAGAGCTTGTGTTGCTCCATGTGCTGGCATCCATCTTAGGTTTCTGCAAAGCATGGTGGGAGCCTTTATGCTTTCAGGCCTCTGTGGCTCCTCCTCCAGAAGGGTGTGGCTGATCACATTTAAGCCTGCTGTCTGCAATGGCTCTATGCATATGTGTCCTGTATGTTCCCTTGCAGCAAGCTCTTGTTCTGGTCTCATTGCTCTCCTGGTAACTGACTCGGCTTGGACAAGACTCTTCTCTGCTTTAACCCTTTACCTGACCTGCCGTTGCTGAACCCAGCCCGTGACCTGAGTATTCTTTGCCTACCGTCTTGTACTGTCTGCTCCGTTGGTATAGTCCCGGCCTGTCTGACCACGCTACACGTTGTCCCATCTAGCTCCTACCAGCTGTACGCCATTGGCGGCAGTCATTACTCGGAGGCCGCGACCTGGTCTCATGCTGCGTCAAGTCCATCCCCACCATCAGGGGCCCTGGAGAAGGGCAGCCTGGGGCTTAGACTCGCGCCCTGAGGGACTCTAGTCTGTGGGTAGTGGCTGTCGTCAGTCGCTGCGTGACCTTACCATAGTCCTGCCTGCCCATTCCATTGCTCCTGCCCTGACATATAGTCCCTTATGTCTGCTGTTACTTTCTTCTCATGGAATAGTAGAGGCCTCAATTCTTAATAAAAATGAGTGAGTTTATATGGACACCTTAAGGCTCATAAGCCTCATACTGTATATTAAGTTTATAGGAAACTCTCCTGCTAGGCTCCAAGATTCTTGCCCTTAAAAAACACTGAATGTCTCAGAGATTACAGGTACCCTAATTATGCTTGTGGTATATCAGTATTAGTTGACTATGCCCTAGCACCTCCTGATCTCCTTTCCTGGGTACAAAATGTTTCTTATCTGACCCTAATATTATCTGACCATTCTCCATTCAAATTAGATTTGGCACTGGACCATAGCTCCACCTTTTAAGTTTAGAGATTGCGTCAACTCTAGATCTTCACCCCTGACATTGTTGAGCCAATTTCTAATGCTATGGTGGATTACTGAACCAATAATCTTCATTCCACCTCCTTTGGTCATACCTGGTATGCCATTAAAGTAGTAGTTTGGGGCTCTTACATCACTAATCATACATCCTGTTACTCTACACTACAGTCCTTAGACGATAACTTGGATAAATCCCAGATACAATATATAGCTGACCCCTCCCAGGAATCTCTCTGTGCTCTTGTTGAGGTCCATCGTGCTCTTCAAGTACATGCTGTTCAACTAACTCAAAAACATATGTTTTGGCATGTCTGCACAATCATAGCGAGGAAAAGTGACATTATTGGCTTTTCTTTCCCACTTGGATTACCTTGACACCACCAATATTGGGTTACCTGAAGGCACTGTCACATCTAACATAGTTAGTCTGGCTGAAAAAAGACAAAAGTCCATCCAGTTCTACCATTAAAAAAAAGTTATAATCCTATACCCACAGTTAATCCAGAGGAAGGCAAAACAAAAAACCCAGCAAAGTATGATCCAATTTGCTCCTGCTGGGAAATTTTTTTTTTCCTGATCCCCCGAGAGGCAATCGGATATTCCCTGGATCAACTTTACCTATAAATGTTAGTATCCAGTTATATTCTGTGTATCTAAGAAAGAATCCACAACTTTTTTGAAGCAATCCACTGAGCTGCCAGAGCCAACTCATGAGGGAGTCTATTCCACATTTTCACAGCTCTTATTGTGAAGAAACCTTTCTGTGTTTGGAGATTACATTTCTATGCCTCCATATGGAAAGAATGCCCCCTTGTCCTCTGTGTTGACCTCAGGGTGAATAGCTCCCCACCAAGTTCACTATATGAACCACTGATGTATTTATACATGTTGATCATATCCCCCCTTAATCTCCTCTTCTCAACAGAATAAATTCAGTAAACCTTTTAGAAATAAATGCCATATTTGCTCTGTACTATGAAACACTAAATACATTGTCCTCTGAAATGGCATTTGCTGGCTTCCTTGTCTCAATCCAATTCTTGCAACCTAATTCCTGTCAAAGACAATTATTTGGTAGTCCCCAACACTGGAAGAAATTACCTGAAGATGTATGCTTTAGTGTGGCCAGCCTGGGTATTATCCTCATCTCAGTCACATTTCACCGAGGACTTCCCTATGGTTTAGCTCCCAGCTTGGTGGCTCTGAAAAGGCATTGTTCATGCATCACAACTTTTTGATAATGGCAATTTTTTTTTTTCTAGGCACTTAAGGATAAATACAAAATTGAAAATAAATCCTTTCAAATATTTACTACTGTGACATGCCATCAATCCCCACTTTGGGGCTCTGAAACTTGAGTTATCAGTTTCTCATTTAGAGCATCTGATGTATTACTCTGGATACTCCAAGTTAGTTCAATCCCTTTGTATCTTCACACGGCTCCCATATATACCTTATCTCATGCAGAAAGATTTTGTAAAAGAAACTAGAGATTTGCTTTCAGGAGATTCTCAGTACAGCCTACAAATTCATACAGTTTAAGTTTATCCACAACCTCCACTATACTCCTGCTAAAATATCTCGAATGGGCCTTGATGTACCAGCATGTGTTCTTTTTTCTTTACCTTCTGAAGTGACTTACTTACTTTTCTGGAAACAAGCATGAACCTTAAAATCCCCAAAACCCCTGAGGTGTGTTTGCTGGGTATTCCTAATGATTTAATTCCACATACAATACTCATAGTGGCATTATGTTACGTATGATATTTTTCATGCCCATTAGGTTAGCTTACTGAATTGTAAAAATGCTAAATCCCCTATGGTATACCAGGTTTACCATCTGGAGAACCCTGCCCTGCCTAAATATAGGTTGATTTACTTAGGTAGGGCTTGCCCAAAACTATATACTAAAATATGACAGCCCTGCCTTGACATCTCTGCCTCTCAACGGGGCGATATTTCTGTCTCTCAATTGTTTAGTTGCCCCCCCCTTTCATACTTCACTGGCTGAATGTTTGTCTTGTTTTGGGAAGGGGAAGAGCAGTGACTCACCCTACCAGCAAGTGAGAAGAGGGGAGCATGAGACCAAGAGATTATAGTGCCATCCAACACAAGTGAAGGGATGGACGCTGGTCAACCGACCCCAGGAGTCCAATGTTGAGGAATGGCCTCAGCTGCCGTTCTGGCCGTGCCCTCTGATGTGTTTTGCTCTGCCTACTAGGGCTTGGTCACAGAGGTCAAAATTAGTTTTTTTTTAATAATAAAATATATAGCTAATTTTTTTTATCCCTACTGTATCTGCTCCTTGCAGAGATATTTTACCAGTACTCATTTTAAAATGTTTTCTTATTAATACTTTTAAATTACTAAATTATTATTTTTTTTTTTTATTTAAGTGCTGCTACACCTCTTCTATTGTTAAAAGGTGAGCTCCAGGTGTGATCTTCACTGCTTAATTACATTAATCCAGCTTGGACCAATATAAATATTTCTATCTCATACTTGCGGGGTTGCTGTTGAAACTGATAATCACTGTAGTACTCAGCACTCCTACACTCATAGCTGGGATCTTCTGAATTCACAGAGACAGACTGATGGGCTCAAAAGTCTACTGCTTAAATTTTAAGCAATGTCTTAGTTGTGCATGGGTAACCTCCTAATAGCAAAGAGAAAACCCCGGGATGCACAGCCATGAGTCCAATAAACTAATCTTTATCAGGTATGTCAGGGGTTGACTCCGGTAAGCTTCCTTTCCCCAGACGCAGCACCTCTAAAGAGATGGAAGAAATCTCTGAATCAAGACATAGAAACACACAGTGGAGGGTCCCATCTAAGTGCAGCAATAAAACATTTATTGAATGATAAAAACAAATTGGCATCTCAAATGAAGAAAGTCTGGGTAGGCATGTAGAGCATAAGAAATCAGGACATCCAGGGAGCACTGTAGCAGAGGTGTCCAGGGATTGTGAAGCACTGCCGCTGGCAGAGTAGGCATAGGAAGCTCAGAGCACCTCCTGGTCAAAGGAGATATATCTTTGATGTCAGTTGTGATGGGACATCCCAAAGGGGTTTTTTTCATTATGTTTAAAGGCATTCCTGACTCTTTATCAAGCCACTTTGACAAAGAGGCAGGAATGTGCTTTGTAGCAGAGCTTTGTAAATCTCAGGACTGGATGGCCAGAAATACAAGTAACAGTGCAGGCATATGAATATCACATGCTTGCCTGGAATTCAGCCTTAACTATCTTCAAGCCCTGCTCACGATCCCTGAAGGGGTATTTCGAGGAAGAGCCCAATGCAATTGCTCCTCTAGTGATTGACTTAGTAATTAAGTATAAATACGATAACCTGCTCTACAACACTGAGTCAGCAATTGCTTTACTCATATTTGTACCTCGGCAAGTTCCTTTCAAGCACCTGCTTTGTGAGACACAATAGCCTTTAGAGATGTGCACTGGAATTATCCTGATATTGTACAGCAAGCAGACACAGAGGACAGAAAATCTTCTCTGCAAACTCTTATTATTCTGAGATTATATTTGTACATAAACTCTATTAAATTACCTATGCCTTTGCAGCTCTTACAGTACGGCAGAGGCCTCTCAGCTCTTGTCACTGAATTGGTTTACAGATTCTTTTTTGTTTGTATAACCGTAAAGGACGCCAAGAGGTCAAGAAACTTCTGCTTAAGTGAAGCTGTGGTTCTCTGGCCAGAACAATCACAGAGGCAATTACTTTCCATTCTGCAGATGTCAAGAAAAATTATGTCCTAAACCAGTATCTTTGTTCAGTGGCTTCGCTTGGCCCCTGTCTTGTTTCTTGTTCTTGACGGCCCTATCTTCTCCTTTTTTCTTATCGCCTGTGTTCTTCCTTTATGTTTAATATGGCATTGTCTGTCTTGCTTAGGTGTGTGTGAAGCATTGCAACAGCCCATTGACTTAACTTATTAAAAGGCAGAAAGAACGTGAGTGATAATGGTGAAAGTGTAACTTAACGCCTGGTTTAAGTGGTTTTCTGTTTTACTCATAGATTTTTAGTCTTCACTTGACAGCACAAGAGACTGTTAAT
Organism: Staurois parvus; assembly: GCF_062004578.1. Lineage (NCBI taxonomy): Eukaryota > Metazoa > Chordata > Amphibia > Anura > Ranidae > Staurois > Staurois parvus. The sequence continues at coordinate 271,680 of NW_028318282.1, forward strand.
TTTTGGCACAGAGCAGGGAGCAATGTTCTACCCTAATTAAGCCCCACAATAATTCTCTGGTTAACTCTAATGTTAACTCTCCTTGTAATCCCAACATTAACCTGCTGTGTAACCCTAAATTTCCCTGCCACTGTAACCCTAACAATGCCCCCTACTTAACCCTGACCCCCTCTGTACTCCCAACATTAACCTTCCCTGCCACTGTAACCATGCCATTAACCTCCTACTTAACCCTAACAGTGACCCTCCCTGTATTCTCAACATTAACCTTCTGTGTAACCCTAACTTTCCCTACCACTGTAACCCTACCTATAACCCTAACAATACCCTCTACTTAACCCTGACACTGATTCCCTCTGTGCTCCCAACATTAACACTAACCTTCCCTGCCACTGTAACCATAACATTAACCTCCTACTTAACCCTAACAGTTACCTGTCAGCACCTGTGGTAGTACGCTCTTGTTGATACTCAACTTGGGGTTGCCCACGGCACAGAGTCTAAGCCCCAGCCTGCTTCTTCACCAGAGCCCCTGATGGTGGGGATGGACTTGCAGCAAGCTGGGACCAGGTCACAGCCCCCAGGTACACCCAGCTGAGGTTGAGAAGACCGCTTGCAGAAGCAGAGTATAATGGAAGGAGACAAACAGAATCCAATAGGCTAGTCAAGGTCAGGACAGGCAGAAATCAAGCAAGGTCAAAGAACAAAGCTGGGGTTGGTACACAAGTTGTCAATGTAGGATTCAGCCAGTAACAACACACAGGGACTCCAACAATTAGGAAGTTACTCAGGCAAAGTGACCTACTCTGAGCATGTCTTACATAGACAGGCAAACAAGGAGGCGGGCCAGGAAGTGATGGAAGGGAAGGAAATAAAACCCAGAGGACAGCAGACGACGCCCATAGACAAACACATAAGAAGAAATCAGAACTGATGCAAGGAGGTAAGAACACAAACAAGAAACTGCAGGCTAACTTGTGACATTAACCTCCCTGTATTACCAACATTAACCTTCTGTGCAACCCTAACACTAACCTTCCCTGTCACTGTAACCCTAAGATTAACCTCAACACTAAACCCTAACAGTGACCCTCCCTGTACTCCCAACATTAACTTCTGTGTAACCCTAACACTAACCTTCCCTGCCACTGTAACCCCACCTGTAATTCTAACATTAACCTCCTATTTATTCCTAACACTGACCTTCTCTGTAATCCGAACATTAATCCTCTGTGTAACCCTAACACTAGCCATCCCTGCAACCCTAACCCTACCAGTAACCCTAACATTAATCCCCTACTTAACTCTAATACTACCTATAACAGTCACCCTTTGTATAAACCTAACGCTAACCCTCATGGTAACCCTAATACTGACCCTTTCCGTAACTCCAACCCTTGTAATCATCCTCCCTTTAAATTTAATACTAACCCACCCATAATCCGAACTTTAACTCCCAATTCATATAGCAATCCTTCCTATAACAAAAACCCTCTTAGTAAACTTAGAAAAAACCATCTAATTAACACTAACTTTTATAGTAGCCCTCTTTGCAGCCTCAACAATACCATTCCCTCACCCACAACTGTAAAACTAGCTCTTCTGTAGTCCTAACACAAATGCTCTTTGTACCCCTGAATCGATATTTCGATGAATGCCTATAAGAGATTTTGACTTCGATGAATGCCTATAAGAGATTCTGACTTTTAATTTACATACTACTTCCCAAAAAACAGCCTCCCCTTTTCCTTTCACCTCTGGAGTGCCTGCTCTGTCTGTAACAAACTTACCTCCCTCCACGATCACTTTATCACAAATTCTTTTAATCTCCTTGCCATTACTGAAACCTGGCTTCATGAATCTGACACTGTTTCCCTCTTCCGTGGTGGCCTTCTCTAGACTCACTCTCCCAGACCCAGTGGATGGAAGGGAGGTGGAGTTGGAATCCTCCTATCCCCACAGAACACCTATTAGGTACTTCACCCACCTCCCTCTCTGGTACTCATATTGTATTTGTCTATTTTCTTCCGTTTCTCTAAGAATTCACCCCTGGTGCCCTGGACCGGTATCAACCTTCCTTGATGACTTCTCTTCCTGGCTACCCTACTTTCTCCACAATCATTCTCAGTGACTTTAACATTCCTGTTAATGCCAATACTCTTGCTACTTCTAACCTTTTTAGTCTAGCCTTCTCTTTTGACCTGAGGCAATTAATCCAGGCTTCTACCCACTCTAATGGCAACACCCTTGACCTTGTATTCTATCTATGCACTCCATGCAACCTCTCCAACAATCATCTCCCACTCTCTCATCACCATAGAGTTTCACTCTCTCCCTGTCGTCCACCTCCTCTCCCTCTAACTGCCTAACAGTTACTCATAGAAACCTTTGCCACCTCAACCCTTCTCTTCTCTACTCTGCTACTGACCACCTCCATGACAAAATCTCACCCCTGTCTTGCCTTAATATATCCACTTCTATCTACAACAGTTCATTGTCATCCTCCCTAGACAAGTTTGCCCCCTCACTACACAACCAGGCCCCGACTCCTACAACCTTGGCAAACAGATAACACCAGGAGTCTCAAAAAATGTAGCCGAATTCTTGAGCGTCTGTGGCATAAAACTAAGTCTCAGAAAGACTTCAACCTACATAAATCTGCTCTCCAGAAATACTATTCCTGCCTCCTCACTGCCAAGCAGACCTATTTCATCACTCTCATTAACACCTTCTCATCCAGTCCCCGTCAACTCTTCTCTACCATCAACTCTCTTCTTCGTCCTCCACTGCCTTCACCCATCAACTCATTCACTGCCAAGGACATTGCCATTCACTTCACAAAGATTGATACAATTCATGAGGAGATCTCTGATGTGCAGTGACCTCCACCACTTAATACTACATGCTCATAGGTACAGTCACTATTTCCTGTATTCAACCCCACTACTATATATGAGGTTGCTAAACTTTTTTCTAACGCCACAAATGCTACGGTCACCTTCTGGCTCTATCCTACACTCTCTAACTCACATCTTCAATCTCTCCCTCTCTTCCGGCATCTTCCCCAACTCTCTAAAACATGTCACCCCCATACTTAAAAAGCCCACGCTAGACACCACCAATTTTAACAACCTAGGACTCATCTCTTTACTCCCCTTTTCCTCCAAACTCATTGAACACCTGGTCTACAACCAACTGAGCGACCATCTCACTGAGAATAACCTTCTTGACCCCCTTCAGTCTGGATTCTGCCCTCAACACTCCACGGAACCTGTTCTCCTTAAACTCACAAATGATCTACTAACAGCTGAAACCAATGGAAACTATTCTGTACTCCTGTTACCCTCTGCTGCCTTTGACACAGTGGACCACTCCCTCCTCATCAAAAAACTCTATTCCTTTGGTTTTTCGCGACTGTACTCTTCATTAGTTCTCCTACCTATCCCACTGCACCTTCATTGTCACTTACAATTCTACTTCTTCTCTTTCTTTCTCCATTAGGGTTCCCCATGGTTCTGTTCTTGGACCCCTCCTATTTTCAATATACACCTCCTCCTTGGGTCAGTTGATAGCCTTCCATGGCTTTCAATGCCATTTCTATGCTGATGACACCCAAATCTCTCTACCCCTCAGCGCACTCCATCACTAATCTACTAACAGACATATCTAACTGATCATCTCCCACCTTGTCTACTTCAACTCCCTCCTCTATGGCTTATCTTTCCATAGGCTATCCCCCCTTCAGTCCATCATGAATGCTGCTGCCAGGGTCATCCACCTTACCAACCGTTCAGTGTCTGCCATCCCTCCCTGCCAGCCCCTCCACTGGCTTCCGCTCACCCAATGTATTAAATTCAAGATACTTACAACAACTTATAAAGCCATCCACAACTCGGGCCCCCAGCTACATCACTAACCTTGTCTCAAAATATCAACAAAATTGTTCTCTTCGTTCCTCCCTAGAGCTCCTGTTTTCTAGCTCCCTTGTCACCTCCTCCCATGCTTGCCAACAGGTCTTCTCCAGAGCCTCTCCATCCCCTGGAACTCCCTTCCCCATTGTGTCTATCTCCTTCTATGTCCACATTTATATGATCCCTAAAATTAATCTCTTCAGAGAGGCCTATCCTGCCCCCACCTAGCAACTGTACATGTATTTTCTCCAACAGCCCATCCCCCACAGTTATTATATTTTGTATCAATTGACCCTCCCTCTTAGATTGTAAGCTCTAACGAGCAGGGCCCTCTGATCCCTCCTGTATTAATTTGTATTGTAATTGTACTGCCTGCCCTTATGTTGTAAAGTGTTGTGTAAACCGCTGGCGCTATATATAATAATTGATCCAGGTCTGAATAAATGGGTCAGCATGAAAACCAGGCAACTAGTATTTTCAGATACAGGTCAGCAATGGCAGCCCCCCATTACTCCAAGAAAATTTTACTTTAAATTATGAAACAGACTGAGCAGCAATTACTGTATATTCAGTATATTGTGACATTGCTAAGCCCTGTCACTGTGTGAGTATAGGGAAAGGCGACAAAGGGTTCACACTAATGCTTCATGGGGCTATAGAATATTATCTGAGCAGAGACTGGATTTTCAGTTTTCTCTAGTTATGTAATCCTGGATCGGGGTCTGAAGCTTGGAGACTTAGAAGAGATTTGAAAAGGAAGAAATCTATGATTCTGTGTCCAGGGCTTACTAGAGATCTGCAGGCTGTGAGGGTATGCAGGTGTGACCATTCGTTAAAAACAAGGACCTGGCCATAGCTCAGGGCTCCTGTTAGGAGATAGATGTGTTCCATCCAGGAAACAGATCTGGTTGGTTGACAGGAGATACCCTATTGGTGCCCAGGGGGTTAGCCCATGCAGCAGAGTGCTGCAACCAAACACTGAAAGCCAGAAGAGCTTTGTGAGACAGTCTGAGGAACCATTTATAAGCCAAAGTCAAAGTTTGGAGCCTGAAAATAGAGCCAGATGGTTCGGTATTATTTTGACCGTGTCTGTTTTTGATGGTTAAGACTCCTGCATGGGGAACCTTGATGTAAGAACTTTGCTATAATTTTAAATAAAAGTGGGCCACCGAGCCCTAACACAGACTTATTGAATCGTATGGACTCACCAAAATGCATATACCATTATATATATATATATATATATATATATATATATATATATATAGCTCAAAAAATTAAAGGAACACTTTGAAAACACTTCAGATCTCAACTGGGAAAAATATTATGCTAAATATCTATACTGATACGGACTGGGTAATGTGTAAGGAACATAAGTGTACCCCTCTGTTTGATGGAAATAAAAATTATTAAACTACAGAGGCCTAAATTGAAAGACTCCCCAAAAATTAAAGTGAAAAAATGATGCAGCAGGCTAGTCCATTTTTATGAAATTTCATTGCAACAACTAATAATGGTACTCAGTAATTTTTATGGCCCCCACGTATGCATGCCTTACAATGTCGGGGCATGCTCCTAATGAGACTATGATGTCCTTGGGTATTTCTTCCCTGATCTAGACCAGAGCATCACTGAGCTACCGTAACATGATATCCCAGAGGTGTTTTATTGGATTTAGGTCAGGCGAGCATGGGGGCCATTCAATGGTATCAATTCCTTCATCTCCCAGGAACTACCTGCATACTCTCGCCACACAAGGTCGGGCATTGTCATGCACCAGGAGGAACCCAGGACCCACTGCACCAGCGAAGGGTCTGACAATGGGTCCAAGGATTTCATCCCGATACCTAATGCCAGACGGTGCCATTGTCTAACCTGTAGAGGTCTGTGAGTCCCTCCATGGATATGCCTCCACAGACCATCACTGACCCACCACCAAAACGGTCATGCTAAACGATGTTACAGGCAGCAGGACGTTCTCCACAGCTTCTCCAGACCCTTTCACGTCTCCCATGTGCTCAGGTGAACCTGCACTCATCTGTGAAAAGCACAGGGTGCCAGTGACAGACCTGCCAATTCTTGTGTTCAATAGCAAATACCAATCAAACTCTATGGTACCGGGCAGTGTGTACAGGGCCCATTAGAGGATGTCGGGCCCTCAGGACACCCTGATGAAGTCTTTCTGATTGTTTGGTCAGAAACATTCACACTAGTCACCTTCTGGAGGTTATTTTGTAGGGCTCTGGCAGTGCTCAGTCTGTTCCTCCTTGCACAAAGGAGCAGATACCAGTCCTGCTGATGGGTTAAGGACTTTCTACAGCCCTGGCCAGCTCTCCTAGAGTACCTGCTTGTCTCCTGGAATCTTCCCCATGCTCTTGAGACTGTGCTGGGAGACACAGCAAACCTTCTGGCAATGGTACGTATTGATGTGCCATCCTGGAGATGTTCGACTTCCTGTACAACCTCTGTGGGGTCCAGGTATCACTTTATGCTACCAGTAGTTACATTTTCACTAGTTTTGCATTTGGCTAGGGTCAAACAGTCAAACGATGAGTAGGGAAAAAAATGTCAGTGGCCTCCACCTGTAAAACCATTCCTGTTTGGTCTTCTCATTGTTGCCCAACTAGTGCGCCTGTTAATTTCATTAACACCAAAGCAGCTGAAACTGATTAATAACGCCCTCTGCTACTTAACGGACCAGATCACTATTTCAGGAATTTAATTGATTTGATGGCATACTCTGATTAAAAAAGTGTTCCTTTAATTTTTTTGAGCTGTGTGTATATATGTGTGTGCGCGCGCGCGCGTATATATATATGTATATATATACAGTGAGGAACAGAAGTATTTGAACACCCTGCGATTTTGCAAGTTCTCCCACTTAGAGATCATGGAGGGGTCTGAAATTCACATTGTAGGTACATTCCCACTCAGACATAATTTTAAAAAAGAATATAGGAAATCACATTGTATGATTTTTAAAGAATTTATTTGTCTTGCACTGCTGATCATAAGTATTTGAACACCTAAGGAACACCTAAGAAACAGCAAGAATTCTGGCTCTCAAAGACCTGTTACTGTGCCTTTATGCCATAAAGGTCATATATATGTATATATAATTTTGTAAAGGGAAGTGTTACTTAAATTACACTCCAACCTAATATGAAATGTTGCTTTTTAACTATCCCATTCCCCTATTGATATACAACACTAGAAGTATATATACGCATTTAAAATATTTTTCAAGGTGGGACTGGTGGTGGGTATCTAGATATACCATCCTTGACACTACATGTGTAATAAAACCGACAAATCAACAGCCATGAGTTTTCCATGAAGCAAAAATAATTGGAGTGATCAGTCAAATACCATTAATTGTTGTCAGGTCGGTTTCAGCTCAAATGGCTGCTCAAGCAAAAGAATTGACTACTCTACATTGATGGCTCACAAACCTGCATTCGCTATTGTGCTGTCACTGGTCAGGTCACACTGTACATTACCAATGCACAAAAGCGATTTCTCATTGCAGAGAGCTTTCAGTGTGAACAATTGTAGGTTTAGCTTCTTTCCAAAACTCAATATGTCATAATCTCTTCCACACTCGTTTCCTATCTTTATTTCTGCATTTTTATTGATTCCTTTCTCACTTCCTTAGCTATTTTAGTTTTCTGTCTGCCTCTGAGATTTCAGTTTGGTCATTCTTCATCTACCACCCCATCTGCTCTTCCTTTTGCCCTTGCTGTTCACTGCAGCAAATATTTAATTCATTATATTTCTGTACAGCAGTGACTTTCAAAACCAAACTCCATACAATTTTTTTTTAGTTTTGGATTTAATGAGATAGCGTTAACATTTCTACTAGTTTTTGCATTTGTTGCCTTTTTGGGGAGATTTTTTTCCCCCTGGTGCCTGTACCACTGTCACTGAGACAGGATAGCACAGAACGAAACAAAGCTTGTCAAAAGATTTAGCCTTCTTCACTTTATTAGAAATGTGTTTGTCTGTTTTTCTGTTGGTGAAATTTTCTCTCCTTTCCTGGAAAGGAAAAACAAGAACTACCTCCCCCCCCCCTTCCCTCCATTACCACCCCCATAGGGCTACAGGTAAAAATAACTGCCTTCTTTCCATTCACTTTCCTTTCATTTTTTATTCTTCCTTCCCTTCTTCTTTTGTCTTCCTTCCCATCTCCTTTCTTCCTATCTCTCCCTCTCCTTCCTTCTATCCTTCTTCTTACCCCTTTCCTCCTTTTTTTTCAATTTTCCTTCCTCTTCTATCCTTCTCACCCTTATTTTGCTTCTTTCCTATCCTTCCTTTTCATTCTTCTTCCTTTTTTCCTTTCATCATTTTCCTTCTTTCTCTTCTCCTTCCTTTCCTTACTTCATCTTTCTGCCTTTTTCTTCCTTCATTCTACTTCCTTTTTCCTTTCACTTCTTTCCTTCTCTTTACCTTCCTTCTCTCATTTTCTATCCTTCCCTCCCTTCTTATTTTGTCTTTTTTCCTGTCTCCTTTCTTCCTCTCATCCTTTTCATTTTTCCTTCCTCTTCCTTCTTCCTATCCTTGATTCCTTTTCATTCATTTTTTGCTTTCTTTATTCCTTAATTTTTCTTCCTTTATCATCCTCCCTTCCCACTTTCTCCCTCCATCCCTTCTCCCTCCATCCCTTTCTTAATTCCTACATACTTTTCCTTCTCTGTTCTCCTTTCTTCCTTACTTTCCCTACTTCCTTTCTTCATTCTCCTTTTTCCTTCATTCTTCTTCCTTTAACTTCCTTCCTTTATTCTTTCCTAAATTCCTTGCTTTTCTTTTTCCCTTTGCCTTCATTCTCTCATTTTATATCCTTTTTTCCCTTTTGTCTTTCTTCCTAACTCCTTTCTTCCTACCCCTTCCTTCTCTTTCCTCCTATCCTCATTCATTTCATTTTTCTTTCCCTTCTCCACCTTTCCTACTTCTTATTTCCTCCATGTTTCCTTATTTTCTTCTTTCCTTTGTGCTTTCCTCTTCCTTGCTTTTTCTCCCTTCTTGGCTTTTCTATCCTTTCTTTTCCTTCCCTTCCTTTTCTTTTCTTATCCCCCTTTGTTCCTTCTCCTTCCTTCCCCTCTCCTTACTCCCTTATGTTCTTCCTCCTTCCTTACAGACTTTATTGGTCCTTAGCAACAAGCAATATATTGTAGGAAGGGTGTAAGGGGGCTTGTGAATGGCTACAATTGGGTGTCAAGAGCGAAAGTCCCTACCCCACTTCCTCTTCTGCTAGAACAGTGACCCTCCTGCTTGAGGCCAGGTTCACACTGATGCGGTGCGGAATTTGCAGTGTTTTCGGTGAGAACTCCGCACTGCATCAGATCGCACCCCGTTCATGCAAACTGTTGCGGGTGTGTATGTTAACAGCACCCCAAAATCAGTCTGCAAAACGCTGTGCGATGTGCAGAATCAGATCGCATAGGTGTGAATACCCATGCGATCCAATTCTAGTGCAGACCCAAAAAAGGGTCCTGCACCTTTTTGGTGTGGATGCAGTGCAATTTGAGCCATACATAATGTATGGCTCAAATCGTACTGAACAGAATTCGTATGTGATTTGCACAGGAATGCGGTGTGGTTCCTGTAAGAATCACATGCGATATACCACACATTAGTGTGAACCTAGCCTGAGGCTTAATCCTCCGCCATCTTGTGTCCACACCAGAAACAATGTACAAACAAAGATCGGGTTGTTGTATTTTTCTGATGAAACTTGGAAGATAGCACAAACGGTCACATCACATTGACTTACTATCTGGAGTCACTTGACAGTCTATTGTAGGCCCTCAAACCCCTTGTGTATCGCATTGTATTGTTGTACTGTTTCATGTTTTGTCTCCCTTTGTAATGTACAGCGCTGAGCGAACTGTTGGTGCTATATAAATACTGTATAATAATATTGTCAATCACATTTAGTGCATGGTCCGCAGTAGTCAAATGTGAAAGCATCATGCAGCACTTTCAGTAAGCCATCTTACCTTAAACAGTCTCTCTCCACCTGGGGTCATTATCCCTACTCCAGGAAACTCTAGGCCTGGCCAACCCACCCTAGCTCCCACCTCAAGAAGGGTCAGGATGTCTATAGCTGGCTCTTTTGGCTTTTGGTCTACCTCTCCCTGGCCTCCAGCACCGTCCAGGGCCTCCACTTGCTGTCTACATCTGCCTGATGGTGGAGCCTCTGGTTTCCATGCCTCAACTGCTCCAAGACTCTTCCCAATGTGGCTTATATACAGGCACTGACTCACCCATGACATCACCACAGGAGGCCCCTAACTAAAAGGGGGATAGCACTTGATAGTGCTTTCTTTAACCACATGCCGCCCAGCCACTGTATAAATACGTTGGCAGGGCAGCACGGGCAGGCAAAACCAGGTTTTAAAACGTGTGTTTTGTAAACAGGTAGGGGGCGCGCGCGAGGCGCGCCGCCCCCCTACCTGTCCCGCCGATCACAGCCGTGATCAGTCGCCAGGTCACAGCCGGTCCTTACCGGCTATTTCCCGGCGATTGGCAGCAATCAGTGACAGAGAGCACAGCTGCAGTAGCTGTGCTTTCTGTCACTTCCCTGACAGCTCGAGGACAAGCTGATCGGGACAGAAGAGTTTCTCTCACGATCAGCCTGTCCCAATCCAGCACACATCCCTGCCCCCTAGTAAAACACTCCCCTCACACAGATAACCCTTCCCTGAAAAATAAAGTTAACCCCTTCCTCCCCAGTGCCATTAGTACAGTGTCAGTGTGTTGTTTTTTTTTTTGCATTGATCACTGTATTGGTGTCACTGGGGATGTCAGTGACCCCAAGTCAGTGCCCCCCAATGTCAGAATGTCCAACGCAGTCCCGCCATAAGTCGCTGATCGCCACCATAAGTCACTGATCGCCACCATAAGTCACTGATCGCCGCCATTATTAGTATTAAAAAAAACCTAAAAATCACAGTATCTATCCCGCCATTTGTAAACGCTATAACTTTCACGTAAACCAATTAATTTACATGTATTGTTTTTTTTGGGTTTTTTTTAGCAAAGACATGTCGCAGAATGCATTTTGGGAGAAATTTATGACTAAATTTGATTTTTAAATTTTTTTACTGGACATGTTTTATAGCAAAAAGTCCAAAATATTGTTTTTTTTTCCTCAAAATTGTCAGCCTTTTTTTTTTATAGCGCAAAAAATAAAAACCGCACAGGCGATCAAATACCACCAAAAGAAAGCTCAATTTGTGGGGAAAAAAAAAGATGTAAATTACATTTATGTACCGTATTGCATGACCGTGCAATTGTCCGTTAAACTAGCACAGCGCTGTATAGCAAAAAATGGCGTAAATTGCAGTATCTATACCATAGTTTGTAGACGCTATAACTTTCACACAAAGCAATCAATATACACTTATTGGGATTTTTTTTACCAAAAACATGGAGCAGAATACATTTTGGCCTAAATTTATGACCAACTTTGAGTTTACTATATATTTTTATTGCTGAAAGTAAAAAATATTGTTTTTCTTCAAAATTTTTGACCTTTTTTTGTTTATAACGTGAAAAATAAAAAGCGCACAGGTGATCAAATACCACCGAAAGAAATCTCTATTTGTGTGAAAAAAAGGACGTAAATTTCGTTTGGGTGCAGCTTTGCATGACTGCGCAATTATCAGTTGAATTAGTGCAGTGCCGAGTAGCAAAAAGAGGCCTGGTCATTAAGGGGGGTAAATCCTCTGGAGGTCAAGTGGTTAACCTGACACCACTCTGGAACAGAGCCATCTAGTGACAGATTAGCTAGCTACACCTGCTTACAAGGGGCAATGAGACATGCCTGACCTTTTTACCCCGGAAGACAGCTTTTTGGAAAGGTCCACAGATTGGGGATGTGAAGAATTTTCCTACAGATTACACAACATATTCTGTCTATTATTCAATGCTGTCTTTTTTAAAAGTTTGTTTTTAAATTAGGTTTACACCAGCAACTGCCTACAGACTTTCTGCGAGTTCTTTCTCCAAACTAACAAATGACAACTGTAGCATATATTTTATTTCTCTATTCATTTAAATATTTGTACAGTGAATAATTCTTTCCAGCTTCTCATCCCAGAACCTTGAAGATTTTGTCAAGGTCGAGTAACATTAGTAATGTCTACAGACCCCTTCTGACTTTATCAAAACTTTATCAAGCATCCCAGCTGCTCATTATTTCTAATCAGTGTAACAATGATTTTCAATTTGACCCATGCTCAAATGTTAACATACAGCTATGCTAACAGATTTACAGTTTTAAATGAATAAAAAAATATTTGCAGGGCTGAAATAATTGCCTTTCCTGTAGAAAATGCTGCTCTGGGTTCCTTTTAGTGCTGACTACATGACTAAAGCACCTGACTAGCTATTTGCAACCAGCATTCCTCCTGAGGTTGTTATGGGTTTCTTGAGCTATGGCTGATTGACCATCTGGTGCCACCATAGTCCTGGTCCACATGCTACTTGGCAGAACGAGCTGCATGACACCAATGATCTATATAGCTGCCGTAAGGGTGACGATCTGATGGGGCCACCATAGTCCTGGTCCCCATGCTACTTGGCAGAGCCAGCTGCATGACACCAATGATCTATATAGCTGCCCATAAGGGTGGCAGTTTTACCGCCACTGTAAGGAAGGCATTTTTCCCCACTGACCATCAATATAAGGGGCATTTCCCCAATGACCCCTGATGAATTGACTTAAGGAGGCGATCCCTGAGACCCGAAAATTATTTTAAGGGTCAAAAGGTTTAAAAAGCTGCCATAGATGCTGGGCTGTGTGATCTCAGCTTAAAAGAGAAATCAGTGTTAAAGCAAACCTGTCTTCTGCAAAGGTTATTTGACCAAATGTTTAGAGTCTTGGTCAAGTGACCAGCCCTGGTGAGAGCCTGGAGCAGTATTATCTCCACGCAAGCTTTTGCTCTTCTATTAACCTCAGTTGAGGTATACTAGCAGGACTGGTAACAAAGGTTTGTGATTTGAGTTAATATACATTAACGAAGAATTCCAGGTATAGGATCTTGAACCACAAGCTTTCATATAGGTACATTGGTCCAGCTAGGACCAATGTAACCATGCATGTGTCATACCTGTGATACCTGGAAGCCGCAAATCACTTTAATAGACACCTTTACTACAATGATCTCCACTAGCTGCCGTGTCTTGGGTGGAGCTGCTGCCTGGCTGCATTGCCAACAAAGCTGAATGGGCACTGGGCACAGACACCATTCAGAGAATGCATTGCATTGGAGATGCATGATGTCACTGCCCAGAGAAAATTCAAATGATGTCTGAACAGCGCCCATGCTGAGGGTGTTCACAAGGCAGCTGCTCAGCATGTCACCTGTAAGCTAGTGGAGATCACTGTAGAAGTGATGCCTTTAACTATGATTTCCATCTTCTAGAGCACCCTTTCTCAATCATTTTACCCTATAAGAACCCCCAAAATAATTTTCAGGTTTCAAGGAACCCTTGGAACCCTAACTGATCAATGGGAAAAATGCCTTTTACATTGGTGGCCATTTGGATGAATGCTCCCCTTCCCATGGTGGTCAAAAGGCCATCCATAAACTGTTACGAGACCCAGCATCAGTAAAATCAGTTTGTGTATGCAGTAGAACATGCTTGTTATACTCACTGTGAAATCTAAGGGGTTAATCCTCTGCATTGTGTAAAAAGGCTGTTTGATCCTGTCTTCTCTGTTCCTTCTTTTACTGTCCCCAATCCATCTGCCATAGTATGGAGCAGCAGTAGCAAGTTTGCACATGCCCTGTTTAGTGTGTATTGCCAGAGAGCTTTTTTTTTTATTTGGGAGGGTGCATGATTGGCGCAGGGCCAATCAGCCCTGTCCGGACAGAAGGTCAGGGGTCATGGAGCCTCATAGGACTGTCAGTGGAGAATGAAACCTCTTCCTACAAGATTAACCAGTGCTCTGTTGGACACTGATAGAAGTCACTGCCACATACTGCTGACAAGAAAAGATATTTAGCAATTTATATTCACTAACATAATTGCATTTCTATGTCCTGTGTACTGTGGAAGACCATATACAGTGAATGCATGGTACTGGGTTTAGTAACACTTTAAAGACAGCTAAAAAAACAATTGATGTTATGTTGCTGGCCGTATGACACTGACCCTAGGAACTCTGCATACACTAATAAGAGGTCAATCAGCCACAGCTCAGGGAACCCCTAGCAACCTCTGGAGGAACCCTGGTTGAGAATTTATGTTCTAGAGGGATCCCACAGGTATAAACATAGTTACATTGGATCCAGCTGGATCAATTTAACTATGTAAACATATCCATACCTGGAATTTTTATTTAAAGTTAAAAGTGTGATTTTAATTGCATAGTAAAGCATGTATATTTGATATTGATATTGTACCGCGCTCCAAACTATATAACTATAAGTGCTTTAAATAAATTATAAATAAATATTGTGTATCACCAATAATTCAATATTAATCTATAACCATGATGCTTAAATCCATAATTGCATAATATTTAAATCCATGATTAAAGTGAATCAAAAAATTAGTATGCACAAAAAACTTGCGTGCATGGAAAACTCATAAAAGTGAAAAAATGAAGTGAAAATAAAATATAAAAAATAAAATAAAATAAATTGAGAAAAAAGTATATATAAGTGAATAATAGTTCAATTCATACAAGTTGAGATGGTAATGTAGTTCAATCTAATCTGCGTGGTAAGTCAGTGTTCATGACATGAACCTCTCTCTCCTTCCTCCTCTCCTTTCTCCTCAATACAGCCTTATTTCAATAGGGACTTTATCCTCTAGTTGCTTGGCTTATTCCTCCATAATCGATACATACAGAGAATGGAAAAAAAGAGGAAACATAGTGTCTTATCCTGGGTAACAAATGTTTAATAAGCCTCTGATCTCCCACTCACATGGTATCAGCAAAAGTAGCGCTTTGTGTAAATATATCCAAATTCTCCTGCAAACAGCCCAGCCGGTGTGTGTGTGTTCACTCGATATACTCGCCGTTCCTCTGTGGATGCGTGATGACGTCACCGCCCCTCCCCTACGACCACCTTAGAAAAATATCAGAACTAAGATCAAATCCACTTCAAAAATGACATTCCAAGCCATTCAGTACTCCTCCTCTTGGGGCTGGTTAGAAGCCATCAAAGATGTACCCTGTAGGGAGAGCTGCCAAATAACAGGAAGTTCTCTACTCATTTGCATTACAACCTTCAGATTTCCTCCCAACGTTTGATCTTCAGAATGAGTACCACTGTCACAGTCCCAATGTAGGTCGTAGATCACCATCATTACCAGTATAGCCTATACTGGTAATGATGGTGATCTACGACCTACATTGGGACTGTGACAGTGGTACTCATTCTGAAGATCAAACGTTGGGAGGAAATCTGAAGGTTGTAATGCAAATGAGTAGAGAACTTCCTGTTATTTGGCAGCTCTCCCTACAGGGTACATCTTTGATGGCTTCTAACCAGCCCCAAGAGGAGGAGTACTGAATGGCTTGGAATGTCATTTTTGAAGTGGATTTGATCTTAGTTCTGATATTTTTCTAAGGTGGTCGTAGGGGAGGGGCGGTGACGTCATCACGCATCCACAGAGGAACGGCGAGTATATCGAGTGAACACACACACACCGGCTGGGCTGTTTGCAGGAGAATTTGGATATATTTACACAAAGCGCTACTTTTGCTGATACCATGTGAGTGGGAGATCAGAGGCTTATTAAACATTTGTTACCCAGGATAAGACACTATGTTTCCTCTTTTTTTCCATTCTCTGTATGTATCGATTATGGAGGAATAAGCCAAGCAACTAGAGGATAAAGTCCCTATTGAAATAAGGCTGTATTGAGGAGAAAGGAGAGGAGGAAGGAGAGAGAGGTTCATGTCATGAACACTGACTTACCACGCAGATTAGATTGAACTACATTACCATCTCAACTTGTATGAATTGAACTATTATTCACTTATATATACTTTTTTCTCAATTTATTTTATTTTATTTTTTATATTTTATTTTCACTTCATTTTTTCACTTTTATGAGTTTTCCATGCACGCAAGTTTTTTGTGCATACTAATTTTTTGATTCACTTTAATCATGGATTTAAATATTATGCAATTATGGATTTAAGCATCATGGTTATAGATTAATATTGAATTATTGGTGATACACAATATTTATTTATAATTTATTTAAAGCACTTATAGTTATATAGTTTGGAGCGCGGTACAATATAGATATATGAAATTCACATCCATACACCTGGAGAGGGTGTAATAAGTACCTAGCGATCTAAATATTTCAATTAAGCACGTTAATTAATTTAGTAGGGGTTCACTTTATTCAGTACTTAATATTATTTCTATACACCGTATTTATTGCTGTATAAGTAAGAAAACTTCTAGTGGCTCACAAGTATTTAATTAATTTATATTTGATATTGAGTAATACGGTACTGTGCTGCTAAGTGGAAAAATAAATAAATCACATATACGAAGTCAAAATGAATCTAATAACACTCAACCAGGTGTGATCATGACATAAATGTGTACGGTGGTGCAAAAAACATGCCTAGTGACAATGCCAGCCCAGGAAACGGCTATGAAGTGCTGGTGCTGGTGACAGGTGAATAAAAACAATAGCTTTTAGCAAAAAGTGACTCAATCCCAAAATGAACGACCAAATAAACTACATGAGTGACAATGCCAGCCGCAAAACAGCTATGAAGTGCTAGTGACACATGTGAATAGATCAAATGGTTGATAATGTAAAAAAAAATTGACTCAGTCCCAAAATAATCAATAAAAAGTAATAATGCTGGATAAGTGATTCAGTCCATAAAACACAAAAAGTGACTCAGTTCCCCCCAAAAAAGGTTAATAGTGAAAAATATTTAAATATATAAAGAAAAATTACAGTCCTAAAAATCAGAAGAAAACGCAATGAATCTTCAGTGAATGCGGTGACAAATTCAGTGCTGCAAACATATATGAACACATCCTCCACCAGCTAGCGTGCGCACTCACCTTCAAAATTTGACCCACAAGTAGTCACAAAGCCTAGAAAGCCTCAAACGATTTCCAAAAGAAAGATCCTCGATACAATCAGAGGGCCAAAGCTCATCACCCCTACCATCTTTTATTCCGGAGGGTGGTACTGCCCCCCTGAAAAATGCCGCCCTGGTCAAATGCCTAGTTTGCCTCCTGGTAAATACGCCCCTGCTTACAATGCTTCAAGCTGGACCAGTGTAGCTATGCAATTAAGATAATACCTGGAGTTCAACTGTATTCATCTATACATATGAATAAAAGATTAACTAGCCACGCTTACAAAGGGCTTCATGTATGAAGACAAGCTGTATGTGATGATCATCATAGCATCCAAACAAATTGCGCCTTTTATTCTCAGACCTGTAATGGAAAAACTGAGAATAGCTTAGACTCCAGTGGCAGTTTCTTCTTTCATGCATGTATAAACATGATTCCCATTGTTTTCGTAATGGGTGAAAAATTGTTCTGCATATGCCCACTAGCTTTGCAGTTGTGTCTGATGTTTAATTGCATTTCATTCCTCATTACCTATTATCATTATAATCCAATCCAACATCCTCTGACAACCAGTTTACATTTATTTTACCAGGTAATCTTTGGTGTCTATTGTGTCCCATTCACTTTCTCGCTGGTGGGATTTTTCTTTCCTATTACTTCATTACTCACCTCTGTCTGCTCATTTAATCTCTTGCTTTCCATTCAATCACTCTTTCCACTTTCATTGTCCCTTGATTACCGTCGCTTTCTGAAATCAATTAAAAATTTTCTTATGTCCATATCGTCCCTGGGGGTGAAATATATTGAACAGCTGAAGATGAAAAATGTTACAAATTAGTCGCACAAAAAATGTCATCCAGAGAGTGCCAAAGATTAATATATTTGAAAGGGTGTGCTGGGAGGATTTTTCCTATTCCAAGCTGATATATTGGTCTGAGACAGGTAGATCTATTATGTGAAGATGACCTGAGCTAAATCAGATCAGATAAGATTTGGATCACGCCAATTCAGACCACCAACTAGACAGCTGAACTGGATCTTTGAGGCAAAATCTATAAGCATTTTGAAGGTTCTAAAAGGCCTGTGATGTCCATATCCTTAAAGGGAATGGAATAATGTGGTCTGAATGTTGCATGGGACATTTGGGTCAATGCCCAAATGTTTTTTTTTTACAGACTCTCATGGTGCCCAGTGGCAGGTGATTCCTGAAGCCCAAAGTCTAAGCAACAATTGGTCTTCACCAGAGCTCCTGAATATGGCAAGAAAACTGGGACCGCTAGAGACCCTAGTAGTCCTGGCTGCAAACTGTTGTCAGGATGCAGCCTGAGGTTCATCCAACCAAGGGGATAGCAGGAACAGAACATATATAGTATGTAGACTGCACAATTGGCAGGAGTCAAGAGAATAGTCAGGCCCAGGCAGGGGTATTGGCAGACAGAGGCCCAGGAAGTGGTCAATGTAGGTGGAAATCAAGGGTAATCGGGCAATCAGGGTTAGCAATATTTAAGCTATCTCTTGGGTAGGTGTATAGCTCTTTTTTAACAAGAGGTAACTGGTGAGAAGACACAGCAATAGACAATTCAAAAACCCGAGTTTAAATACTCTTTTGGTCAGAGAGCACGCATGGTTTCATTGAACTTTGGAAGTCCTTGCAGAGATTCTGTGATTACCATTGAAAATACTTGCAGGGATTCTGCAAGTGTCATTGGAAGTCCTGGCAGGGATTCTGGAACACAGAGTCTTTTATACCTGGTGGCCAGGGACTTTAGCATGTGTTAAAGTGGACATAGGATCAGGTACATCTCTTTCCATTTGAAACAAATACAGTAATGTACAACTGTAACATTTACAGGTATTTATTATCTTTCATAGAGACCACCTGACTGCCTTTTCTGCTATTCACAATAAAAAGTATGAAGCCATCTTTGTTCAGGCATTAGTACAGGAAGTAGATACTGGCCCTGGATAAGATGTTGGCCCAGAGCTGATCATGAAATCATGAAAATCCATTTATATTTGCAGTCCTTGGCTGACACAGATTAGCCCCCTGTTGTTGTCTGTCACCTTCTGACTTGCAATGCTGCAGTCTGAAGAAATGTTTCCTTCACCTGTAAGAGAATATTGGCATCATCTCAGCCTAGACAGTCATCTGGCTGGAACACATCTTTCTTATGATAAATGGAGTTTTCTTTCTAATTAACCATTGTTGTACTGTATATTGTATTAAATCAAAAATGAAGGAATGCAGCCTTTTAAATTTATGGAAAGGTCTCCTTTAAATGCATCCTAAATGCTTTCTGTGGCTTCTGTGTGAATAAAGCATTTTTTTTTTTTTTTTTTTAAGGATAAGTTCACCTTTTTACAGAAAAATAATAAATGCACATTTTTTGGCAGGTGAAGTGTGCAGGTAAAAATGTGTGCATTAAGCCCTCATGCACACTTGACGTTTTTACAGCGGCTGTTTTTGGCTTTTGATGTTTTTTTCTACAGCCAGTAAACCCCCCAGCATGTTATCCTATGTGTCCATGCACACAGACTGTAATCAACATTTCTTTGGCTGGAAAACCCCCCACAGGACTAGTGGGTTTCTAAAGGAGTTTTTAGAGGAGCTATAAAAACGCTCTAATGCTGAAAAACGTGTCAAAACACAGTAAAACTCCACAAACCGGCTTTTAAACTCTAAAAAATGCAAATCCAGAAAAAAGAGAAAATGCAGCTGATCACGGCCAAAGGCCACTAAACGCTAATGCAAAAACGACTAAAAAAGCTGAAAAACTCACGTTTTAACGTGACTTTACACAGCTAACATTACCAGCATTATCAAAACGTCCCGTGTACATGGAGCCTTATTGTTTTTTGTTTCTGGAGCCTCCAAAGCATTGCACCAGCGATCAGTGATTGCGCTGGTGCCATGCGAGGCTCTTGCAAACCTGTCAGTATATTTACTTGTCAGTACGAGATGTACAGGCAAGCAAATATACTGACAGGAAGAATCAATGAACTACCACGGTGCTCCACAGAGCCTTGGTACTTCATTGTGAACTACAAGCCAACAGCCGCCAAGGCTGTCGGGACTTGTAGTTCATTCATTCACAGATCACTTTGAATGAATGACGAGGTCGGGCAGACAGAGCCCTGCACAACTGAATTTTAAAAAAAACTGATAGCTAGCGGGGAGGAGAAGATCCCCCTCTAGCTGTGACAATGGGGATCAGGGAAGAGTCCATACATAAAATGTTACGCCCTGAATATTGGTGCAACATGTAACATGTTACGGAAGGTGAAGTTATCCTTTAAGGGATGATGTTCTCTATAACAGTGTTTCTTTACCTTTTTTTTTGTCAACACTGTAAAATTATTCACAATCCTGAGGCACCCCATTCTAAAATGTAAAAAACAAAATGAGTAGTTTTACATAATAGCAATGAGACAGCACACACCCACCACACCCTAATACAATACCCAACCAAGTCACTTAACAATCCTTCCCCTGAAGGAAGACCAAATAATATAGCAGACTTGAATAAATAAAGTCAAATCAAAGTCCAAAATACTTGAAACAAATCCAAAAGGCTCGGATCCTCAAAAGAGTCGATGGATTCCAGGTATTCTTCATATACCTCAAACAGAGTAAAGCCTCAACATAGTGTGTTATCTTAAGATCTCATAAATGTGCCACACGTGTTGCATGCAAAGACTTGAGTGCCACAACAATCGTGAAGAAATAAAACTAAATAAAATAAATACAAATCCACTGCACACAATAAAGTAAGAGTGCATAATTACCCTAAGGTAAATAAAACCAGCATAGAATCCATAGTAGGAATGGAACTTCATCCAAATGACCTCTGAATACTTCCCACAGACCTCATAAACAGACCAAGGGTCCGTATTTGAATCAAATAGGACACAATTTTATTGTAGCAACTTACATAAAGAAAAGATGAAATCAGCATTCATACTGAGAGGAATGTACACAGCATCAGCACTCGGCGGTAGCTCCAAAGCAATGGACGTTCACATCTGAGAGAGAGTCTTAGACCACCTCCGATGGTGGTAGATGGAAGTCCCGAGGATAGGAACAGCCGCGTGTACCAGAACCCAAAATGGCCACTGAAGCACTTCCGGAAAACGTCAGTGCGTCACCACGTCACGTGCCCCGGACGCATTTCGTCACATCCGGACTTTCGTCACGTGTGCAGTGGATTTGTATTTATTTTTATTTAGTTTTATTTCTTCACGATTGTTGTGGCACTCAAGTCTTTGCATGCAACACGTGTGGCACATTTATGAGATCTTAAGATAACACACTATGTTGATGGATTCCAGATATTCTTCATATACCTCAAACAGAATAAAGCCTCATCGACTCTTTTGAGGATCCAAGCCTTTTGGATTTGTTTCAAGTATTTTGGACTCTATTTTGGACTTTGATTTGACTTTATTTATTCAAGTCTGCTATATTAATTATTGAGTAGTTTTACATATCGCAGCAATGTCCAGACACATAGGACACTCAAAGTTATTCTTCCAAAGCAAATACACCTTTGCACCCTGATGCTGACTAGGATTCCAGTGTTTCTCTTCTCACTCAGCTAATGTGATCCCAGTGCTGATGGAGAAGTGAATGGAAGGGCAAACAGGGGTGCTGTGCAGGTGCCCAACGTCCTCTTTATCAACCCTATGGTTTTTAGAATGCTGGTGGCTAGAAGGTTGTAATGGTGCACAAAGAAAAACTGTGGCTCTGCAGCTTTGTGTAACTAAAAGGCAGGCTTGGTCCAACCGCTGGCTTGCATACAATTTTTGGGCAATATTTAGGCATTTTGCCTGAAGAAACCTGAAAGCACCCCAGTGTGCCCAGGCCTTGAAAAAGGCTGCTCTACAAATACTAATCTGTGCCTTCTAGAAAGACTTACTTAAACAAAATCTGTAAAGAGAACAATCCACTGCAGGAGATCATGACAGTGTAACAAGCCTTGACAAATGCAGATTGTGGAGAATGTAAAACTGTACAATTTCTTCCTCATATAGTGCCCACCTACAACCGAGTGTCTTGTTTGAAGTTTACTGCTCCAAGCTCAGAAAAGTACATGAACGTCTTTGGGGTAGAGTTGCATGTTTTTGGTCCCTATAGACTTTTATAGGACACATGAAAACATGTATTATTTGTGTAATTGTTTAATTGTGTAATTCTTTATTGTACATCACGGGATATAATCATAACTATGTGGGTTATGTGCCAACTATAGGTGAATGGACACTGGCAGATCAATCAAACAGAAGTCCTCCCCTATATAAACCCTCCCATACAGGAAGAACCTTAGTTTTTTCATCGGTAGCTTGAAGTTCACTGAAATGGAGCTCTCATAGAGTGAATCAAGAGACTTAGTATTGGATCCATTCAGAAAGCTGGACACTAAAATAGATGGTACACGACCCAGTTGAAGAGTAGAAAATTCATTGATTGCCTGTAATGCATCCTTACAGGGCTGAACCCTGTGTAATGGAACCCTGTTCAGTGAGTGTTTGTTCTTACCAAGGTGCTCTCCAGCAGGGTACTTTGCATGTCCAGGGGAGTGGACCCCACCAGATGTAAGGAGGACTGAGTCCTTGAAGGTCTTTTATGATGCAACCCGCCGTGGTGGGTAAAGGATGGACTCCTGTTATGATTCACAATCCTTCAGTGGGAATGGTAAGTTCACATCTGCAGTGTTTCTTTTGAAAAAAAAAAAAAATCGAACTGTTCATTTTACCGGTGGCCACTGAGGGCATTGTGCTGTTTAGTCTGGCTAGACTGTGCTCTGTATGCCTCAGAAGTATTGGGCTGCAGTTTCCTCCTCCAACCACTAGAGGGTGCTGTTTTTTGGCACATCAGGCCACTATGTATACCCTGCTCTTGTGCAGTGGTGGCCTAAAGTAGAAGGGTGGCCATTTTGCTTATGGTTGAAGTCACATGTGGGCTGAAGGTTCAAGGAGGCTCCTGAGAGGCAGCAGGGACACAAAGCAGTCATGTCTGCCTACGGCCACGCCCTATGCATTACATCACGCTCACATGACTTCTTCAGGGTTAAGACAGAAGGCAGAGGGGGAGTCCTTATATAGTGTGTATAATTCCAATCTATTGGTGGCCATTTTGTTGAAATCCTTATAGTTAACGTTACCGGCGGCCACTTTCTATTGGTCTCAACATATATTTGAATATAACGGCAGCCATTTGATAGTAGTCCCCAATAAAGCGTATACACATAATCAGAGTGTGAAACCCCTAGCGGCCATTAACCTGAAGCACATTAATGCAATAATAACTACTACTATAAATATGGGTATAATAGATATATACACAATAATCCTGATATTAAAATTAAAGACAAATACATAAGAATCCTAATTAGAGGCCATTATGTGAAAATCATATTAAATGATGAATGGAATCTAGTATACAGCAGTCAATAACCCAGGTTCCTGCTATCTTAGAATATGATTGACTGCATTTTTTTTTTTAACGACTAAGGTGCATGAATATATGCAAAAGAAATAATGGAACTAAACTACTATGCTGAGTCAATGTGGATATTAAATAAAAAATCACTAATAAAACAATTTAGATCAAACTCGACATTCAAGCCACTTGGGGTCAATGTATCCAGGGTATTATTATTATTATTCAGGATTTATATAGCGCCAACAGTTTGCTCAGCACTTTACAATATAACGGGAGACAATACAGTTCAATACAAGGCTAGGAGGGCTCTGCTCCTTGGAGCTTACAATCTAAGGAGGGGCTAGTGGTACAATGGGTAATAACTGTGGGGGATGGACTGATAGAAGGAATAGAAGATTCCATTATTAGCTGAAGGCAGGATAGGTTTCCCTGAAGAGATGGGTTTTCAGAGATCGCTAAAATTGAGAAGAGTAGGCAATAGTCTGATAAATTGGGGTAGAGCATTCCAGAGGATGGGGGAGGCTCTGGAGAAGTCCTGGGGTCGAGCAAGGGAGGAGGAGAAAAGGGAGCTAGAGAGTAGGAGGTCGTGCGAGGAACGGAGAGTAAGGTTTTAGTGATATTTGGAGACAATATTGGTGATGTAATTTGGGGCAGAGTTATCAATGGCTTTATGTTATTGTTAATGTTTTGAATTTTATTCATTGGGCAATGGGAAGCCAGTGGAGGTCTTGGCAGAGAGGGGTGGCAGATACAGAACGGTTAGTAAGATGGAGTCTGGCAGCAGCATTCATGATAGACTGAAGAGGGGATAGCCTGCGATTAGGTAGGCCAATGAGGAGGACTAGAGATGAGCGAAGAAATGAAAAATTCGATTCGACTGATTCGGCGAATTCGTGGACAATATTCGATTCGAGTCGAATAAATTCGCTGTGAATTTAACTTAAAAAAGGGTGTTTCTAGGCTTCAGAGAGACTTAATATTAGTGCAGAACACTGTACCTTTAATTTAAATGCCCTTGGAGTCTGCTGGGGAAGAGAAATAATACTGTCAGTCAGTATGACATGCAGATGAGTGCCGTCGATCTTAGAATCACCGCACACTTCACTCATTTGGGCAGTCACGGGGCCAAAACCAGAGTGTGGAGCCACAGTGTGGCGGTGGAGGCAGCAGCAATGGGAGGCCATACAGCACCCTATGACAAAAATGGAAACCACCAGCAGTGTGAGGAGACCTGAAAGTGGCACATGGCAGAGTGTGGCGATAGAGACAGCAGCAATGGGAGGCCGTACAGGGACCCATGACACACTCTGGACCTGGCAGCAGCATGAGGAGGCGGTACAGGGGCCCATGACAGATTACGGGCCTGGCAGCAGCATGAGGAGTCGGTACAGGGGCCCATGGCAGATTACGGGCCTGGCAGCAGCAATGGGAGGCCGTACAGGGACCCATGACACACTCTGGACCTGGCAGCAGCATGGGGAGGCGGTACAGGGGCCCATGACAGATTACGGGCCTGGCAGCAGCATGAGGAGTCGGTACGGGGGCCCATGACACACTCTGGACCTGGCAGCAGCATGAGGAGGCGGTACAGGGGCGCATGACAGATTACGAGCCTGGCAGCAGCAACTTGGACAGGAGGACGTTCAGCTTCTGCACCGTCGGGTGCGTGCTCGCAAACTGTTGTCTCTTGGAAACGGATTCCAAGAAAGACTGCTGACGGAATCCGTGAAGAGGAGTAGCAGGAGAAGGAGCATCTGAACGAGCGGAATATGCCAACAAGCGACAACAGTGGCCCATGACAGATTACGGGCCTGGCAGCAGCATGAGGAGTCGGTACGGGGGCCCATGGCAGATTACGGGCCTGGCAGCAGCTATGGGAGGCCCGTAATCTGCCAGCACCCTATGACAAAAAATGGAACCCACCAGCAGTGTGAGGAGACCTGAAAGTGGCACATGGCAGAGTGTGGCGATGGAGACAGCAGCAATGGGAGGCCGTACAGGGACCCATGAGAGACTCTGGACCTGGCAGCAGCATGAGGAGGCGGTATAGGGGCCCATGGCAGATTAGGGGCCTGGCAGCAGCTATGGGAGGCCCGTAATCTGCCAGCACCCTATGACAAAAAATGGAACACACCAGCAGTGTGAGGAGACCTGAAAGTGGCACATGGCAGAGTGTGGCGATGGAGGCAGCAGCAATGGGAGGCCGTACAGGGACCCATGAGAGACTCTGGACTTGGCAGCAGCATGAGGAGGCGGTATAGGGGCCCATGGCAGATTAGGGGCCTGGCAGCAGCTATGGGAGGCCCGTAATCTGCCAGCACCCTATGACAAAAAATGGAACACACCAGCAGTGTGAGGAGACCTGAAAGTGGCACATGTTTGGGGCATGATTCATGGCGGATTTAGTCAGTTGTGTCAGGAACTGGTGGTTTGAAATCCAGACTAATCCACGCCTGATTCATTTTCACAAACGTGAGTCTCTCCACACTTTGGGTGGACAGTCGTGTCCTCCGCGGAGTTGCAATACCTCCTGCCGCACTAAACACGCGCTCCGATGCCACGCTACTGGCCGGGCATGACAGCCTTTCAAGGGCAAATTCAGCTAGTTGGGGCCAAAGGTCAAGTTTCGTTGCCCAGTAGTCAAGGGGATTGTCTACCTCGGTTGGCAGGGTGCTGTCCAAGTAGGCCTAAGCCTGTTGTTTGAGGTCCTGCTCCAGGTCCACCTGATGCTGCTGCTGCTGCTGCGGCTGGTTAGTAGTTTCCTCACTGCGCTGGTGAAGAAAGCTACTCATCATCGACTGCAGACTGAGGCAGCCGCTGCTGGTGGAGCTGCCACTGCTCCTACCACCCCACCCCTCCCCTGCTGCCATGGCAGCGGAACACGAGCGCACAGGGCCCACAGTGTCTGAGGATGGACGTTGGCGCAGACAGGCAGAGACCAGCTGACTACATAGGTGTTTTTTATAGTACGTTATTTTGGCCTCCCTCTCAGCAGGTGTGAAAAAGGCCACCATTTTTGAACGGTAGCGAGGGTCCAACAAGGTGGACAGCCAAAAGTCATCCCTCTGTCTGATGGTTATTATTCGGCTGTCGCTACGCAAGCAACCGAGCATGCTATGGGCCATTTGTGCCAAGGAATGCGAGGGACTCCCTGCCTCCATCTCCACAGCATACTGCCACGGTGCGTCTAGGTCCTCTGTCTCCTCTTCCTCCTCCTCTACCAGATGCTCCTGCTCCTCCACTCCTGTCCGCTGAGTGGAAAAACCACCCATTTCACTCAATAATTCCTGAGCACCAATGTCCTCCTCTACCTCCTCCTCTTCTTCCAGTCCTGCCCCCACAGGGGCCATGTGGCGTTGAGATCTGTGCGCCACGTCTACCGCACCCTGACCAGCCATTGTTAACAGCATTTGTTCCAGGACGTGCAACAGAGGAATGACGTCGTTCATCCCATAGTCCTGCCGACTCACGAATAGCGTGGCCTCCTCAAAGGGCCTGAGCAAGCGCAGGTGTCACGCATGAGCTGCCAATGGCTGACATCTAAGTTACACAGGGAGTACCTTTATCTGCTTTTAACATCAGGAAATCTGTGATGGCCTTTTGCTGTTCGTAAAGGCGGTCTAACATATGTAGGGTTGAATTCCACCTTGTTGCAACGTCACAGCATGAGGAGTCGGTATAGGGGCCCATGGCAGATTAGGGGCCTGGCAGCAGTTATGGGAGGCCCATAATCTGCCAGCACCCTATGACAAAAAATGGAACACACCAGCAGTGTGAGGAGACCTGAAAGTGGCACATGGCAGAGTGTGGCGATGGAGACAGCAGCAATGGGAGGCCGTACAGGGACCCATGAGAGACTCTGGACCTGGCAGCAGCATGAGGAGGCGGTATATAGGGGCCTACGGCAGATTAGGGGCCTGGCAGCAGCTATAGGAGGCCCGTAATCTGCCAGCACCCTATGTCAAAAAATTCAACACACCAGCAGTGTGTGAGGAGACCTGAAAGTGGCACATGGCAGAGTGTGGCGATGGAGACAGCAGCAATGGGAGGCCGTACAGGGACCCATGACAGACTCTGGACTTGGCAGCAGCATGAGGAGGCGGTATATAGGGGCTTATGGCAGATTAGGGGCCTGGCAGCAGCTATAGGAGGCCCGTAATCTGCCAGCACCCTATGTCAAAAAATTCAACACACCAGCAGTGTGAGGAGACCTGAAAGTGGCACATGGCAGAGTGTGGCGATGGAGACAGCAGCAATGGGAGGCCGTACAGGGACCCATGACAGACTCTGAACTTGGCAGCAGCATGAGGAGGCGGTATATAGGGGCCCATGGCAGATTAGGGGCCTGGCAGCAGCTATAGGAGGCCCGTAATCTGCCAGCACCCTATGTCAAAAAATTCAACACACCAGCAGTGTGAGGAGACCTGAAAGTGGCACATGGCAGAGTGTGGCGATGGAGACAGCAGCAATGGGAGGCCGTACAGGGACCCATGACAGACTCTGGACTTGGCAGCAGCATGAGGAGGCGGTATATAGGGGCCCATGGCAGATTAGGGGCCTGGCAGCAGCTATGTGAGGCCCGTTATCTTGCAGCACCCTATGTCAAAAAATTTAACACACCAGCAGTGTGAAGAGACCTGAAAGTGGCACATGGCAGCAGAGTGTGGCGATGGAGACAGCAGCAATGGGAGGCCGTACAGGGACCCATGAGAGACTCTGGACCTGGCAGCAGCAGGAGGAGGTGGTATATAGGGGCCCATGGCAGATTAGGGGCCTGGCAGCAGCTATGTGAGGCCCGTAATCTGCCTGCACCCTATGTCAAAAAATTTAACACACCAGCAGTGTGAAGAGACCTGAAAGTGGCACATGGCAGCAGAGTGTGGCGATGGAGACAGCAGCAATGGGAGGCCGTACAGGGACCATGACAGACTCTGGACTTGGCAGCAGCATGAGGAGGCGGTATATAGGGGCCCATGGCAGATTAGGGGCCTGGCAGCAGCTATGTGAGGCCCGTAATCTGCCTGCACCCTATGTCAAAAAATTAAACACACCAGCAGTGTGAAGAGACCTGAAAGTGGCACATGGCATGAGAGACTCTGGACCTGGCAGCAGCAGGAGGAGGCGGTATAGGGGCCCATGGCTGATTAGGGGCCTGGCAGCAGCTATGTGAGGCCCGTTATCTTGCAGCACCCTATGTCAAAAAATTTAACACACCAGCAGTGTGAAGAGACCTGAAAGTGGCACATGGCAGCAGAGTGTGGCGATGGAGACAGCAGCAATGGGAGGCCGTACAGGGACCCATGAGAGACTCTGGACCTGGCAGCAGCAGGAGGAGGTGGTATATAGGGGCCCATGGCAGATTAGGGGCCTGGCAGCAGCTATGTGAGGCCCGTAATCTGCCTGCACCCTATGTCAAAAAATTTAACACACCAGCAGTGTGAAGAGACCTGAAAGTGGCACATGGCAGCAGAGTGTGGCGATGGAGACAGCAGCAATGGGAGGCCGTACAGGGACCATGACAGACTCTGGACTTGGCAGCAGCATGAGGAGGCGGTATATAGGGGCCTATGGCAGATTAGGGGCCTGGCAGCAGCTATGTGAGGCCCGTAATCTGCCTGCACCCTATGTCAAAAAATTTAACACACCAGCAGTGTGAAGAGACCTGAAAGTGGCACATGGCAGCAGAGTGTGGCGATGGAGACAGCAGCAATGGGAGGCCGTACAGGGACCATGACAGACTCTGGACTTGGCAGCAGCATGAGGAGGCGGTATATAGGGGCCCATGGCAGATTAGGGGCCTGGCAGCAGCTATGTGAGGCCCGTAATCTGCCTGCACCCTATGTCAAAAAATTAAACACACCAGCAGTGTGAAGAGACCTGAAAGTGGCACATGGCAGCAGAGTGTGGCGATGGAGACAGCAGCAATGGGAGGCCGTACAGGGACCATGACAGACTCTGGACTTGGCAGCAGCATGAGGAGGCGGTATATAGGGGCCCATGGCAGATTAGGGGCCTGGCAGCAGCTATGTGAGGCCCGTAATCTGCCTGCACCCTATGTCAAAAAATTTAACACACCAGCAGTGTGAAGAGACCTGAAAGTGGCACATGGCAGCAGAGTGTGGCGATGGAGACAGCAGCAATGGGAGGCCGTACAGGGACCATGACAGACTCTGGACTTGGCAGCAGCATGAGGAGGCGGTATATAGGGGCCCATGGCAGATTAGGGGCCTGGCAGCAGCTATGTGAGGCCCGTAATCTGCCTGCACCCTATGTCAAAAAATTTAACACACCAGCAGTGTGAAGAGACCTGAAAGTGGCACATGGCAGCAGAGTGTGGCGATGGAGACAGCAGCAATGGGAGGCCGTACAGGGACCATGACAGACTCTGGACTTGGCAGCAGCATGAGGAGGCGGTATATAGGGGCCTATGGCAGATTAGGGGCCTGGCAGCAGCTATGTGAGGCCCGTAATCTGCCTGCACCCTATGTCAAAAAATTTAACACACCAGCAGTGTGAAGAGACCTGAAAGTGGCACATGGCAGCAGAGTGTGGCGATGGAGACAGCAGCAATGGGAGGCCGTACAGGGACCATGACAGACTCTGGACTTGGCAGCAGCATGAGGAGGCGGTATATAGGGGCCCATGGCAGATTAGGGGCCTGGCAGCAGCTATGTGAGGCCCGTAATCTGCCTGCACCCTATGTCAAAAAATTAAACACACCAGCAGTGTGAAGAGACCTGAAAGTGGCACATGGCATGAGAGACTCTGGACCTGGCAGCAGCAGGAGGAGGCGGTATAGGGGCCCATGGCTGATTAGGGGCCTGGCAGCAGCTATGTGAGGCCCGTTATCTTGCAGCACCCTATGTCAAAAAATTTAACACACCAGCAGTGTGAAGAGACCTGAAAGTGGCACATGGCAGCAGAGTGTGGCGATGGAGACAGCAGCAATGGGAGGCCGTACAGGGACCCATGAGAGACTCTGGACCTGGCAGCAGCAGGAGGAGGTGGTATATAGGGGCCCATGGCAGATTAGGGGCCTGGCAGCAGCTATGTGAGGCCCGTAATCTGCCTGCACCCTATGTCAAAAAATTTAACACACCAGCAGTGTGAAGAGACCTGAAAGTGGCACATGGCAGCAGAGTGTGGCGATGGAGACAGCAGCAATGGGAGGCCGTACAGGGACCATGACAGACTCTGGACTTGGCAGCAGCATGAGGAGGCGGTATATAGGGGCCCATGGCAGATTAGGGGCCTGGCAGCAGCTATGTGAGGCCCGTAATCTGCCTGCACCCTATGTCAAAAAATTAAACACACCAGCAGTGTGAAGAGACCTGAAAGTGGCACATGGCATGAGAGACTCTGGACCTGGCAGCAGCAGGAGGAGGCGGTATAGGGGCCCATGGCTGATTAGGGGCCTGGCAGCAGCTATGTGAGGCCCGTTATCTTGCAGCACCCTATGTCAAAAAATTTAACACACCAGCAGTGTGAAGAGACCTGAAAGTGGCACATGGCAGCAGAGTGTGGCGATGGAGACAGCAGCAATGGGAGGCCGTACAGGGACCCATGAGAGACTCTGGACCTGGCAGCAGCAGGAGGAGGTGGTATATAGGGGCCCATGGCAGATTAGGGGCCTGGCAGCAGCTATGTGAGGCCCGTAATCTGCCTGCACCCTATGTCAAAAAATTTAACACACCAGCAGTGTGAAGAGACCTGAAAGTGGCACATGGCAGCAGAGTGTGGCGATGGAGACAGCAGCAATGGGAGGCCGTACAGGGACCATGACAGACTCTGGACTTGGCAGCAGCATGAGGAGGCGGTATATAGGGGCCTATGGCAGATTAGGGGCCTGGCAGCAGCTATGTGAGGCCCGTAATCTGCCTGCACCCTATGTCAAAAAATTTAACACACCAGCAGTGTGAAGAGACCTGAAAGTGGCACATGGCAGCAGAGTGTGGCGATGGAGACAGCAGCAATGGGAGGCCGTACAGGGACCATGACAGACTCTGGACTTGGCAGCAGCATGAGGAGGCGGTATATAGGGGCCCATGGCAGATTAGGGGCCTGGCAGCAGCTATGTGAGGCCCGTAATCTGCCTGCACCCTATGTCAAAAAATTAAACACACCAGCAGTGTGAAGAGACCTGAAAGTGGCACATGGCAGCAGAGTGTGGCGATGGAGACAGCAGCAATGGGAGGCCGTACAGGGACCATGACAGACTCTGGACTTGGCAGCAGCATGAGGAGGCGGTATATAGGGGCCCATGGCAGATTAGGGGCCTGGCAGCAGCTATGTGAGGCCCGTAATCTGCCTGCACCCTATGTCAAAAAATTTAACACACCAGCAGTGTGAAGAGACCTGAAAGTGGCACATGGCAGCAGAGTGTGGCGATGGAGACAGCAGCAATGGGAGGCCGTACAGGGACCATGACAGACTCTGGACTTGGCAGCAGCATGAGGAGGCGGTATATAGGGGCCCATGGCAGATTAGGGGCCTGGCAGCAGCTATGTGAGGCCCGTAATCTGCCTGCACCCTATGTCAAAAAATTTAACACACCAGCAGTGTGAAGAGACCTGAAAGTGGCACATGGCAGCAGAGTGTGGCGATGGAGACAGCAGCAATGGGAGGCCGTACAGGGACCATGACAGACTCTGGACTTGGCAGCAGCATGAGGAGGCGGTATATAGGGGCCTATGGCAGATTAGGGGCCTGGCAGCAGCTATGTGAGGCCCGTAATCTGCCTGCACCCTATGTCAAAAAATTTAACACACCAGCAGTGTGAAGAGACCTGAAAGTGGCACATGGCAGCAGAGTGTGGCGATGGAGACAGCAGCAATGGGAGGCCGTACAGGGACCATGACAGACTCTGGACTTGGCAGCAGCATGAGGAGGCGGTATATAGGGGCCCATGGCAGATTAGGGGCCTGGCAGCAGCTATGTGAGGCCCGTAATCTGCCTGCACCCTATGTCAAAAAATTAAACACACCAGCAGTGTGAAGAGACCTGAAAGTGGCACATGGCAGCAGAGTGTGGCGATGGAGACAGCAGCAATGGGAGGCCGTACAGGGACCATGACAGACTCTGGACTTGGCAGCAGCATGAGGAGGCGGTATATAGGGGCCCATGGCAGATTAGGGGCCTGGCAGCAGCTATGTGAGGCCCGTAATCTGCCTGCACCCTATGTCAAAAAATTTAACACACCAGCAGTGTGAAGAGACCTGAAAGTGGCACATGGCAGCAGAGTGTGGCGATGGAGACAGCAGCAATGGGAGGCCGTACAGGGACCATGACAGACTCTGGACTTGGCAGCAGCATGAGGAGGCGGTATATAGGGGCCCATGGCAGATTAGGGGCCTGGCAGCAGCTATGTGAGGCCCGTAATCTGCCTGCACCCTATGTCAAAAAATTTAACACACCAGCAGTGTGAAGAGACCTGAAAGTGGCACATGGCAGCAGAGTGTGGCGATGGAGACAGCAGCAATGGGAGGCCGTACAGGGACCATGACAGACTCTGGACTTGGCAGCAGCATGAGGAGGCGGTATATAGGGGCCTATGGCAGATTAGGGGCCTGGCAGCAGCTATGTGAGGCCCGTAATCTGCCTGCACCCTATGTCAAAAAATTTAACACACCAGCAGTGTGAAGAGACCTGAAAGTGGCACATGGCAGCAGAGTGTGGCGATGGAGACAGCAGCAATGGGAGGCCGTACAGGGACCATGACAGACTCTGGACTTGGCAGCAGCATGAGGAGGCGGTATATAGGGGCCCATGGCAGATTAGGGGCCTGGCAGCAGCTATGTGAGGCCCGTAATCTGCCTGCACCCTATGTCAAAAAATTAAACACACCAGCAGTGTGAAGAGACCTGAAAGTGGCACATGGCATGAGAGACTCTGGACCTGGCAGCAGCAGGAGGAGGCGGTATAGGGGCCCATGGCTGATTAGGGGCCTGGCAGCAGCTATGTGAGGCCCGTTATCTTGCAGCACCCTATGTCAAAAAATTTAACACACCAGCAGTGTGAAGAGACCTGAAAGTGGCACATGGCAGCAGAGTGTGGCGATGGAGACAGCAGCAATGGGAGGCCGTACAGGGACCATGACAGACTCTGGACTTGGCAGCAGCATGAGGAGGCGGTATATAGGGGCCCATGGCAGATTAGGGGCCTGGCAGCAGCTATGTGAGGCCCGTAATCTGCCTGCACCCTATGTCAAAAAATTTAACACACCAGCAGTGTGAAGAGACCTGAAAGTGGCACATGGCAGCAGAGTGTGGCGATGGAGACAGCAGCAATGGGAGGCCGTACAGGGACCATGACAGACTCTGGACTTGGCAGCAGCATGAGGAGGCGGTATATAGGGGCCCATGGCAGATTAGGGGCCTGGCAGCAGCTATGTGAGGCCCGTAATCTGCCTGCACCCTATGTCAAAAAATTTAACACACCAGCAGTGTGAAGAGACCTGAAAGTGGCACATGGCAGCAGAGTGTGGCGATGGAGACAGCAGCAATGGGAGGCCGTACAGGGACCATGACAGACTCTGGACTTGGCAGCAGCATGAGGAGGCGGTATATAGGGGCCCATGGCAGATTAGGGGCCTGGCAGCAGCTATGTGAGGCCCGTAATCTGCCTGCACCCTATGTCAAAAAATTAAACACACCAGCAGTGTGAAGAGACCTGAAAGTGGCACATGGCAGCAGAGTGTGGCGATGGAGACAGCAGCAATGGGAGGCCGTACAGGGACCATGACAGACTCTGGACTTGGCAGCAGCATGAGGAGGCGGTATATAGGGGCCCATGGCAGATTAGGGGCCTGGCAGCAGCTATGTGAGGCCCGTAATCTGCCTGCACCCTATGTCAAAAAATTTAACACACCAGCAGTGTGAAGAGACCTGAAAGTGGCACATGGCAGCAGAGTGTGGCGATGGAGACAGCAGCAATGGGAGGCCGTACAGGGACCATGACAGACTCTGGACTTGGCAGCAGCATGAGGAGGCGGTATATAGGGGCCCATGGCAGATTAGGGGCCTGGCAGCAGCTATGTGAGGCCCGTAATCTGCCTGCACCCTATGTCAAAAAATTTAACACACCAGCAGTGTGAAGAGACCTGAAAGTGGCACATGGCAGCAGAGTGTGGCGATGGAGAAAGCAGCAATGGGAGGCCGTACAGGGACCCATGAGAGACTCTGGACCTGGCAGCAGCATGAGGAGGCGGTATATAGGGGCCTATGGCAGATTAGGGGCCTGGCAGCAGCTATGTGAGGCCCGTAATCTGCCTGCACCCTATGTCAAAAAATTTAACACACCAGCAGTGTGAAGAGACCTGAAAGTGGCACATGGCATGAGAGACTCTGGACCTGGCAGCAGCAGGAGGAGGCGGTATAGGGGCCCATGGCTGATTAGGGGCCTGGCAGCAGCTATGTGAGGCCCGTTATCTTGCAGCACCCTATGTCAAAAAATTTAACACACCAGCAGTGTGAAGAGACCTGAAAGTGGCACATGGCAGCAGAGTGTGGCGATGGAGACAGCAGCAATGGGAGGCCGTACAGGGACCCATGAGAGACTCTGGACCTGGCAGCAGCAGGAGGAGGTGGTATATAGGGGCCCATGGCAGATTAGGGGCCTGGCAGCAGCTATGTGAGGCCCGTAATCTGCCTGCACCCTATGTCAAAAAATTTAACACACCAGCAGTGTGAAGAGACCTGAAAGTGGCACATGGCAGCAGAGTGTGGCGATGGAGACAGCAGCAATGGGAGGCCGTACAGGGACCCATGAGAGACTCTGGACCTGGCAGCAGCAGGAGGAGGTGGTATATAGGGGCCTATGGCAGATTAGGGGCCTGGCAGCAGCTATAGGAGGCCCGTAATCTGCCAGCACCCTATGTCAAAAAATTCAACACACCAGCAGTGTGAGGAGACCTGAAAGTGGCACATGTTTGAGGCATGATTCATGGCGGATTTAGTCAGTTGTGTCAGGAACTGGTGGTTTGAAATCCAGACTAATCCACGCCTGATTCATTTTCACAAACGTGAGTCTCTCCACACTTTGGGTGGACAGTCGTGTCCTCCGCGGAGTTACAATACCTCCTGCCGCACTAAACACGCGCTCCGATGCCACGCTACTGGCCGGGCATGACAGCCTTTCAAGGGCAAATTCAGCTAGTTGGGGCCAAAGGTCAAGTTTCGTTGCCCAGTAGTCAAGGGGATTGTCTACCTCGGTTGGCAGGGTGCTGTCCAAGTAGGCCCAAGCCTGTTGTTTGAGCTCCTGCTCCAGGTCCACCTGATGCTGCTGCTGCTGCTGCGGCTGGTTAGTAGTTTCCTCACTGCGCTGGTGAAGAAAGCTACTCATCATCGACTGCAGACTGAGGCAGCCGCTGCTGGTGGAGCTGCCACTGCTCCTACCACCCCACCCCTCCCCTGCTGCCATGCCAGCGGAACGCGAGCGCACAGGGCCCACAGTGTCTGAGGATGGACGATGGCGCACAAAGGCAGAGACCAACTGACTACATAGGTGGTTTTTATAGTACGTAATTTTGGCCTCCCTCTCAGCAGGTGTGAAAAAGGCCACCATTTTGGACCGGTAGCGAGGGTCCAACAAGGTGGACAGCCAAAAGTCATCCCTCTGTCTGATGGTTATTATTCGGCTGTCGCTACGCAAGCAACCGAGCATGCTATGGGCCATTTGTGCCAAGGAATGCGAGGGACTCCCTGCCTCCATCTCCACAGCATACTGCCACGGTGCGTCTGGGTCCTCTGTCTCCTCCTCCTCCTCCTCTACCAGATGCTCCTGCTCCTCCACTCCTGTCCGCTGAGTGGAAAAACCACCCATTTCACTCAATAATTCCTGAGCACAAATGTCCTCCTCTACCTCCTCCTCTTCTTCCTGTCCTGCCCCCACAGGGGTCATGTGGCGTTGAGATCTGTGCGCCACGTCTACCGCACCCTGACCAGCCATTGTTAACAGCATTTGTTCCAGGACGTGCAACAGAGGAATGACGTCGTTCATCCCATAGTCCTGCCGACTCACGAATAGCGTGGCCTCCTCAAAGGGCCTGAGCAAGCGGCAGGTGTCACGCATGAGCTGCCAATGGCTGACATCTAAGTTACACAGGGGAGTACCTTTATCCGCTTGTAACATCAGGAAATCGGTGATGGCCTTTCACTGCTCGTAAAGGCGGTCTAACATGTGTAGGGTTGAATTCCACCTTGTTGCAACGTCGCAGATCAGGCGATGCTGTGGAATTCCGTTCTGCCGCTGCAGCTCAATGAGGGTGTTCTTTGCGGTGTAGGAATGGCTGAAATGCATGCACAGTTTACGTGACATTTTAAGGATGTCTTGCAGTGGGATGGTGGATTTTAGGAACCGCTTGACAACCAGATTGAACACGTGAGCCATGCATGGCGCATGGCACAACCTTCCTTGACGCAGAGCAGACACCATGTTCTTTCCGTTGTCAGTCAACATGGTTCCGATTTTTAGTTTGCGCGGAGACAGCCATCTGTCGATTTCTCTGTTCATTACACTCAGCAGTTCCTCCCCTGTGTGACTACGTTCGCCAAGGCATACCAGGTGCAGCACAGCGTGACACCGTTGCGCCCTGCACATGTGATATGCCGGTCGGGTAATGGGACTTGGCACGGGGGTGGCGGCTGAGGACACGGCGGAAAAAGAGGTGGTAGAGGCGGACATGCTTGCTGGACCAAGGACGTGCAAACGTGGAGGCAAAAGCGTCGTGACCTGTCCAAGTTGCTGGTGCGGCTGTGCCGGCACCACGTTCACCCAGTGGGCCGTAAATGACATGTACTGTCCCTGACCGTAGTTACAGCTCCACACGTCGGCGCTGCCGTGCACTTTGGCAGAGACCGACATGCTCAAAGACTGGCCCACCATCTCTTCTACATGTGAATGCAGGGCTGGCACTGCCTTTTGGGCAAAGAAATGACGGCTTGGCACTCTCCACCGCGGCGCGGCACAAGCCATCATTTCTCGGAAAGGTGCTGAGTCCACCAGTTGGAAAGGGAGGGACTGCAGCACCAGCAACTTGGACAGGAGGACGTTCAGCTTTTGCACCGTCGGGTGCGTGCTCGCAAACTGTTGTCTCTTGGATACGGATTCCAAGAAAGACTGTTGACGGAATCCGAGAAGAGGAGTAGCAGGAGAAGGAGCATCTGAACGAGCGGAAGATGCCAATGAGCGACAACTCCCCTCAGCAGAGGTGTTGGAGCCTTGACTGGCTGATAGAGGGCGATTGACGACGTCGGGTGACGGAGCAAGTAACGGAGCGGGTGATGGAGCGGGGGCTGGGGCAGGCAGAACCGCCGTATGTTTATCACGGTTTTCCCAGGCCACCGAATGGTGACGCTGCATATGCTGACGCAACGCTGTAGTCCCAACATGGGCCCCCTGGCCACGCTTGCATTTCTGGCCACATAGTCGACATACGGCTACATTTACTTCCTCGGGCGGCTTGAGGAAAAATTGCCACACCACCGAGTAGGAAACTTTGCCCCCGCTACTCTTCACTGGCTGACTGCTACTTCCTCCGTGCGCACCGGCACCACTACTGGCCGTGGTGGTAGGCTGCAGTGGAGCTGGTGCTCTACTCCGTGGACGTTTGGCTCCACTGACACTGATGCGACCCTGCTGCTGTCTCCTGGGCAACCCACCGACTGTTTTGCTCGCTGCCAAGCTGCCACCCTCTTCTCCTGATGATGCGGAAGAAATTGCCTGATGACGACGAGGCTGCCAAGTGCGATCAACCTCCTCATCATCAAGTAGGGTCTCCGCCTCACTACTAGCCCCCTCGGCTGCGTCTGGGTCAGGAGACAGACCTGTCTCTAGACCGGCTACCGAGCCACTCTCCTCGCCAGTACTTGTTCGCTTGGCTGCTGAAAAGGCCGATGTCTCCCCCCGTTCCTGACCGCCCTCTGTTAGCTCTTCCTCACTGTACAGTGGGGCTGAGCCCACAGCATGCGATACTTCGCTTGGTGAGGGAACAGCAAAGGACAGGGGCAGGTAGAGGACACGTGATTTCAGTGGGCTTGGTCCCGGGCCATGCCAACTAACGGTTGTGTCTGACGTACCCACCGACCGTTGGCTGTAGGTGTCAGAGGTGACCTGGGAAGAGGAAGACGACCGAGCCAACCAATCAATGACGGCAGGGTTGTCGGTGGAGACACGACCGCTGGATGACACCGGGAGCACTGGCCTCTGGCTGCGAATACTGCTGCCTCGACCCCTTCCTCTGCTGCCACGTCTGCTCGCTCCTAAAACATTGCCTCCTCTGCCACTCCTCTGCATGTTGTCTGACATACTATTTAATTCAACGATTAGGTGTCCCTGAGTAACAATTCTCTGGCACTCAGTAACAATTCTGTCTGTCCCTGAGTATGAATTCTGTGGCCCTGAGTAACAATTCTGTGTCTGTGCGAGTAACAATTCTGTGTCTGTGCGAGTAACAATTCTGTGTCTGTGCAAGTAACAATTTTGTGTCTGTGCGAGTAACAATTCTCTGGCACTCAGTAACAATTCTGTCTGTCCCTGAGTAACAATTCTCTGGCACTCAGTAACAATTCTGTCTGTCCCTGAGTAACAATTCTCTGGCACTCAGTAACAATTCTGTCTGTCCCTGAGTAACAATTCTCTGGCACTCAGTAACAATTCTGTCTGTCCCTGAGTATGAATTCTGTGGCCCTGAGTAACAATTCTGTGTCTGCGCGAGTAACAATTCTGTGTCTGTGCAAGTAACAATTTTGTGTCTGTGCAAGTAACAATTTTGTGTCTGTGCGAGTAACAATTCTCTGGCACTCAGTAACAATTCTGTCTGTCCCTGAGTAACAATTCTCTGGCACTCAGTAACAATTCTGTCTGTCCCTGAGTAACAATTCTCTGGCACTCAGTAACAATTCTGTCTGTCCCTGAGTAACAATTCTCTGG
The DNA here is from genome assembly GCF_062004578.1 of Staurois parvus. NCBI lineage: Eukaryota > Metazoa > Chordata > Amphibia > Anura > Ranidae > Staurois > Staurois parvus. The sequence goes on from NW_028318282.1 coordinate 311,042, forward strand.
CACTCAGTAACAATTGTGTGTCTGTGCAAGTAACAATTCTGTGTCTGTGCAAGTAACAATTTTGTGTCTGTGAGAGTAACAATTCTCTGGCACTCAGTAACAATTCTGTCTGTCCCTGAGTAACAATTCTCTGGCACTCAGTAACAATTCTGTCTGTCCCTGAGTATGAATTCTGTGGCCCTGAGTAACAATTCTGTCTCTGTGCGAGTAACAATTCTGTGTCTGTGCAAGTAACAATTTTGTGTCTGTGAGAGTAACAATTCTCTGGCACTCAGTAACAATTCTGTCTGTCCCTGAGTAACAATTCTCTGGCACTCAGTAACAATTCTGTCTTCCCTGAGTAACAATTCTCTGGCACTCAGTAACAATTCTGTCTGTCCCTGAGTATGAATTCTGTGGCCCTGAGTAACAATTGTGTGTCTGTGCAAGTAACAATTCTGTGTCTGTGCAAGTAACAATTTTGTGTCTGTGAGAGTAACAATTCTCTGGCACTCAGTAACAATTCTGTCTGTCCCTGAGTAACAATTCTCTGGCACTCAGTAACAATTCTGTCTGTCCCTGAGTAACAATTCTGTCTGTCCCTGAGTATGAATTCTGTGGCCCTGAGTAAGAATTCTCTGGCACTCAGTAACAATTCTGTCTGTCCCTGAGTATGAATTCTGTGGCCCTGAGTAACAATTGTGTGTCTGTGCAAGTAACAATTCTGTGTCTGTGCAAGTAACAATTTTGTGTCTGTGAGAGTAACAATTCTCTGGCACTCAGTAACAATTCTGTCTGTCCCTGAGTAACAATTCTCTGGCACTCAGTAATAATTCTGTCTGTCCCTGAGTATGAATTCTGTGGCCCTGAGTAACAATTCTGTCTCTGTGCGAGTAACAATTCTGTCTCTGTGCGAGTAACAATTCTGTGTCTGTGCAAGTAACAATTTTGTGTCTGTGAGAGTAACAATTCTCTGGCACTCAGTAACAATTCTGTCTGTCCCTGAGTAAGAATTCTCTGGCACTCAGTAACAATTCTGTCTGTCCCTGAGTAACAATTCTCTGGCACTCAGTAACAATTCTGTCTGTCCCTGAGTAACAATTCTGTCTGTCCCTGAGTATGAATTCTGTGGCCCTGAGTAAGAATTCTCTGGCACTCAGTAACAATTCTGTCTGTCCCTGAGTATGAATTCTGTGGCCCTGAGTAACAATTGTGTGTCTGTGCAAGTAACAATTCTGTGTCTGTGCAAGTAACAATTTTGTGTCTGTGAGAGTAACAATTCTCTGGCACTCAGTAACAATTCTGTCTGTCCCTGAGTAACAATTCTCTGGCACTCAGTAACAATTCTGTCTGTCCCTGAGTAACAATTCTCTGGCACTCAGTAACAATTCTGTCTGTCCCTGAGTAACAATTCTCTGGCACTCAGTAACAATTCTGTCTGTCCCTGAGTAACAATTCTGTCTGTCCCTGAGAATGAATTCTGTGGCCCTGAGTAAGAATTCTCTGGCACTCAGTAACAATTCTGTCTGTCCCTGAGTAACAATTCTCTGGCACTCAGTAACAATTCTGTCTGTCCCTGAGTATGAATTCTGTGGCCCTGAGTAACAATTGTGTGTCTGTGCAAGTAACAATTCTGTGTCTGTGCAAGTAACAATTTTGTGTCTGTGAGAGTAACAATTCTCTGGCACTCAGTAACAATTCTGTCTGTCCCTGAGTAACAATTCTCTGGCACTCAGTAACAATTCTGTCTGTCCCTGAGTAACAATTCTGTCTGTCCCTGAGTATGAATTCTGTGGCCCTGAGTAAGAATTCTCTGGCACTCAGTAACAATTCTGTCTGTCCCTGAGTATGAATTCTGTGGCCCTGAGTAACAATTGTGTGTCTGTGCAAGTAACAATTCTGTGTCTGTGCAAGTAACAATTTTGTGTCTGTGAGAGTAACAATTCTCTGGCACTCAGTAACAATTCTGTCTGTCCCTGAGTAACAATTCTCTGGCACTCAGTAACAATTCTGTCTGTCCCTGAGTATGAATTCTGTGGCCCTGAGTAACAATTCTGTCTCTGTGCGAGTAACAATTCTGTGTCTGTGCAAGTAACAATTTTGTGTCTGTGAGAGTAACAATTCTCTGGCACTCAGTAACAATTCTGTCTGTCCCTGAGTAAGAATTCTCTGGCACTCAGTAACAATTCTGTCTGTCCCTGAGTAACAATTCTCTGGCACTCAGTAACAATTCTGTCTGTCCCTGAGTAACAATTCTGTCTGTCCCTGAGTATGAATTCTGTGGCCCTGAGTAAGAATTCTCTGGCACTCAGTAACAATTCTGTCTGTCCCTGAGTATGAATTCAGTGGCCCTGAGTAACAATTGTGTGTCTGTGCAAGTAACAATTCTGTGTCTGTGCAAGTAACAATTTTGTGTCTGTGAGAGTAACAATTCTCTGGCACTCAGTAACAATTCTGTCTGTCCCTGAGTAACAATTCTCTGGCACTCAGTAACAATTCTGTCTGTCCCTGAGTAACAATTCTCTGGCACTCAGTAACAATTCTGTCTGTCCCTGAGTAACAATTCTCTGGCACTCAGTAACAATTCTGTCTGTCCCTGAGTAACAATTCTGTCTGTCCCTGAGAATGAATTCTGTGGCCCTGAGTAAGAATTCTCTGGCACTCAGTAACAATTCTGTCTGTCCCTGAGTAACAATTCTCTGGCACTCAGTAACAATTCTGTCTGTCCCTGAGTAAAAATTCTGTGGCCCTAATAACGTTTCTGTGGCCCTAAGTAACAATTCTCTGGCACTGAGTAACAATTCTGTCTGTCCCTGAGTATGAATTCTGTGGCCCTAACTAGCGTTTCTTTGTCCCTAAATAACGATTCTGTGGCCCTCATTAACAAGTCTGTGTCCCTGAGTAATGGTTCTCTGTCCCTAAGTAACTTCTCTCTGTCCCCAATTCTCGTTTCTGTGGCCCTAACTCTGTCCCTGTCCCTAGTACAGAGCGGTCTGCCTCTGTTCAATGACTGCAGGCAAATGAAGATTTCCAAAATGGCCGCTATATATACCTCGACCATTACACAGTGCTGGCTGGCTGGCTGCTGATTGGCTGATGCGATCACATGTCGTTGAGGAATGCATTATGGGGCAGCGCGCCTTGTCTGCGCGCCTTCCCCGACATCCCCGCTCCGTCGCCGCACATGTCAGCCGCCATTTTCGGAAAAATTTCGATTCGCGCGTCCGAATTAGGCTGTTTTTCGGATTCGGCACGAATCGAAATTTTTCCGATATTCGACTCGAATTCCACTTCGGATACTTCGATTCGCTCATCTCTAAGGAGGACGTTACAATAGTCAAGACATGAATCCACTCAGACTCATATTGGCTGAGAGTACGTACTGTATGGCTTCCTCTTATATTTTTCGAACCCCCCAGAATTTAAGGTGAGATGGATCCTTATGTACTAGTGCAAAGTGTTTGGTATATGTTCCTTGATTCTCACTTTCAATGGTCTTTGATTTCTGCCCACATATTGTAATTTGCATGTGCACTCCAATATATAAACTACTCTCAGTATTACAGCATATGAATTCTCTAATTGGATAGATCTTTCCTGTATTAGCAGCTATAAATTCAGACTTCTCATTCAGTTTTCTTGTATGACTGCACGAGTAACAACTTTTACATAGGTAGAATCCTTTTCCCGAAAAAAAAGGGAAATTATTTTTAAGTGGTGGTTCAGTTACATGTTTTACTATTTTATTCCTTATTGTGTGAACTTTTTTATATATAAATCTGGGTTGATCAGGTAGGGTAGTGCAAAAATGTTTATCTGCTTAAGTATATGCCAATGCCATTGTATGATCTTCCCTACTTGTTTATATTGTATATTATACTGCAGGACAATTGATACCACATCCTTATATTGTTTACTGTGGTGATCAGTTTATCTATCCATGTCTGCCACTTCTTTGATCTTATCATCTATAAATTGTTGATTGCATCTTTTAGTTGTGAACCTTCTACTCATAATTTGTGCTTGTTCAAAAAAATCTTCCTTTTTAGTACAGTTTCTTCTTAGTCGCATTATTGTCCCTTTGGTATATTGTACAGCCAGGGAAAGTGATGACAACTGTCAACCGGGAGGTAACTGTTCCTATCAACATTTTTGAAATGTGTCTTAGATTTGGATATTTCGGTGGAAGGGCACAAAATAATAACTAACTGTATCTTCTCCTTATTTGTATCCCATGAGAGTTGTATGTTTTTCTCATTTCTATTAAGGGCTTCAAGGAACTTTTGTTAATGTCTATACCTCACCTTTCCAGATCATAATTACATCATCTCCTATAGAATATCAATTCTGATGGTGTGTTCTGGTATATGGATTCCTCCTCCTACTGTGCCATAAAAATGTTAGCTACTCTGGGTGCAAATTTAGCACCCATAGCTATACCTGTTTTTTGTTGGTAAAATGATTGACCGTACCAAAAATTAGATATTTACGTTGGATGCAGGGTAACTGACTGCAGGTCCTTAATGCCCATTTTGTCGCTTCACACACCTAAATATGGTTAATAATCGTAAATTATTGCATGGCTACATAACTATGTAGTTGTATAACTGCATAATTGTATGACTACATAATTGCATACCTGTATGTCTGTTTGCCTGCATAATGGCATAAGTGCATATTTACATACTTGCATAACTGCATACCTGTATAAGTGTATAACTGTATACCTGCACAACTGCGTACTAGGGTTGCACCGGTGCCAATACTAAGCATCTGCACGAGCATTAGTACTCGTGAAAATGCTCTGATGCCTGAAACCGATACTTTCAGGCTCGTTTATTTCAGCTGTCAATGGGATTCCCGCAGTAATGTAAAAAAAGCCTGCAAAAACAAAAATAAAAGCCGGCAATTGCCAGTTAAGGAGCTGGGCTGCTGTGTCCTTAACAACCAATGAGGCAATTTGATCCCTTAAAAAAAAAAAAGAAGCCTGACAATGTTTATCATCAACATTGCTAAGCATAAAACAGAAAGATACAAAATGAAACGGTGTTTCATTTTGTATCTTTGTTTATTCGTCTATAGATCAAAGGGATGAACATTCTGCAGATGAAGTCAGTTTAAAAGCAACCCAACAAGTAAAAAAAGTTGGGTTTTTTTTTATTTAATGTTCCTCTGTTTAACCCCTTATGAACCCTTAATTTACTCTAATCAGCCCTAATTAACTCCTTATTCTTCTCCATTTAATTATTTTCCTGCTGATTTTTTTGGTTTAATTATATTTTATAAACTATTAATAGTTAAAACTTTTTTTTTTTTGCTTTGTTTGGTAATATTTTTACCTTTAACATGTATTTACATGTTTCACATTGAAAAAAGCACAAATTAGAAAAACAAATTTCAGTTGTGAATAACTTTTCAATGCTTTTTACCATACTCATAACTTTAGTACAGAATAAAATGCACACTTTTTATTTGCAGTAATGCTATTTTTTTTTTTTAACCATTAGCCGCCTGGCCAATAGCCGTTTGGCAGCTTCAAAAGCGTTCCTGCATTCCGGGTGCACGTCATTTGGCGTGCTCCCACACATGCGCCGTTCGCGCTAATGCAGAGCGGTGCAGCAGCGCGATCTGTCACCGGCCGTGCACCTCGGACACGGCCGATGACAGATACGAGTACCGGCTCCCGTTGCTGGTACCATGTGACCTGCTGTGACCAATCACAGCAGTTCACATGACAGTTGTATACAATGGATGGCTTCATTCATGCCATCCATTGTATACTAGTGCCTAGCTGTGAATGGTCACAGCTAATCACATGCACATGTCATGTGATTAGCTGTAACCAAATCACAGCTAAGCACAAAAAAAAAAGAAGCTGAATGAATCGATTTCATTCAGGTAAATGCTTGCTTATAGCAAAGTAATTCTTTGCTATAAGCAAATTGTGTAAAAAAAAAAAAAAAATACTGATCACTTCCCCAAAGTAGTACAATGTTACTATGGTAACATTGTACTACTTTGGTCATAGTAAAATATGAAAAAAATCTTAAAAAAAATAAATGTAATAAAAAATTAAAAATAAAAAAATTTAAAAAAATTAAAAAAATATATATATATTTTTTTTTTTTTCATACTGTCACCAGTCAGTGTCCCTGTTCACCGCCATGCCAGTTATATGATGACGCTGTACTGCACTGGTGACAGTATGTAAAAAAAAAAAATAGTGAAAATTATTTTTTCATTTTCCGAAAAATTATGACAAAAAAAACAACTTCAAAAAACTCGCCATGCCTCCTATGAAGTACGTCGGACTGTCTACTCTGCAAAAAGGGGTCATTTGGGGATATCTGTACTATTCTGACATTCTTGGACCTCAAGAAATTAGATTGGCTGTCAGTACTTCAGGATTGATCAATAATCAGATCTATACCATAGTTTGTGAACTATAACTTTCCTACAAACTAAAAAATACATCCTAATATGGGTTATTTTCACCAAAGACGTAGCAGAATACATCTCGGCCTAAATTTATGAAGAACAATTATTTATTTGTAAACTTTTTTTGGTCTTTTTTTGTTAAGCAAAAAATAAAAACCCCAGTGGTGATTAAATACCACCAAAAGAAAGCTCTAGTTGTGTGAAGAAAATGATAAAATTTTAGTTTGGGTACAGTGTTGTATGACCGCGTAATTGTCATTCAAAGTGTGAGAGCGCTGAAACCTGGCCTGGGCAGGAAGGTGTAAAATTGCACGGTATTGAAATGGTTAAACTACCACTGCTCAGAGAGAAGGTTCTTTTTTTTTTTTTTTTTTTAGTTTTGTTAAATTCAACTGTCTATTGTCTTGCAACAACGTTTTTTCACAATCCTGGCTTATTCACAAAAAGAAAGCCTTGTTTGTCTTTAAAAAAAAAATATATGTATTACATTGTTGGTAGTAAAGTCACTTTTTATATTTTTATCTACAGGTAAGCTTACCTGTAGGTAAAATGAATATCTCCTAACGTTCACCGTAATATGGAGCAGCAGCTGGTGGTGCATGTACTCTGAAGGAACAGCATACCCATGCTGCTCCTTCAGAGCTGTGTGCCATGGCTGAAACACACGTGCATGAGAGTGACATCATCGGCAGCTTGACCATTCAAGCAGCATCCATAATGTAGCATGTAAAAATTATTTTTATTAAATATTGATAATTGCACTTAGAATCATTAAAACGTAGCTCAGCATGACCAAAGAGCAGCCGCTGAGGCAGAAGCAGACAGGAAGGTAACCAGAAAGTCTTGACTTGGTCACCAGCAATGGAGGGATGAAGCAGTGGAGATTGGGAGCCGCTGTCACTGTGGAGCCAATGTCAAAGATGAAACTAAAGCCTGGGTGTGGAAGCTGCCTGATGTTGCAGTGAGCTGGAACAGGAACACTTTTCAAAGCACACTTGCTTCTCCTAGAGCCTTGTGGCACAGTCACAGTGGCTCCCAGTCTCCACAGCTCCATGCCTTCTTTGCTGGAGGCCAAGGCAAGGTTTCATGGTTATCTTCCTGTCCAAGTCTGCTCTTTGTTCATGCTGAGCTACACTATATGAACAAAAGTTTGTGGACACCTGATAATCTCACATAGTACAGTATATGGCAAAAATGATGTGACAACCCCTCCTAATTACTGAGTGCAGGTGTTTCCAATGAAGGTTATTGTTAATGTTACAGCATACACAGCAGCACAATGTGCTTCCAACCTTGTGATGACAGCTTTAGGATGTGACTGTGCCAAAGAGCAGGTCCAAAATTATATGGTTTAATGAGCTTGGTGTGGAGGAACCTGAGTTGCCTTCACAGTGCCTTGACTTCAACCCTATTGAAAATCTTTGGGATATACTCAAAGGCCTATTGTGTGCCAGACCTTCTCATTCAACATCAGTACTAGTGCTCTTTTTACTAAACGGGCCAAATTTCTACAGGCGGCACACTTTCCAGTGGAACTTGTTATACCCCCAAAGTGTTGTTCAGTTGCATATAAATGCTCATGGTTTTAGAATTGCATATTTAACAAACCCATATATTGTAAGTGTGATGGGGAGGTGTCCACAAACTTTTGATCACATAGTGATAATTGCACCTACAATCATTAAAATATACACCATTTAATAAATTGTTTTTGCGCGCTACACTATGGATGTTGCGCTTCTCTCTCGTCTCTGATATGTCTGTACACTCAATCTGGTGTTAGAGGAGTGAGGTTTTTTGGATAAGGTTGAGGCAACAAGCAAAGGACCTATCCTAATTAATGGCTCCTACAGGGGTAGAGCTACAGAGCTGTAACAAAAATAAAATTCGTATAAAGCACAGCAATGTGCTTTACAAATGTGATCTACGCTCCTCTTGCTTTACGACTTCAAAGCAAGTGGAGCACTGTACAAATGAAAGGAGTTTAAAAAAGCCAGGAGCAGAGAATGGTCACCTGACTCGTCAATTAAAATGTCCAGGCTCCACAACTGGGCCTGCATTTTAAAAATAATGTGTAAAATGCAGGCCACAGTATCAAGAAACTTTTTTGGTGTCCAATGGAGGACAGATATTCACTCTTCAGTATAAATAGCCTCTAAGTAATTTGCCTTTCTGTGGGGTATATACATTGTAAACTGGGCACAGGGAGAGATTTCTCAATGGCCAGTCAGTTGGGAGTCAGTACAGAAAGCAGGGTGGATGTCCTTTTCCATGCGGAGAGTTGGTACCTTTTTCTAATAGATATGTAGTACAGTAACATTATCCCACAGTCTGAGAAGAATACAAATGCAAGAACCATGTTCCTCCAGGCTGAATATTACCCTCTTGCTGAGAGAAAATGCGCTTGTAGCGGAGGAAATAGTTTCTGTCAAAATGAGAGAAGGAACCCCATGCTGAATGTAATAATCTTATGCTGGAGATACCATTCATAAGTTTAGAGCTAAAGGGAATATACAGTTCTTTAATATTCCTTATGATATACTGTACATATAAAATTCTTAATGGCGTGTGCTAAAGTTTTACAAATCTCATTTCTATGTACAATCTTCAAAGTGCTTGTAAAGGCAGAAGGTTTTTTTAACCTTTATGCATTTTATGTATGAAGGTAAACCTTCTGCGTTCTGCTCCCCTCTCAGCCCCCCAATACTTACCCGAGCCCCCTCTTGATCCATAGATATGCATAAGAACCTTGGCTGTCCCGGGTTTCTCTCTCCTCATTGGCTGAGACATAGCAGCAGAGACATTGGCTCCCACTGCTGTCAATCACAGCCAGTGAGCCAAAGAGGAGAGCACAGGGGGTGGGGCTGAGCCATGGCTCTACTGTACAGTATGTGTCTTATGGACCCATAGAGCAAAGGTCGGGAGTAAGCATGCACCAATGCCCCCATAGTAAGTGGCTTACCACTTGGGGCACTGACTGAGGGAGAGGAGCCAGGAGCACCAAGAAGAAGAAGAGGTACTATTACACGGAGCAGATAAATGACGTGTTTGTTATTTAAAAAAACAACAAAAGCTTTATTATCACTACAGTTTCATAATATACAAGGTGCAGCTGTATTTGCTTATTACGTACTCAGGTTCCGCTTCCTCCTTTACAATGCCCCCACAGCGCTTGTACTCACTGCATCTTCTCACAATATAGAGTCAGTGATGGACAATAATCAGCCAAATGAGTGATACAATTAAGTTGGCCATATACTGTGTAAGTTTCAGCCAGCTCCTGGTGAACCGGTGGAAATTCACTATGTAGGTGGCCCTGTGGGCTCCCTTCCTGCACGACATTTGAATAGAAAAAAATCAATGGAGACAAGTGGAAAATTGTCAGTTGAACAGTTGCATTCAATCAGACACAATAGTCCAGCAGGGGTTCCTGATTCTACATTGTATAGCGTGGATGGAGGAATTTGTTTCTTTCATTCATCCTGCATTAATGTATAGCCAGCCTTAGTCGTAAATATGGCTGTCTCTCAGTTTGGAATTGGTGAAATATGAGAAAATTTAGGCGTTGGCCTCAAATCTTCATAAAAAGAAATGATGGTAGTTCTTGCCAACTTGACCCTGGCCTCTTGGAGAACACACTGGGTTCTACTGGATGGTAACCTACCAGTTTGAGAAGAATGGGTAAACCGAAGGAATAGTGCGCTCATCGATAGGTGTCGCTAGTGACACTGTGACATCTGCCTATTTTCAAATTAAGCTATCAGATCCCTTTTAAGGTGTTGAAACTCTTCCAGGAACTCCAGCAACCTTAGCTCTGATGAAGAGGGTTTCTTTGGCCTACGAAACATGTTGGATACTGCACTTCTACTGGTTGTCATTATACTGTCAAGAATAAAGTTATGAACTTTTCTCAGCAATGTCTTTGCAACCGTTTTACTATGTGTTTGTGACCCTTGTATCTGTGTAGCCAACTGAAAAAGATTTACAAATTTCCGAGACACACTGTATTTAGCTCTGACGATGAGACAGAATCTCACGCTAAACAGATGCATAACTAGAAAGGGGTCAGGGTTAGATTTTAGTCTTCTGTAGTGTTTCTTTAAATCAGGGGTAGGCAACCTTAAACAATAAATTCACCTTTCTACTAAAAACAATAAATGCACTTTTTTTGCAGGAAAAAAAGTACATTTACAGTATTAATTTTTGTAGTAGGAGCCGGTAAAGCATTGTACCAGTGATCAGCAGATCGCTGGTGCCATGCAGGTCTCCTACAGACTGTCAGTGTATCTGCTTGCTTGTAGATCCTGTACGGGCAAGCCAATACTTCTGACAAACATACTCAATGAACAATCATAGAGCTCACAGGACTGTGGTAGCTCACTGAGGCTTAGCGGCTGTCGGGACTTATAGAAACCTGACATTTTAACGGGTGTGTAGACTTTTTATATCCACTGTATGTGGAAATTTAAAGCACGAAGAAACAACTGGGATTTTTTAACCGAGCTCCCCAAAAATGTTGAAATTTATTATGTGTGAACTTGGCTCTGGCAAACATGTATTCTAAATGCGCATGGTCATTTAGAATTTGGATCATTGCATAGAGCAGCAATGACAAACCTGTGGCACGCAGAACCCTGTCTGTGAGCATGTGAGTGGATTGCTACCCCCGGCAGCCATCACCAATGTACATGCTCGGAACCGAGTCGCGGCTCGTCCAGTGATGTCATTGTGCTTGGCGCCTAATCGTTCCAGTCCTCTCTTCTGGATCCATCACACACACACACACTCCAGACCCAGCAGAGCGGTGTCACCTCTGACATGACAGTATCCATGATAAATTTCTCTTACCCGGGCACAGTGCATATTGTTGTTCCACAGGACGTTAGACTACTATGGCTATGCCTATATCTGCCTACAAAAAGGTGAGTTGCTCTCTTACGGACTTGTATATAGCCATATTTTGAGAACAGTTACAGCATATCATAGACATATCTTATATGGATGGGGTTTTTCTAGACTCCAAGTGTTGAACACCAAAAAATGAGCTCAGCAAAACTGAAAACAGATAGTGGAAGATCATTCTAAGAGGCCTGGACAGAGTCATTTGGAGTAATTGAACACAATGGGAAAGCATTATATATTGTTTGTAGTGAAAGTGCTGTATTTCGCACATCAAGTGTCAGATGGCACTTTGACGCCAACCACAAAAGTGTTGCTGAACTTGGTGACACTTAAGGGAAAAAGTTTATTGAAGGAAAATTGAGTAAAAATCACTTGCAGTATATTAGTTTTTACAACTAATAAAACAAATCATCTGTCAGCTTTCAAATTTCAATGTACATAGCAAAACATGGTAAGCCCCTCTCTGATAGGGATTTAATCAAAATGGCCATGTTGCCCGGTAGTAATTATCTTTTTTTCATGATTTCCCAAACAAGTGTAAACTTATGCAACGCATCTCTGAGATGCCACTTAGCAGAAATACTGTTAAAGATCGAGTCCTGCTCATGGCAAGTGATGTTAGTCAGCAGCAACCACTGACTTACAAAAGGAAGTCTGTTACTCCATGTGCTTGAATAAAAGCACAGATATAAATAATCATGCAAGGCTAGCAGTAATTTTGCGTAATGCTGTTGGTGACATCACGAGAGAAGAGCTGGTGAAACTGGTGTCTTTGCCTGGAAGAGCACAAGGGATAGATGTCTACAATGCTGTTTTGGAGGCTTTTTTGTCACAAGACATAAGACCAGAAAAAGTGGTTTCAGTTACTACTGATGGGGCACCTTGAATGGTGGGGGGTAACATCTAGTTTCATACAGTTCTTTGTTAAAGAAGCAAAACATTCAGTTTCACTGTGTTATACATCAAGAAGTTCTTTGTGTCAGGGAAAGCAGCAAAAAATTAGAAGATAGCCTCAGGGATGTCACAAAAATGGTGAATTACAGTGGGACAAAAATATTTAGTCAGCCACCAATTGTGCAAGTTCTCCCACTTAAAAAAAAATGAGAGAGGCCTGTAATTGGCATCATAGGTAGGCCTCAACTATGAGAGACAAAATGAGAAAAAAAATCCAGACAATCACATTGTCTAATTTGGAAAGAATTTATTTGCAAATTATGGTGGAAAATAAGTATTTGGTCACCTACAAACAAGCAAGATTTCTGGCTCTCACAGACCTGTACCTTCTTCTTTAGGAGGCTCCTCTGTCCTGCACTCATTACCTGTATCAATGGCACCTGTTTGAACTTATCAGTATAAAAGACACCTGTCCACAACCTCAAACAGTCACACTCCAAACTCCACTATGGTGAAGACCAAAGAGCTGTCGAAGGACACCAGAAACAAAATTGTAGACCTGCACCAGTCTGGGAAGACTGAATCTGCAATAGGCAAGCAGCTTGGTGTGAACAAATCAACTGTGGGAGCAATAATTAGAAAATGGAAGACATACAAGACCACTGATAATCTCCCTCGATCTGGGGCTCCACGCAAGATCACACCCCGTGGGGTCAAAATGATCACAAGAACGGTGAGCAAAAATCCCAGGACCACACGGGGGGAACCTAGTGAATGACCTGCAGAGAGCTGGGACCAACGTAACAAAGGCTACCATCAGTAACATACTACGCCGCCAGGGACTCAGATCCTGCAGTGCCAGACTTGTCCCCCTGCTTAAGCCAGTACATGTCCGGGCCCGACTGAAGTTTGCTAGAGAGCATTTGGATGATCCAGAAGAGGATTGGGAGAATGTCATATGCTCAGATGAAACCAAAATAGAACTGTTTGGAGGAGAGAGAATGCTGAGTTGCATCCAAAGAACACCATACTTACTATGAAGCATGGGGGTGGCAACATCAAGCTTTGGGGCTGTTTCTACGCAAAGGGACCAGGACGACTGATCCATGTACAGGACAGAATGAATGGGGCCATGTAGCATGAGATTTTGAGTGCAAACCTCCTTCCATCAGCAAGGGCATTGAAGATGAAACGTGGCTGGGTCTTCCAACATGACAATGATCCCAAACATACCTCCCGGGCAACAAAGGAGTGGCTTCGTAAGAAGCATTTCAAGGTCCTGGAGTGGCCTAGCCAGTCTCCAGATCTCAACCCCATAGAAAACCTTTGGAGGGAGTTGAAAGTCCGAGTTGGCCAGCGACAGCCCCAAAACATCACTGCTCTAGAGGAAATCTGCATGGAGGAATACCAGCAACAGTGTGTGCCAACCTTGTGAAGACTTACAGGAAATGTCTGACCTCTGTAATTGCCAACAAAGGATATATAACAAAGTATTGAGATGAACTTTTGATATTGACCAAATACTACTTTTCCACCATAATTTGCAAGTAAATTCTTTCCAAATCAGCCAATGTGATTGTATGAATTTTTTTTACTCATTTTGTCTCTCATAGTTGAGGTCTACCTATGATGCCAATTAGTCAGCCACCAATTGTGCAAGTTCTCCCACTTAAAAAGATGAGAGGCCTGTAAATACTTTTTTGCCCCACTGTACATCATGGCTCGTGCTCTTAATTTCTGACAGTTTAAAGCACTTTTTATTATATCTTTATTCATTTTTCCTTAATACAAAATCCACTTTAAGAAGAAAATGTATTGTATGACGTTTTGTTATACATTTATCTCCCCCCACCCTCAATTATCCTGTTATCTTCCCATTCTCTTCACTTCTTAGTCCTCTGGTATCCTTCTACTAAACTTACCCATTGTCTTATCCTTGTTCCTATTTCTATAACTTCACTTTCTTTACACTCAAACTTTATATTAATGTCTTTTTGATCTTTTAAAATCATACCAGCTACCCCAAGACTTTTTAAATTTAAAATTTTTGTCCTCATTCATATGGTATAGCTCCTCCATCTTATGTATATACTCCGCTCTAGATATCCAGTATTTTATTTTGGGGGGCTCTGCTTCTTTCCATAATTTAGGAATAAGGCCTTTAGCCGCATTTATTAAATACAATATCATGTTCTTATCTGAGACTTCCGTGAAGCACTATATGTGATAAAAGCAAATCTCAGGGTCTAGCTGTATGCTAGTCTTTAGTATCTCCTGTATATATTGAATTATCTCCCATCAATACCCTTGTATTTTGCGGCAAAGCCACCAAATGTGTGCCATTGTCCCCTTATTCCCACACCCTCGCCAACACATATCAGAGGCATCTCCTCTTTGCTTATGTGCTATATTAGGTGTAATGTACCATCTTACAAGACATTTGTAATTCTTTTTGACCATGTTCTTATTCACCACCCCATGTGTTAATCTAAACTTTTTTTTTTGTTGTTGCTCATTTCATTTTGTTCCAAGCTCCTTTTCCCACTTATAATTTCAAGCACTTCTTAATGAGAATCAAGCACGGTATAATACTTTACTTATGTACAATAATGTCCGGTGGCTGAGCAGAGGACAAGTCCTGGAGAGATTTGTAGTCTGCTTAGATGAAATTATGAAAATTTAGACTATTTATAAATGAAAAGGGACAGGAATATCCACAGCTCACTGATATGGCCTGGCTTACCAACTTCATGTTTTTTTTTACATATTTTACATTACACTTTAATGTGCTGAATGAAAAACTACAATGTTTAGGGAAAACAGCAGAAAGGATGTTCTGTGATACCAAAATATTTGAGAGAAAACTGCAGGTTTTTGGAAGAGACCTTGAAAGTGGGCAACTGAATTAGTATCCAAATCTAAAAATGCATTTGGAAATTCTACAACATTTACAGACAATCCTACAAACTATAAGGAAATCTACAAGGAATTTTATAGCATTGTAGCAGCTACAAAGCAGAATTTTAGTAACAGATTTTTACAGTTCCTTAAGAACAGGAGTCTCAAAACTTTTCAAGCAAAGGGCCAGTATACGGTCCTTCACACTTTAGGAGGGCTGGATTAGGGCCAGTGAGGATAGAATATGTTCTGACCCCAGCAACAGTGAGAATAAACATGGCCTCGGGGTTGATGGTCAGTAGGAGTAGTAGTGGTATTAGTGGGAAGAATAGTACACCATCATTGCTTCTAGTGGGAAGATAGCACACCATAATTGGTTTCAATAGAAGAAGTGCTGCCCCATTGTTGGTTTCAGTGGGAGGAATAGTGCCCCAAGGGCCGGATAAAGAATAACAAAGGGCCATATCCAGCCCTCAGGCCACAGTTTGGAGACCCCTGCGTAAGATGAAGACATCCCTGTGTTTTCTTACTTCTCTGGATAAAGCCGAATTTGATCTTTCCTGCTTACACAG
Source organism: Staurois parvus (assembly GCF_062004578.1). NCBI lineage: Eukaryota > Metazoa > Chordata > Amphibia > Anura > Ranidae > Staurois > Staurois parvus. The sequence continues at coordinate 326,725 of NW_028318282.1, forward strand.
GTTAGATTTTGCAAATCTGGAAATGGATCTATTGGAATTTCAAGAAAATGAAAAAATACATTCTATGACCTGCATGCAACACTTGAGAAGATAGAGTGTGAAGGGATGACAAAAGGACAGCACAATTGGTAGTTCTGAAAATTAAATCCTTAAAGTTTGGAATTCTCTGCCAAATAATTTTAAGTCAACAAAAGCCCTTGGGGTTGCTTTTCTTACTTTGTTTGGGTCATCTTATGCTTGTGAGCAGCTGTTTTCAGCTCTGAATTATATCAAATCTGATACCAGAAGCCGACTAACAGATGACCTGAGTGCTGCATGTGTTGCTCGCAAACTAACAAAGTATGAGCCAAGGTTTGTCAAATTATCAGCATGCATACAACAGCAAAATCACCTTAATTGTGCTGAAGCATGCCAAATACAAACTTTTACCTAATGCAGTGTTTGCAGTCCAAGACACTAGTTTAGGTGATGTTTTAAGTGTGTTAAGAAAGTTTTGTTTTCTTGTGTATCTTGCTCATCCTAATGCAGGTTGATTTTTACTAATCACCTTTACTCAACACCTGTAGAAGCAGGGAAATGACCCGGAGTAAGGCTTGCCCCATACAATTTCAGTCTGGCATATAACCATATTAGTGGAGTATCCCATATCCAAAAATACATGCGCATGTAGAAATTGTTTTTTTTTTCAATAAAAAAAACCATCATTGAAAGCTCTGTTATTGTGATTTTAATTTAAGACAAAATGTACAAGTTGTTTTTTCTGAATTAAAACCTCAGTATTCAGGTTTAATTGCAGTGTTGGCACTTTGAAATAAATAAGTTGGTTTTGTGTTGCAGTTTGAGCACTCAGGCTCAAAAAGGTTCGCCATCACTGGCATAGAGCAATGGAGGGTCAGCTTGCTTCTAATTCCTAGCTATAGACAGTCTGGCAGCAACCAAAAGATGAGTTAGTACAGTATGAAATTTGGAGGGCCAGGCCTCAACACCTACTCCCAAAAGTGCTAACCTGGGGTCTAGAACACATGTCATATCAGTAATATCAAACATTAGTAGAAAAACTGCTGACCAAAAATTTGGGAGTACAGGTCCAGTCCCATCAAATATGAACCAATGTTTCAATAGACCCACACTTCCTCCAACACTTCCTCTCTTGTATTAAGAGCTATAGACTCCAGAGAGAGATATATCATTTTAACATGCAGTTCAGTTTTGGGCACCAGTTCACAAAAAGAACATTGGGGAACTGGAGAAAGTACAGAGAAGGGCAACCAAACTGATAAGAGGCATGGAGTAGCTCAGCTATGAGGAAAGATTAGAAGAACTGAATATATTCTCTCTTGAAAAGAGGAGATTAAGGGGGTGATATGATCAACATGTATAAATACATCAGTGGTTCATATAGTGAACTCGGTGTAGAGCTATTCACCCTGAGGTCATCACAGAGGACAAGGGGGCACTCTCTACATCTGAAAATGTGGAATAGACTCCCCCAAGAGTTGGTTCTGCCCAGCTCAGTGGTTTGCTTTAAAAATGGCTGTATTCTTTCTTAGATACACAGAATATAACTGGATACTAACATTTATAGGTAAAGTTGATCCAGGGAATATCGGATTGCCTCTCGGGGGGATCAGGAAGGAATTTTTCCCCCTGCAGGAGCAAATTGGATCATGTTTTGCTGTTTTTTTTTTCCTTCCTCTGGATCAACTGTGGGTATAGGATTATAACTTTTTTTTTTTTTAATGTTTGAACTGGATGGACTTTTGTTTTTTTCAGCCAGACTAACTATGTAACAGAGAAGATCTGTGCTAGTCTATGAAGAGTGTAATACCACTTACTGGACAATATTTGGGGCCGATTCCCAATGGGAGTTGTATTTGGACAATCTAAGAGGTCTGGAGAGATCAAGATACTATTTTGATGGGGTAGCTGAAAAGTGGAGGAGGTTTTCCCAAAATTCCATAGTAGGAGTCTTAGAAGATTGATGAGGCTTAGTCAATAGCTGGAATTGGAACAAAAAGTAGGTTTCTTTCATCTACCAAGATTCAAAATACTTTAGTAGTTCTTCAATTACAATGTCTGTGTCATTACAAAGGTGTTGGAGTAGATGCCGAATTTGCAAGTATTTATAAAATGATTTGTTGCTTATGGAGGACACTTGAAAATGTTTTCACCCTTCACATGAATGACAACATCCCTCCATAAACAGTCTTTAGTCTGGATGGGACTTTTAGGCATGCCATATAATTACAAATTAATTAATATAAAAGATTTTATGTAACCCCCTTTTTTAATTTGCTTTGGATAAAAACACATAGCAAGCTACATGTACATTCAATGATCGAAATATATATTGGAATTATCATTTATCCCAAAGCGTTTCAAAAAGACTTTGTTTATATTTTTTATATTGTTTTCTATTAAATATATATAAAGATATATAATTGTCAGGGCCTACATCTGAACTGGAAAGTGCCATGTCTGGCAGTAACTCTTCTTGATGAGCCACCTGGATGCTGGACAGCTCCCTTCTGATTCGTTTGACAATCTTGTCTTGTACCTTGCTTCTTGTGAACCTTGAACTCTTTGCTTCTCTCATGAACTTCCTGATTTAAGCCATATTTTTGCACTTCCTGTTTGCCAGTAGCATTGGGCTATATTTTCGCTTTGAACGTAATGTGTTCAGCGAACACATGAATGTTAAGGGTGTTTGGTGGGCAAATAGCCCACCACACTGCACCCTGACCGTGCATTGTGATTGGCCAAAGCAAGGCACCTGACCACAAGGGGGTGGGGTCATGCTTTAGCCAGTCACAGTGCATGACCCCACTGTATTTAAGAACTGTCATTCCAGCGCAGCTGTCAGAGGGTGGGGAGCCAGTGTTGAGATTGATGTTGGAACTATTTCGGGGGATTTTTTTATTTTTGTTTTTAATAAAAGGACTTGTCAAAGACTGTCTTTTGTCATTTTTTACACTACTTCTTTTTTTGTAAATGAGTAGCGGTACCTTGGTTCCCAAACTCATTCACATGGGGGGGGGCAAGATGTGGGGGCACCCTAGTTAAAGGGGGTTTCCAGATTCTGATAAGCCCCCCACACATAGACCCCCACGACCAACGGCCACAGTTGTGGGGAAGAGGCCCTTGTCCCAATCAACATGGGGACAAGGTGCTTTGGGGGGGGAGCCCCCTTGCCCCAAAGTACCACCCCAATGTTGAGGGCATGTGGCCTGGTATGGTTCAGGAGGGGGGGAGGGACTGCCTCCAACCCTTTCCTGACCTACTGGGCTGCATACTCAGATAAGAGTCTGGTATGGATTTTGGGGGGGACCCCCATGCCATTTTAAGAAAAAAAATTTAAATGTTTAAATACCGGGCAATGCCGGCAATTCTTTTTACATGCACCTGTCAGCGTGGAACTCCACTGACAGCTGAAACATAAAAGAATGTTTTTAGTAGCTTTATTATATTACCACATATTTAGATGCGGTAAGATACCGCTTAGTGAATTGTCCCCTCTGTTTGAAGTTGGAGATCGAACTTTCGTTAGCTTCGAATGTTGAACCATGAACTGAACAGGGGGGTGTTCGGCCCATCACTATTTGCCGATTTATTGTGCTCTCTCCAGCCAATATCTCACTCTGTCACTCCTGCTGCCGTCCATATCATTTGCTACCACTTGCTACTGACCTTTGGCTTGTTCATCAACTATGCTGCTGCTTGATCTCAATCTGCAACAACTTGTTACCGACCTTTGGCTTGTTTACTGACTACACTTCTGCTTCATCCCTACCTAATATATCTGTTACCAGACCCCAGCTTGCTGGTGGGGCAATCCTGAGGACCGTGACCTGGTACTAACATGCAATGAAACCCATCTTTACCATCAGGAGCTCTGGTGATTACCAGTTAGCAGGACCAGTGCTTCCACTAGGCAAACTAGTCAGCTGCCTAAGGCACACCAATATAAAAATAATCCCCCTGAGCTCCACTGGTATAAACAAACAAAACACCAAATATATGCAAGCTGCTACCACCTATTCCCAATACTACAGGATGTATAACGTAAAAAACCAATGTTGGTGAAGCGCTTCACATAAAGAACTAAATATATAAAGAACAATGATAAAAAAATATAAAATGCATATAAAGTGACCACGCTGTATTGAAATATAGAAATGACTAGTGCTAAGTATTCCCCCCCAAAAAAATATATAAGTGCCAAGTGCTGAGAGTGCACGACAGGTCATGCATTTGCATATATTATATTTTGGCACGATCTAGTCAGCAAAGTAAAAGTAATACACAATGACATTGCACACTCTAACTGAAAGTGACAGGTGCTCAGTATGAATATAAATGTTGATTAAAGATAAAAATCCACAACAAAGTGCAATAACAAGTGCTTGACATTTCATGTGCAAATAAACACCGCAATGTCAGTGCTTCAATTCTTCACTCCAAACATGATGCGTGTTAGCATGCCACATGTGTATATCGTGATCCAAAAGTGGCTAAAGTGCCTCCTCACCTTAACCATGCGACCCCTAAGGGCCACAATGCTTTAAGTAATAATACTCCACCAGACTGGGGATCTCTGTTATAATGCTCCTGTAGTACCACTCAGTCTCCTCTGCCAGGTCACTTATGCCCTCAGATGGTAATACCCCCAGGATTATCACAAGGCCATAGAGAGGTAGACAGAGAGCCTCCATAGTGAAATACCGCTTATTCCATATAGCAGTTGAAAACAAGCCAAAAGAGAACACTCACAGTATTGCAGATCTCATACAGCTGGTCTCCCATGTGTTGTGGGTGTACTGCAAGGTGCTGGGTGTGCAAAGATAGCGTCTGCCGGATGTGTGTAACTGGAAGTACATCACCGTTACTCCACGATGTCACGTGGCTTCGTCAGGATCACCTAGGGGTGCCTGGGAGTAGCACAGTGATCCTTCAGCTGAGAGGAGGGGTGGCAGAGGGGAGGAAGGAAAGACAGAGAAAGATGCCAAGTGTCTGGGGCTGTAGCTCCTTCCAGTGTTCCTCTCAGACCCAGTCCCTTACTGCAAGCTGGCTGGCAGCTGCTAATCACTTTGGAGTTCCAGCCCTTCTCTTCCCATTCATCAGCAGAGGCAGAGCTATGCCTGCAGAGAAAGGTAATGTCTTACTCTGATGTCTCATGTCTGTGTGAGTGTGACCTGGCTGGCTTGACATCCATCGCGATCCCACAGCCTGCTCTTCTAGTGCCTGCTGATCTGTGTTACTGTTGGTGGTGGTGTGTTGTATCAGATCTGTCACTGTGTGGGATCGCTCAGTTCAGCTTCCTGCTGTCACAGCGTTTTTAGGGGGGCAGGGTGCAAGTAGCTGGTCTTAGTGTTTAGATCCCGCACCTTAGGTAAGCTTGCATCATCTGCCTGGGTGACCTGTTTGTATTCCCATCCTGCTGGTTGGTGAGAGCCTCTCTCCTTCTACAGCTACTGGTCTCTGAGTCTGACTCCAGACCGTGACAGTTATCCTTTGACTTCCCGTCCTTCTGTTCATTTATTTGTTGGCATAACCCATTTATTACTACTGGTTCTATTTATTAAAAATTGTAATAACTGTGATAACTATGAGTTTGTTCATTCGTCTTCCTCTATTTTATTCATTCATCTTTTCATCTCTGCAAAGTGTTTATTTCTTTGCTGCTCTAGTAATGTAACAGGTACTATTACTTTTCTGTTTGGTTTTCACAGCTCACTTTGTTCCCGTCAGTCCATTTTTATGAACAATCTCCCCGTCTACCTACTTGTTCCCTGTGATTTAATTCATACTTTTCCTCTTCTGTCTACACAGCTGCCGCCCATCTCGTGTTCTTTACCTGACGTCTTTCTATGACAGATTGTACAGCTGTCCATCTCGCATGCTGGCTGTTTGTGCCTGCTCATTCTCCCGGCCTCTCGTTCCTTTATTTTTGACATCCAAGAAGTTAGTGATGGGGAGATTTTTTTGCGTGCGCCGGCAGAGAGGAGCCCGGGCCTGAAGAATAAATGAAAGCCTCTCACATAACTGACACCTCAAATTAATCGCAGAACTCGGCGAGTGGATTCAAGTGCTGAACAGCAGGAAGGGGAACAAAAAATCCTTCAATTAACAGGTCAGTTACCATGAAGATGAGTCTTGAATTAGTGAGGATCTGCCAAAGGTGAGGTCAGATTAACTTTTCAGCCACCTGGAAGCTGTATGTCATTAATTTATTGTTGAAAGTAGAGCAGTTACTAAAATAATTTCAGCTTGATTTAAATGAAACAATAATTAATACAATTTAATAAATAATTACATAAATATACAAAAATATGCAAAACATTCTTTATGGTGTGGAGCCATTTTTTTTTTTATTTAAAGACCACTCAGGCTTTTTTTCCTTCCTCCTTTTATACATTTTCTTTCATGAGTTTGCTTGGTTTTAAAAAAAATGGAGATCTGGTTGCAACACACCCTCAATTCACAGCTGTCCCTAGCAGTGCTTTATTTATGCCATAGGATGTGATCAGATGTGTGAGTGATAGCACTGGACTGCAAGAAGTGAGACTTGGTTATGATAATTATACAATGAAATGCATCTTTAATCAAAAAGAGTTGATCCGGGGCGCATGCGTGGCCAGGGACGATGACGGTTGCATTTTAGCAGAGCTCCGCTCATCCCCGGCCAGCACGGACTCACCCGTCACGCGCCACTGCTTCCTTCTGCACAAGGGTGAGTCACATCTACCAGGCACCCGGCCCGGCACCTCGGAGAGACCTGTATGGGGAAGATAGGGCGCTGGAAGCCCCCTTCCCCGCAGCCACAGGAGTCGCGGCCATCGCCGCTCCGGCGGTTCCTGTCCAGGCCGCAATCCCCGGCCTCTAGTATGGCCAGGAGCCCAGGGAGAGATCCCGGCCCCCCAGTGGTCACGGAGGGTACTGCACCCTCATGCATCTCAGCCTCCATGCCTGCCTCTGCCCTGACCCAGCCCCAGATGGAGGACTCTGATCCCCAGCATATATCTGGGGGGGGCAGTGGAATGCTCTGCATCAGGGAATCGTCCTCCCTCCACCCAGATATCTCAGCACACTGTACCATCTCCTTCCCTCACAATTTCAGCGTTGGACGATAAGCTGCAAATTTTTCTATGCAATATCACCGCATCCATATCCGCTGAGGTTGGAAAGCTGGCATTAGATCTCAGAGGGGAAATAACTCAGATTGGAGATCGCACGAATAAATTGGAGACTGAGTTTGATGATTTGGTGCAATACGTTCATGTCCTGGAAGAGGATAACGCATATTTGAAGCATTCCATGTCCCAAATGCAGCTCCAGCAAGAGGATCTAGAAAACAGGGAACGGCGCCAAAATATCCGTATACGCGGTATGTCCGAATCTATCGCTGATACACAATTACACCGTCACCTTCTATCCTTCTTTATCGCAACCGCCCCCCTGGTTCCAGAAGCGGATTGGCGAATTGACAGGGCTCATCGCTCATTGGGCCCAAAACCTACCGAAGGCACTAGACCACGCGACGTCATAATTCGCTTTCACTTTTTTCAAAGCAAAGAAGCCTTATTATTAGCTGCTCGCCACACATCCTCTCTGGAATTTAAAGGTGACAGACTCCAACTCTTCTGCGACTTGTCCCCGATTACCCTGGCCAAGAGGCGAGCCCTGAAGCCGATCACCACACACCTTCAACGCCATCATGTCCCTTACCGATGGGGGTTTCCCTTCCGGCTGGTCGTAACTAGGGATAATACCCAAGTTGTGCTTCGTGATCTTCTTGAGGCGGATTCCTTCTTAAAGCTCCTGGGACTTCCACCTTTGTCAGAAGATGTGTCTCCTCTGCCACCGACTCCGTCTCGCCCATCCGCCACCCCCAGCAAGATCTGGACCCCAGTCCGCGGAGGTCGGAAGAGACTTTCACGTACCCCACAACGTCCACGTCATCCTCAGTTGACCGATCCGCCTGTCTGAGGACTCTCTGGGGTGACTTTCCGGGGTGTTTCCGGTGACGATCCTTCCCTCCTGGTTTTTTTTTTCTTTTTTTCCCTTGCATAATTTTCCCTCAGGTTTCTCTTTTCTGTCCGGCCGAACCATTGTTGGGTGCATTTTTTCACTTCTGTTTTGTCTGGCCGGGCATGATGACCTTTCTGATGTCCTGGTTGTCGTGCTGCTCCTAATTTTGTCTAGCCATAGGCCTAGACGACTTGGGCCAATTTGTTGATCCCAAGTTTATATCCTCACGGATACTTATGTCAATCTCTGTGTTTATACTTTCATGTGTTATTTTACTGTTTTTTGTTTTTTATTCTATTACATCGATGGTATTTCATTCCTTTTTTATGCTAACACATTTGCTTCAATCCTTGTTATTTTATAATGGCTTTGAGGTTTCTGTCATATAATGTCAAGGGCCTCAACTCCATTCAAAAACGGTGGATGGCTTTGAGGGAGTTTCGATCCTCAGGAGCAGACATTATTTTTGTCCAAGAGACCCATTTCAAATCAGCTGGTTCCTTTCGTTTTGCCTCAGGGTTTTTTCCCCAAGCCTATTCAGCCTTCGATCCCTCCGGGAAGGCTGGGGTGGCAATCTTGATTGGGTCGCACTGCTCCCTTCGGGTTGTTTCCTCCAAAGTTGACCAAAAAGGTCGCTTCATTGTTTTGGAATGTATGCTTGGTGACACTCCCCTTGTTCTGTTGAATTTATACGCCCCCAATACGGGTCAATTGCAATTTCTTTCCCAAACACTAGCTGCCTTAGATTCTTTTTCCACCTCGCATGTGATTGTGGGGGGTGATTTTAATTTGATTTTTTTCCCCCCATAAGGACAGGAAAGTTCTTTTTGAATCCACACCCTCAAAGCGGCAATGCTCCTCTTCAAAATCCTTTCGTAGACTGATAAGGGAGCATCGTCTCTTCGACGCTTGGCGGATTAAACACCCCACCCATAAACAATTTACTTTCTACTCCACCCCCCACCATAGCTATTCTCGCTTAGATCACTTTTTCATCTCTGCCCCACTGCTTCCACTCTTGGTCACTTCTGAAATTAATCCCATTACCTGGTCTGACCACGCCTCTCTGACTTTAAACCTTTTCTTTCCTCCTGCTATATCCAAACCATGTCACTGGCGCCTTAATGAGACTTTCCTCACTACAGACCATCTTAGGGATGAATTGTCTCGGGGACTTGATACCTATTTTACCCATAATGTTGGCTCCGTAGCTTCCTCCTCAACTTTATGGGAGGCCCATAAGGCGGTATTTCGAGGACTCTGTATTTCTATGGGCTCGCGTTTAAAGAAATCTGCGGCGAGTGCTAGGGCCTCTCTTGTACGTCAACTATCTTTGGCGGAACGACGGTTGATGGCCAAGCCGTCCGTTTCTGGGCTCCGGAGGGTAACATTTTTCCGTGACCGCATTAAAACTCTTGACTCCAGTAAGTCTGCACAGTCCCTCCTGTGGGTTAAACAGAAATTTTACGAATTTTCCAACAAACCCCATCGTATGTTAGTCAATCGACTTAAAGCTCAGTCTCCTTCTACGATGCCTGATCTTTTAATCCAACCAAACGGAAGCCCTACCTATGATCCTCAGGTCATGGCAACCCTTTTTGGCTCATACTATGAGAAACTGTATAACTGTTTGACCCCAGACCTTCACCCGCCTCTCACACAGTCATCCTTTGATGACTTTTTTGATTCCTTGTCACTTCCGAGACTATTACCCCCAGACATTGCCATCCTTAATGCTGACATTACGCTAAAGGAACTACTTGACACGATTAAACATCTTCCCTCTCGTAAGGCCCCGGGTCCGGATGGATTACCCTACTCTTATTATAAATCCTTTATTGGTATCCTGGCTCCCCATATTTTTTCCCTTTATAGCGACCTTTTTAAGGGGGTCACACCCCAGACTGACTTTTCACGTGCCTATATCTCGGTTATCCCTAAACCCAATAAAGATCTCTCTATTGTAGACAACTATCGTCCGATTGCACTACTTAATTCCGACTACAAGATTTTCACTAAAATTTTAGCCAACCGATTGTCTGGAATTATTTCCAAACTCATACATAGGGACCAAGTGGCCTTTGTACCTTCCAGACATGCTGCAGATAACACCAGGAGATCTATTGATCTGGTTGATCTGGTTAACCGATCTTCCACCCCTGCTGTGTTATTGAGCTTAGACGCTCAAAAAGCTTTCGACCGCTTAAGTTGGCCTTACATGTTCATGGTCTTGGAGAGATTTGGTTTCAGAGGCCCATTTGTAGCAGCCTTGAAGGCCCTTTACTCTTCCCCATTTTCGCAGGTCAGATTAGCCTCTTTTCTCTCACTCCCTTTTCAGATGTCCAATGGCACTCGTCAGGGTTGTCCACTCTCTCCCTTACTGTTTATTCTTTGCCTGGAGCCGTTGGCCACATCCATCAGGTCGAATCCGGATATTCGCGGGATACATTCCCATACCCATGAGTACAAGTTATCGCTGTTTGCTGACGACATTCTCCTCACACTCACGAGTCCCTTTACTTCTTTACCGATTTTGCATCTGACCTTGAAACAATTTGGGGCTATATCAGGCTACAAAGTTAATACGTCTAAAACTGAGGCACTCCCAATACACGTCTCACCAGCCGTTCTATCCTCGCTTCAGGAAGCTTTTCCCTACCGGTGGTGCACCCATTCTTTAAAATATTTAGGTACTCATCTTACTTCCTCTTACCAATCCATATACGAGGCCAATTTCCCTCCACTATTTATTGCAATTTCTCGCTCCCTGAAACAATGGGATGCTCTGTCCATTTCTTTCCTCGGACGCATTAATGTATTAAAAATGACAGTGTTACCTAAACTTTTATACCTGTTTGCGACCCTCCCCGTTCCCGTTCCTATGTCCAAACTCCACTCTCTTCAGAAATCTTTCCTGCATTTTATTTGGCACAACAAGCGGCACAGGATTGCACGTTCTGTTTTGCTATCCCCACGATCTAGGGGGGGCTTGGGGGCTCCGGATATAATAACATATTACTACGCAACTCACCTTCGTTTTCTCATGTCATGGTCTTCCCATTATCCTCCCAACACATGGACTGAGATCGAATCCTTGCAACTGTCCCCAGCCCATCTATGTTCTCTCCTTTGGTCGACCTCAGCAGTGGATGTCTCCTCCTTTCGCCATTTATTCCTTGGTCCCATGCAATTTTCTCTGACTGTTTGGCGGAAATGTAAGGCTAAATTTTCACTGGCCTCTGATTGCTCCCCACTGACGAATATCCTCTGTAACCCTAATCTCCCAGACAACATGGCCATGTCCCGGATGTCTCATTGGGCTGTAGCTAACCTTTTTCAATTGCGTCACTTGGTACACCCGGTGACTCGTAAGTTACACTCATTCCCAGTTCTCCAGAAAAAAGCCCTTTTACCTCCTCAACACCTATATATTTATCTTCAAATACGCCACTTTTTTTCCACTTTATCACCTTCATTGACTCTGGGGAAGCCTACTCCCTTCGAACGTCTATGTATGCAGGGTCCCCATCACAGGGGTATAATCTCTAATACATATAAACTTCTTATGGAAGCCCCCTCTTTATCCAACAATACTCACCTTTATATGCGTAGGTGGTCTCAATTTATACAATGCGATATTGATTTATTGACATGGCAGAAAATTTGGGAAAATGCATCTAGATCTTCTGTCTGTGTGGTTTTTAAGGAAAATATTTACAAGATTATGATGTTATGGTACAAAACACCTGAATTTCTGCATGCTTATAATCCGAATGCTTCTCCTGATTGCTGGCGCTGTAGTAGAGACCTCGGTTCTCTCTATCATATTTTTTGGACATGCAGCTCCATTGCTCCTTTTTGGCAGGATGTTCTCTCCTTGCTGAATTCATTGCTGCGTGTCTCTCTCCCACTTGATCCACTACATTTTTTGCTGGGTTTACCATTCCCAGGACTACCTAAATTATCCAGGAAACTCGCTGTCCATGTGCTGACCGCGGCCAGGAGAAGCATTCCTATGTGTTGGTTGTCCTCTGATCCTCCTTCAATGCCGATTTTGTACAAACGTATTGCTGATGTAAGACAGATGGAATATTTGACTGCACTACATAGTTGTTCGTTTGCTGTATTTGAGATGATTTGGCTCCCATGGGATACTTTCACTTCTTCTATGCCGGCCCACATTGCAAGGCCCTGATATTTTTCACACTGTTAATTATGATTTAGCTGGTCCTGACCCTATTTAACTCTGCCATCGATGTACCTTTCTGTTATGTTTATTTTCTCTTCTGATTCTTTGAAATATATTGTTTGTATTTCACAAAAACCAATAAAAATTGTTAATATAAAAAAAAAAAGAGTTGATCCATGATGAAGGTATAGTGTATGTGGACCTAGTTCTTGTCCTAGGCTGCTACCGCTTTGATCATGACACAAGGAGTGTTCAGCAAACGATACACTCTTGGGTACGTAGTGAAGAGCGCCTACTACAAAAGCTTATATCACTTAAAAGTTTTTTAAAACATTTATTGGTTAAGAGCAGGGGGTCTCCAAACTTTTCATTCAAAGGGCCAATTTACTGTACCTCAGACTATAGGGGGGCCGGATTGTGGTCAGTAGGAGTAGAAAATGTCCTGGGCCCAGCATCGGTGAGAATAAACATGGCCTCAGGGTTGATGGTCAATAAAAGGAAGAGAATTGCCCCATCATTGGTGTCAGTGGAAGAAATAGTGCACCATTGTTGGTGTCAGTGGAAAGAATAGTGCCTCATATGGGAAGGAATAGTGCCCTATTGTTGGTTTGTTGGTTTCAGTGAAAGGAATAGTGCTTCGTATCATTGGAAGGAATAGTGACCCATCATTGGTATTAGTGGAAGAAATAGTGCACTATTGTTGGTGTCAGTGGAAGGAATAGTGCCTGATATCATTGAAAGGAATAATGCTCCATCATTGATATCAGTGGAAGAAATAGTGCACCATTGTTGGTCTCAGTGGGAGGAATAGTGCCCGAAGGGCTGGTTAAAGACTGGCACAGGGCCACAACCAGGGGCGGACTGACCATTCGAGAACTGCCTGGGGTCAGTAGGGGACCCCATGAGATGCCCCTGGTACCATTTTATAGGCTTTTTGGGGTGTGGTTTGAGTGTGGGCAAGGACACAGTGGCCCCATGATCCCTTATTGCCCGGGGGCCCCATGAGTTGTCAGTCAACCCCTGGCCACAACTGGCCCCCAGGCAACAGTTTGGAGACCTCTGGTTAAGAGCATCTAAAAAGCATCCTGAGTGCTTGAGGAGAAAGGCTTTCCTCCTTCTTCAGGGCTTATGTGCCACATAGCAATAAAAATTGAACCATACCATAATTATTTCTAGGGTTCCTCCATAGGATGTTAGAAGTTCCTTGAGCAATGAGCAATTGCTGCTCCTCAAATAAGTCCCCACTAACACAATTGATCTTTTTAGCTATCTGTAAGGGGTTAATTTTTACCAATGATCACTAATGAGTTGTAGATTTAGTCATTTTTAGGAGCGGTTCCCTGAGATTAGAAATTTATTTCAAGGGTTCCTCTGAGTTGAACAGTGGAAGGGCTGCCTTATGCTTTGGATTCATCTGAATAACACATGCTTGAATTACACACACAACTGATGAGTCAGAATAGGGACACCCTTCACCTTCTCCTAGCAGAAATGCATCTTCAAGGGTTTTCAAATAGACACAAGCAGCCAGCAAGTGGCAAATGCAAACAAAATGTCACAGAAGCACACTGTATTAGGCCCCCTTTCACACAAGTGGTCCGATCAGATCCACCTGTCCGTTTTTCAGGCAGACCTAATTAGACCCTCCATTTTCCTCTATATATTGGCAGATCTAAACAGACCAGGACACCAACCTACCTCCAATTTTATCCGGCAAAAAACTAATGGAAGGGGACTCGTTCCCCATCATTTGGCTGGATCGGATTGCAGGGCAGTCAGGTGTAAGCGGATAGCCGGTCCTTTTACATCCATGTGCCCATCGAGCAGAGCAGGCTGGGTCTGTGTCCACTCCACTTATGAAGACCTGTCATCTGGCCGCTCCATTCAACTCAGAAGAAGATCAGCGGACAGACCCCTTCCTGAGAAAAACGGATCCAACCCGTATGAATTGGGCCTTAGATGATTATTTGTAAAATAATGGTTTTATACATAAAATAAAAATTAGAACTAAAATCAATATATATTCACAAGAAATGGAATAAATCTTACCAAAAATGTCACCAATAGGCCTTTCTAATATGCATCTCCTCTCTTGAAATTTTAATAGTGCAGCGTAACCTTACAGGGCCCATTCACACCAATGCGGTTTAACACAAGTTGATGGATGTACACAGGCCGGGCATTGTTTTAAATGGTGTTATTTCACATCTGTGTGATATACCATGCACGTTTTCCATGTGTCGATACACATTAAAGGGTTTATTGATGACAATGGCAGTGCATGAAAATGCATGTCAACTCACCTTGATAAAGCACATAACAATGCTTGAAAGAGCACACAAAAGGTGAAAATCCAGCCTCAGGGATTACATTAATTATTTGCTTGTCCCATGAGAGCAGACGTGTCAGACTGACTGTAAGTACTGTCCAAACTGAGCCCAATGTTGGTTTCAGACACTCATAAATCTGTCCTATAACAAAGGTCTGGTCTACAGGGAATAACAAATTAAAGCCATACTTCACCCAAAAGGAGATGTTCTGCTTTATGCCCCTTGCCTCCTCTACCACATTTGGACACTTTTTTTGGGGGGGGGGGGGGGGCCGCTTACCTAGGTAATCACTTCCATTTCCACACAGGTCACCTAGGCCAGGGGTGTCAAAACTATGGCCCTCCAGCTGTTAAAGTACTACAAGTCCCATCATGCCTCTGCCTCTGGGTGTCTTGCCTGTGGATGTCAGTCTTGCAAGGTCTCATGGGACTTGCAGTTCCTCAACACCTGGAGGTCCGTAGTTTGGACACCCCTGACCTGGGCGATCCAAGCAGCATTTTGCAACCCTTTCTTTGCCTGCAGTCTTCTGGGACATGCCACAAGTCCCAGAAGGCTGCAGGACCATACACAAAGTACAGCTCAACTTGCACATGTGCAGTGTGTGCGGTCACATGCCAGCGCTGGGGACCCAAAGACAGGCCCAGGTGTGCACAGTGCTGATCTCTGGACAGGTAAGCAGATCCAAAAGCAATACAAAACTATTTTTTTAGTAGAGTAGGTCTGAGTCTCTGTAGCAGATTTGTGTCACTTCCTGTCTGGTAAAACCATTGTCATGTGACAGGAGGGAAAAACTCTCACAGGATACAGTAAAAAAAAAAATGGACCTGGATTCAAAAACTCTCCTTTTTTTAATTCAAATTTGAAATAAAACATTTCGGCTGGAGACACACTTAAAATCATGGTAGTATATTCAGTGAATATACAGTGTAACGCCCTCCAGGTTAGCCAAATAGGCTGGTTGTTTATTTTTTTTTTTTCTTTTCTTTTGTAGGCAGAGGCTGGGTAATAGCCTGGGAGTGAGGTAGTTCGGTCACCTCAAGATAGGCTAGGAGTCTTTAACAGATCAGGTCTTCTGGAGCCCTCCCACCTTTCTGGAGAGTGGAGAACTTTTTGAAACAGGGGAGTGGAGGGGAGGAGGCCCAGATCTTCATGTTTGAGGGACCTTGGCCAATCCCCTGGCAGGAGGCTAGCCATAGTGACCAGGGAAACCCTTAAGTGAGGCAGAGCCTGGGGAGAGGTGGGCAGTGTTAGGTAGAAAATGGATTGAGGAAGGCTGGAGTAAGGAACCTGGGAGGGGTTCCAGGGAGGGGAGCCAACCTACAGGCTGGTTGCTGGAGAAGAGGATCTCCACTGCCTTAATGTCTCCTGAAGAGGACAGCCTGAGTAGCAGGGAAGGAGCCAGCCCAGCGTAAGGCCAGAAGGCAGCCACTAACCCACCAAGCTAACAGAAGAGGTGTGACTACTCTTATACTCTCTCTGCCAGATAAGGGGAGAGGGCAGTCAGGTGGAAAAACCAGCTAGCTTCTCATCTGGGACTGCTGCTTTAAATTGGGATACCTTCAGTCAGTTGGGTGAAGAGGAGGATTTATTCGGGGTCTGAGGAGGTACACCAAAGAGCCTTTGGTGCTCTTCAAGGAAAGACTGTTGCTATTCACATTTTTGTACATAGTTGCTAAGAAGTATGTCCTCAAGTTCTACAGTGCCTGGGGCATCCCATATACCCCGAGACGCCATCCAAGTTCTTTACCCCTTAATAAAGTCACAAAACCAAGCTCAAGGACTTTTATTTGACTCCAGTGTGCAACGTGTGAAACATGCATGATTCTGCACTGTGCAGACCTTAAGGGGGACCTAAAACTCAGCAACTCCTAAGGGGGTAGTGCTAACACAGTATATGCCATATACATGTGTGTTTATGTAAGGCAGACTTTCTCAACCTTTTTACCCCAAAGGAAGCTTTGAAATTGTTTTCAGGTCTTGGGAACCCAAACTAAAATCAATTTGTTGTGGGTCAGTGGGAAAATGCACCTTATGTTGATGACCAGTGGGAAGAATGTCCTCCTTACAAACACCTAAAGATCACTAGTGCTCTACCAAAAAGGCGATAGACCTGGAACTACGCAGGTACCATCATAAAGGAGGTCAATCAGCTATTGAACCTTTACCAATCTTTGGAGGATCTCTGGTTGAGAATGATTGTGCATTGTGGAGGATTTTTTTCATTTAAATCTGCCTGAAGTTCGGCTTTACCATTCAAAGGTTGGTGATGTAATTTCTTTTGAATAATATATAGGCAGGCCTGAAGCACAAACTAAAAAAAAAAGCATGACTGGGTGATGAAGAGACATAGGTGAAAGGGGTTAGGGCATGGTTTGTATTTTGCACTCACTGGCCTGATTGGTGGAAGCATGGGTCCATGGGGGTCTTCAGCGAGGCCAGGAAGAAGTGGAGAGATGAATACCTCAGTCAGTGGTCATTGGACATAGAGAGAACTGCCCACCCACCCTTCCTATTTTCAGTATGGTTCTTAGGCTTGACATCACAGTAGCCTGGGTGTTGTAGTCTTTGGAGGTGGCAAAAATCAGTACTAGTCTAATGGTTGGGGACTCATCTCTGGTATGGCATCCTCGGGGTACATTCCAGTTAATGGTGGGTTAACTGGAAATTGGGGAGATGGTCTCTGCGGATAGTTGGGATATTGCCTCTAACTAAATACCTCTGTCTACTTTCCAATAAGGGGCCATTTGAGGGGTATTTGTACTGTCCTGGCATTTTAGGGCCTCTTAAAATGAGATAGGCCGTTAATACATCAGGATTAATTCATTTTCAAATACATACCTTTTATATACCATAGTTTGTAGACTTTATAACTTTCACACAGACTAAATAATTTACACTGACTTGGGTTATTTTTACCAAAGAAATGTAGCAGGATACATTTTGGCCTAAATTTATGAAGAAAGATGATTTATTTGCAAAATTATATAGTATACTAAGTGTGTGTGTTTTTTTTTCAAAGTATTTGGTATTTTTTTATTTATATATTAAAAAAAAAAAAAACAGTGATGAAATACCACCAAAAGTAAGCTCTATTTGTGTGAAAAACAATAATAATATGGTTAATAAAAGGCTGCTATGGCCATTTTGCATTTTGAATCCAAACTCTTCTTTGGTCTTTTTTTGGTGGACAGATTAAAAGATTGAGTTTGGGATGTAATCGATGGTAATCCTAATGGGGATTCACTGCAGTAACAAGTCAAGATGTGCTCGACAGAAACATTTGTTTATTTTCTGCTTCATTTGTTTTTAATTTCACTTCATCATATTCGTTAAGTTAGAATGATCCGTTTTTGGAATTTTGTTTTGTATATCCTGATTAGTTTCATATATACGTTATTTTAAAATTGATTTGAATTTTCAGAAGACGGCTATATTTGTTCTATTTTATTCTATTCTATTTTTTCTTTTCTATTCGATTCTACTCTATTCTATTATTTTCTATTCTGATCTCTTCTGTTATATTCCTGTGTTTTCTATTCTACTGTATTATGTTGTATTCTATTCTTTTCTAATGTGTTCTGTTGTATTCTAGTCTATACTTTTCAGTTTTGTTCTATTCAGTCTGAGTAGGAATCATCATCTTATTTCACTTTTATACCTTACGGTATTTATTCCATTTCAAATTCATTTTCTACTTTCGGAAGATTGTCCTATTTTATTCTGTTCTATTTTTTCAGCTCTATTCTATTTTTTTCTATTATATTCTGTTACATCCTTTTAATTTCTATCCTAGCCTATTCTTTTGTATTCTATTCTTTTCTTATTTTCTGTTCTATTCTATTATATTCAATTCTGTTATTTTCTATTATATTCAATTCTGTTATTTTCTATTATAGTCTATTCCTTTCTATTATATTCCTTTGTTTTCTATTATATTCCTTTGTTTTCTATTCTATTCCTTTGTTTTCTATTCTGTTATCTTTTATTCTATTCTTTTTATTCAATTCTATTCCTTTATATTCCATTGTATTCAATTCTATTCCTTTATATTCCATTTTATTCTGTTCTTTTCTGTTCTGTTTTCTTCTATTCAATTCTGTTTTTTTGTTTTTGTTTCTATTTTGCTCCTTTATTTATATTCTATTTTGTTTTATTCTATCCTATTGTTTTACTTTATATTCTATTATTTGTACACTTTTAGTTTGTTCTATTCTATTGCATTCTTTTCTATTCTATAAAGCAGTCCAAGTAGGAATCATCATCTCTATTTCACTTTTATACCTTACTGCATTTATTGCAATATGTATCCATTTCAAATTCAAAATCATTTTTGAATTCTAATTTGGATAATTTGTTTTATTATTTTTTTTTTGGGGGCGGGGGGGTAAACAGGCGGTTTTTGCCACCTCAAACTGCCTTCCCTGATAAAGGAAGACAATCAGAGGTGTATACATGCCACAGCCTCAATGCTCTGCTTTGATTCCATAGTCAGAATTGTCCCACCTAGTTGGCAACACTGCTACCAAACGCTAGTGCCTGCAGCACCACAAGTGCCCTGCAACTGTGTGTAATGCACAGGGGCGCAGCGTGGTGGTGCAGCATTTTACAGGATTAAAGGAAGTAGTGAGGAGGTAACATATCACCTCCTCACTATCAAATGGCTCTAAAAAGTAATCCACTGCAGATAATTTTTCAGAGGTACAACAATAACAGCCGTATGTGCAACCTTAGCCTATGACAGGGGTCTGCAACCTTTAAGACATAAAGAGCCACTTGGACCTGTTTCCGAGAGGGGAAAAAAAGACTGGGAGCCGCAAAACCATTGCAACATTTAAAACAAATCCTACACTGCATATATTGCAAAAAGCGCTCTGGTCATGAAGGGGGTTTAAGGGCTCAGTAAGCAAAGGGTTAATCAGGGCCACAGTGTATCGTCATAATCACAATCATAGCCTTAGGTCAGTGGTGGGCAACCTTTTTTTTCAACTGAGCCAAATCTCGCCAAAACCACGATTGAAATTTATTTTGAGAGCCACATTTTTAAAACTGAAAA
This sequence comes from Staurois parvus, assembly GCF_062004578.1. Lineage (NCBI taxonomy): Eukaryota > Metazoa > Chordata > Amphibia > Anura > Ranidae > Staurois > Staurois parvus. Next base: position 346,325 of record NW_028318282.1, read on the forward strand.
TACATCCCCCATATAGTAATTCATCCCCCATATAGTAATTCATCCCCCCTATAGTAATTCATCCCCCCTATAGTAATTCATTCCCCATATTGTGTCAATTCACTTACCTTTGCTCCACGCGTTCCTCTCGCCGTGTTCCCGCGCCGTTCCGGTCTTCAGGGCAGACTGTGAGAGGAGAGGAGTTCGTCACGCTGCCCCGCCTACATCCTGACAGCCTATGTTTGCCACGCTCCGCGGGCCAGATTAAAAGGTCCGCCGGGCCGTAGTTTGCCCATTGCTGGGCTAGCTGCAGAGTCCTGACTTTTGGGGCGGCCGCCCGAGAGGAGGGAGGGGAGCGGGCGCCCGGCACACAGAAGACCCTATTGCAGGGGTGGGCAAACTTTTTGACTTGAGGGCCGCAATGGGTTCATATATTGGACCCGGGGGCCAGACCAAGAGTAGATGAATGATGTGTATGTGTCATCCATAGTAAGTATAGTAATATTCCCCCATAGTAAGCATAGTAATTAATCCCCCATATAGTAATTCATCCCCCATAGTAATTCATCCCCCCTATAGTAATTCATCCCCCATATTAAGTCCCCAAGTTCCCCCTGTGTCAATTCACTTACCTTTGCTCCGCGCGTTCTTCTCGCCGTGTTCCCGCGCCGTTCCGGTGTAGCATGAAAATCTGTCTATGAGGATCTGTCCCCCTCGACGTATCTGCGCATGTGTCAGTTTCAGGCATTAGCAGCCGATCGGCGATCTCCGGCACATGCGCAGATACGTCGAGGGGGACAGATCCTCATAGGAGACAGATTTTCATGCTACACCGGTCTTCAGGGCGGAGTGTGAGAGGAGCCTAGCGGGAGCCTAGCTCCGCGGGCCGGATTAAAAGGTCCGCCGGGCCGTATACGCCCCGCGGGCCGTAGTTTGCCCATTGCTGCCCTATTGCCTGTCACCTGGTGGGCAGTGTGCTCCGGAGCCGCAGCCAAGGTGAAAAAGAGCTGCGGGTTGCCGACACCTGGCCTATGAGAATGCACATGTTGTGCTTTAGCAATATAGATAGCAAAGCACTACCATGTGCTGCGGTGCTAATAAGTCCTTTTTTTTGGACATTTAGGTGCATTGACAATGAATGGACTGTCCTAATACAAGGTTTTCTAATGAAGAAATGCATGGTGATGTATGCATGGTAACACAATGCACCTGAATACCAAGGTGATGATGGGCCCTTAAAGTGTTACTAAACCCAGGACCCTGCATTCACTATATCTGGTCTCCCAGAGTACACAGAACATGGAAATGCAATGATTTTATTTATACATGCACTCTCCCAAGAAAAAAAAAACCCTCTCTAGCAATACACACCAAACTGAGCATGTGCAGAGTGTCTCCACACCATATGTCTTATCAGGAGATGGGACAATAGAAGAAGGGGAGGATCAGAGAAGTCAGGATCAAACAGTCTTTTTACACAATGCAGATGATTAACCCCCTAGGCCGCACAATGAATATAACAAGCATGCTTTACTGCATATAAAGACTGATTTTACTGTTGTGGGGTTAGCAACACTTTAAGTTTGTCTCACTGTAAAAAAAAAACAGTAATAAAAGTAGCAAACAGTTTGTTTCTGGATGACCACAAATATGTGTGTGGACATCAGGACTGCAGTAGATGCCGTTGCAGCCAGGAGAGAGAATGTGACCTGTGAGTACTGGACTGATTTCCCAATGGCCTGGAGGTGATCAGAGAGCTACTGAGAGCTGTGCAGTGGACGGGAACTTTCACTTCAATCTCCAGAGTTTCCAGACAAAGGAGGGGGCCATGCTGTGCTTGGAACAGCTAAGTCACTTTTCTATTGAGATGTCATTTGTTTGCTCTCTTTGGACTTCTATGAAAGGGATTTGCCTATAAAACAGGAAGAATGTGCAAATGAGAAGAATAAAAGTATATTTTAGATAAGGAAAATAAAATCATTTTCAGGTCAACTGTATGCAAGTTTCATTGCAGATTCTAACAATTAGACATCAGATACTAAAATAGGTTAACCACTTAAGGTCTGCCCTATAGAAGTTTTACTGTTACAGGGCGGTTCTCCAGTGCAAAATCATGTATACATACAGGATTTTGCACTAGTGTCATAGGGGGGAGCGCGTGCGCCTCCGGCTAATTACTTCTGCTGTGACTCATGCCAGAAGCCGATCTGCAAGTGCCGGTTAATAAATGCCCGCCGGCATCCACTGATCATCGGGGCAGGACACCACACAGAGCTCTGTTCTGACAGGGGGGACGGAAGGATCATGTGTCCCTGCAAAGCTGGGAACAAGATCCATCGCTTCCCCTAGTAAAAGCACCACCTAGGTCTAGGAAATGCAAAAAATCTGTAAAAAGTTTCAGTAAAAACACACTAAAGCGAATTTTAGGGAAAACTCAATTAATTACCCAAATGTTTGGTAAAATATAAAAGACAAGGTTGCGTCGAGTACATAGATACCCAACATGTCAAACCTTCCATGTGTGTGTGCCTGTGAAATGGCGACAAACATCAGTACCCTATATTAGTTTAGTGTTACGGAGGAAGTCTTGTGCTAGAAATATTGCTCTCATTCTTGCATGCGCGGTGATATGTAACGTGTATCACAATTGACATTTTCACACGTAAGGGCCCCCGACATGTACGTTTGTTTGTACGTGCATATATGTCGAGGTGGGGGGCCTCCAAATTATTTTTTTTGGGGGGGAGGGGGTGTTTTTTGTTTGGGTGTAACTATTTTTTTGTAAAAAAAAAAATTTTTACTTAACTTTTTCATCACATAGGAGACACAAAGTCCCCTATGTGATGATTTTTTTTGGTGACAGGTTCTCTTTAATGAAACAAAATTGTTGGTCTTTTTTGTTTATAGCAAAATAAATAAAAAATGCACTGGCGATCAAATACCCTGAAAGAAAGCTTCATTTGTGGGGGAAAAAAGGATGTACATTTCAGTTGGGTGTAGCTTTGCATGACAGCGCAATTGTCAGTTAAAGTAACGCAACGCCGTATAGCAAAAAATGTCCTGGTCAGGAGGGGGGGGGGTAAGTCCTCTGGAGGGCAAGTGGTTAAACAGTAAACGGCTTCCTTCCAAAATGGATAGTGCAGTGACCATCCCCCCACTCCCAATCACCATTGTTTTCCTGTTTTCTTTCACGCCTTTTAAATGCAATCTCTTGCACCCAGTGTAACTATATGCAGGGGCAGACTGACCATTTGAGCACTCGGGCGCTGCCCGAGGGCCCGGGGTCAGTAGGGGGCCCCATGAAATGCCCCTGGTTCCTTTTGATAGGCTTTTTTTGGGTGTGCTTTGAGTGTGGGCAAGGACACAGTGGCCCCATGATCCCCTATTGCCCGGGGGCCCCACAAGTTGTCAGTCCACTCCTGGCTATATGTCACTTCATCCTTCATCCCAGCGCTGCTCCAGAGGAAGGAGGAATGACAGATTCCTGCCTGTCGGGTAGAAGCAGTCGGGTGGCTGTGCTGCTGCCCGATCACTTCCACAGCCCCCAGTACCAGGGCCCCTCTTGCCCATCTGAGGACCGGAAGAGCGCCATAGCGGGTGCCAGCGGGTGGAGAGGAGAGCTCTCCTCCCCTTCTTTCTGTGACCGTCACTTCCAGGTCACGGCTGTCACTTTCCCCACTAGAATAGCCAGGGATACATGTACTGCAACGTGATCTGCATTGCAATACATCCAGTGGTGCACAGAGGAGACATTGGGGGTCTTTTAGACTCTGCATGTCTCAATAAAGAGTCATTTAAAAATCAACTAAAAGTTATGATTTGCAAAAAAATACAAAAAAATACACCCAAGCACATAGCATCCCCCCAAAAAAATGTTGAGACCCCCACACACGTATGAACGTAAATGCACACATCGGGGCACCTACAGGTGAAAACGTCAATTGCAATAAACATGTTACATATCGCCGTGCACGCCAGAGTAAGAGCAATAGTTCCAGCACAAGACCTTCTCCGGAAAACTAAACTGATGACCGGCAGGGGCCTATAGAATATATAGGGTGCTGAATTTTGTCACCATTTCATAGGTGCACACAAATTTAAGGTTTGCCATTACTATTTGATATTTTTATTTTTTTATTATGTTGGTACTTATTGTGAGAACTAGCATCAAGAGTAGAGCTTTTGACGCACACAGCCACTCACTTTCTTCTTCTTAAAGGCCATACAATATAGGTTTCCCACACAGGGGTATCCACCATCAATGCAAATTTAGCAGCACCACTACTCAGGCTCCATGCCTCGGTCCTCTTAACCATTCAAATACAACCCACTGCACCTGGGTTAGCACCCCTTCACAACATTCTGGTTTCTCCAGCCCGCAGGCTTGGGCCTTCTGTCTGCTCTATCAGACTACACTGTGCCACCATGAACACTTGTGGCTGCTACCTTGCACCCACATGGACTCCTCGGGAGGGTGGAGACCAGAACTCTGGGCAGGTGTGTGTGGGTCTCTTCTAGAGTCAGGACCAATCAGTCTCCTGGCCATTCCCAAAACCTGGTCCCAGGATTGGAGATTTCATCCCTCCCAAATCACTTTGAAATCTCCAGGCTCCAGGTCCCAAAAAGGACTTTACAAACAAATGAGAAAAGTGAAAGACCAGTTTCCTCGGCATTAAATATGTACCCTGGAGCCCCTCAACCTGCCTTGTTGAGAATCCCAAGTGAAATATCCTTTTTGCATTGTGACAGATCGCCAAATTATTTACTCGGTGCAGTGGTATATGCAATGACCATTAAATGAAAAATTCAGCGCTCACACGAAATAGGATGGTGACATAGGGCATAGTGGAAGGAAAATGGGAACTGACTGTACACAGAATATAATGGGTACACAGAAAAGTTGCTGGGTGGAATGGTCCATAGGATAGGCAATTGGAGGCGAAGGCAGACCAAGGAACCAGGGCACCTGAATAGGAGTTGGCAAGCCTCGTCAGAGATGGTGAAGATCCTATGTGACCAAAGTGGTGGCAGTGTGAACACAGTTGGTGCGTCCTGAGGCTCATAATAGAAGAAGGGATGGACCAGAAGGCAAACGCCTTGAAAGGGACCGGCAGCTCCTCGTCAAGGATGTGGGGAATCCCTCGAAGACAACAGAAGAGAAAAAAAAATAGACGAAAAGGAGAGCACCCTCCTTTTCTTCTGCTCATTTACTCAATGCGAACTTATCTTTTATATTTTACCAAAAATTTGGGTAATTTGTGTGTTTGCCCTAAAACATTTTTACTGCGTTTCCTAGACCTTTACAGCAATATCGTGTGACCTCAATAATTGGAACAACCACTATTTTATTCTCTATTCAGCTGTCAGAAAATATATATTATTTGGGGGGTTTGTGTAATCTTCAGGCCTGAAGAAGCAACATTTTTATAATAAAATGCAGTTATTCTATAAAGTAAACCTATACTTTTCCTAAAACAGAAAAACAAACTTGAGGTTTAATTGACGCCTTCATGGCCTGTCCCTCTAAGGCTGAAAAGCATGTCTGCTGTTGCAAAATATGTACCATTGGTAAAAAAAAACAAATTACACTCCCTGCTAATCAGAAATGAAGAAAGATTTTTTTTCTCTCTTTTAGGCCTCATGCACATGAGACGTTAAAAAAAAACTCTCCTAGAAGCTGTCCTCCTGGTAACATTGTTTTTGCAGAAAAAACACCCGACACTTGTAAAAGTATCTAACGTTTTTACAAGTGTTTAGGAACGTTCGTAAGCGTCAATCGCTTGGACGTTAATTCATTTCATTGGCCAGAATGATAATTTATTATAATTTTATTATCAAAGGAAAACTGGCCCCCAAAATAGTAAAGGAAAAACCCTTTTTTAAATTTAGCTGTATATTTCTTGCTACTACCATAAGCTACCACCAAAGAACAACCCAAAATAATTTCTCCTGGCCCTGAAAATCGCAATGTGTGTATGTTAGTTGTTTGTACCCATAATACAGCCCAGAAACCATAGTGCGCAATTTGCTTTTTTTTTTTTTTTTTTTATTCTGCCACTGACACATACTAATTTAAAAATGTAAAAAAAAACAAAAAAAACCCAAAATAAAAAAAACAAACTGACCCTGACCTTGACCAAAGACTAACCTTGGCACAGACCTAGATCAAACCTTGATCTAGGTATTTTTATTTTTTTAATTTTTATGTATTTATTTCATTTTTTTTTTCTCTGAAAGGACAGAGAGAGAGATAATGTATCTCTTCTCCATTCAGAGAGAGAAAACAAGGAGGGTGGGCTTCACAGTGACTGGTCACTGTGACAGCCAATCAGAGGCTATCACAGCAATCAGGTGACCCAGAATTGGGCGTTCTAACGATCGGGACCTAGAGCTCTCAGTGACACCCCGGGCCGTGCAGCGCGCTCCCAGCAGAAAGACATGTACGCAAATTAGCGGCCCCATTGAAAAAAAGCCCAGTGCTATGAGCCCGCTAATTTGCGTGCGGTTGGCGTCAAGTGCTAAATACGCCTAGCGTTTAGACACGTTTAGACACGTCAAGAGTTTTTTCTGCCAAAACGCTGCTTCTCCTGAACGCACTGGCCCTGGGTTTTTTTTTTCCTGCTGATAAATGCTACTGCTATTAAAGTCTGTGTGCATAGCATAACATGGAGGGCCGTTTGGAAGCAGTTAAAAAAAATGCCTGATGCCCCTAAAAGTGGCTGAAAAAACACCCTGTGTGCATGAGGTTTTAACCACTTGCCCTCCTGAGGATTTACCCCCCCCCCCCCCTCCTGACCAGGCCATTTTTTGCGTTACGACACTGCGTTACTTTAACTGATTGCGCGGTCATGCAATGCTGCACCCAAATTAAATTTATGTCCTTTTTTCCCACAAATAGAGCTCTCTTTTGGTGGTATTTGATCGCCTTTGTGGTTTTTATTTTTTGCGCTATAAAAAAAAGACAGACCAATTTTGACAAAAAAAACAATATTTTTGACTTTTTGCTATTAAACATTTCCAGTAAAAAATTTAATTTTGTCAGAAATTTCAGCCAAAATGTATTCTGCGCCATCTCTTTGCTAAAAAAAAATCCCAATACGTGTAAATTAATTGGTTTACATGAAAGTTATAGCGTTTACAAACGGCGGTATAGATACTGGAATTTTTTTTATTTTACTAGTGATGGTGGCAATCAGCGACTTACACCGGGACTGCGGCGGACATTCTGACACTGGGGGGGAAATGACTTTATGTCACTGACATCCCCAGTGACATCAATACAGTGATTAGTTCTAAAAAAAAAAAAAAAGCACTGACACTGTATTAATGGCACTGGGCAGGAAGGAGTTAACATGAGGGCGATCAAAGGGTTAACAGTGTGCTGGGTGTGTTTTACTAGGGGGGCCCTGTCAGTGTGCTTCACTGTAAGCATACTGCTTTGGATGGCTGTGCAGTCATCCAAAGCAGTGTGCCTGAACTGACAGGGAGGAGGACTGTTATGCCATGTGCACATAAGAAAATCGTCCGAAACAATTTTCGGAACCAATGATCGAACGATTTTCTCTTTGTTGATGAGGAGGATGTTTTAAACGATAACGAAAAAATCCAGTAGAACAACAGTGAAAAATGTTGTCGTTTCGCATACGAACGACCAATTTTCTATGCGGTGGTCGTACAAAAAATTTAGCAAGCGCTATCACGCATGAGCGGAAACAGAAAAATCCAAATGTTAAAAGTAGATTGGCCTCATGAGATAATTAAACCAGAATTTTGCATATTATATTTTATGTATCACTATTTATGTATATAGGTAATGTAATAAAGTATATTAAACTCATTGCTGTAAATTGTTGTTTATATCGCTCAATCTGGCCGGAAGGGCGTGGCCACAAGGTCACACTCACGCTGCACCACTTCCACTTGTACGGAAGACATCAACACTAGGTATTGCCTGACTAACAAATTTTTTTAGATTGGTTAACCTCCTTGGTGGTATGATTCTTTCCGTTTTTTGGTGCTGAAAGTGGTACCATTTTTTTGCATGGAAATATGCAGTTTTTTATCGTAGGCTGTAATTTTTAGGAATAACTCACTGAAATCTGTCCGAACAAGAGTCTATTAAACATTCCGGATATGATAAAATTTGAAACACGAAATCATAAATTATAATTTAATAAATAATCATAAAAAATAATAATAATAATAATAAATTGAATTCAATAATATAATCAAACCAAAAACACTGAAATTTGAAATACAGAGGCAAATTCGCACATCGCTGAGCAGAGTCGCAAAATTGTTTTCAGTGTCTGACGAATTTCCCCCACGAATCATTATCACTCAATTCTGCAAGTGGTTCTGATTTACTATCGCTGTTCTAAAACCGCTTTTGACGTAAAGGGACGCTTTTTGGACCCCATGGACTTTTCTAAGTTTCAAGGCAGAAAGAATGGTAAAAATGTAGGCAGGGCGCAGGACAAAGCAGTAGGGAGAAAATGTATGTGAAATGCATTGAAATAGCAATGACAGCAAAAATTACATTTTTAAAAAAATTCAAATTTCCCGCCGGTTCCGGAGCCCGTACATCCCGACATCACAGGGGCCGGATGCCGGCATCAGCCGGAGGAGATGGCCGGGGACGCTGGAGGGGACAGATCGCGGGAGCGAAGGACACTGTAAGTGCTTCAGGGACCCCCAGAGATAGCCGCATGGTAAGCCGCTCTTGGTATAGAAATTTTACCCCGAGCTTCACTCGGGAACACCGCTAAGGAGGTTAATGTGGGGCATGATTTCGACCAATGAACGAACGCCTCTCGGACGTCAGATGACCGATTGGTCAATTTTCTGATCGTCTATTCCTGCCATAAGTAAACAAAACAGTCCTCCTCCACATCGGTGATGCTCGGTAATCACCGGCTGCCGGTGGGTAATCACTGGCCGGGACCCGGTTATTGACAGCCGCGGCCGCAAAATGCAAATCACGTATATATATGTGATTTTGCGCACCCGTACCACCCTGTAGCAGTATTTCTGCTATGGGGCGGATGGGTAGCAGTTAAACTTCTGAACACATCAAGACTCTTTTGTCCTTTATTATTAAGTAAACCATGCAAAACATTAGCACACCTGCTTTACATAGTCCAATGGACCAACGAACGAACGCCTCTCGGTCATCGTATAACCTATTGGTCGATTTTCTAATCGTGTATTCCAGCCTTAAGTAAACAAAGCACTCCTCCCTGTTGGAGATGCTCGGTAATCTCCGGTCACCGGCGGGTAATCACCGGCCAGGACCCGGTGATTGACAGCGGCGACTGCGAAATGCAAATAACGTATATATGTGATTTTGCGTACCTGTGCCGCCCTGTAGCAGTATTTCTGCTATGGGGCGGATGGGAAGCAGTTAAACTTCTGAACACATCAAGACTCTTTTGTCCTTTATTATAAGGTAAACCATGCAGAACATTAGCACCCCTGCTTTACATAGTCTATTAGTAATCAATGGCTCCCTGTCAATGAGGTCTCCAAAGCTGAGCAGTGATCTAAAAGCTGATCTACTGCCTCTTTCTTTCTAGATATAATCCTATACCCAGATTATCTGCTCCCCTTCTGATACTCCGTTGGCTTCTTTTACCTTTGCAAAAGACTCCCAGGTCTCTCTTCTGTAGAATGCTAACAGGAATGATGGGGCCATTAGTCCTGCACTCAAGCACCATGTAAGATAATTGGTTTAACTAGCGTTGCTTGCAATTTCACCATGCCTTCCTAAGAAAAGACAGAATCAGAACAATCCCTCGTAGGCGAGCTGGTAATTGCGGCCTTCACCTCTGGAATTCGAAGTTACCATTTTAAGGAATAAATGAGTAGTTACATATCAAGAAAAAAAAATGTGAAAATGCATGGACAAAAATATGCTGTCTATATGTACAAAATGTATCCGTATCTGCAGAGAGTTTAATTCCATACAACATATAGGGCTCATGCACTGTAGAAGGATCTGGAAGAACAGGCAGCATTCTGTTGTACAACTATCAATCCCAGCTCTATATCACCTAGAAAATTACAAGACAAGACAATTTCTAGTTTTACAAAACCTTAAAGGGGAACTAAACTCTTTTAGTCAACATGTGCTATTTTAAATCTTTATGCTGCTAGAAGGAGGGTATATTATATTTACTTGTATGAAAAATAAAAAAAAAAAGGTTCAAACATTTCTTCAGGTGGCGTAGACCAAAATGATGTTATACATCCCAGGGGTCTTCATTGGCATTTTTCTCTTTTATCTGGAGGAGGGGAGGAAGGAATTTCTTGGTTAAACACACCCTGCTGCCTGCACATGCCTGAGCTAAGGGCAGATTGATTCCAGGAAGTAAATGATACATGAATCATCTGGTCTTACTTAAGATGGCCACAGCTAGAAATGCTAATGGGGTGTTTTTCAAAGTGATTTCATAACAAAATAATGCATGGAGACACAGATGGATGGGTTAGTTTGTTTTGAATATTAAAAATTAATTAGCATTTTCATTTTGTAGTGCTCAGAAACAGTCGAGTTCCACTTTAACACTGAGCTCCAAGAATCAAACAAAATCAACCCTTGCAGTAGGGCCACCCGCACTGCAAGAGTTAAAGTAGAGTTCCACCCAAAAGTGGAAGCTCCGCTTATCTGCCTCCTACCCCACTCCACTGCCACATTTGGCACCTCTTTGGGGGAGAGCGATACCTGGTTTTGACACTTCACAGGTCCCAGAGCAGCGCGCTTTGTGCATGCACAGTAAGAAACCGGCTGTGAAGCCACAAGGCTTCACCACTGGATTCATGTAGTCATGACTAATGCACCTGAGATAGATTCATCCAGACCCCACTACACCACCGTTACCCTTCCATACCGATCCCCTTTACTTACTATACTTACAGAAAACATAACACCAATTTTGGAGTAAAATGGCCAACACAGCCTTTTATTAACAAATCAAGTTTAAACACATCAACCATTCCTTATAACAGAAAACATAAAGAGTTGTCGTTGGTCTTTGAAGGCACCCCCAAAACGATCCGAAATGCACCTGCGGACAACCATATTCCACTAGGCCTCCAGCCGCAACCAACCAGCTCGGAGACAACCATACCGTCCGCAGTGCAGCACCACCACCTTCCAGTTAAACCTCGGTTAACTGGAATGTTCCCGGGCACACCATACCAACGTTGGGTCCCACACCATTTTGTACCTCCAAGATAAGAACCGCCTCCAAAGACCAACCACCGCCCAGGAACCGAAATAACCCCCCCCCAGGAGGAACACAACACTCACCAAACAGGGAGGGAAGCTCTCTCTCCCACGTCCAGCTCCCAACTGACGCCCCTCCCCAGGACACCCCACCCTAAAGTGCAGAAGACCCCACCTACACTCTCCTCTACCAACCAGATCCCACAGCTATCCTTTACCAACCCTAATACTATCATTAACCCTTACACGTCTTCCTTCCCACTCTGGGCCTAGTCATGCCTGCCCTGCGCTAATTCTTTTCTTCTTTTATCGCTGTGGGCATTTCTAGATGGTGGCTCCAGCGCCCAACAGCCAATTGAAGAATCGGCTTGGGGCAAGGACACCGCAAGATCCCTGGACAGGTAAGTGCCCTAATATTAAAAGTCAGCAGCTAGAGTATTTGTAGCTGCTGACTTTTTTTTTTTGGCGGGGGGGCAGAACTTGCACTTAGTCTATGCGAGGATAAGGTATAAGGCTCCAGTGCTGTCCTTAAGCTCCAAGCTGTGTCGGTCCCTTGGCATCATCATGCACAGTGCAAGCCTAGTACCCATGCGTTGAATGTGAGGACCGTGGCCTGAAGAGGCTGCGTAGGGCTAGTTACATGGATTGTGGAAGCCTGCCCATGCCAGGAATAAAGTAAGTAATACACCTTATCCTTGAATCCCTAAACAAGTATTTAATCCTTGGAATGCAAGTGGGCAAATGGCATAGGTTGCCGCATGTTTACCTCCTCACATACAGCACAAAGTTAACGGCTCTGCACTGTACCTGATGACATCAAGGGACCACCCAAAGGGGTTTCGGGCAGCGATTAAGGCATAGGGTAGGTCATACATCTTGTTCCTGCACCCTAGACTCAATAAACAACCCTTGCAGTGCAGGCGGGCTGGGGTCACTGCCAGGGAAGATTTAATCTCATTCATCGTTGAACACTAAACTAAATCTTAGATTGTAAGCTCTAACGAGCAGGGCCCTCTGAATCCTCCTGTATTAATATGTATTGTAATTGTACTCTCTACCCTTATGTTGTAAAGTGCTGCATAAACTGTTGGCACTATATAAATCCTGTATAATAATAATATTGTTATTCTTAGAGGTATAGACTCCAGAGAGAGAGATCATTTTATCCCTGTACAAATCATTAGTAAGACCTCATCTGGAATATGCAGTTCAGTTTTGGGCACCAATTCACAAAAAGAACATTGGGGAACTGGAGAAAGTACAGAGAAGGGCAACCAAACTGATAAGAGGCATGGAGGAGCTCAGCTATGAGGAAGGATTAGAGGAACTGAATTTATTGTCTCTTGAGAAGAGGAGATTAAGGGGGGATATGATCTCCATGCATAATACATAAGGGGGGATATGATCAACATGTATAAATACATCAGTGGTTCATATAGTGAACTCGGTTTAGAGCTATTCACCCTGAGGTCATCACAGAGGACAAGGGGGCACTCTTTACGTCTGGAGGAAAAGAAATGCAATCTCCAAACATGGAAAGGTTTCCTCACAGTAAGAACTGTGAAAATGTGGAATAGACTCCCTCAAGAGTTGGTTCTGGCCAGCGCAGTGGATTGCTTAAAAAAAGGCCTGGATTCTTTCTTAGATATTGCCTCACGGGGGATCAGGAAGGATTTTTTTTCCCTGCAAGAGCAAATTAGACCATGCTTTGCTGGGTTTTGTTTTTGCCTTCCTCTGGATCAACTGTGGGTATAGGATTATAACATTTTTGTTTTTTTAATGGTTGAACTGGATGGACTTTTGTCTTTTTTCAGCCAGACTAACTATGTATTCTCCAAAAAATAACACAAACACTACTTAATTGCCCTGTAATCTAATTTTCATTAAATCATTTCTCATTGTGTGTTTTTGCCTCCTTGTAATGTTCTGAGCTATTGAACTTCTCTTTTTTCTTCTCATTTCCGTTTGTATGGAATGAGCAGTGCATGCTAGTTGCAGTCATACTACTCTATGCACACTACAAGTCCCAAGAGAGGGTGGCTACATTCCTATATACAGTGGGACCATGGAGAACGAAAGTAGACACCCTCTAACAGAGAGCCAGAATACAGCAGCATAAAAAAAGAATAATAACAATTTGGAGATTTGGAGGAGGTTGAGAGCAAAAGAAGGTACTTTCTGGGTTAAGTATACATACATTAATAGCTTTTTTTTTTTTCTTTAAACCAAAGTTTAGTGTCTCTTTAATGTAGCCTAAAGAAAATACAATCCAGTATGGATCTAATGAAAGATTTTGGCACAAACATGCACCTTCACATTGGGGGCTAACATGTATGCTTAATTCAATGGAGGTTAGAGAGAGAGTACTCTACAGACATGCTGGGTGCCAGCCTATCTAGGCTACGGTGGGAGGCCAATAAGCTGAATACTGGTAGGGTTTTGCAAAGATACAATAATGTCGGTAAAATGGACATTTTAATTGTCGCAATGCAACTAAGAAAGTATCTAATGAGTGATTAATATTTGGACAATAGTTTGTTAATGTCATTCTAAAGGAGGAGAAAGTTTTCATTATACAGTGCATCGTAGGAGGACATCAGCTTTACCTTCACATACTTTAATGTACATACTTTCCAAAAGTAAGGGTTCAATTGAGTTATGTAGTGTAGTGTATGCTGTTGATTGTTAAAAGGGAAAGCTTCTGTTGTGGAGTTATTTTGTAGTCTAACATTGAGTCTTATAGGTCCAAATCTTTCTGGAGGTTAGGAAAGGTAATATCCTTGTTCACCATTGACATTCTTCTGACGCTCACCCAACTGCATATCTTAAATTCTCTGTTGCATACTGGGATAACAAATTTTGAGGTTCTGTCTAATGTGTGTCGCAATGGGTTCTATACAAACATTTTATATATATATATATATATATATATATTTTATGTATGGAGTGCACAGCAGTGGTCAATCACAGTGCATACCAATCAGTCCCTCCCAGAGGCCATATATAGAAAAAAGAAAATTGGATTGCTGTACATAAACTTTAATTGTTGAAAAATCACCATACAAATATATATATATATGAATATAAATGAGGTGGGAAAGGGGGCATCTCCGTATAGTGCCATTAGTGATAGTAATGAATGGGAGATCGCATATGGGGTTCTTACATAAGAAGTGGATCGGCATAAAGAGTAGTAAACCAGAATGGCCCACTAAGCCTGTCAAAAGCCTTTTCCGCAGTAGACTAAGTAGGAGGACTTTGCATTTAACTTTACTGGGCACATCAATGAGATCAATAGCCCTGTTGGTGTTAGACAATGAGTTCAAGATGGAAAAAAGCCAAGCTTGCCAGTGGACTCTACCCTATAAAAAGTTTAGGTCTGCTGCAGTCAGAGATGGCCTTCAGACATGAAAAGTCCCAAGAACCAACCAAAAATATATAATCATACATTAAAATGTGACACTTACTGCTCTTTTGGTTATTGAGCAGGGGAGGACTGACAACTCATGGGGCCCCCGGGCAATAGGGGATCATGGGGCCCCTGTGTCCTTGCCCAAACTCAAAAAAGCCTATAAAAAAGGTACCATGGGGCATCTCATGGGGCCCCCTACTGACCCTGGGCCTTTGGGCAGTGCCCGAGTTTCCAAATGGTCAGTCCGCCACTGTTATTGAGTGATGATTAGTGAGAGAGTCCAGCAAAAATTTTGCAACAGAGCCCTTCAGCTGTGCCTTTGAATATACCTTCAAAGCATAATTTCATTGGCAGTCAGCTATCAAAACTTGAAATGTGACTAATAACACTGTGCTCCGGACTGGTATACTAGTGACTTAGAGTGCTATTATTGCAGTTTTTATTTTAAAGTATTCTTTATGTGACGCTTTTGTATGTGACATTCACATTTTACTCAGTAATATATATCATCTTTAAGAGCGAGCATAGACGGAAAGATTTCTCAACAGGTTTTTATGGCGAGTTTGAAGACTGCTTTGTACAGATTTATATATTTGCATTGAATTACACTTTTTATACAGTTTCTCTAAAATTTGGAGGTTATCACAATGTTTTTCTGGCATTTTTTCCTAGAATAATAAAGATAGTTAACCAAAAGATACAAATTTACCTTTCAGTGTGTTGAGTATATCTACTCTTCCATATCTATCGTATACAGTGAAGTCATATGGTAGCTTGGGACCAGCATATCATGGTCATGATCTCTACACTCAAGCGTAGAGATTTCTGACTGAAGTGCAAGAAAATATTAGCTGAACTCATGTTCCAGCAGCAACCAAAACTGATATGAGTTAAGATGGACAGAACCTTTAAGATGGTATTATTGAGTCAAGTTTCATGGCTTATCATTAGTGGTGATCTAACCAGAATCTCACACTTTGCTGTTTGTGTGAAAAGGTGGTGGAGGTCAATAGCCAAATTTGCCAATCTGCGATATCTTTATGAGTAGGTTTGTATGGACTAATAGGGTCTGTAACTGGAAAATCCTTACAATACAAAAGTTTAGGGAGCCTCTTTATTTCAAGTCCATCTCTGA
The DNA here is from genome assembly GCF_062004578.1 of Staurois parvus. Taxonomy (NCBI): domain Eukaryota; kingdom Metazoa; phylum Chordata; class Amphibia; order Anura; family Ranidae; genus Staurois; species Staurois parvus. The sequence continues at coordinate 362,078 of NW_028318282.1, forward strand.
GCAAGTGGAAACCCCTCTACCCCATCCATTCACTAACAATTTTTACTCATTTAGGTCCACCATCTTCTTATCCACCACAGCGCCTTTTCCAGGAGTAGAATCCAGAGCTGTAGCTTCTTGCTGGGACATGATCATGCTGCTGCAGTCCATGCCGATGGAAAGTGTCTGTTATCCAGGCACTCGTAGCAGGATCCTCCCATTCTACAGTCCATAAGATCAAGGACTTGGTGGTGAGGTGATCATAGGTATGAATAAGTAGAAGGGGCCTTTGCCTTGACAAGTAGGAGGATAACTTCTGTCTGCAGGCATCTCTGCATACATTCTCCTTAGGCTGCTGAGAGCTGCATGACAGAGGCAAGTTGGAGTGCTCTCCTGCAGCTTTTTTCTACATTTATAGTGGTAAGCATTTTATACAGATCATCCAATAGTCACCCTTTCGTAACCAGGGGTTATTGATGACTCGGCCAAATTTAGCATCATCTATATGCCTTTGTTAACATGACTATAGTCCTCTAACGATTTTCCCCATCTAAGGAGTTTTTACAAAATTCTTGAACACTTAATTCGGGTGTACACTTTAAAATGTCATGAGACAGCTCAGATTACAGGTACAATGTACACAGCCAATCAGAGTGGCTATGTACCTTGAGATTGCTGTGAACCAATCACATCCATCACAACTATACATACTATAGTGAACAAACATTCAGCCCATTCAAAAAGGAGGAAGCTCCTTTTCCTGCCTTGTGGTTGGGCTGAATGTTTTAAACACAGTAGGAAATGGGATCAACAGATGAAAGGTGAAGGTTTGGGGTTGTAAGGTGACACTGACTATCAATGATTGAGATTTTTATTTTTTTTTTAAAGGTGGGGTGTTTAAAGTGCCACTGATCACCAATGAGGTTGGTGTAATTTTTTTAAGGTAAAGAAATGAAATGTGAATGCAAGCAGCCCCAGATTTTAGGTCTGTAAAAATATTAAAAACCCTGTAGTTTTTAGCCAAACCCTTTCACCTCCTTCCTTTTTCAGCTGTCATATTTGAATGCCAATTTTTCAGTCATGCAACACTGTACCAAATTATTTTTTCCACTTTTTGGGACAGAGAGCTTTCTTGTGATGTTATTTAATCACCACTTTTTTTTTTCTTTGGTATGTAAACGAAAAAATTGTTAATTTGATTGAAAAGTGCATCCTGTTCAACCTACATACTGTAATTACATAGTGACAGATACTGAACATCTTGAAAAAAAAAAATTTCTTAATTTCCGTTATAAAATTTAGTAAATAAATCTTTCTTCATGTCTACTAAAATTTATTCTGCTACATTTGTTTGATAAAACAAATTATATTATATATATTTGAAAATTGATCAATCCTGATGCCAGTACAGTGCAAATACCCCCCAAATGACCCATTATTGGTAAGTAGCCTGAGATATTTAGTAAGAGACATGGTAACATTTTTGAAGTTGTAATATTTTTGCCACAATGTTTTTGGAAAATTAAGAAAGAAATTAGATAAAATGTTTTTTTTTTTTGTCATAACTTTTTACATACTGTCACCAGAGCAGTAAAGCATCATCTTATGACTGGCGTGGCCATGATCAGGGATACTGACTTGTGACAGTTTGCAAAAAAAAAAAAAACATTAAAAAAGAAAACATTTAAAAAAAAGTAAAAAAAGAGAAAAAAATTTATTTTCATTTACATACTGTCAACAATTTTTTCAGTTTTTTTACCTTTTTTTTTTTCTTTACATTTTTTTTTACATACCATAGTGACACTTTACTACTCTAGGGAAGTGATCAGGATTTTTTTTTTACACTATCATTGCTTAGAACAGTGATGATCACTATTATAAGCAATCATTTTTGTGAATGATATCCATTCATTGGCATTGTGTACTATTGTGATAGATGTGACTGGCCACAGCTATCACATGGTATAGATACACTGTGACAGGCTCAGTCTGTACCATGTGATCACTGTGACCAATCACATAGATCATCAAGATAGTACACAATGAATGACTATGAATGAAAGCCATTCAACTCACTTTGATCTGACCAGTCACAGTGATCACATGAGAATTGTACAATCACATGGTACCAGGGTCGGCCCAGTACAATTGATCAGTCTTCCGCTACATCTAGTGAACACAGTGGGGCAGCACAGCCCCCAGACGTCACATGACGTCTTTCCTTACAATGCTCAGCCGTCATTTGTCTATAAGCTGGGTGGGAGGTAGTTAAATACCATCAAAAACGCATTCTGTCTAAAAAAAAATATATATAAAATTATTCATGCACATAGTTTGGCTGACATATACTCTGTAATGCGAAAATCACAGCACTAATAACTGAAAAATGGTCTGGTAATGATTGGGTATATACAGGCTTGTATTCAAGTGTTTAAGGACATATTTCTTTCATTAGGTATGCTTTTTTAATAAATTCCCTTCTCATTTCTGCTCATTATAAGCTGACAATTGAACAAAATTGGGAAAAATAATTTGTCGCTTAACAGAATGTAATATTTTATTTTAACTTTTTACATTTATTATTCATTTTCTCTAAGAGATTTTATTAGTAAAAAAAATGATTAAATTTGACATTGAATTGGTATTAACATTATTCCATAATCACTCAATATGTCAATCTATCATAATAATCTGCTCCTTGGGGGGGAAGCTGCCTTTGAAGGACTGTGGCTGATAGTTTGATATTGGGATGGGTAATTAGATATGGATGTTCTCTTCTTTATTCAGGAAGAAAAGTATTAAAATTTCCATTTGGAATGCCCAAGAAAATAGATTTAGATGGACTTATTTTATTTTATATTTTTGTTTATGTGGACTTATTTTGTTTATGGGATATAACTAATGGGATGTTATATAGGATATGCACGTGCTGTTCTACCATGGGAATAGGCCATGGGCCCAGTGTACTTGCTGTATCCAGATCCTGCGGTTCCAGAGATTGTTGTATCCAAAACACAGGACTCCTGAGCATGCCGTTTCAGACATGACTCTGGACCCACTACCTGCAAGGCAAGGACTTGTGTCTGCCATCCCTGGCTTAGCTGGTGGGCCCCTAGACCTCTCTCTAGACAATGCTGGATGCCCTGAAGATAGGTGAGATTCCTCTTGGCCACAAATTTATTTTAGCGCTCCAACGCAGCACTCTGGGTCCCAGCGCTAGCCAATGACAAATGTAATGCACACAAAGAGATAAAACAGAGAGCGCACCGGCCCCATGCATTACCTTTAAAAATGTATTTATTGCATAAAAATAGTGATATACTCACAACAAAGGATAAAATGTCAAAGGCAGATTATATGAAGTACAGCAAAGTCCAATAACAATGGATGATGTCTGTAATGGGTTTAATAGACCACCAACTGGTTGACACTCTTCCAGGCCCTGCCTCTCCCTCCGAGAGTCATTGGCTCTGAGGGAGAGGCAGGGCCTTGAGGCGCATCAGCCAGTTGGAGGTCTAAAAATTCCATTACAGACATCATCCAGTGTGATTGGACCTTGCTGTAATACATATGATGTGCCTTTGACATTTTATCCCTTATGAGTATATTACCATTTTTAATACAATAAATGATTTTTTAAAGGTAATGCATGGGGCCGGTGCTCCCTCTGGTTTGTCTTTGTGGCAGTTCATTTGGATTCCCCATGTCCGTTGAGGGCAGCAAGGCATGCATCTTCTAGGCATCCCATGTGTGGTTCTAGTTACTGTGGAGTCTATTGTCCAGCACAGAGTAGAAGCTTTTGCTATTTTTGGAATGACAAATGTAACACTGAATAGTAGGAGAGGTTAAACGGAAATTGGTAATTTAAGCCTCTGAGTGAGTGTCCCTTATGTTTATGTTTAGGGCTTTCCTTAGGTTGGGACTGAGGAGGTCTAACATCCTCCTGAACTTTTCCTTTTGCCCCTCACTTTCACTTATATGGAACAAGCAATGTGCACTGCTTTGTACATTCTACAAACCCCATAGTCCATAGCAGGAATGAGCAAGACCGTGTTATGTTCCTACATACAGTGTGACCATGGAGAAGGAACGTAGACATCCTCTAACACAGCCTTTCTCAACCAGGGTGCCCATTCACTCTGGGGTGCCTTGGCAAAATGTCTAAAAATTGTCCAAAACTTGTATACAAGCCTGCCTTTTTAGCTACACAAAGCCACAGGATTTCATTGTACACCATTAAAACCTTCTAGCTGCCGGCTTCCTGACAACCAATGACAATCAGTTGATAAGGAGGATGTCAGCTGCCTGCACAGCATCCTGGTTTGACCCTCCCCTGCCCCTCTCCATCAGTGCCGGGGTCACATTTAGCTCAGTTATGGAGAAAAACTGATGGAGAAGAAAAACACTGGAATACTAGTCAGTACCAGTGTGCAAAAATGTATTTGCTTTGGAAGAATAAATCACCTCTAATGTTGGGTGTCCTACATGTGTGGATGTTGCGGCATTATGTAAAACGTTTCACATTTAGAATGGGCTGCCATTTTAAAATGGACAGTCAAGAGGCACCCTATTTTAGAGTGTGGTGCCTCAAGACTGCCCATAATTTTAAAGGGTGCCTCGGTATTGTTCATCATTTTTAAGGTTGTTTTGACTGAAAAAAGGTTGAGAAACACTTCTCTAACACACAGGTGTCAAACTGGTGGCCCTCCAGCTGTTGCCAAACTACAAGTCCCATGAGGCATTGCACGATTGACAGTTACACGCATGACTCCCAAAGACAGAGGCATGATGGGACTTGTAGTTTCGCAACAACTGGAGGGCCGCCAGTTTGATACCCCTGCTCGAATAGGAAGTCAGATCACAGCAGCAATAAAAAGGAATTTGGGGATTTGTAGGAGGTTGAGAACAATAGAAAGTACTTTTTGAGTCAAGAATACATACTTGAATAGAATTATAGTTTTTTTTAAACTAGAGTTTAAAATCACTTTAAGGAGCATATAAAGAGGAAGCAAAAGCAAATATAGCTAGGAGACAAAATACATCAGCAGCTATGGTACAATCATAAGATGTGAGGAGGTGAATTAAACTTAAAAAGATCACATATCCTATCCCCATAGTGAGCTGCATCATGGGGGAAACAGATGAGGACAAATCAAAGAATCTTAAAAGTGGGTTGTACAAACAATTCAAAACAATCCAAGTTTCAGCAAACCTCAATAATCTAAGAGTTTGTCAGTACCAAGAGACCAAGTCTAGGAAATAAACAATGCAAATGAATGTATCAGGAGAATAAATGCCAGATCTAGAAGTGGGTATTGAACCTATGGAATGTAAAGTAGGATTACAAAACCGATGCCGACTTAGCAGCAAGGCAGTAAATCTGTGCCATCAGATGCAGAGAAAAAAACAATTAAAGGAAATGTACTGAGTATGGAGACTGCAATTGCAGGCCCCTTCTTTTGAAAGCTGTAGTCCCCTGGTTGTCATGCTGATCTAATGGCTTCAATACCTTCTGAGTCACTGACCCAGAAGAGGTATGGAGATCATGAGCATGTTTTTAATTATTATTATTATACAGTATGTATATAGCGCCAAAGGGTATGCTCAGCACTGTACAGTAGCAAGGGGGACAGAACATGAGACAAGACAGTAACAATACACTACACGAGGGGTTCAAGGGCTCTGCTCTTTCGAGCTTACAATCTAGGAGGGAGGGGAAGGTGGTACAGGAGGAAATGGCTGTGGGGGATGGAGTGGAGGAGGTTAGTTGTTAGGTGAGGTTGGGATAGGCTTCCCTGAAGAGGAGGGTTTTCAGGGTGCGCCTGAAGGTGGGGAGGGTAGGTGACAGTCTGATGGATTGGGGTAGGGAGTTCCAGAGGATGGGGGAAGTCCTGGAGAAGTCCTGCAAATCGGGCGTGGGAGGAGGAGACCAGGGAGCTAGAGAGTAGGAGGTCCTGTGAGGAGCGGAGGGCATGGGTAGGGTAGTATTTGGGTATCAAGTCAGTTATGTAGTTCGGGGCGGCATTGTGAATGGTTTCGTAGGTCAGGGTTAGCAGTTTGAATTTGATGCATTGGGCAATTGGGAGCCAATAAAGGGGTTGGCAGAGGGGGGAGGCAGATGTGGAGCGCTTGGTGAGGTGGATGAGTCTAGCCGCTGAGTTTAGGATCGACTGGAGTGGAGATAGCGTTCGTTTGGGTAGGCCAGTGAGAAGGGAATTGCAATAGTCCAGGCGTGAGATGATGGAGTGTACAAGTTGTTTGGTGGTGTCTGGGGTGAGGAATGTGCGTATCTTGGAGATGTTGCGGAGGTGGAGCCTGCAAGATCTAGATAGCAGTTGGATGTGGGGTAGGAAAGAGAGGTGGGAGTCCAGGGTGACTCCAAGGACTTTGGCGTGCGTTGTGGGAGAGATGGTGGCGTTGTTAGTAGTGATGGAGAGGATGGGGGGGGGCACAGGGTGGGGGGAAGACCAGGAGCTCAGTTTTGGATAGGTTAAGTTTGAGGAAATGGAGCGACATCCAGTCTGATATGTCGTTTAGGAGGTGGGCGATGCGGGCAGAGAGTGAGGGGGTGAGGTGGGGGGTGGAGAGGTAAATTTGGGGGTCGTCGGCATAGAGGTGGTAATTGAAGCCGTGGGAGTGAAAAAGTTTGCCAAGGAAGGAGGTATAGATGGAGAAGAGGAGGGGCCCGAGGACAGAGCCTTGGGGGACCCCGACAGAGAGGGGGAGGGAGGGGGAGGTGGCAGTGTTGTAGGTGATGCTGAAGGAGCGTTGGAAAAGGTAGGAGGTGAACCAGTAGAGAGCAGCGTCCTTGATGCCAAAAGAGTGCAGTTTGGCAAGAAGGAGAGGGTGGTCAACAGTATCGAAGGCCGCGGAAAGGTCGAGGAGCAGGAGGATAGAATAGTGGCCATTGGCTTTGGCAGTTAGCAGGTCATTGGTGATTTTAAGTAGGGCAGTTTCGGTGGCGTGCAGGGGGCGGAAGCCAGACTGTAGGGGGTCAAGGAGGTTGTTATCAGTGAGGTGGGCGCTTAGGCGATTGTAGACCAGGCGCTAAAGGAGCTTGGAAGTGAAGGGCAACAAGGAGATGGTTCTAAGGTTGTTAAGGTTAGTGGGGTCAAGGGAGGGTTTTTTGAGTATGGGGGTGATGTGTGCGTGCATTAGAGGGGAGGGGAAGGTGCTTTTGCTGCCACAGCCAATTTTGTATTTTCCGCACACATGCAAAAATGTACATTTTTAGGCCTGAAGATTAAAACCCCAAATTATATATATTTTCTGAAAGCATGGACTCTGCACAGTTGGTAGTTTTTTTTTTTTGTCACACAGCATTAAAGTTAACTAATGTTAATTGTAGTGCACACAAACATGATATACCCCCATTTTGGGTAAAATAAAAAATTTGGGTGCATTGAGTAAATAGCTACCGGATACGTGTTAAAATTGTGTTCACCTGTGAAATGGCAACAAACGTCGCTAGTCAAACATGTCTATAGATGATGTCTTTACCGGTTATCTCTTTAGCGTTAACAGTACATGATGGTCACAGAATAATTGCTCTCACTCCATATGTCAGGACCTGGATCACCTGCTGGTGGCACTGTGCTTCCCAGAGTGGAAAGCTGCAGTTTCAGTGTCCATCAGCAAGTGTCTCCCAGCTGATGTTGGCTGCTGGGAAGGTATTTAGCTCCTTTTCTACCTTTCTTCAGTGTTTTGCTGTGCTACCAGATACTGCCTGCAATTTATCCTGTTCCTGCTCTTGATTGTGATTTGTATTCAGGGGCGGACTAACCATTTGGAAACTCGGGCACTGTCCGAGGGCCCGGGGTCAGTAGTGGGCCCCATGACCCCCTATTGCCCGGGGGTCCCATGAGTTGTCAGTCCGCCCCTGTTTGTATTGTACTTGATACCCTGAATCCTGCTGCCTTGTTTCTACTTCCCCTTGTTCCTGATCCCAGTTTTGATTCCCCCTTCCTATATTTTTCCTGCACCTGCAATTTTACCCTGCTTTTCTGTGTTCCCCATTTGTATACATTGTATATACTGTAGTTAGTTCTCTAGTTAGGCTTTTTGTTACTCAGGTTGTTTAGTTAGGTATTTTGTTGCTGGGTTTTTGGTTCACTTATATTTTTAGGTTTACTGTAGACATGTGTGTGTCATTACTAACCGATTTTCGGATGAAAATGTGACTTTCAAAGCTTTGAATGTATACTAATCCCCGAATGGATATGGTAATGAATATCAATGAAGCAGAAAAAAGTTATACAGGTAACAAAATTAACAAACGCATTTGTTTCATTAGGATGACATCACATGATGCGATAGTAGTTCAGGCCCACGGGGAAATTAATTAAATTTTCAAATTTGTTCGATAATTGGGATTCAAGTTCAGCTGTGATTTAAATCGAAGTTGTAATTGTCACAGTCAGTTCAGTTCCACAGTTTAATGCAATTTTTAGGTTTGAAAAATATGGGGCCATCAAATTTTGCAGTATTTGTTCTGTTGTGTCCGAAAATATCGAATTGTCTTGATATATGAATAATGAATCCACCTGAAATATTGAAACCGAAAATTAATATAAAGCAATCTTAACTTTTCGAATCCATCCGGCCCAATAAATATACGAATTATAAAAATACGAAACAAAATGTTGAAAACAAAATCGGTTCAATATAAAAAACATGCCAAAACATAACTCTTCAATAAACGAATGCATCCAAAATGAAACAAAACAAAAAGTTCCGGTGTGCACATGTCTAGTTTGCTGGTGTTTGGATGGATTTTGGTTTCACTGTAAGTAAACCCTACTTTATATATACAGTATAGAGTGAGGTCCCAGCATTTCTTGAGTGTAGGTACCAGGGGCGGACTGACACCTCATGGGGCCCTTGGGCAATAGGGGATCATGGGGCCCCTGTGTCCTTACCCAAACTCAAAAAAGCCTATGAAAAAGGTACTAGGGGCATCTCATGGGGCCCCCTACTGACCCCGGGCCCTCGGACAGTGCCCGAGTTTCCAAAATAGTCAGTCCACCCCTGGTAGGTACACACATTTGGCAATCTCTGCTGCTGATTCCTGACACCAGTGTGTGTGAAGATATGTAACATGTATATCGCAGTTGTCATATTCCTATGTACCCTCACGGGATGCTGACATTTATGTATCTATGTGCATGTTCATTGTAGCACGGGCTTTGAATTTTTTGGTGTTTTTTTTATTATTATTTGTTAGCAATAAAGTTAAATGAAGAAGAAAATAAAACTAACACATGGGGGGACCAATACCCCCCCCCCCCCATGTAATAACATATTTACAGTGACAGGTTCTCTTAACGAGACATCAGGAGTCTATTAAACCACTGTTGTCTACCTTGCACTCCCCTGATGCAACTCAGCTGCTATGGGGCCCAGAGGTATGATGGTAGTCGTAGGCAATAATTCAACTGCTATAGGGCCCAGAAGCATAAGATCACTGTCTAGACCTAGCTATTGATTTATACAAGCCCTTAGAGATCCCAGTCACAAACCCTAAACTTGCACAACCTTTAAAATAAAATGTGAAATAAAACTGTATTCTACCTATACATTTCCCTTAACTGCACGCAATTAAAGAAGGGAAACTATTGAGACCAAAGTACCTTTTAGGCTTTCAGAAGGCTGTAGAACTGTAAAGATTATTTTCTCTTATAATCCAAACAATTCCAAATAAAACTTTGAGAAAACCTGCTAAATAAATGTAAAAAGGACTTCACACTTAAGCACCACTGCTTTCTAGACTGACCTCTCCTTGAAATGATTGGATTTCATGACCTGTCAGTCTCACTGAGAAGTTCTCTCCGGTATTTCTTGTTACGTTAGTTCCCAGAGAGCTCAGGCGGTGAGTATAATTTCCCAAGACTTCTCAGTGATTGGGGTCATTGTGGTGATCTTCAAGACGGATCTCACACAACCACGTCCCACGGACTATGTCGCTGAGCCCAGGCGTGTCACATCCTGTATCTTCTGGACTGTCAGGAACTTCTATCTATTCATTTCTCTTGGGCCATCCATTCTTATCAACTCTGCAAAGAGACTTCAAACACCACAACAAAAGAAATTCATCCTCCTTTTCTATATTTTATGAAAGACAGGAATGAAGAAACTGACAGCTGAGTGGAAAAACTTAGACCACCTATTGTAACTGGTTATCAATCTTAGGCACATCTGCTCTTTGTGATTCTTGGCCTTGGTCAATTTTAGGACAATTTGGACATCTATCGTTCTGTTCTCCTTTATTATGTGTGCTCTGTTAACAGTAGAGATTGGTTTTGATAGAAAATGACAATTGTTTTCATGGCAAGGATGTGTGGAGACCCTGTTTGTAAATATGTCATCCTTCTAGTGTGTCACTGTCTCCAGCATGGTCTACATATTGAGTCTTGGTGTTCATGCAAGAAGCAGCGCAGCAAAGTGGCATACTGTTAACATACCTGCCTTCCAGAAAGGGAGTCCTTAGCTGGGTTTATACCAGGAACACTGCACCCCTTAAGACACCCCAGTCTAGAATGTAAAAAATTTAAAAAATATCATTGGGAAACCCTGAGCCTGGGACAATGAACACAACCGCCTTGATGAAATTAACTTCACATCAGATGGTCCCCTATCACATCAGTGGTTCCCCATCATGTCAGAGGTCCCAATTCACACCAGAGGCCCCTATCACATTAGAGTTTCCCTATACATGAGAGCCTCTCATCACAGAGTTACCCCTTTACATCAAAGCACCCCTATACATGAGTTCCCACTGTCACATCAGAGTCCAGCCATCACCACAGAGCCTCTTAGTCATACAAGTCACCCTTCAAAGAGCCCCCCAATTACACATCCCCCAATCGCACAGTCCCCCCATCACAGAGCCATTGGTTGGTAGTGCTGGCACCCAGCATGACCATACCAATGTAAGTTATGATGTTGAGCCAGGGCAAACTGAGTACTGAGCTTGCTGAACCCTGGGGGAACCCAGACTGCACCCCAGTAGAGAAACACTGGTATAAATCACTACTTAGCAAAACACAGACAGCACAGAGTCAAACTCTTACTTTGTCAATTTTCAAGGAAACCAAAAGTGATGGTATATTTAAACTGTTACAGTTGTAACCAAAAAACAAGACGTAAAATTAAAACATCCAGTGGGGATACCTGTTTTGGTGACAATTGTCTGTGTAGCACAGACTCCAAACTGGCCTTTCAGATTCTATTCCCCAATGGATGCTCGACAGTCCCCAGTGTCTTTTTGAGATTTAATGCTCATTGAACCTGGATGGGGTGCAGGATGAGCCTTGGAATACTTCAAATTTAATGCACCATGTAACAGAGGACATTCTCTGGTAATAACTAGATTCCTCATGGTTGGCCCCTTTTGGACTCTCAGTAAGTGGACATAAAACTCGGAGGACTCCAACTGCAGGAGCAGTCCTACGTCAGCAACTCTGAAGCAAACACTCAAATGGGTTAAGCAGCAACAGTCACTAGGATCTTTCTTTCTCTCTCTCTGGCCTTCACTCACTGTGTCCCCGTGTACTTGGATGCCTCCTTCCAATACCAGCCAGACACTTGTTCCATGAGTCTCCAGGCTAGATCCTCAGTGGACTCCCTCTGAACTAACTTCAGCAACTCTCAGAGACAGCCCCCCCCCCAGCAGGTTTCCTTAAATTGGGACCTTAATGAACTTCTTTGAGTGGATAGCCCCCCCCCCCCCCCCCAGCTTTCCCTGAGCTGGAACCTCGAACGTCTGAATATTTCAGCAAAACTGCCCAAAATGGCAGCAGCCCTTCAGGTTGGGGTCTTCTCCTCCTGGACAAGAACCCTCCTGTTCCAGGCCCCAGACTGTTTATACATCCCTCAGCCCCCTACTGTTCATTATCTTTACTAGGGATTGGCTGAGGCTGCATGAATTTTCAGTCCCGGGTTTGCCTCTTATTAAGGATAAGTTCACCTTTTTGAACATGTTACATGTTCCACTCCTTTTTAGGGTGGAACATGTAACGTTCTCAATGCTGCAGTCGCTGCCCAAACTCCCTCCTCCCTGTGACAGTAGTATGGAGAGAAGTACAAGCTGTCACTTTTTAAAAATAGCGTGACTGTGTGGGGCTCCACGCATGCAGCCACTTCATTCACAGAGTTTTGTGAATGAGTGAACTACAAGTCCTGGTAGCCATAGTGGATGCAGCTTGTAGTTCCCAATGAACCACCACGGTGCTGTGGAGCGTCTCGGTAGTTCATGGAGTATTCCTGTCAGATTGTACAGGCTTGCTCGATTTTTTTTTTTTTGTCAAAAGGTGAACTTATCCTTTATGTATGTGTGTGGCCTTGTATGACTGATGTTGGAACATTAGGTACAAACCGTGCTTCTGCATGGCAGGCTGTTTACATCTAAGCCCCCATTCACACTTGGGCATTGTGCACGTAAGCAGTTTTGAGGCTTTTTGTGCAAATTAGTTAAGAACCTGCCATACAAGAGCTCTTTGAGGCAGAATCACACTTTTTTAGCATCATTGACTTTATGGGGGTGTCTGAAAAAAGCATGTAGTGCACGTTTTTTTTTCCAGCCCTCCCATTGATGTCAATGGAGCTAAAAAAGCCTCCTCATGCTTCAAAAGTCGGTCATGTACCTTTTGGTGCTTCAAGCATTGAGGTACAGGTACTTGAATGCTCAAATATGAACAGGGACAATTTAAAACCATGGGATTTGGCTTGTTGAGTGTCTTGGAGCTTGGAGTTACAAAAATGGTCAGCTAAGTGAATCATTCAAAAGATATGCATAACATTTCGGTGCTATGTATAGCTTGAGCCTCGTGGTACCTGCATGGGCTGCTTTGCCTAATATTTTCACTCATGCTAATGCACTTTGATTATCCATTCGGCAGGTTTGGGGGTGTTCCACCATTGTTATTGTTGCAGCTATGCTACTGCATCTTCAAAAGAAGTCAAGGATCTGGTTGTGCTATCTGGTAGGGGTGGTTGAATGACATCATAGAATTACAAATCCTTTGTTGGGTAAAAAATTTTTCCTTTCCATGTATTTTAAAGTGACCACCCACCTCACCTACTGGTACTCACCTTCCCCACTCTCCTCTACTGCTCCATTCCTCCACTTGAGCCAGTAGAACAAGCTCACTGTAAAGTTTTTTTGTGTCTGTCACGTACCTGATAGGAGAATGAAATGACGAGGTTGGCCTCACTTGTATCACTAGCCCTGACCCCACTGGAAGTGGAACAGAGGGTGCTGAGGGACCAGGAGAATGAAATGACATGGTCAGGCCTCACTTGGGTCACTAGCCCTGACCCCGCTGGAAGTGGAACAGAGGGAGCTGAGGGTCCAGGAGAATGAAATGACAAGGTAGGCCTCACTTGTGTTACTAGCCCTGACCCCCCTGGAAGTGGAACAGAGGGAGCTGAGGGTCCAGGAGAATGAAATGACAAGGTCGGCTTAACTTGGGTCACTAGCCCTGACCCCGCTGGAAGTGGAACATAGGGTGCCGAGGGACCAAGAGAATGAAATGACAAGGTCAACCTCACTTGGGTCACTAGCCCTCACCCCGCTGGAAGTGGAACAGAGGGTGCCGAGGGACCAGGAGAATGAAATGACGAGGTCGACCTCACTTGGGTCACTAGCCCTCACTCTGCTGGAAGTGGGAGTGAGGGTGCCGAGGGACCAGGAGAATGACATGACGAGGTCAGCCTCACTTGGGTCACTAGCCCTCACCCCGCTGGAAGCGGAACAGAGGGTGCCGATGGATCAGGGGAACAACAGTGCCAGCAGGTGTTGCCTAAAGAGCTTGCGGTGAAAAGACTGGCGAACCACCAGTTCAGGAACGGTAGCAATGTTTCGTAATCCCACCTGGGTAAAAGGTGCGATTTGGGAATTGAAATCGGATCTAATGAATGTGAGTGTTTTAACACACGTGATTTGCTGCAGAGCAATTTCAAAAGGTAATTAATGTATTACTTTTTCTCCGATTTCACATATAGACTACAATAGAAAATCGCACTGCAAAACGCAAGAAATCGTTGGGAAATCGTCAGAAAATACGGTGAAATTACAAACAAATTGCGCGATTTTAAAATCGCATCCAGTGTGAACCAAGCCTTAGCCCTGGTTCACACCGCCGCGGTTTCAGGTGCGATTTGTGAATTGAAATCATACCTGAAATCAGATCTAATGAATGTGAATGTCAGCGTCTTAACATATGTGATTTGCTGCAGCGGGATTCCAAAAGTAGTTCTTGCATTACTTTTTCTGCAGTTTGTTGTGATTTCACATACATAGACCACAATCGAAATCGCACAGCAAAATACAATGGAAAACGCAAGAAATTGTTGGGAAATTTTCAAAAGTTGCAAACAAATCTTCAGAAAACGCGGTGAAATTGAAAACAAAAAGCAAAATTTTAAATCGCATCCAGTGCGAACCAAGCCTTACGCTCCAGTTACATTGGGTGTGACTTGGCATGCGATTTGCATGCCCTGCGACTTGCAAATCGTATGCCAAGTCTCACCCTATTGTCCGCTATTAGAGCGATCATATCGGTGTGGTTCCGACTTAGTCGGAGCTGCACCGATATCTAAAGTCGTGCATGCACTACTTTTGCTGCGATTTGCATAGATCTATGTCAGATGTCTTGCAAATCGCAACTGAAATGGGGAGGTCATCCGATTTTGAAATCGTGCAACTTCACTAAGTCACACTATTTCAAAATCGACTTTGATGTGGCCGGGGGCTTAACATGTGGTGAGTAGTTTGCATTTGATCTGCAAGAGCTTACATTTACCCTAGATTCACACCTAAGCGTTTTCCACAGCGTTTTGCAGGAACGCAGTACAGTCCATTTCACATGATTTCCTATGGGACATCTTCGCCGTTTCACCCGATACGTTTTTTGGAAAGGGTCGAGGACTTTTTTTAATGCAAAAAGTTGCATTTTTGGCTCTATAGACTTCAACGGAAACGCTGCAGAAAAGCATGTATTGCGTTTTATTTTATTTTTCTTGTTGCTAGGCAGATTTAAAATGCATCAAAAACACAAACACTGCAAAAACGCAATACATGCTTTTCTGCAGCGTTTCCATTGATGTGTTTTTGATGCATTTTAAATCTGCCTAGCAACAAGAAAATAAAAAAAATAAATAAAAAAATAAAAAAAAAATCGCATAAAAAATGTGGCCAAAACGCAATGCAAAAAGGGCTCAAAACGCAACCTGTATAGGTGTGAACCTGGCCTAATTGCAGTTCAGTTACCACATGTAGGAAAGTTTCTCCGCCAGTTGGCAGTACATTATCTGCGGAGAAATATGCAGAAAGTCTGTCGACGGATGAAGTTTTCTGCAACGTATATTTTCCAGAGTTATATTCCCATTCGTTGACATATGGAGTAAACAAGTATGGAAATTGCCCACTGCAGATACATAAATAGGAAAAACTATCAGTGGAGATCTTTCCCATGAAAAAAAATAGGCCCCTAAACGCCGGTTACGGAGAGGGCTATTGAACCGATGGGACACAAAAACTGGAGGGATTACAATGCAGACACAGGATTTAGCAAAGAAGGCAGCAAAGCGATGTTATCAGATGCGCTGAAAAATCAAGAAGATAAAGCGTTATCCGTACAGTTGCATTTTCAATAAATTGCTCTTTGGAAAGGTAGAAAACAGGAGGCCTAAGAGGATGAGATGGAGGTAGATGATAAAAGAGCAGCAACCTTCATTAGCATTTTATTAATATAGATGTCGGGAATTTTGTTTGCATTGATGGAATGTGCTAAAATGTTTAGAAAATAAAAAAAATAATAAAATAATGAAAAATACATGTTAAGACTTCATTGTGCATGAGACTCCAAACTAATATTGCAGTTTTTGGGTGGAAGATACGTGACACTAAACTCTTTAACCAGCTCGATACCAGACACTTTTACCACCTTCCTGCCCAAGGCGGTTTTCAGCTTTCAGCGCTCTCACACTTTGAATGACAATTACTCGGTCATGCAACACTGTATGAATGACAATTACTCAGTCATGCAACACTGTATCCAAATGCAATTTTTATCATTTTCAAGACAGTTTTCTTTTGGTGGTATTTATTTGCCTCGGTTTTATTTTTTTAGGTTCGTTTTTTGTTATATACAGTAAATGAAAAAATACAGAAGATTTTGATTACAAAACAATGCAAACTTTTTTTTACATTATTTACATTTTTTTTGCTATATACAGTAAATGAAAAAACACAGAAGATTTTGAAAAGACTTTTTTTACATTCTTTACATTTTTTTTTTTGCTATATACAGTAAATGAAAAAATACAGAAGATTTTGAAAAAAGACTTTTTTTACATTCTTTACATTTTTTTTTGCTATATACAGTAAATGAAAAAATACAGAAGATTTTGAAAAAAGACTTTTTTTACATTCTTTACATTTTTTTTGCTATATACAGTAAATGAAAAAATACAGAAGATTTTGAAAAAAGACTTTTTTTACATTCTTTAAATTTTTTTTTTTGCTATATACAGTAAATGAAAAAATACAGAAGATTTTGATTAGCAAAAAAAATGTAAAGAATGTAAAAAAAGTCTTTTCAAAATCTTCTGTATTTTTTCATTTACTGTATATAGCAAAAAAAAAATGTAAAGAATGTAAAAAAAGTATTTTTTCAAAATCTTCTGTATTTTTTCATTTACTGTATATAGCAAAAAAAATGTAAAGAATGTAAAAAAAGTCTTTTCAAAATCTTGTTTTTTTCATTTACTGTATATAGCAAAAAAATGTAAAGAATGTAAAAAAAAGTTTACATTTTTATTTATCAAAATCTCTTGTATTTTTTCATTTACTGTATATAGCAAAAAAAATTTAAAAAAAGTATTTTTCAAAATCTTCTGTATTTTTTCATTTACTGTATATAGCAAAAAAAATGTAAAGAATGTAAAAAAAAGTTTGCATTTTTTTGTATATACAGTAAATGAAAAAATACAGAAGATTTTGAAAAAAAAAGCCTTTTTTTTACATTCTTTACATTTTTTTTGCTATATACAGTAAATGAAAAAATACAGAAGATTTTGAAAAAAAAAAAAAAGTTTTTCATAGTTTGTTATAATATGTTTCAAATAAATAATTGTGCTTCATAAATTTAGACCAACAAGTATACTACATTTCTTTGGTAAAAATAACCCGAATAGCTTGTGTGAAAGTTATACATACCATAGTTTGTAGACTTTATAACTTTCACACAGGCTATTTGGGTTATTTTTACCAAAGAAATGTAGAAGAATACATGTTGGTCTAAATTTATGAAGAACAATTATTTATTTGAAACTTTTTTTGTATATAGCAAAAAAAATTAAAAAACGGAAACAAATGTTTACATTTTTTTTTTTCAAAATCTTCTGTATTTTTTCATTTACTGTATATAACAAAAAATATGTAAAGAATGGTACAATTTTTTTCCATTTTGTAATTTCTTCGTTTTCCCAAAAAATTGTGACAAAAAATGACAACTCTCCATGCCTCTTAATAAATACCTTGAACTGTCTACTTGGGGGTTACTTGTACTGTCCTGACAATCAGTACATCAGGATTGCGCAATTTTCCGATATACATACCATAGTTTGTAGACTTTATATCTGAAAATTGCGCAATCCTGATGTACTGATCGTCAGGACAGTACAAGTACCCCCCCCCCAAGTAGATAGTTCAAGGTATTTAGTAAGAGGCATGGTGAGTTGGAATTTTTTTGTCACAATTTTGGGGAAAATAAAAAAATTAAAGAATGAAAAAAAATTGAAAAAAAAAAAAGTAAACTTTTTTTCCGTTCTTTACATTTTTTTTTACTATATACAGTAAATTAAAAAATACTAAAGATTTTGAAAAAAAATGTTTTTCATAGTTTCTGTTATAAAACGTTTCAAATAAATAATTGTTCTTCATAAATTTAGACCAACATGTATTCTTCTACATTTCTTTGCTAAAAATAACCAGAATAGCCTGTGTGAAAGTTATAAAGTCTACAAACTATCTTTGTACAAAGAAAAAAAGGAAACATTTTTTTTTATATTTTTTTTCCCATACTGTACCCAGAGCAATACAATGTCACTATCGTGAGAGGTGATCAGGATTTTTTTTACACTATCACGGTTGGATGACAGTCATGAAAATGATTTCTTACATTTTGTGATTGTTGTGATTGGCCACAGAAATACTGCTACAGAGCGGCAGGGCTGCGCAAAATCACGTGTATATATACGTGATTTAGCAGGTCAATGGCACATTGGGTCAGTAACGGATACACACAAGATGCAGCAGGACACAGGGAATTAGCTGAAGACCAGTCAGCACCGAGAGTAAGAACCTCCTCTAAATAGTCAGTCTGGCTCCAGAAACTGTGGGCACAGTCCCGCGTATGCGCATTCTTTTGCGCATGCGCGAGCCTATACTCATTTTTCTTAGCAATGCGCTCATGTGCATATCTATGTGCGGTGTTGCATGTATGCGCATTTCCATGCGCCAGCCACTGTACAGAAATTCCCTAAAACTATTGATGGTTGAGGAAGGTATGTGTGTGGGGGGCAAATCTTGTTAAAATCTGGCCTAAGGGAGCTGGTCATTGCCACGGGGACATGTATCAATGCAAAAAAAAAAAAAAAATTCTAAAAGAAAAAATTGTATGGCTTTGAAGGAAACATCAAAAAAACACCCATAAGGGTACAAAAGAGTACAAAATTTTGGGGCATTCTCAAAGATAACTGGCAGAGCATATCTGGCTATGGAATTTATTATTTTACAATTATCTTGGATTACACATACAGCAGCAGCAACCTGATCTGATTTGTTTTAGTTTGAACAAATATTTTAGAAGCAACACGTGCTTTTCTACCCAGCAGTAATAGGTCGGATTTAATCAGCAAAATAAAAAATGGCTAGTAGTTCGCTGTGGCAGTCTCTGGTCAGTGGCAGAGCAGTTTTGCAGTGAGAACAATTTTTATTCTGCTCTCATTAAAATCAGGGGTGTCAAGCTGGCGACCCTCCAGCTGCCAAACTACAAGTCCCATGAGGCATTGCAAGACTGACAGAGTAAAAGCATGACTCCCAAAGTCAGAAGCATGATGGGACTTGTAGTTTCGCAACATCTGAAGGGCCACCAATTGACACACCTGCATTAAAGCCTTGCTCACACAGGCATACTTAAGTGTTTGAAAGCATAGGTGTTCCATGCCTCCCCTTGAAGGTAGTAACATTCATGTAAATTGGGACATCCCTGAAAGACGTACCCACACCATGTCAGATTTGGAGCCATGACTGTGTCCGTGTAGCCACTTCCCAACTGACATTGAAGTGGAATTGTCTGCACAGGGATGCTCGGAACGCCTGTTCATCTCCATGCAGGTGAACACAGCGCTGACATAAAGAAATAAGAAAGTACAGGTATACCTAAGTTTACGAACACCTTGGTTAACGTAAATTTCGGTTTACAAATCCATTGAAAATAATGCCTCGGTTTGCAATATGAAGTGTATGTCGTTGCCGATTTTTAAATGCAATTGCCAGCTTTTTTTTTTTCTTCACTATAGCTCACAGAATTAGCTGTCACTTAACCCGGAGCTAAAGGAAACTTTGTTTCTTTTATCTCGGGAAATAAACTAAGAGGAAACATTGTTTCTCTTAACTTGGGAAATAAACTAAAAGGAAACTTTCTTTCTTTTAGCTGAGGGGAAAGTGACAACTGATTCTCTGAGCTATAGTTAAGAAAAAAAAAAGCCGGTAATTACATTTAAAAAACTGCACTGACCTATAGTGACAGCAACTTTTTTTTTTACTTTTTTCTGACCTCCAGAACGGATTAATTTGTTTTCAATGTATTCCTATGGGAAACCATGTTTCGGTTTACAAATTTTTCACAATTAGAAATGTCCTGGAGAACGCATTCAATTTGTAAACCGTGGCACACCTGTAATGTGAAATTGGCCAGAACATCTTTAAATGAAGGGTAATAGTCCAAAATGTATTAGCAAAAAAAGTACACACAGGTGTTTTACTACAGGAATTAAGAAATCACAGATGAAACAGCAGTTTAAAACTGGTAATAGCAAAACAATTTTAAATAGCAAGGCTAGGCCCAAATTTACTAGAGACAATAATAAAAGCAAAGGCATTACCACAAGCATTAAAGCAGAAGCTTTGGCTGCACTTCTCCTGTGGATCACATGAATGCAGTTAGTTCTGCACTCCTGTGAACCATTTTCAGGCGATAGTCGGCTAAAGTCTGCTGTTGGCTGACGTCACTCAGCCGGTCCAGGCTGGGGAAAGATCAAGACCAGGGGCGGACTAACCATTAGAGCACTCGGGCACTGCCCGGGGGCCCCCATGAAATGCTCCTGGTACCTTTTTTTATAGGCTTGAGTGTGGGCAAGGACACAGGGGCCCCATGATCCCCTATGCCCTGGGGCCCCATGAGTTGTCAGTCCATCCCTGATCAAGACCATATGGTTGGGATCCACTCAGAAGCCTGGAAAGGAAGCTGGCTCAGCCTCTGAACCATCCGCTTTCTCCCACTTCTCAGCCTAGTGCTCCAGTGAGAGCTGGGAGGGGGGGCAGAGCAGACAGCTGTGACTGCTTAGAAAGGAGGAGAACTGAGTTATCAGTGGTGTCTGCTTGCTCAGTTCTCACTCTTAGAGCCAGCAGGGGACAGATACAGCATTGCATTGATGCTGAATCCACTTAGGTAAGTATGATTTTAAAAAATAAACCCATATTCTTATTTATTGCAGAGATAGAGCAATATAAAACTAGCCAGTGGCAGGACAGATTTAATCAGGGATAATAGGCCAAAATGTACTAGAGACAAAGAGAATTGCCCGTGGTAGTGGAGAACCTTAAAGCGAAGCTCTACCCAAAAGGGGAAGTTCTGCTTTAAGCCTTTGTCCCTTGCTCCCCATTAAGGATTGTCACCTTTGGGGAGCGGGTACCCGAATTTGACAGGTACCCGCTCCCGCTGCGATCGCCTAAGCGATTCGAAGTTGCCCTCCCACCGCCCTCCTTGTAGTCTTCTGGGACACATGACAGGTCCCAGAAGACTATGGGGCCATTCACAAAGCGCAGCGCTTCTCACGCATGCACAGTGGAAACCCGGCTGTGAAGCCGTAAACTGTCACAACCGGGTGCCCACACTGAAGATGCCAGAGTCAGGGAGAGAAGACGGCCGGTGAAATCAGCCATGGTGAGGACACTGCTGGACTGAGGGACAGGTAAGTGTCTGTATTTTCAAAGTCAGCAGCTACAGTTTTTGTAGCTGACTTTTTTTTTTATTTTTCAGGTGGAACTCCATGTTAAACTCATCCTTAGTTGGAAGGTTTAAGCCTTAACCCTATGGCAAGGCCAAGCTGACCAGAGCAAGACTGCCCCATTGTCAACGTACTTAAATTCTGAAACAGCAACTGATTTACATTGGTTACTGCCGCACAAATGAACATTGCTAATATCAGAAACATCATTTGAATGCCTCTATAAATGGAAATTAATAAAAAAATAAAATTTTTGCTTTTGATGAGTTCAGTTCCCAGATGAGAGAACAAATTTTGGCTACGATAATGTAAATACTTTGAGCGTAAACCTGGCTGTGTAAACGTTTCTGAGTATGACAATCACACTAGTTTTACTACCCTCTATCTGATTTGTTTTGTCCATGATCCAAAAGCTGTTTCTTCACCGTTCACAGGTCTGGTCACTGTACAAGCTCAGCTCCTGTGTTGTTAATGTGTATGTGCGTGTTTGTGCACGTGTCTGTGTAGGAGGGGTGCACATTGGCATCTTAGCCTCGATTGCCAGAGAACCTTGCCTTTGTACCTGGAAGAGATTTAACCAATTGTTGGCAGTTATCTCATTTGCAGAGCATTGAATTCAAAGTAATTTTAAATAGATAAATGTCAACAAGTCGGTAAATCTCTTATAAGCATGGAGATTTAATTGCATGCGTACTCCTTTATCTTATTGTTCTTTTTGATTTACTCTTGTGAGGTTAGACTTTGTCTTAAATGCCACTGCCAAAGAATAAAAATAGGTAAGAAAACTCTTAAACTGACATTTCAATCTAGAATTCCATAATCAGCTGTGGGTCATTGCCAATTGCATTGCTTCTGCAACATCAAATCACCTCGTAATCAACTACACTATCTATAAATGCAGTTGTATCTGACAGCAGGTACAGGACATCTATGGCTCTTATATGCAGTATAGTCTCAAACATCTTACAACTATCACACATCGCCAGCACGCGGATCACAGTGAATAAAAATTCCATCAACATTTCATGGTTGCACAGATCTTCAGCTGCAGCTCCAGGGTAATTTAGCTGAAATTAGAAGGTCACCTGAAGTGGCCTACCAAAGGTTAGGCTTGATTTAGTTTTTGTTTCTACTGTTAGGTGTAATCTGCTTTTTTTGTCTGGTCAGGGTCAGTGGAGGGCATTGTTCTGGAGTCCTTGTTCGGAGAAGGATCTTTTTCTCCCTCACTGAAGAGTGTTGCATGGAAGCTGGGTGCTAGACAGCTCCTAGGACATAGTCAAATAGTTAGTCTGGCTGAAAAAAGACAAAAGTCCATCCAGTTCAACCATAAAAAAAAAAAGTTATAATCCTATACCCACAGTTGATCCAGAGGAAGGCAAAAAACCCAGAAAAGCATGATCCAATTTGCTCCTGCAGGGGAAAAAATTCCTTCCTGATCCCCCGAGAGGCAATCTGATATTCACTGGATCAACGTTACCTATAAATGTTAGTATCCAGTTATATTCTGTGTATCTAAGAAAGAATCCAGGACATTTTTGAAGCAATCCACTGAGCTGGCCAGAACCAACTCTTGAGGGAGTCTATTCCACATTTTCACAGCTCTTACTGTAAAGAAACCTTTCCGTGTTTGGAGATTAAATTTATTTTCCTCCAAACATAAAGAGTGCCCTCTTGTCCTCTGTGATGACCTCAGGGTGAATAGCTCTACACCGAGTTCACTATATGAACCACTGATGTATTTTATCAATTTGTGTTGATCATATCCCCCCTTAATCTTCTCTTTTCAAGAGAGAATAAATTCAGTTCCTCTAATCTTTCCTCATAGCTGAGCTCCTCCATGGCTCTTATCAGTTTGGTTACCCTTCTCTGTACTTTCTCCAGTTCCTCAATGTTCTTTTTGGGAATTGGTGCCCAAAACTGAACTGCATATTCCAGATGAGGTCTTACTAATGATTTGTACCGGGGTAATATGATATCTCTCTCTGGAGTCTATACCTCTTTTAATACAAGAGAGGATTTTGCTCGCTTTAGAAACTGCAGCTTGACATTGCATGCCATTATTAAGCTTGTGATCTACCAGAACTCCCAGATCCTTCTCCACCATTGATTCCCCCAGTTGTACTCCCAAATTACATTGTGAATAACTCTCAGGTGCACCTTCTGCTAGAGGGAAATGAGTACCAGGGGCTGCTGGATGGACTGGGTCTGCTCTTATAAAGACCTAGACGTTTGTCCTCCTACATCTGTCAGGGCTCCAGGTATGACCAGAGGTGTGTGGACTGACACAGGGAAACGCAGGCTTCAGATATGGTATAAACAATATAATTTATTAAGACCAACAATACAAAACGCAGTGCAAAACTAAACATAAACACAGTGCAAACAAACCAAACCACCCACCGATAACAAGACATACAATACAAAGAGTAGTCAGGCAGGCCAGGTCAGTAGCAAACGGGAAAATGGAGTACCAGGAACAGGCGGGAGAGTGGTCGGGTTCACAAGCTGGGTTCAGTAACTCATGGGCAGCGCGGTACAGAGGGTCGGGCAGAGAATGATCAGGGTCACAAGCCAGGGATCAAGCAGGAGAAGTCAGCAGAGGTCAGGATCAGGCAGGGTTGGCAACAAGTCAGACAGGAACAGGAATACAGGATACAAGGTACAGGGGCCCATGGAAAAACATACACCAAGGCCCTGACTGTGAGTCTGGCCATCCCTTAAATACAACCCCTGCAATCAGCTTCAGGTGTTTGGCTGATTGCAGGGGTGAGTCTCTGATTGCTGAGAGCACCCGCTGGCCAGCCCTGGTACTGCAGCCCACAAGGCAGGTGAGTCCCACCATTATTGGCAAGTCCATTCCTGACAACATCTGATATAATTTTTGAGTATCCTGAGCCCTTAAATCCCCTCCTGTTCAAGTTTCTGCAAGTAAAAACCACAAATGAGATCCTCTAGATCACGGGTGTCAAACTGGTTGTCCTCCAGCTGTTGCCAAACTACAAGTCCCATGAGGCATTGGAAGATTGACAGTTACAAGCATGACTCCCAAAGGCAGAGGCATGATGGGACTTGTTGTTTTACAACAGCTGGAGGGCTGCCAGTTTTACAGCACTGCCCTACATTGAGCCTGTGTTGTCAGTGTGCTTGGAACTGTGACTGTGGCAGGCAGCCTCTGTATAAGTAAGGGAGGACTTGGGCATATTGTCAGCGGCCCCTCCAGGGGTGAGCGCTATACAACATATGCTGTGTTGGCCATACACCACCATTTCACAAGTAAACTTGGCACCACTGCTACCAATCAGATGCCATGCAGCCAGGGCAATGCAATGCTACCTAGGTGGTTTCATGCTATAAAAGTAATGCCATCCTAGTAGAATAATTATTGCCAATTGTTTGATACAAGATTTGCTTGTACTGACCCCTGTAGTTCTGTTACAGTGAGAACCAGGGGCAGACTGACCATTTAGAAATTTGGGCACTGCCCGAGGGCCCGGGGTCAGTAGGGGGCCCCATGAGATGCCCCTGGTACCTTTTTCATAGGCTTTTTTGAGTTTTGGCAAGGACACAGGGGCTTTATGATGCCCTATTGCCCGGGGGCCCCATGAGTTGTCAGTCCGCCCCTGATGAGAACATATTGTATCTCATGGTGCATATAAGACACACACAGTATAATTCCACTGGCCTATGTTTATTCTTTCTATTCACCCTTTAGGTTCTAAATGACAGATGTAACTGTCAATGAGGGCAAGGCAGAGTTAAAAATATAAATCCTTGTTGTTTTTCAAGAAATGAAGTGCCAATATGCAACAACTGTACTCACATTAGCAGAAATAAATGGTATTTCAAGAGCCCTACCTGCTGCTACATGGGAGATAGGGCCCTGTGAGGATGCTCGTTTTATTCCTTGCCAGAAATGCTGGCACTGCATAGTTGAAGCACACTCAAAAGCCATGCTCCTTGACCTTGTCCTCCATGTGTTTTTACAAGCACGGACATTATGATTAGTGAATGGAACATCTCATCAATGTGCCCACGTCGTTTCTGGGCTTGTGGACAGGCAACATAGACCATGGTGAACAGTAAAAGAAAATCAGATGGAATATGGCAACTTTATCTGCTTCTGATAATGATGTCATATTGATTTCTATTTTATAGTAGACCTGTCGTAGGAGACATAGGGAGGCTAACACTTTTAAAGATGCCTGTTGTCTGGCTGTTGCGGCTTTGTTACTTTCCACATAACTAACTTGCAACATGTACACAGATTGGGAAAATCAGAGTGAAGACAGAAATCATTATCTACCCACCAGAGTCAGAGACTCAACTTAAGTGAGAGACTCAACTGTGTTGATTTAAGAAAACTGGATAGTGCACAATCTGATGCAGCTGTGCATGGTAGCTATTCAGCTTCTAAGGCCGGCCATACATGGGTCGATTTCTGAACAACTGTTCATTCAAAACCTAAGAATAATCAACCGATTTTTGCTCTGTTAGTGGGGCAATAGCACCAGCCAATTTTTGTGGTTCCTCCCCATTTCATTTATCGGGCATGTTGGAAAATTGTGAATAACGACCGATTTTTCGAAATCATTGGAATCTCCATCGGATTACAGAATGAACAACGTTTTCGATTTTCGGTCAAAAAATTGTTTGAAATTCGACTCATGTATGGCCTGCTTAACTTGAGCTTGTTCAATTAAGCTTTAGAAAAAACAGCTTCTAGTTTTTTTTTTTTTCCAAACAGCTGCACCAGATTTTGCACTCTCCAGTTTTAGTAACTCAACACCAAAAGTATACAAGCTAAGGTGTCAGCATGACAGCCAAGTGGCTAGCATTTGCAGAAGGAGAGGTAAACAATGACAGCTTTCATGTTTCTCTAATGACAGGTTTTGTTTAAGCCATAGTCACAGCCATATCTCAAGAGGAATAGACAGAGGAGATGAGATAAACAGACTTTGCATATGAAGTCGATTAGTGTGAGGCAAGAAAATCCAAGTAATTTAGCAGAGTGGATACTGACTGAGACAGACGGGAGTAACACAGGCTAACAGCACTTCATTTGTTGACCCACTGTCAATAATGAGCATGGATCAATGAAGATCTCCCTTTTACTGCCTAACAGGGAAAACAGTTGACTTTGGTATTAGATTCCTTGCCCTCTGTCCTATAATGGACCTCATAAGTACCATACTTCCTCCACTCACCAACCACTTGGGGTTAGACCCCCTTTTGCCTTCAGAACTGCCCTAATTCTTCATGGCTTAGATTGTTGGAAACATTCCTCAGAAATTTTGGTCCATATTGACATGAATTATCGTTGCCTATCATCTCCAACTGCCCATTCTCCTCTGACCTCAAACAGAAAATTTTGTCCACACAACTGCTACTCACTGAATATTTTCTTTTTTTTGGACCATTCTCTGTAAACCCTAGGGATGGTCGTGTGAAAATCCCAGTATATCAGTAATTTTTGAAATACGCAGACCAGCCCATCTGGCACCAACAACCATGCCATGCTCAAAGTCAGCTAACTCCCCTGTCTTCCCCATTCTGATGCTCGGTTTGACCTTTAGCAAGTCATCTTCCCCACGTCTAGATGCCTAAATACATTGAGTTGCTGCCATGCGATTGGCTGATTAGCAATTTGTGTTATCAAGCAAAGGAACAGAAGTACCTAATAAAGTGGCCGGCAAGTGTTGGATAGCATCTAGATAGCACAATATGCCCTATTCTGTTACATAACTGGTCTACTAATGTGCCATGAGCTTGTAACTCAATAAAAAATGAATCCCCACTGGATTCTGATTAGTCATTGACATTGGAAGTCCAAAAGATGCATTTCCCAGTTCAATAATTGCAAAAATTCCCAAGAAAGATAAGTGTACAGAGAACATTGATCAATCTGAAATGCCTGCTTCTCACCACAACACAGTTGAACTATGGACCTAGTGCTTCTTGACCCTTCCGCGATGGTAGTCCAGGGGCATATGCCCCTAGAAAGAGGAGATGCAAGATCTAACACATGGCAATACAGACAGAAATAAAATGTTGGCAGAAGTTCTTACCTTTTGCTTCTCAATCCAAACCTTTAGGGGTATGTCTAAGCATTACCCCCAAATTTAGAAGATATCCCAGCATTATCTTTTTCTTTCACCTTGTTCCTGAAGCGAGACACAGTTTTTATTACTCTTTGTGATTTCATAACCAGGCTTGTAAAGTCCTTGCAGGTGCAGCTGTTGGGAGCTCAGTTCCTTGTGTACTAGGTACACCCCCAGAACTACATCTCTCAAAAGCCCTTCCTCTGTGCGATGTGTGGGTAACTACTTGGGAGTCAACGCAACAGCATTTTTTCCTGAGAAAGAAATCAATGTATGTATGTGAAGAATGACAGAGGGGGTGGGTCTGTAGTCCAGAAGTCAGGGTTGGTTTGGATTTTGGAGCAGCAAAGATCGTGTGCCCTCAGCCCAAATAAAAAATACACTAGCTTTCTAGGAGTTCAACAAGTATGTTGGCATATTTGCAGCATTTTTAAAGGGAATAAACCTTGTTTATTTCAGGTACTTATATAGCGCTGTCAATTTATGCAGCACTTTACATATATATTGTACATTCACATCAGTCCCTAACCCTCAAGGGGCGTACAATCTAAGGTTCCTAACTTACATTCATACATACACATACTAGGGCTAATTTAGACCGGAGTCAATTAACCTACCAGCATGTCTTTGGAGTTTGCATGTTCTCCCTGTGCCTGTGTAGGTTTCCTCCGGGTACTCCAGTTTCCTCCCACACTCCAGAAAGGTGATGCCGTGGCTGGGATATGGGGACATTATGTCTGTATTGCAGAGATGTATTGAATATATATTTTTGCCAATTTCAATAAACCCCTTGTTGCCACATGTGGCACTTTTCAGAGGTATTTAGAGCCAGTTGAGAGTCAATTAGAAAGTTATATGACACATTCTGAATGTCTGTTTTTGGACCCCAAGGAGGACTTTACATTGAAATGGTGCAACCATGTGCCTTAGACTTGAACGGGACACAGTTGGCAAGCAGCAGCACCTATCAGCTGTGACATGTTGCAAAAAGTTAGCCTTGCCACAAAGTAACCACAGAAATGTATACAAACATGTCAACTTGTAAAGTTAACTTGCTGATATGCATTTGGGGGGTGGTAACACTGGAGATCAATCAGCTGTTTTTACAGCATATACACCACAGTTATGAACAAGGCTTTAAATGAATTGTCTAGAGTTTGGCTTTAAGCCTGCGCAGGTATATTACAAACCAAATAATTGTGCTGTGTCATGAAAATTCTGCAAGACACAAATTAAACACCAAACAATGAGAATAAAAATGTCCATTCCATGACGCGAAAAACTGAGACTCCTGTGTCACACCACCAAAGTTAAATAAAGTCCCTATAATATGAGAGGTCCACCATGCTTATTAAATCCCAGAGTTTTTTTCAGATACCCCTCGTAGTGACCGAGTACCAATAAAACATGATACAGGAACCAAAAGCAGCCTTCAATCTCCCTCAGCCAGTGTCCCAGACAGGGGCGGACTGACAACTCATGGAGCCCCCGGGCCCCTGTGTCCTTGCCCACACTCAAAGCACACTCAAAAAAGCCTATAAAAAAAAGGTACCAGGGGCATTTCATGGGGCCCCCTACTGACCCTGGGCCCTCGGGCAGTGCCCGAGTGCTAGAATGGTCAGTCCGCCCCTGGTCCCAGATGTAAAACAAAAGCAAGGCTCCATAGTGTAAAACTGCTACACTTTTATTTAACCACTTGACCCCTGAAAGGTTTTATCCCCTTTATGACCGGGGCATCTTTTTACTATTCAACACTGTGCTACTTTAACTGGCAATTGCTTGGTTATGCAACACTTTACCCAATATTTTTTTTCCACTCAAATAGAGCTTTCTTTTGCTGGTATTTAATCACTGTCTGTTTTTTTTATTTTTTTGTTATATAAACATATAAATTGCCAAAAAGTTTGAAAAAAGCATGCTTTCTTAGTTTCTGTTATACAGTTTTGCAAATGAATAATCTTTCTTTATAAATGTAGGCCAAAATGTATTCTACTATATTTTTTTGTTAAAAATAACCCAAATTGGTGTATATTATTTAGTCTGTGTGAAAGTTGTAGAGTCTACAAACATCTACTGTATGTGTGTGTATATATATATAAATTGATCAGTTTTGATGTACTGGTGGTCTCATTTCTTGATGCCCTAAAATGCCGGGACAGTACATATACCCACCACATGACCCCTTTTCAGAAAGCAGACAGTCCAAAATATTTAGTAAGAGGCATGACAAGTTTTTTTTACTTATTTTTTCTCACAATTTCTTGGAAAATGAAGAAATTATTAAACAAATTTTATTTATTTTGAACCATTTTTTTCGTACTTTCTACAGAGTAGTTCAGTGTCACTACAGAGACACTGTACTACTCTGGGGGAGGGGGGTGATCAGGGATTTGTTTCTTTACACTATTATTGCTTATAACAATGAAGTTCACTGTTAGAAGCAATAGTTTTAGCTGTCATGAATAGGTTTCCATTCATGACAGCTTTGTAACTGTTGCTGTGATTGGCTACAACTAATCACATAATACAAGTAGCCAGGTACCATGTGATATTGTAGGCCAATCACAGCATCACAACAGTAATCAAGGTGTCATGCATGATTAACCATTCATGAAAGTTTGCTTACATAAATATCATATGATTGCTATGATTCATCAGGGGGTGTACTGGTGTGCTTGTGCCAGACGATGTACTTGTACAAATACATCGCTAGGACCTGGCTGTGCCGCCTGCCCTTAGTAAAACTACTGTGGACAGGCGGAAAGTGGTTAATCAGAAGCAGACAGCTACTTACAATGAATCCAAATGTACAGCACAGCAAAGAAAATCACACAACACTGCATCCAGCAGACATGATGACGTCAGCAGAGGCTCCACCCAACACGTTTTGTCATAGCAAATATTCTCAAGAGGCCAGGCCAGACCTCTTGTATTATGGGGTCTTAGGATCTGGTAAGCAGCAGATGTTTAAGTTTGGTAGTGGACCTCACATGCATCACAGAAGAGGCTGAGTTTTTCATGGCATGGAATGGACTTTATTATTCACACGTTTGGTAGTGTTTTACACATTTTTTTTATATCTGCACAGGTATATACTACCTCAGAACTAGCACCACTTGCAGAAGCTGGGCAGATGCAGCCTACAGTGCTATGCTTTAGGCTGTGCTCCATCAGGTAAGTAGAATCTAACAAGATCTCATCACCTAAGGCATTAGAACCACAAGAGAAACTGAGTATTCAAGACCTAAAATCTGTCTTTGTGTCTTAGCAGAGAAAAATATGCTTTTTATGCTGTTTTGCTGGATATTTCCCTTTCTCTGAGTATTTGAATGATTTTATCACTTCCCCTCTGATGTTCTTTGTTCCATAGATTGTAGAGCTGCTGTGTATGACTGATCGCTGATAAGATCTTCCCAAGCAAGAGAAGGCAGCTTTACAGCACATGAATAGTAGACACTAATGGCCACTCTTTCTCAACGAAGGAAGTATGGTCATGAACATGCACAGTGGGATTTAGAATAAAAATGTGTTGGGAAAACTTGCAGATTTATGGAAACCAATGGAGTATTTAAAGGAGAATCACCACCCAACCTTTATAAAATATATTAGAAGCAGTTTATTTCCAGAGAAGAAAGCTTTTAAATTAATGTTTACAGCAACCTTTTTGCCGTAGCTATTCTTCACAGATTAAAGTCTAATTCCACCTTCAGTCTCAGGTTTTTTGTCTCTGTAATGCGCTTGATATTTAATTTAAATTTTTTTCCCATTTCACGGTTTTGCTTTTTACCGTGTCCTTCTGACCACCTACAACTTTTTAAAATTTTAATGATGCTGGAAGCCTCAATGTAGGACAGCCTGGTTAAAGTGGTTGTAATGCCTGAAGGTTTTTTTACCTTCATGCATGAAGGTAAAAAACCTTCTGTGCGCTGCCTCCCGAGCCCCGTCTCAATCCAGTGATGTGCATGAGAGCCTTGGCTGCCCTGGGTCTCTCTCCTCTTTGGTTGAGACACAGCAGCAGGAGCCATCGGCTCCCACTGCTGTCAATCACATCCACTGAGCCAGAGAGGAGAGAGCGCACCAGCTACACTATAACAAGTGGCTTGCTATTTGGGACACTGGTCTGGGGGGGGGGGGGGGCAGGAGGGCCTGGAGGGGACCACAGAGGATCAGGGCTACTTTGTGAAAAACTATTTGTCAGAGTAGATAAGTATGACATAGAATCTAATATATAGGTGAGCGCTGGCGAAATCTGGGGAGCAGCTAGCACACAAGGTGAAGGTAACAATCCCCTACAATTGTATATGTAAGAAAGTGCAGCGCTAAATATATATATATATTTAATTTTTTTTAAGCGCTGCGCTATATTAAATATACATACACATATGGGGCAGCACAGTGGCTAGATTGGTTAGCACTTGTGCTTGGCAGTACTAGCATCGCTGGTTCGATTCCCAACCACACCACCACCTGCCTGGAATTTGCATGCTCTCCCTGTGCCTGCGTGGGTTTCCTCCGGGTACTCCGGTTTCCTCCCACACTCCAAAGACATGCTGGTAGGTTAATTGGATCCTGTCTAATATGGCCCTAGTATGTGTATGTATGAATGTGAGTTAGGGACCTTAGATTGTACGCCCCTTAGGGACTGATGTGAACATACAATATATATATGTAAAGCGCTGCATGAAATTGACAGCGCTATATAAGTACCTGAAAGAAATAAATAAACATACTAGAAAAGTATGACATGTTTGCTACTGAAAAACAAAAAATGAAGCTTTAATATCACTTTAAAGTATATGTAAACCCAATCACTAAAATCACATATAAGCTTTAGACATGTTAATCTCATTTCAAAAGGCATTCTCAGTATTTCTAAAGCCCAAAAATCAATGTTTGTTCATCACATCCTCCCACCCCTCAAAGCCATACTTCCCTGAGTAAAGTTTTCCATACTTGGTAAAGTCCGTTACACCCCGGTCACATCAATACTGACTTTGAAATCGACTTACAGTGAAGTCACACGATTTCAAAGTTGGGATGTCATTGCGATTTGAGGTGTGATTTGCAAGCCATTTGACACAGATGTCTATGCAAATCGCAACAAAAGCAGAACATGCACCACTTTAAGAATCAGTGAGGGTCCAACGAAGTCGGAACCGCACCGATATGACCGCCGTAATTGCGGACAATAGGGTGTGACTTGGCATGCAGTTTGCAAGTCGCATGGCGTGAAAACCACATTCCAATTCGCACCCAGTGTACCAGGGTCATATACTCACTTTAGTTCCCTCATTCCATTGCTGCTCTGGGGAACACCCATCCATCACACTTGTAAGCCTTGTGGGCTGGCCCCTTTCATTCCCTTATATCTGATGTCATCTCTCTTCAGGATCCTAACAGGACCCCTCTTCCGGTCGGCCAATGGGAACTGTTCACATCTTCCAGAAAGTAATGTGCATACCTAGAAGAAGAACCCCCCTAGCAGTAGATGTTCATGTGATAGGAGGTATCAGCTAAATGAAAAAGGAGTTTAAAGAATTTATTTTGGTCAACCCATCAATAAGGTAGAGAGGGTTGAAAGGGGCTTTTATTCACTGTGGAGTTGGGCTTTAAGGCCTCATGCACATGGTACATTTTAAAAATGCTTCTCCTCTTGGCAGCAGCGTTTTGGCATAAAAACCACCAAAGTGTCTAATGCCTTTACAAGCGTTTAGGCGCATTTACAAGCGTCAAGCACTTGGTCGTTAATTGATTTCATTGGCCAGAATAATAATCTAGTCTGGCCATTGAAATGAACACTCCAGTGCTATACGTGCCTAGTGTTAGTATGCGTTTAGGCACGTTTTCATGGGTTAAGCTGCTCCTGGATGCACTGGCCCTGGGGGGTTTTTTTTCCTGCTGGTAAATGCTACTGCTACTAAAAGCTTCTAAAAGTCTATATGTGCATGACCACATAGGATAACATGGAGGGTCCTTTGGAAAAACATCTAACGACCCTAAACGTGGCTGCACAAATGTCCTGTGTGCATGAGGCCTAAATCAACTGTTAATATCAAGATAATATCTGGTGTTGCTGTCCTTGTTCAGGCATTTCCTGTTCAAACATTGCTGGGGTTGAATGTAGATAGGAACTGGCTGCAAAGAGCTTTCAGCACTTAGATACAACAAATGATGGAAAAACATAGTATAAAAGGGTATTTTATTAAAAAGAAAGTATGGCTCTTGTTTATGATACAGAGTGTTTTAGCAAACCGTTCTTCAATTAGGGCTTACATCTATTGTTGTAGTCCTTTGGAGTTCTAAAGAAGACCTCCCTACAATAGAAGACTGTTATTACTCCCCTCTCTGATGGAAGGTAAGTCTGAAGACTTCTGTCTTTCACTGCTGTAATTTCTGGAAAAGTCTTCAGCATTTGCCACTTTCAGAAGGGTCAAATGTCTTCATCACCTGCCATTTGCTATGGTTTCTCCCTCTGACTCCTACGTCATTGCCAAGTCCTATAATGGTGTAGGGCTTGGAGAAAGGAACCACAGAGAGTAGAGGGGAATGCAGGCATTCAGCAATCTCAGAAGCAGCAAGGGGGAAGACGGAGGTGTTTGGAACCCTATGAATATTCACAATTTGTCAAGAAGCTCTTCTTAAGAAAGTATCAGAGTCACCTTAAGACCCAACCCTTGGCTTGGTTCCTCTATTTATCTTCTGACCCCCCCTCCCCCTTGGAGCATCCTTAGTACATTAAAAAAACAATTATATATATACTGTATATAGTGTTTTCCCTTTTTTTTCTTTTGTATAATGTAAAAAATGTGTATTCTTAATTTTGCTACAGATCTGTCATACACCGCCCGGCGGCATCTCTAGCGACCCACAGAACGGGATTCCCCAGGACGCAGAGTCTAAGCCCCAGTCTGCCTTTTCACCAGAGCCCCTGATGGTGGGGATGGACTTGGCGCAAGACTGAGACCAGGTTGCGGTTCCTGAGTGCACCCAACTGTGGTATAGGGGTCCCGCTGAGGGTATGTGCTAGGGGTGAGCCTGACGTGAAGAGGCTGGCAGGTCCTGGACCCGTGCGGGATGGATGACAGTCAGGGGTATGTGTGGTCAGACAAGCTGGGTCGGTAACAGTGGAGGCAAATCGGTACAGAGCAGTAGGCGAAGGGTAAACAGGTCACGAGCCAGGGTTCAGCAACAGGAGATCCAACAACTTAAGAGTAGGCAGAGGAGTAGTCAGGGATCAGAGCAGGAGATGGTCAGCAGGAATCAGGACAGGCAGGGTCGGCAACTAGGAACTTCACTTCAGAAATGGATGCACAGGAACTAGACCTTGCCGCAATCTGATCACCGCCTGGCTAGTTTAAATAGCGCACCCTGCACCGTCATTGGTGCCAGGCGCGCGCCCACGTGCGCATGCGAGGCCGCAATTGCCGCCGCGGATGCCCAGGTCCTAGTGCCTGCACATTGGTGCGCCTAGGCAATCTGCGCACGTGCAGACCCGTGCACCGTGGCGAGCCCCACAATCCCTGACATTATCTCATTGTATTGTTATCCCTGAAGAAGGAGCGTTGTCTCCAAAACGCGTTGGGTACTCGGTCTAGAGCCTCTGCTTGCATAATACAATATTGTATATCCATTTCCTGTAACAATTAACTGCTATGTGGAAATTATGTGTTATCTTTTAAATATGTAATAAAAGTTGTTTTTCAATTGCCTGCAAATTCCAATCCCAGGGGGAGTGTTTGTCATAAGTGAATGTATATCTTACTTCTTCCGATCATTCAGCTCTTCTTTACCCTCCTCTTCCTCAGGCCTTGGGTGGATCCTAATTTCTGCACTGAGCAGCGCCATGCCATGATGGGGTACCAATCTCTGTAAAGAAAAAAGCTAGACATTGCACTGATCAATGAAGTCCCTCTGGACCCGCTGGCAATCTCTGCAGCATTTTCTTGTGAGTCCAAGGCAGGAGTAGAGTTTTTGTGCCCTGGGCTCACAGGAAGTAGATTGCTTGACCTTGGGTGTCATTCAACCAGGAAAATCAGCAGTACTACATTTCTAGATCAATGAATCTGCTGGGTAGAACAGGTGAGTATAACAGCTACTCTATTTTTTTTAACCCTTTGTGCAGGACCTATTCACTTGTTTTTTGCCCAAGGTGGAATTGAAATTTAACTAATGTGACTGTAAATGATTCCTTCCTAAACGGATTGCCTTCCATGCACAAAACAATTTGTTCTTTATACAATCTTTGGGACAAACGTTCAATTGCCACTTCTTTATCATGGCCTTGGATATGCTTAGAAAATAGACATCCAATATGTCTATATCATACGAGTGAATGGAACATACCTAGTTTAAGATTTTATAGTCAGTAAGATTTGCTTGCTAAAAAGGAATAGAAAATAGTGATGCATGGTGTTAGCCCAGAATAAATACACAAGAAGGAGGGAGAACTGTCAAAGTCTTCAGGTATTATGACAGATCTGCTTTTTATCTTTTATTATACCCAAAGAAGAAACATGTTTTGAAAGCTTGTATTGTTTAAATAATTTTAGATAGCCACAGAAAGATATCACTGACTTTTTGCCTTTCCCACATGTGTACGACTAATGGTTTTGTTTTTTTTTTTAAATTAAACAAATGTCTGCGTTTAAACCTACTCCAAAATTCCTAAGCACCTTTTAAAAGTTAGTTGTCAAAAACTGAACTCCGTATTTTAGATATGGCATTTCATAAGGCTTACATTTAGAAAACAGTATCATATTTGTCTCCTTTTTATACACCCTAAGATGTGTTTGCTTTTGCAGCTGCGTCTTGGCATTGAGTGGTACTGCAGCTTTGTTTTGCCCAGATGTAATGAGTTTCATGTATAGGCAGCAATGCTATTGCCCTGGCTTAAGTGTGTAACCTTGCGTTTTTATGTTTACATTATATTTAATTTGCCATTTAACTTCCCATTTTATTTTATATAGCCCACTCAGGGTCAATGCCCTAAAAATGTTAGGGGACAGAACTGTAATCCCAAAAGGTTGCAGATCTGAAATACTATCCAAACTGCAGAAATGCCGTCTAGACCAGTGGTGGGCAACCTTTTTTTTCAACTGAGCCAAATCTCGCCAAAACCATGAATGAAATTTATTTTGAGAGCCACATTTTTAAAACTGAAAATACATCTCCCATATAGTAATTCATCCCCCATAGTAATTCATCCCCCATAGTGTAATTCATCCCCCATAGTGTAATTCATCCCCCATATAGTAATTCATCCCCCATATAGCAATTCATCCCCCATATAGTAATTCATCCCCCATAGTAATTCATCCCCCATATAGTAATTCATCCCCCATATAGTAATTCATCCCCCATATAGTAATTCATCCACCATATAGTAATTCATCCCCCATAGCAATTCATCCCCCGTATAGTATTTCATCCCTCGTATAGTATTTCATCCCCCGTATAGTATTTCATCCCCCGTATAGTATTTCATCCCTCATATAGTATTTCATCCCTCATATAGTATTTCATCCCCCATATAGTAATTCATCCCTCATATAGTATTTCATCCCTCATATAGTATTTCATCCCCCCATATAGTATTTCATCCCTCATATAGTAATTCATCCCCCCATATAGTATTTCATCCCTCATATAGTATTTCATCCCTCATATAGTATTTCATCCCCCCATATAGTATTTCATCCCTCCATATAGTATTTCATCCCCCCATATAGTATTTCATCCCTCATATAGTATTTCATCCCCCCATATAGTATTTCATCCCTCATATAGTATTTCATCCCTCATATAGTAATTCATCCCTCATATAGTAATTCATCCCTCATATAGTATTTCATCCCTCATATAGTATTTTATCCCCCCATATAGTATTTTATCCCCCCATATAGTATTTCATCCCCTCATATAGTATTTCATCCCCCCATATAGTATTTCATCCCTCATATAGTATTTCATCCCCCCATATAGTATTTCATCCCTCATATAGTATTTCATCCCCCCATATAGTAATTCATCCCTCATATAGTATTTCATCCCCCCATATAGTATTTCATCCCCCCATATAGTATTTCATCCCCCCATATAGTAATTCATCCCTCATATAGTATTTCATCCCTCATATAGTATTTCATCCCTCATATAGTATTTCATCCCTCATATAGTATTTCATCCCTCATATAGTAATTCATCCCTCATATAGTAATTCATCCCTCATATAGTATTTCATCCCCCATATAGTAATTCATCCCCCATATAGTATTTCATCCCCCATATAGTATTTCATCCCCCATATAGTAATTCATCCCTCATATAGTAATTCATCCCTCATATAGTAATTCATCCCTCATATAGTATTTCATCCCTCATATAGTATTTCATCCCTCATATAGTATTTCATCCCTCATATAGTATTTCATCCCCCACAGTACTATTCCCCCCCCCCCTTCTAGTAAGCCAAGTCCCCCGTGTCAATTCACTTACCTTTTGCGTTCCTCTCGCTGTCTTCCCGCGCCGTTCGGGTCTTCAGGGCGGACTGTGAGAGGAGCCTAGCTCCCCTCCCCTCACGTTCGGCACGCTGCCCCGCCTACACACATCCTGACAGCCACATCCGCGGGCCGGATTAAAAGGTCCGCGCGGACTTTTGGGGCTGCCAACCGAGAGGAGGCAGGGGAGCGGCCGACCGAGAGGAGGGAGGGGAGCAGGCGCCCGGCACACAGAAGAGCCGCATTAGAGTGGGTAAAGAGCCGCATGTGGCTCGCGAGCCGCGGCTTGCCGACCACTGGTCTAGACCTTAGGCTTTCCAAATTAAAGGTAAGCATGATATTTTTGGGTTTCTGGGCTCTGAGGCATCGATCAAATCATTGTAAAAGCCTTTAAGAAAACAAAGTCAAGCAGAAACCTGAGAAATAACCCAACTAGACTCCAAAGGTATAAATTGGCCAATGGATATCTTTGATTTATCTGGAAACTAATTCTGATTGGAGAAAGCATATCAAGATATCCTTACAGGGTCAGCCCTGACAAAAGTGATATTTTAGTTTCCAGTGGACCTGTTTCTTTTGGACTGAGGGCTACATGTGGCCCTTTGTTGTTTCTGGTGCAGCCCTTGGAACAAAGCAGTTGAGGTTGAGGCTATTTGGTGACATCAGGGGCCCAGTTTGAAGCCACATTTACCTTGTAAGTTGACAACCACTTCCCAAGATACTCCAAAAGTGATCATTCTCAACTCTTGTCTGCTTGGAAGTTTTATATGTTCTCACCCACCATTTCATGGCGAGCATTTCATGTTTTAGCTCATGTTCCAGCAGTAGCTGCAACACAGAATAAACAAGAAAACAAACAAACTTCATCATAACCTCAGTAGTTATACAGTATAGATCCGAAACTGAACTGGAAATATTTTATCAGTCAACACAGTCTTAGAGAGATATAAAAACCTGTTTGGTGGTTTAGCTATTCAGCATCTTCCAAAAAGTGAAATATCAGTTTTGGGTTGATTGACCCTTTAACCATTACTGGGCACTTTCAGTTTTCAGAGCTATCGCTCTTTGACAATTGCACGGTCATGCAAAACTGTACCCAAATTATATTTTTATCATTTTTTTAGCTAAATAGAGCTTTCGTTTGGTGGTATTTAATTGCCACTGGTTGTTTATTTTTTGCTAAACAAACAAAAGTTTAAAAAAAAAGTTTTTTCTTAGTTTCTGTTATAAAATTTAGCAAATATGTAAATTTTTCTTCTTCACTGATGGGCACTAGTGAGGCTTCTATGATGGTCACTGCTGAGGATGCACTGATGGGCACTGATGAGGCAGCATTGATGGACACTAGTGAGGCTTCACTGATGGGCACTGATAGGCGGCACTGCTAAGCTGCACTGATAATCAGGTCAACGATGATCAGTGCCCTTATTATCAATGTAAATCTGTGCTGTAAGCCTTGCTGGTTATTGTCCCTCCTTTCCTCACACAGTAACAGCACGCAAGGAAAGGAATGCTGCTAACGAACATGTTTTTTACATGTAATCAGCTGTGGTTGAACACAGCTGATCACATTTTATAGGACCGTTGTGATCAACTGTGTCCACAGGACACAGCAGTCACAGAGAGTACCCAATGCGCACCCCGGGGGGGGTGCAAAGGAGGCGTGTTCTTGGAGGACTTCCATGGATGCCCCTCCAGAACTAGAACCACACTGTAGCTGTCTTTGTCTATGGTGCAGTATTGAGGTGGTTAAACTACTGAATAAAATATCTCTTACCATCATTGCAAAGCTAATGTCTGTATTCATAAGAGATTGTAAAAGATTATTTTGGACAATCTGTCTTTTCCCAGCAGAGAAATATTATACATGCATTGGCATCTCACATATAAAGCCCTTTACACAAAAATGTAGGATTTGACTGAAGGTGTATAAAGTACTTGAGGTTTGAGCTGTCATGTACCACATAGGTGACCCTCCCATTCTGGAGAAGGGTTGTCTCCATTCGGACTAATATATGATTTTTGGTGACCACCAGTGGAGTCAATCATATTGCAATATAATAAATTAGTTTTATTAAGAAACACTAGCCACTCTAGCCTTCCCCTCTTCTACATTAGAAAAAAAGTTTTTATTTCTGTCTGTGTGAAACCATTGTCACTTGGGCAGAAGGAGAAAGTAAATGTCTTACCCTAGATAGAACCTCTGATAGTTTTATTGATAACTTCTAACCCTTCTGCACCAAAAACTACAAGTTAAGTACAGCCAAAAACAATGCTGCCATTCCCCTGGTTTCAGGATCCATAATAATCACACATGTTTGTAGTGAATAATTTCACCCAATCTTGTTCTAAAATGTTCCACTGCATTTTTCCCAGTAGGACTGGTGTCATCTGCTGCCAGTAGGGGGAACGTAAAGGTCACCAGATGGGAGTTATCATACAACCATGGCATTTTTTAGAGGGGGGCTCCTGTGTAAGTTGCCTTAGACCACACACTGTAGAAAGCCATACTTATTTCAGGTTCTCATAGATATATATGGCCTTATTTCCTTTGTTCTTATTTATTTCCAAGTTGTCTTTCCTATGTCTACTTCACGAGGTTCCTGGAGAAACTAAGGTGCACACACACCAATTACATAGTTACATAGTTAGTCTGGCTAAAAAAAAAGACAAAAGTCCATCCAGCTCAACCATTAATAAAAAAAATTGCTTCTCAAGTCTCAAAATGAAGCATTTTTTAGAAAAGTACCTTCTTCAAATGAGTTTTAATGGCTACAATATCACATTATGCAATCTGCCATCGAGCAGCCTCTGCAGTCAAGCCAATCACATTAGTTCTTTGCTTTTTACATTTTTTTAAAGCATTTCCCAATGAATGTTTTAACATTTTCAGATGTAGTCAGTATTTAAAGTTTAGCTTCAAACACATTGGGGGAAATTAACTAAAACTGGTGCAGCCGTGCATAGTAGCCAATCAGCTTCTAGGTTTTATTTGCAAAGCTTAATTGAACAAGCTGAAAGTTAGAAGCTTATTGGTTACTATGAACATCTGCACCAGATTCTGTGTGCACCAGTGTTAGTAAATCTCCCCCATTGTTTTCTTTCATTTCAGACAGAGTAGGATTATGTTAAAATACATACTGTATATGTCAGACCTCTACCTTTCTCCTATTATTAGAATTTTTTTGAGCAGTTCTAAAGCAATCCATACCTTGCTTATACGGGAGCCTGGTTCTGCTGCAGGTTGAATAAACCTGGAAGCATTTCACACTCATCACTCTGGCAGCAGCAGTCACTTACAGTGCAGATCATTGACACTCTATCCCCAATTTGCACAGACTGGAGACATCAGAGATATATTGTTTGTACTAGGGCCCACATTTATAGAGTGGGTTTACTTGCTGCCTTCCACTTATCAGGTTCAGTGTTTTCCATTGGTTTTTGAATTTTTCTTTACATAATTCTGTGGAAATTGATTACACTGCATACTAGGGTTGCACCGATACTGATACCTGTACTTGTATCAGTGCTGTTACTAAGCATTTGCATGAGTATCGGCACGCTTGCAAATGCTCTGATACCTGAAACCGATACAGGCAGAATACGATTCAGGCTCGGTTCTGTCAGCTGTCAGTGGGATTACCCGCTGACAACTGAAATGTAAATTAAAAAAAAAGCCAGCAACTACCTGTAAGGAGTGGGGCCTTCGGGTGCTTAACAACCGTGACTTATTCAGCTGTCAGCGGGGTTCCCCTGCTGACAGCTGTAGTGTAAACAAGTCCAGGCAATTAGAGCTGTCAATAAAAAAAAGCAGTCTGAATGTTTTATCAACATTGTTCAACAACTAAAACAGAAAGATAAAAAGAAACTGTTTCATTTTGTATTGTTCTGTTTATTCATCTAAAAATCAAAGGGATGAACTTCCATCAGATGAAGTCAGTTAAAGGCAACCTGTCTAGTAAAAAAAAGTTTGTGTTTTTTTAATTAAATATTCCTTTGTTTAACCCCCTATTAACCCTTAATGTATTTGAATCAGCCCTAATTAACTCCTTATTCTCCTTCTCCATTTAATTATTTTCCTGCTGATTTTTTTTTTTGTTCATATCTATTTTATAAACGTTATATAATATTTATAATATTTAAAACTTTGTTTTTATTTGCTTTGTTTGTTAATATTTTTACCCCTTTAACATAGATTTACACGTTTCACATTGGAAAAAAAAGAGTAAAATTGAAAAAAAAAGTTATTTAAATTTGTAAATAACTTTTTAATGCTTTGTACCAAAATCATAATTTTAGTGTCATTTTAATCAGGACAAATGACAGAATAAAATGTACACTTTTTATGTGCAGTAACACTATTTTTTTTTTACTTTTCAATAGTTTTTATTGAATAATTTTACAAAGGAAATAAAGCAGAATTAAACAATGAACATCAATAAAGAATGTGCCATCATATACGCAGATTGAGACACAAAAACAGCCAATTCTGCCATAACAATTGGTAGAGAAGAAATAAATAGCGGCCAATACATAGTTAAGTACATCTTGTCTTGCCAGCACAATGTACATAATATAGAGCAATATAAAAGGAGTAGAAAGAACAAAGAATAGGATAGAAAGGAAAATCAAGATGAGGGCCATTAAGGCAGAGAGATAGTGAATCCATGATTCCCATGTGGTATAGAATTTCTTAGAATTATTGTGTAAGATACAGGGGAGTTTGTCGTTAACCATAATCCAATTGAGTTTCTTTTTAACATAATCAAGGGGAATGACTGATTGTCGCCAGTGTCTAGCTATAGTAATTCTCGCAGCTAGAAACATATAGAAAATCAATTTATGGGATTTCTTGGGAATATTATCTGGAAATTTGTGAAAGAACGCCATCTCTGGGGATCTGCGGATATTAATACCCATCACTGAATTTAGCAAATTGAACATTTGAATCCAAAATCTAAGTACAAGTGGGCAATTGCCATCAGATGTGAACCATAGACCCAACCTGGCCACAACGCTGGAAACACATCACAGAGGTAGTCGGATGCATCTTTGCAATCTGGGTAGGTACCAAATACCATCTCAGTAAAGTTTTATAATTAGCTTCAATTAAAGTACTATCGATAGAAACTTTGAATGGTGCCAAGGCGATATCTTGCCAGTCTGATAATTCATAGTTAACAGCTAAATATTTTTCTCAATGTTCCATATAAAAGGAAGTGTCACGATATAAGGTCAGGTTTAGAGACCAGTTGCTACAGCAGTTGCAAGGCTTACCTGAAACCAGCAGGATTGGTACACCAGCGGCCCACCCTGGGAATGACGCACCTGAGGTGCGGGGTCTAAGCATCCACCGGTCTTCCCCAGAGCTCCTAATGGGGGAGATGGATTTGGCTG
The DNA here is from genome assembly GCF_062004578.1 of Staurois parvus. NCBI lineage: Eukaryota > Metazoa > Chordata > Amphibia > Anura > Ranidae > Staurois > Staurois parvus. The sequence goes on from NW_028318282.1 coordinate 405,342, forward strand.
CGTGTGAATGCCAGGTCGCAGATCTCAGGATCCCCCCACCAGGGAATGAGTAGGCTGGAAACCAAAAGCGGATCAAAAACAGTTCAGGGATCAAACAGAAGCGGAGTCAGTCTCAAGCCAAGGGTCGGTCACCAATGGTAGTACATAGGATGAGGCAGAATCGTAGTCAGTAACAAGCCAAAGGTCGGTAACGTAGATGAAGACAGCAGCAGGAACAGTAAGTGGGATATTGGCTGGTAAGGCACAATAATCTGGCAAGGAGGAAGTGCATGGACATGGCTTTTATAAGGAAGTTCATGGGAGGAGCAAGGAGTTCAAGGTTCAAGAGAAATCAAGGCACAAGGCAGGATTATCCAAGAATTGTCAAGGGAGCTGTCCAGCATTCCAGATAGCTCAGTGAGAAGAGACATTGCCTCCCACTGCAGAAGGACCAGGTTCGATCCCAGGCTCTGACAGGAAGTTTACAATTTGGATCAGTGAGGAGAGCATATAACGCAGAGACTCGGCCTCTGGAGGAATCCCTATTCTTGCAGAAAATTTCGAAGGTGGTGAGAAAGGCGACTCACCCACTAAAGCGAGCTTCGAGCGTGAAATGAAACAATCTGGTTATATCTAAAAATTTCAGTAGTAGTCATAAGTAATTTTTCTTTAAAATATTGCAAAGAATGTATACAAGCACCAGTAATATAACACTATTTATTTTTAAACCAAAACTGCTCAAAAAAAGAAAAAGTGTGTTTCAGAGGCGGACTGACCATTTGGAAACTCGGGCACTGCCCGGGGGCCCCATGAGATGCCCCTGGTACCTTTTTCATAGGCTTTTTTGAGTTTGGGCAAGGATACAGGGGCCCCATGAGTTGTCTGTCCGCCCCTGGTGCATTTCTTTTTTAGTTTTGTTACATTTAGTTGTCTAAGGATTGTGAAAAAAATATATTACAAGCCAATATTCATGAAAAAAAGCCTAGTTTGTCCTTAAAAACATTATATGTATGAAGTTATGAGAAAGTTCTTGCTGAATAAACAGGTCCACAGCAGAAATGTAAAAATTGCTCAGGCACATAAGGGGTGAACAGGTGTGAAAGCTAAAGTGGTTAAGGAGTGGAGCTGCTGCGTCTTTAACAACTGATCACTCATTCAGCTGCAAGCGGAGTTCCTAGGTTAATTGGCATCAGCAAGTACGAAAAAAAAAAGTATTGGTACTCATACTCACTTTAAAAAAATTGTACTGGTTACATACAGTAGTCTGGCTGAAAAAAGGCAAAAGTCCATCCAGTTCAACCATTAGGTAAAAAAAAAAAAATATTAATTACAGTTAGGCTCCATGTACACGGGACACTTCTGAATGATGGAAACTGACTGCTGGAAAACGTAGGTTAAAAAACGTCTGTTTAGCGCGTCTGCATACCACGTTTATGCGCATTTTTTAAAGATAAGCACAGGAGAACCTCCCAAATGCCAGGAATGCACTGAAAAGTGGTAAATTATTAACTATTTCAGACTGTTTCAGAGAAATACAGAGAGTAGAACAGTAGGTGTTGAGATTAGCTTAGGTGTGAGTTGCTCATTAACATTTCTTTTGTTTCCAAGGGTGGAAAGGTGGCTGGTGTAGTGAATCATTAAGGCCACCTGGCAGGGGGTCTTCATGAGGGATTTGAGGTGTGAATGGTCATTAACATATCTTTTGTTTCCAAGAGTGGGAGAGGTCTGAAGTGTGAATTGGTCATTAAAATGTGTGACAAGCTCCTTAGGAACATCCTGTGTTCAGTGTTTTGTCCATTTGAGTACCTTGAAAATGATTTGCATGCATTTTTCATGATAAAAAAAGGCTCTGGACAGCATGGGAAAGTGTAAGAGTTAAAAAAAATTTCAGATGCAAATGCTTATAAACACGATTTGCCTCGTTTACAAGAGTTTTGCGTTTGAAACGCTGATAAAATCGACTGCTGAACACAAGTTTTCTGCATTCAAAAAAACAACTGTAAACTCAAATGCCTGTAAACGACTGTAAATGAAGATGTGTACATAGACACATAGGAAAACTGTCAAGGTCCTACCTTTTCCCTGAGATTATGTTACTCCATGTGCTGGCGTCCATCTTGGATTCTGCTGTGCATGATGGGAATCCTTTTATGCCTTCAGGTTTCTGTGGTCCATCCCCCAGAGGGGTGTGGCTGATGACATATAAGCCTGTGGCCCGCACATGCTCTTTGCACTTGTGTCTTGTGTCTTTGTGTCGCTATTACTCTGTTCTGACTCTCGTGACTCTCCTGGTACCTGATTTGGCTTGTGACTTGACTATTCTTTGTATTCTTCTTTGATCTGACCCTCTGTTGCTGAACCCGGCTCGTGACCTGTGATTCTCGTCTGCTGTCCTGTACTGTTTTGTCCTGTTGTTGTTGACCCCGGCTTGTCTGACTACTCTTTTGTCTCTTCCACCAGCTACACGCCATTGGCGGTGGCCATTACCGCAGCTGAGGTGTCTCGGGGGCCGCGACCTGGTTCCTGGCTGTGTCAAGTCCATCCCCACCATCAGGGGCCCTGGTGAAGGGCAGCCTGGGACTTAGACTCCGCGCCCTGAGGGACTTCGGTCTGTGGGTGGTGGTTGTCGTCAGCCAGTGCGTTACATTGTTAGGCCTGCCTGTCCGTTCCTCAGCTCCTGCCCTGACAAAAACATTAGGGTGAGTTCAGGGGCTGCTGAAAAAAAAACGCAGAACAGTTCCTAAAAGTGAGTTTATCAGCTGCAGTGTACATGAGCCCTTAAATGGGTGCTGTGCTGAAATGATGTGATAAAAAGTATTTACCTAGGAACTATCCTTGGTGGTGACCCTTTGTTGTTAAGGGATCAGCTCTGGAAAGGTTAATAATATTTTTTCTTTATTTACCGACCACCCTATAGCAGATATACTGCAACAGGGTGGCCATTCAGTGCAAAATCATGTATATATACCAATGGATGAGCACCGGCACCTGTTGATCGGTGAGCAGAGTGACAGGACACAGCTCTGCCTATGTACAGTAAATGCCTATGCATGTCCTGTCGGCGATCTGCTGGATTTTTTTTCTCTGCTTTGCAGCATATTGCCTAGTAAAATCACCACACTTTGTACACAAAAACACTAGTTAGGCACACTGTTAACCCTTTATATTGCCCTAGATGTTTAACCCCTTCCCAGCCATTGTCATTAATCTAGTGTCAGTCTATATTTTCAGCAATGATCACAGTATTAGTGTCACTGGTTCCCACAAAGTATCAGTTAGTGTCAGATTGTCACAATATCGCAGTCCTGGTATAAAAATTGTCTTAGTTTATTTAGTATTGAAAAAAATAATCTAGTATACATACCATAGTTTGTAGACGCTATAACATTTTCGCAAACCAATCAATATACCCTTTTTGGGATTTTTTTTATCAAAAATATGTAGCAGAATACATATTGGCCTAAATTTATGAAGAAATTAGATTTTTTTACTTTTATTATTGGATATGTTTTATAGGAGAAAGTAAAAAATGTTGTTTTTATTTTTTAAAGTTGTCGGTCTTTTTTTTGTTTATAGCACAAAAAATAAAAAAAATACAGAGGTGATCAAAAAGAAAGCTCTATTTGTGGGAAAAAAAATTGGCATAAATTTCATTTATGTACAGTGTTGCATGACGTTAGTTATAATAACACAGTGCCATATAGCAAAATATGACATAGTCATGAAGGGGGGGGGGGTAAATCTTTCAGAGGGCAAGTGGTTAAAAAAAACGTAGTTTTTCTGCTCTTGAGGCTATAGGTCTTGTATATCAAGCATGCATGTGGGCTCCCATTAAAATGGTACCAGGTTGCATTCTCGCCAGTGTCACAGGGGTGCTTTTAAAGAGTAACCAAAAAAGAAAAATTGCACATCTCTCAAAGCTGTGGTGTCAGAACATTTAGGAATCTCCTCAAAGGGACAGAGCAATCATTTTTTAAAATGTATTTTTTTTAGAAGTAGGGAAGACTTAGTACCTTAGTGAAATGTTTCTGTTTTTTTTTTTTTTCTTTTTTTATAGAAGAGGGGAAGACTTAGTACCTTTGTGAAATTTTTACTATTTTCTGTGATCGCATTAGTGACATCTGCTATCATAACTTATAGAAGTAATGGGAAATCTCCCCATTGGGGACACAGACAGCCGTAAAGACCTGAAAAGAGATGTTTTAACTTTTTCTTACTCTAGCCGAAAAAATAAAAAATAATTATTGGGCTGGAGCTAGGCTTTAGTTTTCTTTGTTACAATACATACTCAGTATGTATCAGGACATTTACGGGTGCTACACATACAAAAAAATAAAATTGCAAAAAACTGTTTTAACCGGGCCATATTACGTTTCTGAAACACATTTTTATCATGATAATTTTTTTATACTATCTTTATTTACTATATAGTGCAAGTAAATTATCAAGCAAGCATTCACAATTTTGATGTGACTATCTTTCCAAAGGTTTTTGTTTCTTTTTTTTGTGTTTACAAAAATTCACACTATAAAATCAAGGTTACAGGCAAATTACTCCAGTGTTTGCTCTGTTGCATAAAAAAACATGGTCACACAACCGAGCATTTACATGTCCTATTGGAGTAGGCCAACACTGGAATGAATGAAAAAGCAGTAGCCAGATTGACCATAGAGGGAAACAAATAAAAAAAAAACAATTATTGGAAATAACTATAAAATTGTAGCTGGTGCAGGTAGGCATTACCACAGCCAAGAAATAACTACAGCAAAAGTAAAAAGCAGAGACTTTCTACAACGGCACCCAAGGATATAGTTTTAACATGTAGGTATTGCAATATTTAAAAATGTATTAGTTACATCAGATAAAAGCTTTAACCACTTCAGGTCCAGGCCAATTTTCAGCTTTCAGTGCTATCACACTTTGAATGACAATTGCGCGGTCATGCAACACTGTACCCATATGACTTTTTTAGCATTTTTTTTGAGACAGATAAAACGTTATTTTGGTGGTATTTATTAATTACTGGGATTTTTATTTTTTTGCTATATAAATGAAAAAGTCCAAACTTTTTAAAAAAGTGTTTTGCTTATAACATTTTGCAAATAAATAATATTTCTTCATATATCTTGGTCAACATGTATTCATCTATCTTTTTAGTAAAAAAAAATATAACCCAAATTCATTTATAACCAAAAATTATTTTTCAAAACTTTTCTTACATTTTTATATTATGTTTTTTTTTAACATACTGTTACCCTAACAGTACAGTGTCCCCATAGTGACACTGTACTACTTGTGGGGGGTGATGAAGATTTTTTTTTTCTTTTTTTACACTGATTGCTTTTACACCCATAAAGGCTGTAAAAGCAATAAGTTCTCCTCCTCTCTGGCTGCATTCCTGCAGCCATTGAGAAATACTGTGAGAGCTGTGATTGGTCACAGCTTGTCACATGGTACAAGGCTGTTGTGAATAGCCTTGTACCATGTGACCTCTGTGATCATTCACAGATTTCACAAGTAGTAAGCAATCATGTCAGGAAGTGACACCTTGTTTACTACTGTGCATGTGATCACTGATTGGCCAATCAGTGATCACATGAATCGGGACGTCACACAGAGGTCCCGTACAGTGAGGCACAGCGGGCACCAATTGCAGTGCAGCGCACTCCCTGGGAGCACGCGGCACTGTGATTGGTGCCCACTGTGTCCATCAGGCAATGGATGCAGGGGGACGTTTAGAAACGTCCACCCGCATCGGCAGCACTCCCGGCTGTTTATCTACATGGACAGGACGGGAAGTGGTTAAAATTACATCTGGTGCTCAATACAATTATTTTTGACACACAAGAGAAGACCGCATACACTCTCCGGCCAGTTTATTAGGTAAACCTGTTCAATTGCTTGGTAACACAAATTGCTAATTGCTTTGTTCTGCACTCCTGTGACCCGTTTTCAGCTGATGTCACCCAGCTGGTCCATGCTGGGGAAAGATCTTGATTGAAAGACAGGATCCACCTTCGAGTCTGGCACGGCACCTGGCTCAGCCTCTTAGCTAGCCAGTGAGAGCCTGAGCCAGTTGCCGTCTCCCCTCCACAGTCCAGATGTGGAAAGTAGAAGGGAGAAGAGAACTCAGCGATCAGTGGTCATGTGATTGCTCAGTTCTCACTCTTAGAGCTGGTGAGGGGGGCAGATGCAGCATCGAACCAATGCTGCATCCACCTAGGTAAGTATGATTTTTTTTTTTTTTAAGCGATACCATACTCTTTTAAAGCACACTGTTAGGCCTCATTCATATGGGCATACTACTGCCTGCATTCTGGCGATGCACCTGCACCCATGCCAAATTGGAAGCAGTGGCTGCATCTATGTGTCCCAGCAGACATCAGTGGGACTGTTTGCATGGGGACGCAAAGAACATCTGTGCATGCCCATGCAAACACAACCCTCGTACAGGTTTATACTGTAGTACTCCCTGTATGAATAAGGCCTTTTGGCAATGTCAGGCAGAATCAACTCCTGCACATGCCCTCGGCTCAGCCAACGACAATGCTTGTAGAACAGTACCTGGAAGACAACCAGTAAAAAAATGTCAGCAGCCAGCTGGGAGCTTTGGGAATTGCAACACTGGAGAGAAGTTGAGTATAGTTTGGTTTTAAGAATTCCTGCATTGTTAGCAAATACAGTTTTTTGGGGGTTTTTTTTAGTGTGCTGGTCCGCAATCTCCACATTACTATGTGTGTTAGGCACCCCTGACCTAGAGTAGAGTACAACCCTGGCCAAAAGTTTTGAGAATGACACGAATATACATTTTCACAAAGTCTGCTGCTTCTGTGTTTTTAGATCTTTTTGTCAGATGTTACTATGGTATACTGAAGTATAATTACAAGCATTTCATAAGTGTCAAAGGCTTTAATTGAAACTTACATTAGGTTTATGCAAAGAATCAATATTTGCAGTGTTGACCATTCTTTTTCCAGACCTCTGCAATTCGTCCTGGCATGCTGTCAATCAAATTCTGGGACATATATCTTGGATGATGGCAGCCCATTCTTGCATAATCAATGCTTGGGGTTTGTCAGAATTTTGTGGGGGATTTTTTTTTGTTCACCCTCCTCGAGTATTGACCACAAGTTCGCAGTGGAATTAGGTCTAAGGAGTTCACCAAACTCTTCTTGAATGGTTGGGAGAAATTGCTCTCGGAGGATATTTTTGTACCATTCTTTTCTCAGGATGCTTTATTGTTGGCATGACACTGGACTGATGGTAGTTCTGACCTTTTCTTCTCCAGACAAGGTTTGTTCCGGATGCCCCAAACAATCAGAAAGGGGATTCATCAGAGAAAATTACTTTACTCCAGTCCTCAACTGTTTGCAGAATATCAGTCTATTCCTGATGTTATTCCTGGAGAGAAGTAGCTTCTTTGCTGACCTTCTTGACACCAGGCCATCCTCAAAGTCTTCGCTTCACTGTGCATTTAGATGCACTCACACCTGCCTGCTGCCATTCCTGAGCAAGCTCTGTACTGGCGGTGCCCAATTCTCGCAGGATCTCGCAGCTGAATCAACTTGCTGGACTTGGGCACCGTGAAGCCTTCTTCACAACAATTGAACCTCTCTCCTTGAAGTTTTGGATGACCCGATAAATGGTTGATTTAGGTGCAATCTTAGTAGCAGCAATATCCTTGCCTGTGAATCCCTTTTTGTGCAAAGCAATGATGACTGCACATTTTTCCTTGCAGGCAAATTAATATTTGTGTCATTCTCAAAACCTTTGGCTAAGGCTGTAGGTGCAGGTTTTTACTTAACCATAAAGCTCTTTAAGCCCTTCCCACTGTTACAGCAATTTAGCCACGCATATCACACAATGTGCATCATTACATCACTCAATGTGCCCAAAGTGCCCCAGGTCTTTCACACACCTGGCAACACCTCTGCTGAGAGGAGTGACCATAGAGTCACTCCTATCAGAAGGAGCAGGCACCTTGATAGCTGTTGGAGGGAGGATTTTGCTCTCTCTTCCCTACAATAGCAGCCTACTGTGGACAGGAGCGGGGCAGTTTGCCATATTTGCCCTGGGCGCTTGGTGACCTTGTCCTGGCACAGAGGACAGTCACACTTTTTACTAAGCTATCCCAGGATGACCGTGTCCCGGAACGTGTATTGTGCCCTCTTGATTCCCTTCTGTACTGTATCATTCTGACCCCCCTGTACCTTCTGCCTCCCCTGCTGTACTGTGCCCTTTGTGTTACTTAGTCTTTGATTTGTGGCATGTTTTCTTATTGCTTAGAATTGATTTTATTAAATAAAGTACTAATAAATATATACTGTACACTCACCAGCCAATTTATTAGGTACACCTATTCAATTGCTAATCAGCCAATCACATGACAGCAACTCAATGCATTTAGGCATGGTGAAGATGACATGCTAAAGTTCAGACTGAGCATCAGAATTGGGAAGAAGGGGGTTTTAAGTGACTTTGAACATGGCATGGTTGTTGGTTCCACACACGTACTATTTATAGGGTTTACAGAGAATGGTCCACAAAAGAGAAAATATCCAGTGAGTGACAGTTGTGTGGACGAAAATGCCTTGGTGATGTCAGAGGAGGATGGGCAGACTGGTTGAAGATGATAGAAAGGAATGTTTCCAACATCTTGTTGAATCTATGCCACAACGAATTAAGTCAGTTCTAAAGGGGGTCCAACCCGGTACAAGCAAGGTGTACCTAATAAAGTGGCTGGTGAGTTTATTTAAATCTACCAACTATCTATACCTTAATTCTTGAGAGAAGGTGAGTACATTGGGGCAGGCTGGAAAGGGTTCCAGTAAATTACTTTTCCCAGGGTCTCATGATGCTATTAAGACGGCCCTGCTCCTAATTACTTTTTGGGGGCACCTTAGTTCACTAAACCTCCCATACATATCATTGGCTTCAACCTTGAAATCTTCAATGTGGGACCAATTTCTGCAAATCTACAGAGATTGCCCCACAGAGATGTCACGTATCAGGGTCGTGCGGTGGTGTTGGCTGCTGTCTCCTAGCAGAATGTCCTGGTGACCAATTCATCACTCATTCATCAAATTACAAGTTAACTTTATGTTGCATTAATTTGAGGCCCTTTATACCTTGTAAATTTTCAACCACTGCTACCAGGGCTTTTTTTTTTTAGCGGGAATGTGAGTCCAGCACTGAATGTATGTATTGGCAAGGGATGCTGGGGTCCATTGATGCTGGCTGCTGGGGGATCTATTGTTGGTGGTGGGGATCTATTTTTGCATGGGTTTCTATTGTTGCTGGGGGGTCATCTGTTGCTAGGAGAGGTCTATTGTTGCTGGATAATGGGAAATCTGTTGTTGCTGCAGGGGGTCTGTTGTTGCTGGGGTGGTATTTTGTTGTGGAGTGTCCATTGTTGTGGGGGGAGCCTATTGTGTGTGGGGGATCTATTGTTGCTTTGGGGGGGTTTGTCTATTGTTGTTGGGGTCTGTGATTGTTCACTGCAGGTGATCTTTTTTATGGTCTTTCTTGTTATTAACAAATTCCATACAAACTACTTAGTAGCACAAAATGATACTGGGAGATGGGTAGGGGGTGGAACCAAGGGACAGTGCTCAGAGGTGGGTACGAGATGGAACCAAGGGAAGGTGCCTAGAAGTGGGTAAGGGGTGGAACTAAAGGACAGTGCTCAGAGGTGATTACAGGGTGGAACCAAGGGACGGTGCTCAGAGGTGGGTACGGGGTGGAACCAAATGACGGTGCTAAGAGGTGGGTAGGGGGGGTGGAACCAAGGGACAGTGCTCAGAGGTGGGTATGGGGGGTGGAACCAAGGGACGGTGCTCAGAGGTGGGTAGGGGGGGTGGAACCAAGGGACGGTGCTCAGAGGTGGGTACGGGGTGGAACCAAATGATGGTGCTCAGAGGTGGGTAGGGGGGTGGAACCAAGGGACAGTGCTCAGAAGTGGGTAAGGGGCTCAGACAAAGAGATGCAGCACGGAAGAGTTCCTGCACCTATTCTCTGAGAAAAAAAAGCCCTGACTGCTACAATATATGCAATAATAAGCATGTGGGGTCAGGGGCGGACTGACAACTCATGGGGCCCCCGGGCAATAGGGGATCATGGGTCCCCTCTGTCCTTGCCAAAACTCAAAAAAGCCTATGAAAAAGGTACCAGGGGCATCTCATGGGGCCCCCTACTGACCCTGGGCCCTCGGGCAGTGCCCGAGTTTACAAATGGTCAGTCTGCCCCTGTGTGGGGTAAACACCCATGTGGGTCTTAACCTTTCTCTGGGACTGGTGGAGGTCAGGACTCCGATTCACATTCAGAAGTAATATGATGACTTCAGGTTGCCCAAACAGTATAAAATTTCCCATACTGATCTATACAAAATCATGTTAGATTTTACATATATGCATTAAAGAGAAATATACAAAGTGCTCTTGGAAAATTATCTAAAATATTAGAAACTGCAGATTTTATCAGAAACCACTTCTACATATTCATATTTCAGGAAAGGAAAATAGCTTAAAACATTCAATATAACTTAACATGTGAGTTTGTCAAACATTTACTTATCTCCAGAATAAGGGCAGCAATTATATTTGTGCAACACTGACAGCACCTAGAGCTAATTTTCCTATATACATGAAAAGCTGTCATCTGTATATTGCATAGATTTGGTTTCTGGGACATATTTTCTGCAGTCACCGCCTTCATTTCAGCACTGACAATTTCATGTGGCTGCAATCTGTTGCAGTAGCTATACATTTCTCATAAATAAACATTTTGTTTGATTCAGCTTGTAATGAAACTCCATTGCTTTCCGCTAATGCAGTTACCCATCAGTTACCCAAAGAACAACCATCATTACATTTCTTGGGCTATATACCATGCATGATGACATTACTGGCAGAATGGGACTTTATGTTTGTTAACGCTTTTGCTCCCAGGCAATTTTTCACAAACATACTAAAATGCACATTATGGATTTGAAAATGTATTAACATTATATATCTGACAGCAGAGGAATTACTGTATGTATAAATTGCTGTATGTTGCATAATAATTTCAATAGGCAAAAAGGCAGAGATGCAATAATTGAAGATTTATTTAAAGTTCAACACGAGAAATAAAAAATTTTATTTAAATGTATTCTACTTTTTCCAGTCTGGGCCAATTTTGACATTCTTCTCCTATATGTAAAAAATATCAAATTTATTTTTGCTAGAAAATTACTTAGAAACCTCAGGCCCTAGAGCAGGGGTGGGCAACTGTGGCCCTCCAGCTGTTGGCGAAGTCATGCTTGTAACTGTCAGTTTTGCAATGCCTCATGGGACTTGTAGTTCTGCAGCAGCTGGAGGGCCACAGTTGCCCACCCCTGCCCTAGAGAATAAAATGGTGGGTTTTGCCATTTTTTTTATGTCAGACGGTGTTTGCACAGTGGTCTTTTAAACACAAATGTTTTGGGGAAAAATACACTTTGTTGAATTTTAATGCACAAAAACACAATATAATTCATAATTTTTTGGTCAAATATAAAAGATGATGCTACGCCGAATAAATAGATACTGTATCTAGCATGTCACACTTTAGAATTCTGCATGCTCGTGGAATGGCACCAAACTACAGTATCTAAAAATCTCCATTGGCAACACTTTAAAAGCCTTTACAGGTTACACAGGAGGTCTGGTGCAAGAATTATTGCTCTCGCTCTGATGTTTACGGTGATACCTCACATGTATGGTGCAATCTTCATTTCCATATATTTGCAAGACCAATGCATGCATTCACTATTACGCACAAGCACGGGGGGTTGGGGCCCTTTTTTTCATTTTAATTATTTGTTATTTAATTTTTATTTATTTTTTTTAAAAGAGAAGTAGGGCTTCCCCCCCATTTATATTTACCTAGGTGCATGCAGCATCGGACCAATGCTACATCTGTCCCCCGCCAGCTCTAAGTGTGAGAACTCAGCAATCACATGACCACTGATGGCTGAGTTCTCACAGCCGCTCTGAGCAGAGAGCTTTGACTGTCAGTCACCGATCTCTGCTCTGTCTGCCTAGTGCTCACTGGAGTGCTGGGCTGTGTAGGGGGAGGGAACAGCTGGCTCAGGCTTTCAGCGATTCAATAAAAGGCTAAGCCAGGTGCTGCTTCAGAGCCTGGGGTGGATCCCAACTTTAAAGTCTGGATTTTTCCCCAGCCTTGAGCAGCTGAGTGATGGGAAAGTGGTCACAGGAGTGCAGAATGAACTAAAATCCAATGATCCACAGGAGAAGTAACGGCAAAAGAGCTTTGGCTGTACTTCTCCGATAACACTTTTATTGCTATGTAAACATTCCTTGTGATAGCAATAGGCATTGACTGTTCCTCTGCCCTAAGACATCTGGAGTCTATTAGACCCCAGATGGCTCCTCTGCCCTTGAAAGCATTGGATCAAACTCATATCAGTTCGATCCAATGTTTTCACAAGCTAAAACTAGCTTGTAAAAAAAATACCCAAAACCAAAAGTGGTTAAATCCTTGTCACTTCCAGTTTCTGACATCACACATTGGGATTAATGACATCCGTTCCTCCCTCAAGAACAGAATGCTACCGGTTTCATCCTTATCGCATGGGAGAGCCCAGTAAAGGAGGTGGCAGGGGCAGGAATGGGGGAACCCCCATCTGCTGTGTAGAAGTAGTTCAGCAGCTCTTTAGCCACTGTGATAACTTTTACAACGCACTGAATCGCCTGGGTACATGCTATAAACAGAGAGTGGTTAAATAGCCACAGAGGAAATACCATATATACATTTTGGGTGCACCAAATGCTTTTGAAAACCTAGAAATTTCCATATAAAAGTAACAGTGACATCACTGTGCTGTACATTGCCTATGCAGAAAGAAGAGCTGTGGGAGGGACCCAGCAGACCCCACCCACTACAGGCTGCCTGTAGAAAACTACAGGAGGGGGCGGAGACAAGACCAGTCATCCTGCACAAGGAGAAAGAGCAGCAGTGACTGGTCTTTGTTAGAGAAAACTCTTGCACAGAGAAAGTTTTACACTGGATAAATGTACAGATCTGGAAGAAATACACAAAGCACAGCAAGGTTCAAGAAGAATACATATTACTCTTTTACTTAGATATTTGCTTGTCCCATAAGTCAGCTTTACGATCACAGGCACAAATTCTTCAGTTACACAACTAATACCTTGGAACATTTCACACCAACAGGTGCCTTGGAATCTTATGATTGGTCAAATACAGTGACAGCATCTTGGTGGGATCGCTCAGGTTGGTTTGGACTAGGACTGGAACATGTCTGAGCTCATCCCTGGAGCAGAGTAGGCCACTTGTAATCTCAACTGGAAGCCTGGGTGACAATTCAGGAGACATGGACAGATCATTTTCACCCTGAAATTGAAAGTTCCTAAACAGTGCTTTTTCACCTGGTATGATTTTAAAGTATTGTAAACATATTGAAAATGACAGTTGAAATAACTTTAGCTTGCCTGATTGGATTTAGGTATGTATAAAAGTTTCATCTCAAAGCATGAGGTTGTTCACTATTTCACCAAACCATCTTCATGGACTTCATGAACTCACTACATACAGTATGTGTTGTGGCTTCGGCTCTCTAACAAGCTGATGGCTCAACATAGTAATCTGGAAACATATGCAGTAGCTTTTTTTTCTCTTACATCAATAATGTATACGTAATTACTGTACTTCTGAGAGAGGAACCTTTAATTAAGGAAATAACAAATACAGAGATAATAAATATCCCAACTGGTTGCATGTTTTTTGCTGGGTTTACATGACCATATGGCACATTTGGATGGAGACCATGCAGTTAAACGTTGAGGATCAGTAGTGAAGCAATACACCACTAACCTTACCAAAGGCGAGCCACTGAATATACATTATTTATTATACTATGTTATTAAATTTAACATTTAAAGAGTTGGTTTGCCCAAGTGATACTGTAACTTTCAGTGGAGCATGGTGGGCTGAATGAACGCCTGACTTCTTACATGCAGTGCCAGAACAAGGTCATCCAGTGCGCAATACGAAGATGCCAAACTGCAAATCATCCTCTATGATGTGCACAACTAATTGTCTTATCCATGCTGGATGTGTGTACCCAATGTACAGAATGCATGGTGGAAGTATGCAGCGCCCTCCATTCTCTAAGCTCATCATGCTGGTCTGAGGAGGGTGTGGAACCTTCTGCAAGAAAAGTGATAGGTGCCTTTGGCTGCAACCCACAGATAGCTTCATAGCTGGGGCATTTTTCTCCACAGGTGATGCCACATAGCACCCCCATCTTCCATCCTGCTCAGCAAACAAACCCTATGCCCAGTGCCCCCCCCCCCCATTTCTTCCAGCTTTGTGCATATACAGTGGGGATCGAAAGTTTGGGCACCCCAGCTAAAAAATTTTATTAATATGCATAAAGAAGCCAAGGAAAGATGGAAAAATCTCCAAAAGGCATCAAATTACAGATTAGACATTCTTATAATAAGTCAACAAAAGTTAGATTTTATTTCCATCATTTACACTTTCAAAATAACAGAAAACAAAAAAATGGCATCTGCAAAAGTTTGGGCACCCTGCAGAATTTATAGCATGCACTGCCCCCTTGGCAAAGCTGAGACCTGCCAGTGTCATGGATTGTTCTCAATCATCGTCTGGGAAGACCAGGTGATGTCAATCTCAAAGGTTTTAAATGCCCAGACTCATCTGACCTTGCCCCAACAATCAGCACCATGGGTTCTTCTAAGCAGTTGTCTAGAAAACTTAAACTGAAAATAGTTGACGCTCACAAAGCTGGAGATGGCTATAAGAAGATAGCAAAGCGTTTTCAGATGTCAATATCCTCTGTTCGGAATGTAATTAAGAAATGGCAGTCATCAGGAACAGTGGAAGTTAAAGCAAGATCTGGAAGACCAAGAAAAATATCAGACAGAACAGCTCACAGGATTGTGAGAAAAACAATTCAAAACCCACGTTTGACTGCACGATCCCTCCAGAAAGATCTGGCAGACACTGGAGTTGTGGTACACTATTCCACTATAAAGAGACACTTGTACAAATATGGTCTTCATGGAAGAGTCATCAGAAGAAAACCTCTTCTACATCCTCACCACAAAAATCATCATTTGAACTTTGCAAATGAACATATAGACAAGCCTGATGCATTTTGGAAATAAGTTCTGTGGACCGATGAGGTTAAAATTGAACTTTTTGGCAGGAATGAGCAAAGGTACGTTTGGAGAAGAAGGGGCACAGAATTGAATGAAAAGAACCTCTGTCCAACTGTTAAGCATGGGGTTGGATCAATCATGCTTTGGGGTTGTGTTGCAGCCAGTGGCACAGGGAACATCTCACGAGTAGAAGGAAAAATGGATTCAATAAAATTTCAGCAAATTTTGGATGGTAACTTGATGCCATCTGTGAAAAAACTGAAGTTAAAGAGAGGATGGCTTCTACAAATGGATAATGATCCTAAACACACCTCGAAATCCACGGGGGATTACATCAAGAGGCGTAAACTGAAGGTTTTGCAATGGCCTTCACAATCTCCTGACCTCAACATAATTGAAAATCTATGGATAGACCTTAAAAGAGCAGTGCGTGACAGACAGCCCAGAAATCTCAAAGAACTGGAAGACTTTTGTAAGGAAGAATGGGCAAAGATACCTCAAACAAGAATTGAAAGACTCTTGGCTGGCTACAAAAAGCGTTTACAAGCTGTGATACTTGCCAAATGGGGCAGTACAAGATATTAACTCTGCAGGGTGCCCAAACTTTTACAGACGCCATTTTTTTGTTTTCTGTTATTTTGAAAGTGTAAATGATGGAAATAAAATCTAACTTTTGTTGACATATTATAAGAATGTCTAATCTGTAATTTGACGCCTTTTGGAGATTTTTCCATCTTTCCTTGGCTTCTTTATGCACATTAATACAAATTTTTAGCTGGGGTGCCCAAACTTTCGATCCCCACTGTACCTTGGATATTCTAACAGCAAGACATCCCTGAATTAATTCTTGACTCCTTTTCTGTCCACCTGGCAGTGCTGGGTGCTCCAGTCCATCTTTGCATGTTCCAGTTGCTCCTGTTAAATTCTCCATAAAATATATATAAATGCAACAGTGGGACTCCCTCATAATGGCCATGGCAGGGGTGTAGTTCTGGGAACTCGAAGAAAGATATCTCACCAACAAAGTTAGAATTTTCAAGTAGTTTAAGGGTTCATGTACACACAGAGGGATACAATGTAAAAACTGGAAATTAACCACTTCAATACAGGGCACTTATACCCCCTTCCTGCCCAGGCCAATTTTCAGCTTTCAGCACTGTCGCACTTTGAATGACAATTGCGCAGACGTGCAACGCTGTACCCATATGAATTTTTTAGCACACAAATTTTTTTTCACACAAATAGAGCTTTCTTTTGGTGGTATTTAATCACCACTGAGTTTTTTATTTTTTGTTAAATAAAACAAAAAACACCTAAAACTTTTGAAAAAAATGCACTTTTCTTCATTTCTGTTATAAAATTTTGCAAATATATAATTCTTCATAAATTTAGATCAAAATGTATTCTGCTACATTTCTTTGGTGAAAATATTAATAATAATTGAATTTAAATTTTTTTTCAAATGCTTCTCTTTTTTTTATTTATTTTTTTTTTACTATTTTATTTTTCAGCTCACTGTGACCAAAGCAATACAGTGTTACCATAGTAACATTGAACTACTCTGGGCAAGTGATCAGGATTTTTTTTTTACGCATTGTGAATGCTAATACCAATGTATTTCATTAATATTTGCAATCATTGTTACTGAGTGAAACTGATTCAGTCTTTTGTTGCGATTGGTCAAAGCTGATCATATGATACAGAAGGCCTGTGATTGGCCCTGTCTGTGTCATGTGACTGCCTTGACCAGTCACAGTTAACAACATAATTGTATACAATGGATGTCATGACAGGAAGCCATCCATTGTATACAATTTATATGTGATCTGCTGTGATTGGTCACAGCGGTCACATGACACTGGCAATGGGCTGGTGTAGTGATATGTCATCGGCTGTGTCCCGTGAACACAGCAGGTGACAGATAGCTCCGCTGCATGGCCCCTTTTGACAGGATGTCATATGATGCCCAGTCACAACGGCGAGTGTCCGCTCCGGGGGGTGTTAATCTGTTCCCGAGAGTCACAGGTGTTGGGTGCAACCACCTGTACAAATCAATGACCAGATGGAGCCTATTGCCTTCAACACTTATGGAGAGGCTTTTATCCAACAGGGTGGTTGAACAGAAGTCAAATCGGTAGACCGACTTCTGTTCAACCGAAGTGGCCACACATGGGACGAAATTTGGCCGGTTCAGCAGGGATCCATTTTGATCCATATATGGCCAGTTTAGCTCTCTAGCATTTTTCAAAGAAAGAACTTTTTGACTTAGCTAATTCTGCTATGACAGATGTTCTTTAAATCTCACCTCTAGCCAAAGCTGGGTATCCACTACTAAAATTTCAAAACAATTATTTGTACAACAATCTTTAGGAAAATTCCAATGACAATTCTCAGACCATTTGCCTGCCTATGGAAAGATTTTGTTTGCTTTTAACGTTCAATTTTGGAATGAATGGACTTCACAAAAAAAAAAACAAAAAACAAAAAAAAACAGTTAAATTCATATATTCAAGAAAAAAAGTTTCCATCCAACTCCTTTGTTTTTCTAATCATTAGTGGGTGAAGTCGATGTCCGTTTTTCATGCATGATGAGAAAATTCAAACAAATGTTTTAAAAATATTCTTACAAGGAAAAATGTTGAATTACATTCTACTAATGTATACCCGGATTTACCATGTTCTATAAAGAATAAGGAAGATTTAGAAACTTTGAGTTTTTACTGCTATCCGTGTCTCTGTTGGGGAGATTCACAATCACTTCCTATGCTGGTAATTGGTGTAATAGGATGAGGATCCCCATCTATGGACTACATATCAGCTATGGGATGCGCACACACAGAATAGACAGTCTGTCACTATACATATATGTGTTCACCTGTATGCTGTGAACAACTTTGATGTCACTACTGGTAAAATGGATGGCGGTAAAAAAAAAACCTTCTGTTAAGCTGTTTCTAGGATAAAAAATAGTTATTGATTGTGACTTCTTGGTTGTCAGGGCCAGGTTCAAAGTCTCTGAACACCCAAGGATGCCTGGATCATTATAACACTGCAGGTGAAATCTTGATTGGCTGCTCCAGAGAAATACAAGGAAGGTTTGCAAGCAAATATCAACATTTAACAGCTTCACTAAATATAGATTACTTTGTGTGTAGAATTGAGTCAAGGTTTGCACCTAGTCTAAATATATGCTCCATATATTTCTATCGAGACTTCGTTACTGAATAGATGATGTTACATTCGTGCTGGGTTATTCTAAGCAATATCCTGAGAATTGATACAGGTCAGTGCCAGCTCTACTTAACCATTTCAATACCGGGCAATTTTACCCCTTCCCTCCCAGGCCAGTTTTCACGTTTCAGCGCTCTCACACTTTGAATGACAATTGCGCGGTCATACAACATTCTACCCAAACTAAAATTTTATCATTTTCTTCACACAACTAGAGCTTTCTTTTGGTGGTATTTAATCACCGCTGGGGTTTTTATTTTTTGCTAAATTAACAAAAAAAAGGACAAAAAAATTTTGAAAAAAAAACACGTTTTTCTTTGTTTCTGTTATAAAGGTTTACAAATAAATAATTGTTCTTCATAAATTTAGGCCAAGATGTATTCTGCTACATGTCTTTGGTGAAAATAACCCAAATTAGGATGTATTATTTAGTTTGTAGGAAAGTTATAGAGTTCACAAACTATGGTATAGATCTGAATATTGATCAATCCTGAAGTACTGACGGCCAATTTAATTTCTTGAGGTCCAAGAATGTCAGAATAGTACAGATATCCCCCAAATGACCCCTTTTTGCAGAGTAGACAGTCCGACGTACTTCATAAGAGGCATGGCGAGTTTTTTGAAGTTGTATTTTTTTGTCATAATTTTTCGGAAAATGAAAAAATTATTTACTATTTTTTTTTTTTACATACTGTCACCAGTGCAGTACAGCGTCATCATATAACTGGCATGGCAGTGAACAGGGACACTGACTGGTGACAGTATGAAAAAAAAAATATTTTTTTTTATGTTTTTATTATTTTAAATTTTTTTTACTTTTTTTTAAGATTTTTTTTTTTAAGATTTTACTATGACCAAAGTAGTACAATGTTACCATAGTAACATTGTGCTACTTTGGGGAAGTGATCAGTATTTTTTTTTCTACACAATTTGCTTATAGCAAAGAATTACTTTGCTATAAGCAAGCATTTACCTGAATGACATCGATTCATTCAGGTTTTTTTTTTTGTGCTTAGCTGTGATTTGGCCACAGCTAATCAAATGACATGTGCATGTGACCTGCTGTGACCATTCACAGCTAGGCACTAGTATACAATGGATGGCATGAATGAAGCCATCCATTGTATACAACTGTCAAGTGACCTGCTGTGATTGGTCACAGCAGGTCACATGGTACCGGCAACGGGGGGCCGGTACTCAGATCTGTCATCGGCCGTGTCCGAGGTACACGGCCGGTGACAGATCGCGTCGCTGCGCGGCTCTGCAACCGCACGAACTGCGCATGTGCGGGAGGACGCCAAATGGCGTAGACCCCAGAAAGCTAAAGCATTTTTGCGGCCGCCAAACGGTTAAATCTGGTTAGTTTGTCTTATAGAACACTTGCCATCTTTTTGTGTAGCATTATCCAGGAAATATTGTTGTTGGTTGGTCATTGATATATTAACTTTTGTTGATTTCCAGTTAACATTTTTGCTGCTCGGAAAATGGAAAAGCTGAAGGTCTTAGTATGTCTAGGGATGTCTGATCAAACAGACTTCTAACTGGGAGGATTTGCCTTTGTTATAACTACCTACTGTAAGTGTCAGTGTTATATTAAGAAAAGTTATAACCTTTGAATCCTTTTTTTTAAGAAATATTTATTGGATTTGCATCAATACAAAACTGCATAGAATATGCAATCACATAAAATTTGCATATAACACATAGAATGAGAGTGAAACAATTTTTTATGCTTGAAGAAACATGAGCCAAGAGATACATAATGTGGTAATGTGTACAAACATGTCCAGGGCCTTGGCCTCTTGCACTGACCTATACCTTATACATTGAACATTGATGCAGAAAACTATTATGAAAATTAGCAGGGGAAACTAACAACTGAATGAGCTGCATGAAAACAAGTTGGGAGGTAGGGGACAGGAGAAGGGAGAAGGAAGTAGGAAGATGGGAAGGGAGAGAGTTGATAGGAACACAGAAGAGAGGAGTGGGAGAGAAAAGGGGGGAAAAGGAGGAAAAAAAAAAGAAAAAAGAAGAAGGAGTATAGGAAGGGAAAAGGAGATAAGGGATGGAGGGAGAAAATAAGGAAACCAATACTATAGGATCCAGTTCACTAGACATATTTGAAGAAACTCAAATTATCTTATAAAGAAGATTGCACCATAGGCCGTTAAAACTAAGAAAGACTGTGGTGTTAGGGGGTCATATTGCGAACAACAGGGGAAAAACTTTAGCGACAATTCAGTGCTATCTTAACACTCTTTTCAAACAGACATATAACTAAAGGAAGGTGGATCAAGACCATGTCAAGAGCTCGGATTGCTTTGTTGGTGAGAATGTTCTGGTGATATATTGATGCCATTTACATTGAAAAGGTTCAGTGGATCTAGAGCTGGAAAGGTATAAATCGAATTTCTCCTAACAGAAAGCTGTTTATATCCTGCTTGACGTCAGTTATAGTAGGAGGGGTTGACAGGGTCCATTTCTTTAGAATGGCTCTCCTAGCCTCCATAAGGCAGGTTATCAACCACGGCTTATTGCGTTGGGAGTTCACTGAATTCAAACATGAAGGTGCAGGTGTTGTTATAGCCCGTTAATATTTGATCCAGTTATAGTATTTTGAAAATCTTTGACCGAGGAGGCTATCGATGAGGCTTCTAGAGGCTTGCAAAACTGTAAATTGAGTGGACCATTAATGTCCAAAATTTTGAACTGTCGACGTAAAAGCGTGCCAATGAAAGACGTGCAGAATCTTTTGAATTTATCTGGGGCAATGGTCTTGATGAAGTTCATTACTTGCAGCACATAGATAAATTGGTGAGAAGGCAAGTCCTTTTGCGCCATGATGTGTGTGAACGGTAGAAGTGACCCTGAAGAACCATCGAAAAGTTGCACAACATCTACCAAACCATGGTCAGCCCACATAGCATACGCCGCATATTGCTGCGATTGGGGGAAAGAGGGGTTATTGTGAATAGGGAGATATCCAAGGGGAAAAACCCAATTTACGCCTGATTTATCTCCAGGCTATTATCGTATCACGTATAAGCAGATTTTGTTTAGTTGAGGTGGGAGAGAATTAATATTACAATGTAGCAAAGCTGGTAGACTACATGGGTGCACGTTTGTCTCAACAGCAAAATTAGAGTATCTAGACGATTGAGACAGCCAGTCCAAACATATTCTTACTAAACAGGAAAGATTATACACTCTTATGTTGGGCAGACCTGATCCCCCCTCGCTCCTTGGGAGAAAAAGCGTATGTAGAGCAATACGAGAGAGTCGCCCTCGCCTGAGGAATTTAGTCCCTCTCCCCATGCTCCAGTAACCCAGTGTGAAGTTTTGGATCTTTTTTTTTGATAAACATTTTTGTTCCCAGCAAGATCATGAGCTCCTTTAGGGCTTGTTCACACCACGTCCTTTGAGCTGCATACCACTGCATATGGTGTTAGCAAGCTGTTAGAATAATGCAAAAACATAGTGTAGTCAATAGTTTGAAAACAAACATCACAGTTGTACAGCAGTATGGCAAATAGCCAAGTCTCAATCCCAGGGATACTTCCAGATGCGCAAAGTTGTCACCGAAACATAACTCCACTCTACGCGTTTCATCATATATGACATCTTCTGTGCCTTGGAAACCGTCTTATGCAATGAA
The DNA here is from genome assembly GCF_062004578.1 of Staurois parvus. Taxonomy (NCBI): domain Eukaryota; kingdom Metazoa; phylum Chordata; class Amphibia; order Anura; family Ranidae; genus Staurois; species Staurois parvus. The sequence continues at coordinate 427,395 of NW_028318282.1, forward strand.
ACACATGAGGTGGAGTAGCTTTATAATACTATTAAAATCCTCCTTCAGCTTTAAAGTGACACTGAACTCTGGTTTCCAAAAGAATTCTATTCAAATATATATTCTCATAACTCAGAAAAGTCCCTTCCATTGCTTACCACCCTCCCAACCACCCACCTACAAGTGGACATGGTGGCTGCTCACGTCTGCTCACATTGCCCTGCCCGTGATGCTTCACAGCGCAGCAATTTTTACTCACCATTTCCCATTAGGTTGGTATTGCTTGCCAAATGCACCCAACTGCAGCACAGTATTTCAATGTAAAAATCCCTACTGGGCTCAAAACAAGAAAAATGAGAAAATGCATTCAGGAGGCAGCAGTATCGACACCTTAAACTTTTCGCTGCCAAAACCATTTTTGCGGTTTTTGCACACATTTAAAAAATAAGTTTTCTGAAAGCAGACACCCTAAAGAATAAAATAGTGGTAGTTGCAATTTTTTATGCAACAGAATATTGCAGCAAAGGTCTAGAAAGTGCAACATTTCAGAGAAAAATACTCAAATTTTTTGCATTTGTGTGCCCTAAAATTAACTTTACTTTTTGTTGGTAAAATATAAAAGATGAGGTTGAGTAATAGATACCCAACATGTCAAACCTTAAATTTGCTTGAGCCTGTGCAATGGCGACAAATGTCGGTACCCTATGTTTAAAAGCCCCTTATAAATCATCAGTTTGGCATTATGGAGGAGGCCTAGTGCTAGAAATATTGCTCTCACGTGTGTGGGGATAATTAACATGTGTATTGCAATCAACGTTTTTTTTGTAGGATCCACTGACACATGCATTTACGTTATACACATGTATATTGGGGACCTAAAGAATTGGGGGGGGGGCAATTTCTTGTGCCAATTTACATTTTTTACAATTAAACAAAATGCTTTCTTTACTTAACAATTTTTTTTCATCCCCTATGTGATGATTTTTTTGGTGACAAGTTCTCTTTAATGAGACATCTGGGGTCAGCAAAAAGAAGGGGAGGGGAGCAGACTGTGTCGGTCCCAGGTCCGCAGATGGCCAAGCGGACCCTGGGATACATGTTGGGGGGCACGCATGGGTGGGTGCTGTTACCAGGGGTGTGTTGAAGCAATCAGGTGGCAGAGCAGCTGCCTGAATGCTTTAATCTGACAGGAAGGAGTCTGCTTGTCAGATGTACACACAATCCTGGCCGCTGCAATGTGTGTAATGTTTCCCGCTGTCAGGTCCAAACAACATACGGAACTGGCAGCGAAAGGGTTAAAGGATAAATTTACCTTCTGAACATGTTACATGTTCCATCCATTTTTAGGGTAGAACATGTAACATGTTCCAGCATCTGCACCTTCCCCCCGATCCACTCTGGTCTCCTTACACCCACTGTCACACGGCAGCATCATTCATTGATAGTTCCCTGTGAATGAATAGACTACAACTACCCTCAGCCATTGCGGCTGATGGCTTGTCATTCTCAATGGACTATGAGGGTGCTGGTGAGTGCTCTCGTAGTTCATTGATCTTCCTGCTCTCTAGTAACTGCCCACCAGTACGAGGTACCGGCAGACAGCTATCCTGAGAGCCTACAAGAGCCTGACATTGCACCTGCTGATCGCAAGTGCAATGCTTTGCAGGCTTCTTAGAAAAAAAAACAATTTTTTTTTTCAAAAGGTGATTTTATCCTTTAACACCTACGCAGTGGTGTATCTAATAATTGTGCTTCCCTAGGCAACACTAAAATTGGGAGCCCACCAGCACCCCTTGTGCTGTTCTCCTCATATTTGTTATTTATCTGTGCATTGTATCACCAATTCTTATTTCACCACGTTTGTTTCTATGTATTGATCTGTTGCTGCCATCTGCTGGCCAGAATTTGCATGCTGCATGCCTCTGCTTTTGCTAGTAAAGTTTTTCCTCTGCTGGGTGTGGTTTTAGGCAAGCCTTGGTTCTGGTCACTTCCTGCAGCCATTTTTATGCGCTTTATAGCTGTGTAACAGGACATTCAATACCCTGGGCTTGTGAAGGCATCAGTTTTTGACCAGCAGTTAGCCTCAGGAAAGATATCACAGGACAGCATCAATATGTCTACTACCTTACAGTATTGTACCACTGTTTGTCGCTGTATTTGGATCAAATAAACCCACGCTGATTTCATTCCTGTGTATACGTTTGGATCCATCTAACCTGAACATCTGCCGGTCTGGTCTGCTCCACTGCTTGGATACGAAGGTAGGAAGTTACTCAGCCATTAGCAGTTATACCTTCATTCGCCTTCATGTGGGGACAGAACACCCTTGCCACTAAAATTAGGTGCCCACCATCAGCACCCCCCTTTGCCTCCCGCCACCACCACTCTCCATCAAACAGCCCCCAGGCCCCACCACCACTCTCCACCAACCATCCCCCAGACCCCACCACCTCTACTCTCTGCCAACCACCCCCCAGGCCCCACCACCTCTACTCTCTGCCAACCACCCTCCAGGCCCCACCGCCTCTGCTCTCTGCCAACCACCCCTCCCCAGGCCCCACTGTTGCCACTCTCCATAAAACCACCCCCCAGGCACCTGCCACCTCCTAGCACTAACTTTAACCTCTCCAGAAAGTAGCTGGCCATCCCCGGAGCCAAACCCAGTGTCTTCCTTCCTTGTGCTGGAAGAGTATACCCTCCAGCTGCATGCAGCCTCCTCAGATTCCATGGTGGAGCCTCACCAGGTCCCCATCCCTGCCACATGTGTCCCTTCTTCAGGGAGGCATCATCACCCCCCTGAAAATTGCCTCGCTGTAAATATGCCACTGCACCTACCAACCACCACTTGACATGCTCTGAAAAGCAATGGACCATGAATCACATTCAAAGGGGTGGTGAAGTCCACCACCTATGTGACAGAAGCCTTCCTTAACCAAGTCAAGTCCAGGTGAAACACTGATCACCTATAGCAAGGGCATTATTCAACTTTTGTTTTTACCCACAGACGCCCCTTACCAGCATAGGCAGTTCTTGGGTAAAGGTGAACTATCCCTTTAAGTCTAATTTGGGCGCAGTACTTCTTTGGGTAAAGGTGAACTATCCCTTTAAGTCTAATTTGGGCGCAGTACTTCTTTGTCTCTGGTTAATATAAAATAAAAAAGAAGACTTATTTTCAAAGATATCATCGATGCCAGGGGCTCCCTAAAAGTCTTGGCTATAAATCCATTTGCCAGCGTTCGCTGAAAATGATTGCAGTTGTCTTCGTTTTGTTTCTATACAAAACACGAAGCGTCGAAAGATAACATTTACATAAAACGAGGGAACGCACCGCCATAAAAAATGTTCCAAAACTGAATTATCAACATACAGGTAAATCCTTGGAGGCATAATGTTCATTTTCTGAAGAGTTCCCTGACACAGATTTTTCATTTATTCACGATCCTGGGCCCAGTTCTGAACGAACGGAATTAATATACTCTCTAGAGGAGTGCAGCGCGTTCAACACCGACTTTTAGAAAATCAAAGAAATGTGAAAGTTTTGGCTGTAAGGTGCCAGCGAAATAGAACAATTCATTAAATTGGACTCAGGGCACAACGCTCTTTGTAGCAGGCTTTTCCTTGACAAATAATCGATACAAATTTACATGACAAGGATGTGGTATCAAAGAGACCCTGTCACCGATTTTAAAAGGTTACAGAAAAATTAGATATTTTAATTGTTTACTTGTAGTGTTTTCCTTTCCATAAAATGTTCTGAACTTGAAAGCAAATTTTAATCCTTAAAGCGATATTAAAACCCAAACTAAAATGTAATATATTGCAGCTTACCAATCATTAGAGGTGTTGGCTGCATTAGTTCTCTCTTCTTAGGCTTTTTTTCCCCCTCTGTTTTCACCTGGTGATCTGGCCAGACTGGATGTTTTTACAGCGGCTGTTTTTGGCTTTTGACGTTTTTTTCTACAGCCAGTAAACCCCCCAGCATGTTATCCTATGTGTCCATGCACACATAGACTAATCAACATTTTTTGACTCGGACGTTTTTTGGCTGGATAAAAAACCCAGGACTAATGGGTGTCTAGAGAAGTTTTTTAGCTGTAAAAACGCTCTAACGCTGAAAAAAAAATGCTAAAAAATGCAAATGCAGAAAAACGCCACTAAATGTTAATGCAAAAACACTAAAAAAAGCTGCAAAAAAACTCACATTTTTAACGTGACATTACACAGCTATCGTTACCAGCGTTCTCAAAACGTCCAGTGTGCATGAGGACTTAGAGCACATCCATTCTGGATGAAGGAGCACAGGGTACACCTTTGGACAGCAGCACTGTCAGTCTGTGGGGAGGGGAGTGTTAGTGTATTTAAATCTGCTAGTACTTCTAACACATTTTAGCCAAGCTCTGGCTAATACTTTATAAGCAGTTACAGCAAACAAGTTTTTTTTTCTGCTTTTGGTATCAAGGTTTTATATAAATAAATAAAAGCTGATCATTTTAGGCACCGCTGACAGTGGTAAATGGTTTGTCTCATCCATGTAACTGCAAGAAAGCTTTTTGAAATACAACAGACTTACTAGTCCGATCACCAGATGAAAATAGAAGATGGCCTAAAAAAACCCCAAAAAACTAATGGAGCCACCACCTCTAAAAATTGGTAAACTGCAATATAATACATTTGCTTTTGGGATTAATACGGGTTTAAGCCTTAGTTTACATTAACAGTTATGGGGGGTAAAAATAGGGGGTTAAACCATGTTTTTTATTGTTGCCCTGTCCATGTTTTATATTGTTGCCCTGTCCCTTCCCCCCAAATGCCCTCTTAAACTGCAAAGCCAGTTGGGTGGGATTATACACATGCTGCCACCACGATACTTTGCATTGCAGCACAGATTATTCTCCCATGTTGCATTAAGCCGGCAGGACCACTGCCAAATGCGACCAATCCAAGTAAGCACAATTATGATGCAGCCCCATTTTCTTGGCAGGTGGTCCTGCCCACTGAATGTAACATGGGGGGGGGGGGGTAATCTGTGCTGCAATGCAAAGCAACAAGGTAGCAGTATGTGCATAATCCCATCATTCTGTCCAAACACTGGGCTCGCGGTGCAGTATTCCCATTCAAAGAAACATCTTGACTGTCAAAAAAAAAAAAAACAGGCATTCAGGAGGTTTCAGTATTGCTTGTCAGCCATTCCTGCACTGCGCTCTGAAAAGTGATTCATTGTAGATCACTCTTCAAAAAGTGGCGGAGGTGTAAATGAGTTTTCAGGAAGACTGTACTCCCTCCATCTCTACATGCCCTAATCCTCTGCCTTTTTGAGAGTGTCTGATTACAGGCTGTGCTGGCCTAGCTGCTCCACCTTATACTTATCTGTCTACATAATCTTTTGGGCCCATTGACACTATTGAATTGCAGTAATATGCAGTGACACGTTTCTTGTATTGGTACAATATAGTGATGCTCATTCTCAATGGCACTCAAAACGCACCTTACTTACAGAATGCCTTGCAGAGCAAAGCACATCAATGAAGTTGTGTCCTGTATGATGTCCTGTGCTGCCAGAAAAAGGTACATGCAGGGCTGGTGCTTCCACTAGGCAAACTAGGCAGCTGCCTAGGGTGCACTGCCAACTAGGGGTACCTGGGTGTGGCACAGGCTGACACTCTCTCTGTGTGGGGCACCACCACGTCATGAATGACCCTCCAGGAGGAGAGGGGCAGCAGAGAGGAGGAGAGTACAGAGAAGGACAGAGAAAGATGCCGGGTGTCTGGGACCAGTGTAGCAGCTGCTGCTCCTTCTGGTGTTCCTCTCAGACGCAGTCCCTTATCGCAAGCTGGCTGGGGGCTGCTGATCACTGTGGAGTACCGGCTCTTCTCTTCTGTGCTTGCGGAGGAAGATAATGACTGACTCTGATGTCTGTATGAGTGTGACCCGGACAGCCGGCCATCTGTCATATGTACAATATATCAGTGAGTGATGACATCATCATCATCATCCCAAAGCCTGCTCTTCTAGTGCCTGCTGGGCCTGCTGATCTGTGTTAGTGTTGGTGAAGTAAAGTCCATCCACGACACTGATTTTGTTTTTAATATTGGTGCTGGTGGCATTTTATGGCACTTATTTTTTCAAATCAAAAGAAATTTAGCAGTTTCACGTTTTGTTGATTTAATATTTTCTACTGTTTTTACATTTTTTTTTTTGGGGGGGGGGGTGCAAGTCCTAGTGTGCTAAACAGCCATTTCAATGTATGGATTGCCTTAATGCAACACATGGTACAATGGGCATCAACATGCATATCCATACATCACTGGACTTCAAGCAGTTATACCAGGACAACACCTGCAGCTGCAGACATCACCCCGGTATTGTTTTTAAGAGCCAGTGGTCAGCTCTCTTGTAAAAGCAATCCTAGTGGCTAACTAGCTGCTGGATTGCTTTTACAAGCAGCAGGAGGGGACGTCCCCTCCCACAGCCTTCTGCTGCTCTCTCTGCCTCTCCCATTCGACTGGGAAACCCAAGTTACCAGCCGGCATGTCCACTAGCTGGCCGGGCAGCCAAACAAAGCCGAGATTGGCTTTGATCGGCTGTCCATTATAGTAATCAGGAATCGATGACCTGGCATCACTTCCGGTTTACCCAGATTATTATTATTATACAGGATTTATATAGCGCCAACAGTTTGCTCAGCGCTTTACAATATAAAGGGAGACAATACAGCAACAATACAGTTCAATACAAGAGGGATAGGAGGGCCCTGCTCCTTGGAGCTTACAATCTAGGAGGGAGGGGCTAGTGGTACAAAAGGTAGTAACTGTGGGGGATGGACTGGTTGGAAGAGTAGAAGATGCCATTATTAGCTGATGGCAGGATAGCCTTCCCTGAAGTGATAGGTTTTCAGAGATCGCCTAAAAGTGAGCAGAGTAGGCGATAGTCTGATAAATTGGGGTAGAGAGTTCCAGAGGATGGGGGAAGATCTGGAGAAGTCCTGGAGACGAGCATGGGAGGAGGAGACAAGGGAGCTAGAGAGTAGGAGGTCTTGCGAAGAGCGGAGAGGACGGTTTGGGTGATATTTGGAGACAAGATTGCTGATGTAATTTGGGGCAGAGTTATAAATGGCTTTATATGTTATTGTTAATGTTTCGAATTTTATCCGTTGGGCAATGGGAAGCCAGTTGAGGGATTGGCAGAGAGGGGTGGCTGTCAACAGCACCATTTTTTAAAAATGTAAAGCATTCAAAAACACCGATCTTGGTGTTTTGAATGCTTTTAAGGGCAGTGGAGGGATTTGGGGTTTTATATACCTGTCACAACTTCTTGATGACGCAGTCCCGTTAAACGCATTGAGGTCTGGCCGCTGCTGTGACTTCTGGTCCTTTCAACGCGTCACTTCCGGTGGTTGGATCCAGTCCCTGGAACTCAGACAGAGTGAGCGGCGGTATTTGATTCACCCCATGCTTTAGGTGAGTGCCGCTGGCACTTTCCCATGTGATTGTAACCATTTTTATAAATTAATTACTTTTAATAAACGCTACACTATAGAAACTTTTTTTTTATGTGTTGCCATAGCCCATCTACAAGGGGTTATTATTGAGAAGATTGTGGTGGTATCTGCTTCCTTCTTTTTTGGAGGTTTTTGCAACTGCACAGAGTGATATGTTTTTTGACAAGGAGTATCTGGTGAGTTATTAATCCTAACACACTTTGGTGAAGCACTGAAGTATTGGAATATACATTCTTCATTGGTTCTGGGTACACGGTGTATGTTTTATGGAATCACTGTATGAACTATTCACTTTATGGACTTTTTCTTGATTTGTGAAACTATTGTATAAATGTATTCGCTGTATAGAGATGTACTTTCTGTTGTATAGATTTGGAGTAAGATGATATCTACCACTGTTTTGCACTATTTATATTTTGGTGGTAGATGGAGGTTTTTTAGTTTAATCAGAGGTGGGAGCAAAACCTTTCACATGCAAATATATTTTATAGTGTTGTTTACACTTCAAAAGGTGGCTTCTCCAGACACCTAATTATGTTTTTGAGCTTGGAGCCCCCTTTCTTTTTTTTTTAATCTTATGGGAATATGGTTGCTGAAATGAATGGTCTGGCACCAGGGTCTCTTTAAAGATAACCCTTCAGTATATAAATATGACAGCTGCTGTATTAAAATTATTTTTAGTAGCTGACCTGGAATATCTGAGTAGTCAAGCAAGGATATAAATTTCAGCCCCATCCTTGAACTTTTATAAGCAAGTAAACTACAGCAACTTCCATTATTCCGTCCTCGCTGGTCTAATTTAATATGAACTCCAGGCAGATATTAAAAAGAATAAAATCCAGCTGTTCATCCTATAAAATACACAATAGAAATTGATGTTATTCATCTTATATAATACAATAAAACTTGATTTTGGCTATGTACTTCCATTATTAGTATAGGGGGATTTCAACCTCCAGTCAGCTCTACCAATAATGTCCACTTCTCCAAAAAGTGACTTTAAATCAACAGTGTATGTGGCACTTGTCTGATTCAAGTCCATAACAAACATATCACTGCCTACCTGGGATCCATGGGCTAGCACATACATGATTCACTTCCGACTACCCTTTTCTGATCTGCAGAACTCTTGGATTCTTACTGGGATCCATCTGAGATAGAGGGACAAGACAGAGCATCTCCTGGATGTACAAAGTGCAAGAAGGAAGGTGGCATCAAAGATAACAAGATTGATACATAATGCTAGGACAACAAAGAGAAGACTTTGTATGGAGGCAGCACAGCAGGAAGAGGGATTAGAGCAGTGCTTCATATAAAGGACCAAATATGTTCCTACCTGTCTCTTCCGAATTAGTGTAATTTTTTTTTAAACACCAAAAAGGCACAGACTTTTAAAAAATGGTATATGTGGTTTTGGGCTATCTCCACTTGGCAACTCAAGCCTAAATGTACAGTCCTGGCATTCTGTTGTGCACTTACAGATTTCAGACCAGCCTCTCTCAACCAGAGCATCATGGAAACCTAGGCTTCCTCCAAAGGTTGCTAGAGGCTCTGTGATGGGAGTCACTTTGGGTGGGGGGCCCATGGAACACAGTCCCCTTTAGAGAGGTGGGGAGACCCCTGTCTCAGCTCCCCATATCCCTCCTATGTGTAAGTCACCCTGTGCCTGTTAGGGGTACAGGGTGGAATGTCCTGCTATTGTGTAGACATGTATAGGTGGGGGTTGTTCATTTTTTAATGCCATGTGGTTGTCCCATTGTTATATTGTGTCTTGCTTGGGAGCAAACTATTATGTGATGTATGTGTTTGTGTGTATTGGCTTGGTGGGAGGTGTTTCCAGCAGCCCTTCCCCCTGATGGGACTGCCTGCTGATGTGTTTATTACTGGGTGTGTATTTCCCCACCCTGTGTATATATCTTGTATCTATGTTAAAATAAAGCAGTCTATCTCCTGGTTTCCTTCCAAGACTCGTGTGTCTCCTCTTGTATGGTCAGCGGTGGTGTCTGTGCATCTGTGTTCAGACAGGAAAGCGGGAGTCTAACAGAAATACCCTAGTGTAGTCGGGGTCTGGTTCCGTTACAGGCTCCTTGAGCAATAGGCAATTTCTGCCTCTCAGATATGTTCCTATTGACACTGATGAACTTTTTAGCTATCTGTAAGGGGGCATTCTTCCTAAAGACCATAAATGTAAGGAGCAGTCTTCCCATTGACCATTATACGAATGTGCATGAGACTGATGAAGTCACGGAACACGCGTGGGTCTGTTCTGGAAGCATGGTGATGGTCGCTGCCATTTTGGTACACCCTGGAAGTATAAACCCATATCAATACATGTGTTTGAGGCCTGATTTCAACTGATGTGATATAAGTGTTCATTTGACATTTCTCCATTAAAGTTTTTGCTTTAAAATTACTACATTATGGGAGTGCTCTCTCTTTTTCCTTGGGGGTGTGTCTGAGCTGGCTGATGTTCCTGTGAAAAATGATTACCAGTTTCAACACTACTGAAATCATTATGGTTATATGGTGAGGAAGGCCATATTCCTGTGATCGGTGTGATTCTATCATCTTGGATATCTATTAAGGGCCCTGGGAGTGTGAGGTCTGAAAGTGTGTGGCCCCTTGGTGTGAAGGTGAGAGGCATTTTAGCCGGTGACAGATCTATCATTCAGTTCACCCAGTTGCTTTGTTCGTTTGGAGTTGGCGGTCTATTTACATGGACTTTGTTGATCACATGTTTATTTTGATGGTCACTCATTATTTGTTATATGTCACGTTGCTTTCATCATTTTTTGTGATTGACGTACGTTTATTTTCACTGTGTTTTTCACTGGCAACAATCCTGATTATAAGGTGCATCTGTAGTTTCATGCTCCTTATATGATTAGTTTTGCACATATATTTCTTTGCTTTTTGATTGCAACAGTTTTCTTTGCACTGCGCTTTTTGTGCCATTTTTATTTAGGACGTGTTAGCCCTATTATGTTGAATACATCATTTATGTTCACTTGTTGATTATTGTGCATGTTGTTTTCATCACAATCCTTATTGCACTTAGTTTGGTCTGGTTTAGGGCCTTTACATTTTTATGTATTATTTGTGATGCATTTATAGTTTCATGCACCTTGTATGCTTAGTTTTGCACATGTTTTTTGCCATTTGATTTTGGCAGTTTTCTTTGGTGTTTTTTTGTGCATTTTTATTTATTACGTGTTAGTCCTATTATGTTGAATACATTGTTTATGTTCACTTGGTGACTATTGTATTTCATCGCAATCTATATTGCACTTAGTTTGGTCTGGGTTCAGGCCTTTACATTTTTATGTATTATTTATGTTTACTTGCTGATTATTACTCACGTTGTCTTTGTCACAGTTCATATTGTACCTAATTAGGTCTGGATTAAGGCCTTTATACTTATCACCTCTGTTTTGGGGTTGTTTTCTTTCTCCCCACTCTTCAAATTATTGTGTCCTTAGTACTATTGATATTAGCGTAACACCATTTTATTTATTTTATTAAAAAAAGAGTTTACATTTCCGGATTGTGCCCATGGTGCCTAGGTAAGGTTGCAGTCTTGCTCCTTCTAGCAAGATCTGGGGAATGTAGAGTAGACTGCTGCATCTTCCCACAAAACTTGGATTACAAAGCATTCCCTGGAACCTCATTGGACTGTTGTGATGTTACCCTCTGCACCTGAGAATATCAGCAAGAAGAAGGGGGGGGGGGGAGAGACATTACAGTGGTTCTAAAGGCTCCAGGTTTTTTACCTTCATGCATGAAGGTAAAAAACCTGTGTGCAGCTGCCCCACAGCCTCCCCCCAATCCTTTCCTGAGCCCCCTCCGATCCAGCGATGTTCTCGGCAGACTCTGCTGTCTGAAGACTCTTCTTCCTCATTGGCTAAGACAGCAACAGGAGCCCATTGGCTCCCATTGCAGTCAATCACAGCAAGTGAGCCAATGAGGAGAGAACGTTGGGCAAGGCCCACGCAGCTCTGTGTCTTATGGACGCATAGAGCAGCAACTTGAGAACAAGCAAGCAGAGTTGCCTCCAGAGCGAGGGGCTTTCCCTGGGGTCACTGCTCAAAATGTTATTCTGTCGTTTATACACTTTGTTAACAAAAGGCTTTTATGGCCATTAAATTTAATTGGTGCCCTGTGTTAGTTACGTAGGTACTGATGAGTGGTGGTCAAGCATTATGGGAAACAAATTATCTTTAATGCCCTAGTCAAGTGTTGGTAAACCTTAAAATTGGTGTGACCTGCTCATTTATGTGTAGCCAGGTGTTGGCTATATCATTATGCCTTTCAGGGACATTTACAGATGAGACTATAATTATCCCTTTCCCCCTAGTGCCCAGTACTGGGAGTGCTACATCACTTACTGATAGCAGAGTGGATCCAGTGCTTCTGACCGCAGAGGATCTTTGGACCTATAGTCCAATAGCCAATACATAATGTATTCCTGAGTGCTGATTGAACTACAACTACCAGAGAGCTTGCGAACCAGAAGGACGCTGGGAGAACAGATATATTCTACATCAAGGGACTCAAAGCTGAATGCAGGCGGACAGCTATTCTCCTCCAGAGACAGATTGTTGGATTACTGCTGCACATCAGCTCATCGCATTAGCTTCTCTGCATCGGGACTTTCACTATCCAGTCTTCACCCGGACATCTCATGCTTGCTTTGCTGACAGGCTGTCAGGCAGCAACTCTTCCACATATGTGCAAACAGCCAAAAGCATGTGCAAGAACTCTCATTCCTGGGAGGCCGTTGGTGAAATTGGTGAGCGGGCAGATGCCCAACCTCTTTCTGCCATCACTCTAAGACACTGCATGCAGACACCTTTACACCTCAAGTATCAGGAGATCATTGTTTTGAGCCGTATCACAACCTGTTTAACTTCATTGAATTACCAGTATTCATTAACTGTTTATGGGCCCCACCATTGCAAGCAGAAGACAGCATACACCACCATATCAGGAACTTTAAACATCACAGGACTCAAGTTGCAATCTCTTCGAATGCCTAAGTTATTCAAATTAGGATAAATATACTGTATCTGTTTATGTCAGAGTACACATTTACAAAATTCTCTGCATCAACCATTGCAGTGCCAGAGGCCTAGAGGGAGCTGAAGAGTCAACGGGCCTTTTCTTCCCGCTTTTACTGCTAGTGTTGCAGTTTAATAGTTGAAGCTGACTACTCATGACTGTATAATTTGTTAAACTTTGCTAATTGATTATTCCTATTTTGCCAGTGCTCGATTTTTTTGTCTCTTGCATTATTTTCCAATTCAGTTGAAATATGTCTGCATGCCTCCCAACACCTCTGACACTCTGGGTTCAAAGTCAGGGCAACCACTGGGTACCTGCATTATCAAGCGCACCTGTGGGGGTACATATGCTAATCAGATCAACAACTCGACTTAACCTAACTCAACAACAGCTCAACAATAACTCATTACTGTACTTCCAAATTTGGGATGAGGCTCCCACTCCTCCAGATGTGACATTGAGGAGCTCCATGTCCTTCAAATGCCACAAAATGAGCAGCTACATGCTACTGATCTTCATTGTCACATCAGCTACTTCTAATTTTGTTTTTCTATACTAGGCAAGGATTTTTGCTCTATTAATTCTAATTTTGGCTTTAGTACAATCCAAGTCAATATCTTCATACAAACATTTATTAATTTAGTACAGAGTCCATAACACCACAAAATAAAAAATAAATTGCAAATGACCTGTAAAATGTCATAAGCTGATGTCTTTAATGCGAGTCACATAGGCACACCGAGACATATACTTTGCTTTTTCATATATGTTTGGCCCACAAAAAATCTGGATTTCTATCCATGGCTGCTCTACCTGAGCGTAAATACAAAATTAGCACTTTTCTGGCATCTGCCGATGTCAAGGAGAACATCACTGAATGTAATGACATGTTACATTCTTTTTTAGACATGTTTTTATTGCTTAGAAATCTGTGACATTTATTTTGATTTTTTTTTTCAATATAGAGAAGTAACAGCATGCAATATATATGATGTCTTCATAAGTGCTTGGTAATATCAATGGGTTTATAGAAAATAATTGGACGTATGCAGAGACTGATTTGTTTGTACAAATTACAGCGCAGTAAACAGGTTTCCATCACTGTAGGGTTCTGATTCAAATTATTTGTCACAAGTACGGATGTTTTTACACTCTAGGCTTGAAATACGGAATTGCTCGATATCAGCCACGTTTGTTTACCAGGTTCCAGACAAAAAGGTGTTTTATTAGCATCTGACAGAGACGGTGGTAAATTATTACAAGATCAGCAGATGCCTATCAGACTAATACATGGTTATCAACTTTTGCAAAGTAGTCTTTGTTATAAATTTTAATAATTATTGATGGAGGGGGGGCCATTTTGCATGGAGTCGGGAACAAGCACGATGTTGCAAGCGTTCCTGACCTGCAAAAGCGTGACGCTAGGTTAAAGGGCAGGTACAGTATATTTGGTGAGCATAGATTTTAAGTTATTTTGTACAGTTCACCTTAAAAGTAACTTGATGAACTGTAGTATCCAGAATTTTGGGATATAATTTTTGTATGTATCCAATAACTTTGAGAATATACATAGCAGTCTTTACATAGTTAGTCTGGCTGAAAAAAGACAAAAGTCCATCCAGTTCAACCATAAAAAAAAAAAAGTTATAATCCTATACCCACAGTTGATCCAGAGGAAGGCAAAAAAACCCAGCAAAGCATGATCCAATTTGCTCCTGCAGTGAAACAAATTCCTTCCTGATCCCCCGAGGCAATCGGATATTCCCTGGTTCAACTTTACCTATAAATGTTAGTATCCAGTTATATTCTGTGTATCTAAGGAAGAATCCAGGACTTTTTTAAAGCAATCTACTGCGCTGGCCAGAACCAACTCTTGAGGGAGTCTATTCCACATTTTCACAGCTCTTACTGTGAAGAAACCTTTCTGTGTTTGGATATTAAATTTCTTTTCCTCTAGATATAGAGTGCCCCCTTGTCCTCTGTGATGACCTCATGGTGAATAACTCTATACCGAGTTCACTATATGAACCACTGATGTATTTATACATGGAGATCATACCCCCCCCCCCTTATGTATTATGCATGGTGATCATATCCCCCCCTTATGTATTATACATGTTGATCATATCCCCCATATGTATTATACATGTTGATCATATCCCCCCTTATGTATTATATATGTTGATTATATCCCCCCTTAATCTCCTCTTCTCAAGAGATAACAAATGCAGTTCCTCTAATCTTTCCTCATAGCTGAGCTCCTCCATGCCTCTTATCAGTTTGGTTGTTCTTCTCTGTACTTTCTCCAGTTCCCCAATGTTCTTTTTGTGAATTGGTGCCCAAAACTGAACTGCATATTCCAGATGAGGTCTTACTAATGATTTGTACAGGGGTAGAATGATATATCTCTCTCTGGAGTCTATAGCTCTTAATACAAGAGAGGATTTTGATCGCTTTAGAAACCACAGCTTGGCATTGCATGCCATTATTAAGCTTGTGATCTACCAGAACTCTCAGATCCTTCTCCACCAGTATATTATCAGATAAAGGTTGCCAATGTAGATTCATGACATTCAGGTAAGTACATTGCTTGCATTTAACAAATATGCTTCAGATTGTATTAAGTGTGCAGAGCTGCACTAATTTGTCCCTAATTTATCTACCTAGAGCTATTACAGTATGAGTATAACAATGATAAAAAAAGTTACATTTACAAGGGTTTCTTTGACAGAGAAGCTTACAATGAGGAAGACAGTTATGTGAAAATATGGAGATTTTGGCACAAAATTCACCATTTTGTCAAAATGCATTGGATACAAAAGGGAATATGAAATTAGGACTCTAGACAAATATAAAAAAAAAAGCACAAAATAATGCACCTCTGAAATCATTAAATATACACAAGTGATATTAGAACTACCCACCATGCCACGGCCAACCAACTAATATTAGTAGGTCCCCCTTTTGTCGCCAAAACAGCTCTGACCCTCGAGGCATGGACTCCACTAGACATCTGAAGGTATGATGTGATATCTGGCATCAAGCCACCAGTAGATATTCCTTTAAGTCCTGTAAGTTGCAAGGCTGGGCCTTCATGTATGGTACTTGTTTTTCCAGCACATCCCATAGATGCTCAATTGGATTGAGATCTGGAGAATTTGGAGGCCAAGTAAACACATTGAAGACACCTTCTGCCATTGCTCTGTGGTCCAGCTCTGATGCTCATGTGCCCAGTGTAGGCACTTTTGGCTTTGGACACGGGTCAGAATGGGCACCCTGACTAGTCTGTGTGGCTGCACAGCCCCATTAGCAGCAAACTGCGATGCATTGCGATGTGTGTTCTGACATGTTTCTTTCAGAACCAACATTAACTTTTTCAGCAATCTGAGCTACAGAAGCTCTTCTATTAGATAGGACTACATGGACCAGCCTTCCCTACCCACAAGCATAAATTAGCCTTGGCCGCCCATGACCCTGTCGCCAGTTCACCGTTTTTCCTATCTTGGACCATGCTGCTTCTTCATCTCATACTCCAGCTCAACTGTACAGGGAATGCAAGAGATCGATACCAGGTCAAATTCAGGTACTTACATAGCTTGCATTTAAAAATACACCAATTAGCCATAACATTATGGCCACTGAGAGGTAAAATAAATCACAATGGAACCTAAAAGTGGGTGGGATATATTAAGCAGCAAGTGAACGTGTTGTCCCTGAAGCTGATGTGTTAAATGTAGAAAAAATTGGCAAGCAATTTTGATAAGGGTCAAATTATAATGGTTAGAGCAACTCCAAAACTGCAGCTTTTGTGGGATGGTCCTGGTCTGCAGTGGCCAGGACCGGCCAAAAATTGTCCAAGGAAAGAAGAGTGGTGAACCAGTGACAGGGTCATGGGTGGCCAAGGATCAATAACGCACGTTGGAAGCGAAGGCTGGCCAAAGTAATCTGATCCAAAAGAAGACATCTGCTCTCTGTTATAAATTGCCCCCTAAATTTACTTCTGTTAACAATAGCTTGCTGTTTATTTATTTTTTTTAATCATATTGATTGTATTTTAAATTTTGCAGAAAACCAGATTCTAGAGCAGTTCTTCTATAAGTTGTTTTTTTTTTTTTTTTTTTTTTGTGCTGTATGAACCTTCTCCCAGTTCTAATATTATTACCCCAAATGTAAGAGAGAGAAAGAGCAATAGATCCATGCAGGACACACAATCTCACTTTGTTGTCATTAAAACACACATATTCTCTTTTCTTTACAGTGCCAATGGATATTATGATTTACATGGCCCAAATGCAACTGCTGCCACCTATATTAAAACATTTTCAGTGGGATCAGGACTTGGATTGGGCCAGGAAGTAGGTTTTCATTATTACTTCTTCTGTTTCTTTTCTATCGAGTTTTTAAATTTTTCAAAAGACTGGTCTTTTTATGGTTTACTCAATTTAACCCTTTAGTGAATGGGTAAGGGGGTACAAGTACCCCTTACTCATTCACAAGGGGGGGCAGAATCAGGGTGCCCTCTTATATAAAGGTAAGCCATGGGGGGAGGCTCTCATTCATCCCTCCCCTTTCCTGCCCTGCCAGGTCTGTGCTCCAATCAAGAGTCTGTTAGGAATTTAGGGGGGACCCCCACACATTTCCCCCCCCCCATTTTTGGGTGGGTTACCCTTTTCTACAGAGAATTTTAATGGAAACCACTAAGTGTATTGCCCTGTTCTATAGAGACCTGATAGAAACCAACAAGTGAATTATTCTGTTCTACAAAGATTTTTGATAGAAATCGATAAAGTATATTGTACACTGTTCTACAGAGACTTGATAGAAATCACCAAGAATATTAACCTGTTCTACAGAGAATTTTGATAGAAACCATCAAGTTTCCTGTACCCTTTTCTATAGAGAAACTACCAAGCTTTGCAATTCAAATATGTAAACCAACACATCCAGACCAAAATTTGCCTCCTGCAAGCAAAGGAGAAGAATAGACCATGCTCTGTCATGGTTTTTTCGGCTTCCTCTGGATCAACAGGGGGTTTATGGTTCTGAAAATTCATAATGTTGTAATTTTTGCAACCCTGAGCAGTAAAATCAAATGTTGGTAAATGCTACTTTGCAAGAGAAAACACAGCAAATAAACTCAAAGAAATTTTCAAGTGCACATAATCAATCCTCCACTCACTGTAGAAAAAATGCAAAGGTGACCTTAGGCCACTGCAACTCAGTGGGCACTGACAGTTCATCACTCATGGAGGTAAGTATAGCCAGACTGGGGCATGGGGAGGGTATAGCCATTCAATTAAAAAAGGAGTGTGGGGAAGATCTAGTAAATATATTTGAAATTTACTTTATGTTTATTTTGTAACTCAGATGTCTGTTGGTTGCTACATAATAGCATCCATCATGTTCAATCAGCTGGAAACCCAAAATGCCTACTGTATGCATGTTTTTCTAATAAATGGTCCAAAATAAATTTCATATTTGTTTATTGATCTGAAGCACAAAGTCTATAGAACAGCAAGATTTAGTTCTTATGTTGATCAGAACATTCTACAGGCGCTCGTTCCGGTGTCCTGTCATACCCTGTTATCATCCTCGGGGGGAAAAACAGGATATGAGATGTAGAGAAGAGCCCTTTCATCAGTTTGGCCTCTACCAGGTGCATGACAGAAATGCACTAATCACAGCCCCTGTCAGGGACCCCAGTGTTTACCACGATCACGCGTGAGTCTGCGCATGCGCGGTGTGCCCGGCCGCACTAGCGCGCGAGCATTGGGACCAGGGCACCCGCAATTGCAGTGGCACGGGCGCGAGCCTGGCACCAATCAGGGCACCCTATTTAAAACAGGTTAGGACTGCATTGAATTGCCGTATGGTCTTAGCTGTTTCCTGAGTTCCTGATTAGTAGATTGTCTTGTTGCCGACCCTGCCTGCCCTGATTTGCTGTCTGTCTCCTGCTCTGATCCCTGGCTTGTCTGACTATTCTCCTGCTTAACTCTGCACGTTCTGATCTCCTGGTAACAAACCCGGCTTGTGACCTGTTTATCCCTCTGCCTGCTGATTTTGTACTACGCCGCCACCACTGTTACCGACCTGGCCTCCCTGACTCTGCTCTTGTTACCTCCTCACATCAGACTCTCACCTGCTATACACCTCCAACTGTGCTTCTACCACAGCTGGGTGAACCCAGGGGCCGCGACCTGGTCTTGGCCTGCTCCAAGTCCATCCCCACCATCAGGGGCCCTGGTGAACAAGCAGGTCGGAGCTTAGATTCCGCGCCTTGGGGGAGTCCGGCCTGTGGAATTCTAGAGGCTACCGCTGTAGGATCCCTGACAGCCCCATTGTAATTGCTGATGGGGTAATACCAACTCAGAATAGCATCAGGGATCAGACCCAAGGAGGTACAGTAGTTTTCTACTGAGCCCCTAGATCATAGCATGTTAGTGTGCTACTTTGGAGCACGAAGACATTTCAAAGGAATTATCAGTATTGTATTAGATGGGACTTTTTTCTGTGTAGCACTACCCCCTTAGCTATATTTGGACTCCCTGTCACTCTTGACCTCTCACTGAAAGCCCAACCCCTGCTGACACCACCGTACACTTCTGGCCAGAGTAAACTCTCTCAATATTGCCAGAAAATAGATAAAAGTCAGCTGATATTGTTTATATTAGAGTTGAGTATGAGCACAGTAATGCAGCACAAAATTATAGTTTCTAGACATCCTGCAATTCAGAATTTAAATAAAAGCCTCAACCCTGAGATGTTTCTGTCCCCAGTGAGCAATGCAGTGGAAAACTATTAAAGAGCAAGACTATCTCACTTTGGGCCTTTAGGAGCTGAAGACAAGGTTCAAGTCAGAGGTAAGGAAAAAAAACTCTTTAACTAGGAAGGCTAATGTTCCTTTAACTGCAGTGGAAGATCTTCTGCGGGCTTGTTGTGGCCCAGTTGGTGCACTACAAGAATTCAGGTCTCCTTAGTTGCGACATGTGGAATTCCCTCAAAAGGATTCATGAAAGCACAGGCACTATCCCTTTAAGTGGTAGGTAACTTGGGTAGTACCCCTTTAAGGCACAAGATGAAATGCAGGTTTAAAGCAAGAGGTTTAAAGGATGGGCAGAAGCACTTATTGACAAGGCAACAATGACAAGTGTCCGTTGATGGATGTAAACCAGTTGCAGAGGAAACAGTGCTGTGGCTTGGTCCGCAGAGGGCACACACTGCAGAAGGCTCTGATGACTGGATTATGCTAGAGATGTGTTTGCTAATAGGTCGGGTAAACTAGGCCTTAACTGGTGTAACTTGTGAACAATGTCAGTAACTAGATAGAGAATGGCTGATTCAATAGGTTGTCAGTGACAACGTAATTGGCTGGAGATTGGGACTCTCTCACCTGATCTGTGGCATCATCCCAGTCACTGATGGTCTCTTTGTAGATGGGGGCCCTTAGAAGCCCTGCGGTTCCTCCAGCAGAGTTCGTTAGTGACTGCAGCCATCGGCCGACAAAGTCATTTCAAATTCTTTGGCTCTATATCAGTGGTCGGCTATTCCTCCCTCTTTCTCTGCTCTCTCTCTCTCTCTGCGGCCTGGTTGGGTCTTCCTGTGTTCTGCACTTCCTCCTCACACCTTCCTTCCAACTCTCTCCCAGCTCACTTCCTGCCTCTGTTCCTGGGCTTCTACATTTATATGCCTCCACCCACATGCCAGCTCCTCTGGGAAATGTAGTCCCCCAATTCACTGCCTTTTAACAAAGTTCTTAGGTTCAGCCTACACAATCCATAAAGCTTTTCACCAAAGTGTGTAACACTGAGTTGCAGGACGCGGCCATCTTGTGTCTCTTTTACCATCCTGCAGTCTGAATAATAGCAGGGTGTTACATGTGTCTTGATGATCTATTCTATCCAGAATGTAAAGTGGAGCCAGTTTGCGACAAAGTAAGATGTAAACAATGGCCAAATAAAATGGAGACAGTCAAGTTTTTGTTTATCTGAATAATGTACATGTAATCATGTTGGTAAAAAATAAAATACAATTCATTGCATGTTAATTGTGGTATTGCATAATGATCTTTGGCAAAACATGGGGATAATAAATATGTGCGAAATAAGATGGAGAGCAGATTTACACATGTGCGGTATGGATTGAAGCTCAGGTTTCACAGCTAATTAACACAGTATTTGTTTAGGTCAGGTTTACATCAGGTTCAGGTCAGGATTTTATCCTTTTCACAACTGATGACATGTGCAGTTTAGAAACGGTGAACGGTGCCCATGAAAGTCAATAGCCTGTAATCTGCACCTGAACCAAACTACACGGCTCAGAAACTGGACAGGACTCTTTTTCAATCAGCACTGAATCCATACCGCCAGTGCACTGGACATATGTGAACAGGCACCATAGGAAGCAATGTTATTTCATATGTCATGCGGATTGGATGTGGTTTAACCTCCCTAGCGGTCTGATTATGCCCATATTTCTGTGCTCAAAGCGGTACATTTTTTTGCATGGAAATATGTATTTTTTTTATTGTAGGCCTGTAATTTTTAGGAATAACTGAAATCTGTCCGAACAAGAGTCTAGTAAACATCCTGGGTAGGATAAAATTTGAAACACGAAATCATAAATTATAATTTAATATTCATAAAAAATAATATAATAATAAATTGAATTCAATAATATAATCAAACCAAAAACACTGAAATTTGAAATATAGCGCCAAGTTCGCACATCACTGAGCAAAGTCGCAAAATTGTTTTCAGTGTCTGATGACGAATTTCACCACGAATCATTATCACTCAATTCTGCAAGTGGTTCTAATGTACTATCGCTGTTCTCTAGCTGGTCTAAAACTGCTTTTGACCTAAAGGGACACTTTTTGGACGCCATGGACATTTCTCAGTTTCCAGGCAGAAAGAACAGTAAAAATGCAGGCAGGGCACAGGACAAATCACTAGGGACAAAATGTATGTGAAATGGTTTGATACAGTAATGTTTTACTATGTGATTTTAGTGTATTTAGTGAATGTCACTTTTTGTCATTTTCAAATTTCCCGCCGTTCCGTCCCCCGTACGTCCTGACGCTCGCAGGGGACGGAACCCAGAAGACAGATGCCGGCATCCGCAGGATTACATTGCTGGGGACACTGCAGGAGGGACATCGCGGGAGTGCAGGACAAGGTAAGAGAAGAACAGATCCCGGAGCAGCGCCGCATGGTAATCCCGAGTGTAGCTCGGGGTTACCGCTTGTGGTACTGAAACTTTACCCCGAGCTACACTCGGGAATACCAGGGAGGTTAAGAAGATATAGCAAAAATCTCTTGCAAACATGACCTTCCTAAACACCTGTGCAAATACTGTGCAACATGAATTGCATCTGCCTCCATTTTATTCTACAGGGCCTTTGCTTTCAGAAAATATATAATGTTTGTGGGTTTAAAGTAATTTTTTTGTTAAAAATTTGAAAAAAATTTAAAATTGCTCTGGGCTAGAAGCGGTTAAAAAAAGTAAAGAGATGACTGAAGGTCTGCTATCATGGAAACAAAATTAGCTCAGCTGTTTTTTTTTTTTAATGTCATTGCCCACCAGCAGAAAAACATCTGTACTATATTTGATAAGCACATCTGGACTCTTGCGGAGAGATTCTAACATCTTGGACCAGCTGGAGGACTTACACAGAGCAGGGATCTGTAGGGTTATCAGGAGAGAGACTATTATTGCAGGGCAAATGCCTTTTTACAGATCCATGTGGGACCGCCACCATCTGTCCGTACTGCTATGCTGCTCTCATTTCTATTGGGAGTCTGGGAAATGAAAGATAATGTATAGAACAATATGTCAGTCCTGCTGGATCTTTCTCCTACATCTGTCTGTGCTCCATGGCTGTATGCATTTTCTATTATGAAAATGCAGAATTTTTTCCCGTCTTTCTCGTTCTTTACAAATCTTCCAAAACGCAATCTGTAGTTTTACCCGTGCAAGTATGCATCTGTTTATGTATCTGTTTTTTGGTTGCTTTCCTGATGTGCCTGTTTTCTCTTTTCATTTCCATGTATTGCGCCTGACAAAGACTCCCTTTCCTCGCCCCCTCTGCCGCCGTCCTCTTACAAGGTGACAGGACAGGCTGTGCTGATGTGATTTAGCAATGCGTTTTGTAGGCTTTCAAATAAAGATACTAAGTGTAAAGCAGTATAAATAATATACTAAGCGCCTTTATGAACATGTTCTGGTTGTCGTTTAGCTGCACAATGGCTTTACGTTTTATTCCCGTCTCTGGTACATGCAGCAGATGTAAACTTTATTTAAAGATACAATCCAGTCAAATTAAAATGTTGACGCTAAACTATGAATAATGTAGTACTACTCCCTCAGGGGCCACTGAGCAATTTTGGGGTCTCCTGTCTTTTTTTGACCCAATGCCTGCTGCACCACCTTAACCTCCCTGGCGGTATGATTATTTCAGATTTTTGGTGCTGAAAGCGGTACCATTATTTTGCATGGAAATATGTAGTTTTTTTATTGTAGGCTGTAATATTTAGGAATAACTCACTGAAATCTGTCCGAACAAGAGTCTATTAAACATCCCGGGTATGATAAAATTTGAAACACAAAATCATAAATTATAATTTAATAAATAATCATAAAAAATAATAATAATACATTTAATTCAATAATATAATCAAACCAAAAACACTGAAATTTGAAATATATTGCCAAGTTCGCACATCACTGAGCAAAGTCGCAAAATTGTTTTCAGTGTCTGATGACAAATTTCCCCCACAAATCATTATCACTCAATTCTGCAAGTGGTTCTGATTTACTATCGCTGTTCTCTAGCTGATCTAAACCCGCTTTTGACCTAAAGGGACACTTTTTGGACGCCATGGACTTTTGTAAGTTTCCAGGCAGAAAGAACAGTCAAAATGCAGACAGGGGACAGGACAAAGCACTAGGGACAAAATGTATGTGAAATGGGTTGAAACAGCAATGTTTTACTATGTAAAATCGTTTTGAAAAAAAATGACATTTTTTTTAAATTTTCAAATTTCCCGCCGTATGTCCCGACGTCACAGGGACCGGAACACGAGCCGGATTCCGGCATCAGCCGGAGGAGATGGCCGGGGACGCTGCAGGGGACACATTGTGGGAGCGAAGGACAAGGTAAGTGCTGCAGGGACTCCCTATGCAGCGCCGCATGGTAAGCCTGAGTGTAGCTCGGGGTTACCGCTTTTGGTACTGAAACTTTACCCCGAGCTACACTCGGGAATACCGCCAGGGAGGTTAAACTTCTGGCCAGAAGAATCCTCTGGATGCAACTATGAATTAGACTCACACACAGTTTAGAGTTAACCGATATTTTGGTTGTATTGAGATCAAATGGAAGCACAGCAAAGCAACAGGAAAAATATGTGCATAAGATGACAGCTGTCACCCTAGCAACTTTAAGTAAAGGTCACAACACAGCACAATCTCAGTCAGTTCTAGAGGTCCTGCAATTCAGAATTTAACCAATTCAATACCAGGCAATTTTACACCTTCCTGCCCAGGCCATTTTTCAGGTTTCAGCGCTCTCACACTTTGAATGACAATTGCGCGGTCATACAACATTTTACCCAAACTAAAATTTTATCATTTCCTTCACACAACTAGAGCTTTCTTTTGGTGGTATTTAATCATCGCTGGGGTTTTTATTTTTTGATAAATTAACAAAAAAGTCCGAAAATTTTGAAAAAAAACCACACGTTTTTCTTTGTTTCTGTTATAAAAGTTTGCAAATAAATAATTGTTCTTCATAAATTTAGGCCAAGATGTATTCTGCTACATGTCTTTGGTGAAAATAACCCAAATTAGGATGTATTTTTTAGTTTGTAGGAAAGTTATAGAGTTCATAAACTATGGTATAGATCTGAAAATTGATCAATCCTGAAGTACTGACAGCCAATCTAATTTCTTGAGGTCCAAGAATGTCAGAATAGTACAGATATCCCCAAATGACCCCTTTTTGCAAAGTAGACAGTGCGACGTACTTCATAAGAGGCATGGCGAGTTTTTTGAAGTTGTATTTTTTTTGTCATAATTTTTCGGAAAATGAAAAAATAAGAAAAATTATTTTCACTATTTTTTTTTTTACATACTGTCACCAGTGCAGTACAGCATCATCATATAACTGGCATGGCGGTGATCAAGGACACTGACTAGTGACAGTGTGAGAAAAAAAAAAATATATTTTTTTTTTATTTTAAATTTATTAAATTTTTCATACTTCACTATGTCCTAAGTAGTATAGTGTCACCATAGTAACATTGTACTACTTTGAGGAAGTGATCAGTTTTTTTTTTTTTTTTTTTTTACACAATTTGCTTATAAGCAAAGGATTACTTTGCTATAAGCAAGCATTTACCTGAATGACATCGATTCATTCAGGGTTTTTTTTTTGTGCTTAGCTGTGATTTGGCCACAGCTAATCACATGACATGTGCATGTGATTAGCTGTGACCATTCACAGCTAGACACTAGTATACAAAGGATGGCATGAATGAAGCCATCCATTGTATATAACTGTCATGTGACCTGATGTGATTGGTCACAGCAGGTCACATGGTACCGGCAACAGGGGCCGGTACTCAGATCTGTCATCGGCCATGTCCGAGGTACACGGCCGGTGATAGATCGCGATCTGCGCATGTGCGGGAGGACGCCATATGGCGGCCTCCGGGAAAGCTAATACATTTTTACGGACACCATTCGGCCATAGGCCGGGTGTCAAATGGTTAAACAATAGTCCCAGTCCTGAGAGGTTTCTTTCCCAGTGAATGAAAAAAAAAACTACCAAGCGGAGAGGGTAATTCACTTTGGACTTTCAGTGGCTGAGGGCTGAGTCTAATTCTGAGGAAAAGAAGAGCTCTTCCATTAAATAGGCCAATGACCTTTAACTGCAGTGTCTGATCTTCTGCACTCTAAATGGGGCCCCAGTTAGTGCACATAATGATTCAAATTCTCCTTGAGGCAAAGGGTAGAAGTTCCTCGAAAAAGGGTAAACACAAAGGAAAGGAACTGCCTCTTTAGGTGATGTTGCATTTAAATAGTACCCATTTAGCACACACAGGGCAGGGTGTAGGATTTGGCAGAGATTAAAGATGGGCAAAACACACTTCTATATAAGTTGGTTCTTCCTTGAGCCAAAGTAGCAAACTGCAGCAGTGGAGGAGCACCTTGGCGAATGGGCAGACTGTAATGGGAGCAACAATACAGCTGGACCTGCAGAGGGTAGATATTGTAGTGGACCCTTGTAATTGGATATGCTGGAACTGTAATAACTGGTAGGCCAAAACAACTTAGGCCTTAACATGTGTAACTTGAAAAACTAAAAGTAGTCAGGTTGAGTAGAAAGTAACTGGATTTGGTAATTCATGTGCAACTTAGATGGCTTGAGTATGGAATTCCCTCACCCAATCTGTAGCCTCAGTCAGGTAGAGGAAAGTCTTTCTGTAGACAGGGGCCCCCATTTCCTCATGGTTCCTCCTTCAGAGATCAATCTGGCCAGCAGCACCCCAGCTCGCCTGCTCACAGGGTTGTTCGCCACACTTGTCAGCAACACTTCCCCACTCCTCCACTTTCTGTGGTCTGACCCAGCTGGAACCTCTGGTGTCCTGTACGATCTTCTCCTTACACCTGCTCCCCAGCTCTCTCCATCCACTTCCTGTTATCCAGTCCCCAGGCTTCTGTATTTATCTTCTCTTGTCCATCCATGGGCTGCAGGACACTGCCATATTGTGCCCATTTAACATCCTGCAAACAGTATTACAGCAGGGTGTTACATTAAAAAAGTCTATTCAGTAGGTATATTATAGCAGAACGTAACCTTAAAAGTGACATTAAACCTAATATGACCATGTGCCCATATTAGGTCAATAGAGTCACAAGCACCCCTGCCCTTTGTGTACTCAAAAGTTGGCTGTTATCGCTGAGCCAATATCTGTGGGTGAGAGATTTTCCCACTCTTCAGCTGAAGTACACAAAAGGCAGGGATGTTAACATCATTGACCTAATATAGGCACATGACCATTCGGACAGTGATGTCACAAGGAGTATATCTGCCCTTGGTGCATATCAGCGCAAATCATATCAGGGTAGGGATCCCCCACTAGCATCTAAGCAAGTGCTTACAGGGTGTCTGAGTGTATTGTAAGCCCTGCTTGCACTGCACTCCCAAGTGGAGAGAGCCAGGTTCTGCATTCTCACAGGCTCTCTGGGCTCTGCCCCCCACTTCTCCTTGTGCTGCTAATAAAAAGAGGAGGGCTCTGCTCATAGTTCTGAGCCATGGCCTGCATGGGAAAGAGAGGAGAGGCACAGCAAGGAGACATAACCATCAGAAACATTCTGGGCACCTTTTGAGGAGATACTCCAGGAACCAGGACTCTTCCCCTAACTTACTCAACATAGGCTTCCCAATGCATATATTCCAAGGTAAGAGTCCAAAAAGTGTGGAAAACTGTTATTGCACTGTACTATTGAGAATGCTCAGTAAAATTCTATTAACCATGCCTGGCCTGAAGTTACTGCAAAGGGGTGTATGGTGGTATATCACAAAGAACGGGCCTGTTACTCACACACAGGGTGAAGAGGAGGACATGTAGTTGGTAAGAGTAACCAACACAAGGGGATGATATGGCAGCCAGACAGCGGGAGTATGATACCGGCAAGGGTGATGGGCTCTCTGCATAGTGAGGGGAGTGGTGTGGAGTTTCCCCCTCCAGCAGTCAGTGCCCTAGCTAACCAGGCCCACATCTACATGGTGGAGACTTCAGGAACATAACAGCAGGTATGGAAAAATCTAACCAAGTTAAGTCAGGAGGTTTGTTTGAGTACATGGCAGAACCTATACTTTATCACTGGGAGCGAGGTAATAGGAAAGCTGGACTGGTAGAAGAGGACATTGCTCCATTGTGTCTCCTTCAAAATGTCACATTACAAGCACAGGTCTACGTATCATGTGAAAGTGTGGTGTGTGCAGCAGAGCCTCAGGGTATGATACAGATGCAATGTGTGTACAGCTCACTTCTAACTCGGGGTGCCATCTTAATGTTGAACACAACCCCCGCCTGGTCCCAGACATTAGTGAGCACATACATGGAAGGAAGAGAGAGTAAAGGTCCCGTGTGCACGGTAAAGGTGGCACCGCCCACATACAGCTCTTTGGCTCAGCAATAACAGTCAACTTCCAGATTTGGATGAAGTTCTGTTCACTAGCTCATCACTAGTCTTAAAAAGGATTTTTTAAAAGTTTACTGGTTAAGTAAAACAATTGTTTAATGTGTATTGAGGGGCACCGTTACTAAGAGTTTATTATCTGTTGAGCAATTAAATTGTTGTGATCAAAGAAGAAATTTCCACTTCCATTGGTTCAGCACTATCCCACACATATCAGACTTTTTTGTTAGCAGGAATGTAATTCTATTCAAGTGTGTCTGTGTTGACAGGATCACTCTGAATAGACTAGGGGACACAAGTCACCTCCACAGTAGTTAATCTTGGAATCTAAAGCAGAACTGTAACTCTAATGCTCTTGGGATAATTTGCAAGTTTGAGAAGCATACCATTGGGGATTGAAAAGTTATTGTATATCTAAAGCCAAAGACTTTACACTCAATATAGAGTAGATCCAAGTGGCCATTGTCACTGGAAAAGAAGAGAGTGGAAGTCCAAAGTTTTTCAGTTGTAACCAGAAGATGAAATGGGGGAAGTCTTCCAATGGAGAACCTGTTTCAGTGACAGCTGTCATGGGAGGTTTTCACCACACTTTGGGGAGATTTCCTCTCCTTGACTAGTGTAAAATAGATGCCCCTAGCTTCCAAATACCTGCCAGGCCATCCCACACCTCATGAAACTCAACCACCCCTACATAAATAATGGAGATCACACTGAGCTTAGAATTAAAATGATGGCCAATGCAGTCTTTTATTAACAAATTAAAATTCAATAACACAACGTTTCTTAGAACAGAAGCAACCAAGCTTGCTGGACTTTGAAGGCACCAAACACATCCCATTATTTTACAGTGGAAACCTTTTGTTGATAATAGGCCCCCAGCGGAAATCACTCCGGCTTGGAGGCAAACCTCACTATCCACTGTGTCCTCTATTTCCTGTAAACCATCATTAAGAGGATTACACCCGAGAACACCATACCACCGATGGGTTCTAGCCTACATTTTTTTACCGCCTCCAAAGACCAAAAACCACCAGGCTGCTATGACATGCGCCAACCACAAAAACAGAGATGCCAACATAAGGGAGGGAGGGAGGGTGGGAAGTTTCCTCTTCGTCCACTCAACTCCACTGTACATGTGCAGCTATCAACTCCCCCTCCAAGTCACCACGACTCCACCCCATCTTCATGTCACTCCCCATCAGGTAAGCTTCAGGCAATTAGGATGCTGCACTGCCACTCCTAAACTGTGAGACTCTGGTTGTGGTGTGAGAACTAAATAGCAAAGTGATATGTAGTGCTACAATGCACCTACCTCTACAATATGTGATCAAAAAATCTTCACTCTAAAAAGGTGACATATGTCAGTGGTGCATGACTAACTCCAAAATGAAATGTGTTCGTGCAAACCATATGACATAGTGCTATAAATGCACCTTCCTCTCAAGGACAGCTTAAACAACAGTTTGTGATGAAAATTAAAATACATATATTGTCCAATCAGCTCATACCATTTCTTTTGGTAGGTTGAACTAGCGTCTGAAAATATTGAATCCTTATGATTCAATAATATATTGAATATATAGCAATCTTCTGTAAAAAAAAAAAAACAAAAAAGGTTTTTCGAACCCACCTTGACCAACGAAAGAATTAAACGAATGCCAAAGATAAGATCAAATTCCAAAAAACAAAAATTTTGAAAATGAATTGGCCCCACACAACGAATATGATGAAACAAAATTTCTTTCATGAGTTAATGCATCAGAAATGAAATGAAAATGCACATGTATAGTCGAGAGTATGTTCTGACTTAAGCCCAGATGCATTGTTTGCTAGATAGCTGTCACGTAGGTGGTAGAGGCCACGTTGAAATGAGGGCTTCCCCCACACCTCCTGGCCAATACCTCCTGGAGTTGGAGACAGGGTGAAGCAAGGTGAGGAATAGCACAGGTTCCTGCACTTCATCTTACCAGAAGACAGTCTGAGAGCTGAAGATGCTCAGACTAGGTTTGTGTATAGACGTTAGTACTCAGGTCAGGAACAGGAAACTGCAGGTGCAAGGGAAAGAGTTATAGTCAGGACAAGTAGGGTCAGCAACATCCAAGCAGCAGTGGTACCATTTTAGAAGCAGGAGCAAGGTCACAGTCAAGGTCAGGGGCGGACTGACCATTTGGAAACTCGGCGACTGCCCAAAGGCCCGGGGTCAGTAGGGGGCCCCATGAGATGCCCCGCTACCTTTTTCATAGGCTTTTTTGAGTTTGGGCAAGGACACAGGGACCCCATGATCCCCTATTGCCCGGGGGCCCCAGGAGTTGTCAGTCCACCCCTGGTCAAGGTTAATATCAGATAGTCAACAGAGGTACTAATTCAGAAGCAGTAGCAAGGTCAAAGTCCACATCACAGTGAATAAAAGACAACAGCAATACCAAGACAGCAGGCAGAAGGTCTAGTCAGGATACAAGCCAAGGCCAGAAACCGGAAACTTGGTTGCTTCAGATTCAGGTGACAGGCTTGATCAAACACAGGATAGCAGAATACAAGTCAGGTCACAGGTGTTGACAACCACTCAGCAATTCTCCTCGGTTGTGCTGTGCTTTTAATAGGGGTTTGTGGTGCCAAGGTTAGTGCTGAACATGCAGGCTCATTCACACGTATAACACGTAGACCAACATACATGAATGTGTGCACAGCCATCACCCTATGTAGTGAGCCATGAGCTGGAATATTCATATGCGAACACCGTTGACCAGAGCCATGTACTTGACCTTTCTGACAAAAGCACGAGCATTTCACTGATATTACTTATCTGTGCTCTCTGTGCTGAACACATCCATTTTATTCTATAGAGCAGTATGTAATAAGGCCATTTCATCCATCAGCAGCTACTGCAAACTGCATGCAGCACAATATTATTGCGCACTTCAGTCACAATTCATTTAATGTTTGATATTCTATAGCTCATGGATGCTTCCACTGCCTGTTTTTCCAAGGCTGCAAGATAGCAAAATATATAATGTGCTCACAGTAGTAGAGGATTATATGGATATAGATCCACTCTTAGTAAATCAGTGGCTGACCGGGAGGCCAAAAGTTAATGGACCATGTGCTTGCTTAACAATAGAGATGGATCAGAGAAATTGCTTTAGATGGGCTGCTGTAATGTGTAAGTAACATAAAGGCCTTGGTTAATGTATATATTATACCATTTGACATGGCATTACATAATTATTAAAGAGTAACTGCGGCTACCCTGCTCAGCTCCAGCAATCAGCAGGAGACGGACCAGATTTTTCGCTCCATAAGATGCACTCCCCCCCCCCAAAAAAAATGGGGGGAAATGTCTGTGCGTCTTATGGATCAAATATTGACCAGGACTCCGCACCGCTGTGTTAGAATACCAGGCCGGCCACTCTTCTGTGGTAGAAGAGAGGAGCAGTCCGAGTCAGCAGAGCAACAGCGCCAGGCAGGGCCCAAAGCAGCTGCCCCTTAAAGCGGAGTTCCAGCCAGGGGCGGACTGACCATTTGGAAACTCGGGCACTGCTCGAGGGCCCGGGGTCAGAGGGGGGCCCCATGAGATGCCCCTAGTACTTTTTCCATAGGCTTTTTTGAGTTTTGGCAAGGATACAGGGGCCCCATGATCCCCTATTGCCCGGGGGCCCCATGAGTTGTCAGTCCGCCCCTGGTTCCAGCTGAAAAAAAAAAGTCAGCAGCTACAAAAACTGTAGCTGCTGACTTTACAAAATACAGCCACTTACCTGTTTCTCGGTCCAGCGGTGTCCTCACCACCGTTGGTTTCTCCGGCCGTCTTCTCTCCCTGGCGCCAGCATCTTCAGTGTGGGCATCCGGATATGACAGCTTGTTGCTTCACAGGCGGGTGCTCACTGCATTCCACTTCCAATCGCCTAGGAGATCGCAGCGGAAGTGGGAGCGGGTACCCGTCAAATTCAGGTACCCGCTCCCCAAAGATGCCAATCCTTAAAGGGGAGTGGGGATCAAAGCAGAACTTCCCCTTTTGGGTGGAACTCCACTTTAAGCCTGTGCTGCCCTTAGATTGGGCCCCAATCACTGCACTGCAGAGCCGACAGGGTACGTTGAAGACATCGCTGTGAGCCTCACCCTCAGAGAGAATGTTAAGCCCGGCTGGCCAGGTATGTCCTCCCCCCCCCTATAGACTGCCTGTGGACTGCTATACCAAACTGTATATATGTGCATTGCTGAAAGGTCTCTGGTTATCTCATGTACTGTGTCCGCAGTCTCTGGTCATCTCCTGTACTGTGTCCGCAGTCTCTGGTCATCCCCTGTACTGTGTCCGCAGTCTCTGGTCATCCCCTGTACTGTGTCCGCAGTCTCTGGTCATCCCCTGTACTGTGTCCGCAGTCTCTGGTCATCCCCTGTACTGTGTCCGCAGTCTCTGGTCATCCCCTGTACTGTGTCCGCAGTCTCTGGTCATCCCCTGTACTGTGTCCGCAGTCTCTGGTCATCCCCTGTACTGTGTCCGCAGTCTCTGGTCATCCCCTGTACTGTGTCCGCAGTCTCTGGTCATCCCCTGTACTGTGTCCGCAGTCTCTGGTCATCCCCTGTACTGTGTCCGCAGTCTCTGGTCATCCCCTGTACTGTGTCCGCAGTCTCTGGTCATCCCCTGTACTGTGTCCGCAGTCTCTGGTCATCCCCTGTACTGTGTCCGCAGTCTCTGGTCATCCCCTGTACTGTGTCCGCAGTCTCTGGTCATCCCCTGTACTGTGTCCGCATTCTCTGGTCATCCCCTGTACTGTGTCCGCAGTCTCTGGTCATCCCCTGTACTGTGTCCGCAGTCTCTGGTCATCCCCTGTACTGTGTCCGCAGTCTCTGGTCATCCCCTGTACTGTGTCCGCAGTCTCTGGTCATCCCCTGTACTGTGTCCGCAGTCTCTGGTCATCCCCTGTACTGTGTCCGCAATCCATTGATTCAGAATATTTTTATTCTTGTTTTCCTTCTCTAGAACCTAGGTGTGTCTTATGGAACGAAAAATACGGTAATTCTACATTGTGCCTGTAGTCTTCTGACCAACCAAGTCCTTTTGGGATCTGAAACAGTGGCATATATAAGGCCTATAGAAGTTTCTTCAGTACACAAAATGTACAGTGTAAGATGTTGGGAGCAATAGGGACAAGGATATCAGTGTAATTCATCTATCAGGCTCCGTGTTTGAAGGTACTTGACTCTATTCAAGAACTATAGTTAATCTAAAACTGACAGCTCTACTGGCTGAACTATTTTGATTTTTTTTTAATCAGATCATTTTTATTGATCAATTTTGTTTTGGTACAAAACACATAATAAAAGGAAAGAGAAACCTCAGGTGTACAGAGAATTACAGAGATGCAGTAAAAGTCTGCCGCATTACCATTCGAGGCACACTGTATAAGTGTTGATAGTAATGTCAGTTACAGAAGAGAGAAGATTTAAGCAGATTTACATATGAGCAGGTAACAACATAGGAAGTACATCGACCCTTTTCAAGGAATTGTAGTAAGATAGCTAGACACAGTATATAGAATAAAACAAGGTATTGTATGCTCTCTTTGCATCAGAAATCAACAGGAACAGAGTAAATGAGCATTACAACTTCTTGAGCATGGTGGCCAAAGTGGATTGGTAAGTACAGCTTTTACATGGCCCCCTAGACAAAACGAGCACTTAATCCATGCTGCGTAGGCAAAGCCCCACTGTATGGGAAAATGCCAATTTTAACCAGAGTTCTGCTTTAAAGCAAATTGTAACGTTAAAGTGGTTATAAAGCCTAACTATTTTTTTACCTTAAAGGCATTCCTTGCATTAAGGTAAAAAATATTTAGGCATTAGTATCCTCCCTCACTGGGAGCCATTGGCTCCCACTGCTGTCAATCAAAGCCAGGGATGGGGGAGCGGGGCTACATCCTGCTGTCTTTATCAATGGACGCAGCAGTGGGGATCAGGAGCGAATGCCCCCACAGGTGCCCCCATAGGCAGCAGTTTCCTATGGGGGCACTGGACAAGGAGGAGCAGCCAGGAGCACAGTTGAGGACCCAAGCAGAGGAGGTCCAGGGCTGCTCAGAGCAGGAAAGTACAGACATTTGTTTTTTTTTAAATACGTTTACAACCACATTGTAAGTAAATTATAGGGAGATATATCCATAATACATACATCCATCCATCCATCCATAAATATCAAAATCCAGAGAAACCTGCAACAGCAGTTTCCTCCACTCAAAATCTACAATCCACAGTTCTGCACTCCACGCATGTGCAGACCCTATGTCCATTACCTGACCACTTCTACCTATTTTATATTATGTGACAGGGCCCTGCACTGTTAATATATATATACTGTATATGTATATATATATATATATATATATATATATATATATATATATATATATATATATATATATATATATATATATATATATATATACACACACACACACACATATACATATATAAAATTGTATTTATATTTAAAAAAAAAATAATGATAAAAAATAAATAAAGTCTTGGCAGACAGCCAAGGTGATATTTTCTTGTATGAACTGTGTGCTCTAACTTATCTCAGATTCTTTGGAATTTTGGAATTGAAGAGGTACAATGTTTTATAACTGAATATATTTATTGCTTTACAAAAATAAAATTCCAGGAACGTACTTTCTATTACTCCTATAGCTGTTGCAATACATATTGAAGATGCCTCAGATGTTATTAAATAACCTTGACTTTCAATGCAGCTTTTATCTGCAGCTGATAAAAATGTGGGCCATTTTGTCAGTCATTCCTTGTCAATACCTTGCATGTTATAAAAAAAAGACCACATAAATAGCATCATATAAACCTCCATATGTTTTTGACACATTGGATTATTTTTCCTCCCTCAATTTTTAGAGCACAAACAAAATTTCACTAATCCTATTGATTAATCAACCAGTGTGTCTGTCTCCCTCCCGGCATCCTCTCCGTCCTGATTGTCTGTTCTGAGTGCTTTTCTCCTCCATGTTCAGAGAGGGAAGATTCATGACCGTCTGGGAAGAGCCATTCAAATGCATGTCACACAGCCTCGTTGGGTGGATGTGTCCCTCTGTCCCTTATATTGCGCATCTCTGGCATATTTTATTTTTGACTCGTTTACGCAAATTCCTCATATTTTCCTGAGACTGATCCATCAAGGACTGTTTAATTGAAGTATCCATCTGCATCGTGTGAGAACAGAGGACACCAATGACCTGTCCTTTCTACTTCAACTGATACGTTTTGCATGTAAAAGGAAGTAATTTCTTTGCAGGCTAATGCTGGATCTGAGTTGAGGAATGAGGTAGAAAGAAAGACAGATTTGTTATGTGTTATTGTAGCAGCTCTTTAGAAATATTTTTAAAATAGGTTCTATTTTAAATTGAATTTATGAAATTGTGTTGCTTCTAGAAAATATAGAATCTGCCCTTAGCTAACATCTCTGAAAATGTTAGTTGATATCCTGATGACCAGAGGTATTCAATGCTTCCTCAGTCCTTGACCTAAAACAAAAATGCAGGTAAGGAGTTCTTACTGTACTAGCTGCTTGAATGTTCCAGGTCGATGAACAAATCCCGAGGCTACAGAACAAATTTCCAAAATGAGGTCATCTTGTATGTATGTAGGAAATCAAGACTGAAGTGCCACGCAGGAAATTTCAACATCCTGATACACATTTCTCCCAAAAAATCTAATAAAAAGGAATTGTGTGTTAGCCAGCATGTTTCAGGGGCAGGGGCGGGCTGACCATTTGGAAACTGCCCGAGGTCAGTAGGGGGCCCCATGAGATGCCCCTGGTACCTTTTTCATAGGCTTTTTTGAGTTTGGGCAAGGACACAGGGGCCCCATGATCCCCTATTGCCCGGGGGCCCCATAAGTTGTCAGTCCGCCACTGTTCAGGGGCCAAACAATACCCCCTTCATCAGGGCTTAACATGATTGGTAACAAGGGATGAGCTAGTTTCAGTGTGAATTCAGTTCGACAGAGCCCATGGGAGGTTGTCGCATGATCGCATGTCCATCAGCCGCTTTAGCTGTGTCTAGGGAAATTCCTGCCTGGCAGCTGCACATACACAGAGGGACCAGATATGACCACTTCCTTCAACACTTGCATCCGTATTGAGGGGTGCCTGGTAGAAAGGATTCTATCACTTAAAAAGTCTTCATAAAACATTTATTGGTTAAGAGTATCAGACACAGCCTGGGGCTGTACCTGATGTTCTTGTCTAGGGATGAGCTTGGGTCCAAACCAGGAAGCGGTCATTTCTGGGTCAATGGGCTGCGGTTGGGAGATTCCCAGCAGATGCACAAATACAAAAAGAGGGACGGATGCTTGTGACATCATTGAACTAATATGGCCACATAGCCAAATTTGGTCAATGTCCTTCACCTAATACAGCAATGTGACCATTAGGTCAATGACATTACAAGCATTCCCGTCCTGGGCAATGCCCCTGCCACAGCTGATTGGCCAGTGGGGATGAGTTCATGTGTTCCCATGGGTTCTGCCGAAATGTGTTTGGACCAAATTCAGAGTGAACCCAGCTTATCCTTACTGGTAATTGAAGACACAGCCATCAGCAGTTGGCTCAAGTGGAAGATTACAGAACCAGGGCAAATTAAAGGCAGCTAGAGTTTTCAGAACAAAGTCAGCAATGAAAACCTCAAATTTGATTAAGGCAAGGTGTAAGGGACCGCCCGGCGGTACTACTAGCACTCCACTGAATAGGCGTCCCCAGCGCACGGAGTCTAAGTCCCAGGGTGCTTGTTCACCAGGGCCCCTGATGGTGGGGATGGACTTGGAGCTCCCTGAGACCAGGTCGTGACTACTGGGTGCGCCCGTCAGTGGTAGTAGTATGCGCAAGGGGCTCCCACGGGGAAGAGTTTGATGTGAGGAGGTCAGAAGACCCCGCTGCAAGGGATGGATGGATGGATGAGCAAGGTCAGACGGGCCGGGTCGGTAACAGAGAGGACGGCAAGGTACAAGGCAGCGGGCATAGAATGGTCGGGTCACACGCCAGGTCAGCAACAGCAGGTCAAATCCAATAGGGGGCATTCAGGAGAGAGGTCAGGCAAAGCAAGGGTCAGAGCAGGAGAAAGCAGCAAGGTCAGGTACAATCCGGGTCAAAACTTACAAGGGGCACAGGATCACAGGTTCACAGGATGCAGGGAAGACCAGAAGGCACTGAATGACAGCTCAGGGCCATTTAAATATCCCGCCCTGCGCTGCCATTGGTGCCCAGCGGGCAGCCGCGGCTTCTACTGCGCATGCGCGAACTCGAACGCCGCGGCCGGCCCGGACCTAGTGCCCGTGTTTCTGCACAGGGCGGTGCACTGCGCCTGCGCCGGGACCATCGCGGCAGGGATCGAGGAGATCCCTGACACAAGGTGAGAATCCTGTTTCAAACAGTGCTTTCAAAGGGCAACATAGGACCAGATTCCCGTTCTACTTAATTCACCTTCAGCTGCAACTGTATTTTTTAATTCTAAACAGTGTCATTCAGATTTTAGAGTCATATCCCATGTCCTTAGTGTATACATTGGTACATATGGCCACAGGAGAGAAGCAAATTCAACTTTGCAAGTCTCAATGTAAAGCTGAAGTTCAGCTTTACAAAAACTCTATACTCCGAGACATAATGCCAAGCATACTGAAAAACAGATTTTGGGTTTACAGATGCATCTACAAAGATCCATTCAAATGCATGTCACACAGCCTCGTAGGGTGGATGTGTCGCTCTGTCCTTTATATTTTATTCTTGTTTACACAAATCCCATATTTTCCTCAGACTGATCCACTGAGAACTGTTTAATGGCAGTATCCATCTGCATCATGTAAGAGCAGAGGACACCAGTGACCTGTCCTTTCTACCTCGGCTGATACATTTTACATGCAAAAGGAAGTAATTTCTTTGCAGGCTGATGCTGGATTTGAGTTTAGGAATGAGGTAGAGGGAAAGACAGATGTGCTATGATTTATTGTTCTGGGTCTTTAGAGATGTCTTTTAAATTGGTTCTATTTTAGCTTGAATTTATGAAAATTGGTAGCGTCTAAGAAATATGGAATCTGCCTTTAGCTAACCTCTGCAAATGCTAGTTTCGTGGATATCCTGATGGACCAAAGGCCTTCAAGTCCTTGACCTGAAACAAGAATGCAGAGGAGTTATTCCTTTACTGGTTGCATTAATGTTCTAGTTCAATGACCAAATTTTGAGTAAACAGAACCAGTATAACTCACAGGCAACTAGCAGTTCCAAAATTAGGTCACCAATGAAAACTTCCATATTTATCTAGGAAATCATGACTAAAATTCCACGCTAGAAATGTCAACATCCAGATACAAATGTATTCAGTGTATGAGTCAATGCATTTTGGAGGCCAAACAATACCCCCTTAACTGGATTAGTGATTAGGGATGAATTGGTTTTAGGTCTGAACTTGGCCGTAAGCCAGTTCAGCATAACTTGTAGAAAGTTGTCATGTGATCACATTCCCACTGGCCCAGTCAGCTGCAGCAGGGGCATTCCCCAAGGTGGGGATGCTTGTAATGTCATTAACTTAATGTGACCAGGTGGCCACATTAGGTGAATGATGTCACAAGCATCCTCCATCTTTATATTTGGCTGGCCCAATCATCTGCGGCTGGGGCATTCCCTATGCACATGTTGGAAGCTTGTTAAAAATATGGAGCCATTTTTATCCTCCCTAAACATGTTAGTTTCCTGGCTGTCTTGCTGATCAAATGGCTTTAGTGCTTTAACAGTCTTTGAACTGAAACAGGTGTGCAAATACTTTGCTTGTTGCATGCACACTCCAAGTCACTGACAAAAGCACTGAGGTTACAGGACTAGACAATGATGGCACGGCATGCAGAATGTTGTTTGGATTGTGACGTCATCCCGCACAGCCTGTTTGTTCATAGATTGGAGACATAGCAGGAACCAAAAGTGCTAACTGTGACTGAGAGATAGATCCCTGTCAGACTGCCACTCAACTATTAGATGGGATCAGGTGATGATGATTACCTGTGATTTTCTGGAGAGGAGTGCATGCTGGGCTGGAGAGCTCTGTGTGTGGTTGAACAAGTGTGGCATTTCTATGGCTACTATTACCAGTTGGATACGCACTATTATTGGATGGACATACACCAGGACCATATATACACTATATTGTTAAATGTATTGGGACTCCTGCCTTTACACACACATGAACTTTAATGGCATCCCAGTCTTAGTCCATAGGGTTCAATATTGAGTTGGCCCCGCCCTTTGCAGCTGTAACAGCTTCAGCTCATCTGGGAAGGCTGTCCACAAGGTTTAGGAGTGTCTATGGGAATATTTGACTAGTCTTCCAGAAGCGCATTTGTGAGGTCAGGCACTGATGTGGCCTGACTTGCACTCTCTGCTCTAATTCATCCCAAAGGTGTTCTATCGGGTTGAGGTACAGGCCAGTCAAGTTCCTCCACCCCAAACTTGCTCATCCGTGTCTTTATGGACCTTGCTTTGTGCACTGGTGCGCAGTCATGTTGGAACAGGAAGGGGCCATCCCCAAAGTCTTCCTACAAAGTTGGGAGCATGAAATTGTCCAAAATGTCTTGGTATGTGGACGCCTAAAGAGTTCCCATCACTGGAACTAAGGGGCCAAGCTCAACCCCTGAAAAACAACTCCACACCATAATCCCCCCTCCACCAAACTTTACACTTGACACAATGCAGTCAGGCAAGTACTGTTCTCCTGGCACCCGCCAAACCCAGACACATCCATCGGATTGCCAGATAGAGAAGCGTGATTCGTCACTCCAGAGAGACTGCTCTAGAGTCCAGTGGTGGCGTACTTTACATCACTGCATCCGACGCTTTGCATTGCACTTGGTGATGTAAGACTTGGTTGCAGTTGCTCTGCCATGCAGCTCTCTAGGCACTGTTGTGCTGATCTGAGGGCCACATGAAGTTTGGAGGTCTTTCGCTATTGACTCTGCAGACAGTTGGCAACTTCTGTGTACTGTGCGCTTCAGGATGCGCTGACCCCGCTCTGTCATTTTACGTGGCCTTCCACTTTGTGGATGAGTTGCTGTTGTTCCCAGTTGCTTCCACTTTGTTATAATATCACTAACAAATGTATAAATAAACCGTTGTTACCAAACAATATATACACAAGTGTTATTTCTACCCCAAACGCCAAAAGGTATACTTTAACCCCAAAAGTTCACAGTTTTAATTTGACATCTCAATGTCCTATATGACCACTAGTGTGAACCAAAAACACATGATCTTCTTATTCAGTGTTCTTCCTCCCATATGATAAATCCTTTAATTTCACTTGTCCCCCTCAGAAAAAAGAAAAAATATAACCGCACACATAGTGCATTATCCACAATATGCTAATATAATCCAAACAAAACGCACTTACAAAATTAGTGCAAAAACAACTCCACCATGTGTCCACATGTGTGGTGGAGTTGTTTTTGCACTAATTTGCACTAATTTTTTTAAGTGCGTTTTGTTTGGATTATATTAGCATATTGTGGATAATGCACTATGTGTGCGGTTATATTTTTCTTTTTTCTGAGGGGGACAAATGAAATTGAAGGATTTATCATATGGGAGGAAGAACACTGAATAAGAAGATCATATGTTTTGGTTCACACTACTGGTGATATAAGACATTGAGACGCCAAATGCAAACTGTGAATACCACTAACAGTTGACCGTGGAATATTTAGTAGCAAGGAAATTTCCCAGATGGACTTAATGCACAGGTGGCAACCTATCACGGTACCACACTTGAATTCACTGAGCTCTTGAGAGCGACCCATTCTTCCACAAATTTTTGTGGAAGTAGTCTGCATGATTAGGGGCTTGATTTTATACACCTGTGGCCATGGAGGTGATTGGAACACCTGAATCCAATGATTTGGAGGGGTGTCCCAATACTTTTGGCAATATAGTGTATGTTTTTGGGTCCTATCAGTTGGTGAGTACTGAGTGTGCTCAGGGAGAGCTCACATGATACTGCATAGTCATGGACAAGAATTGACAGCATTTTGGAACACTTTTTCACATTGCAGCACTTTGCATAGTATTGGATGACTTGTGCATATGCACTGTATATGAATGTTGGGCTTTTTTGGTATTATGAGTTTTTATACATGGATATTTATGCATTCATTTTTACTTTATTTGAGATTAGAGTTTTTGCACATATTTACTCATTCACGTGGAATTTGTTTTTCACTTGTATATGTATGGTCATATATAACATGGTTACATTTTTTGTACAGGACTAGCATAACGTAAAGTAAATCTAAATGCTCCTTAGAGCTAATATTGCATGGAATTCTGCCTTTAGTGCACTAAACCAGTGGTCTCCAAACTCCGGCCCAGGGGCCAGATGTGGCCCTTGGCTTGCCTTTAAAAGAACAAAACAAAACCAGCCCTCAAATCTTAATGCAGACTAAAGGAGATTCTGAATGCCAAAACGTTGAGGTGCAGCCCTTCAGAGATCGGGAACTCTAGGTGATGGTGAACAAAAACAAGGGCGCACTCCCATCGTGCATTAACGTGGTACACCACATATTTATTGAAAAATTATAGATAAATACTCACAAAAAGGGATAACAGGTCATCTGTAAGGTGATCTGTTAGCTCTGAGGAAGGGGGTTTGTCTCCCGAAACGCGTTAGCCTATCCCTTATAAGGTGTTTGAATCCATTGGACTGTCCTTACGGATCACCTGATCTGTTTTTATCCCTTTTGGTTTGTATTTATTTTTATAATTTTTCAATAAATACGTGGTGTACCACGTTAATGCACGATGGGAGTGCACCCTTGTTTTTGTTAACCTTTGGCTTGCCCTTGTCTGGCCCTTGGTTCACTATTTCAACAACTGACACCATTGATGGAGCACTAGTCCTTCCTTCATTCAAACCAATGATGGGGTTTATTCTCACTAGTGCTGGGACATTTTCTATTCCCACTGGTTACAGTCCGGCCACCCTAAAGTCTGAGTGACAGTAAACTGGCCCTTTGCCTAAACAATTAATTTAATAAACATTCCACAAATAAGATATTTTAACTGCTTGAATCTTACCTTTGTTAAAATCTTTAATATCTGTTTTGGGCACCCGTTCTTAAAGTGTGATTTGGCCAATTATTATTTTTATGCAGAATGTACCAACAGTTTGAACAGCGATTTACAATATAAAGGTAGACAGAACAGTTACAATACAATACCAAAGGGTTAGGAGGGCTAATCATACTGCATAACCTATTGACCGCAGTGTGAAGGTGTTGTCCTGGTTAGATGTGGCATGGCACACTGACTTGTAGTCTTGAGTGGGGAAGAGCAACCAATGGGTGACAACCTTGCTCCTGTTAAAGGGTTGGTGTCCCCCAGGAAAAGAATGCATGGATATATTTTGCTATTCAGTCAAATTTTTAACAAATCAGAAAACATTGATTATGGGGGCACAGAAAGACAGGGAAGAGGGCAAGCTAAGCAGTACTTCAAAAGAATAAAAAAAGCAACTAGTATTTTCTTTACAATTCATTTTATTGTATACAGCACAACAGAGAAACAGTCAGAGACAAGCTCATTGACACACAAAAAGAAAAAGGTGTACAATTCTGTTGATGAAGGACATAACAAATGCACTGAAATATTGACATGAAGAGCAGCGAAGTACAAAACACAATCTCTACAGGGAAGGAATGAAACCCTATACGTTAACAGCAAATGGTAACCAATGAGCTAGTGGGCAAAAACCAAGGATAGTCACCAAAGTCGCATACAGATGATAGGAAAAGCTGAGCATGAAGTCTCACTGGACGCACATCAGAACTCTACACCAGGGACTTCCGAAAAGGTCCGACTGGTGTATAAGACATTACAGGCACAATTCTCTAGGGGTATCGCAATCAGTGCATATAACATAAAAACTGACAGAAACCAAAAAAAAAAAAGAAATGGAGATAAAAGAGAAAAGTGGAGAAAGAAGAAACAAGAATAGTAAAGACAAAGAAATGGCTTCAGGGGGACGCACCAGGAGAATCTTATATCGACAGGAGGGTCTGATCAAACCTAGACGGTTGAGCCACCTCAATCCAAGGACGCTAGATCTGCAGAAACTTAGTGTGGGTGTCTAACAGCATAGCCATTAGCTTCTTATTAATCATTATAAAATGTATTCGAGCAACTAGTATTTTCAAAACACAGTGAGCAATGGAAGCCTCCATATTTATCTAAGCTCAAATTTTCTTTTAAAAAACAAATGCCTTACTTGTCATATTCAGAGGAAGAGCCTATACTCATGTTCTTTCAGAAGCAGCTGTGTTAAATGTTAAGAAAACAGAGCATATTTCATATTCTACATCACATC
Source organism: Staurois parvus (assembly GCF_062004578.1). Classification (NCBI taxonomy): domain Eukaryota; kingdom Metazoa; phylum Chordata; class Amphibia; order Anura; family Ranidae; genus Staurois; species Staurois parvus. The sequence goes on from NW_028318282.1 coordinate 470,529, forward strand.
CTATATCCTCAGTGTTTACATTGGTATACTGAATATGGACACAGTCTAAATGGAACTTACCAGCAAGAGAAAGACCAGTGTTTCTGTTTTCGCATTTTAATGTCAAAAAGAATATGTGCAAAGTGTATGTAAATCCTAAATCTATTTTTCAGTATGTTTGACTTTGTGTCTCACTATATGCAGTCTTCTTCAGTAAATGATTTTTTTCGTGACTCTTGCTTGCAGATCCTGCTATTAACAGCACTTCCTGTTGCAGGCTGAAAACACTATGCCACTGACTCTCAATTAGCAGCAGTGTTGTCAAACTGCCATGCAAACTCTTTCAGTTGGCCATTGGGCTGCCAATCAGGTTAACCAATTGGCAGCCCAATGGATAACTCAAAGAACGTGCCTGTCAGACTAACAATGTTGCTCAATCTGGATCTCAAATTGCCACAAATTGGAACAGATAGAAACCTCAATAGTCAAACTAACAGCAGGCCAGGGCTGGGGATATTTCAGAGAGTACTAGTTGTGCTGGACATATTTAATACATTCAAAGTCTGTAACAAGTCCATGTTGGAGATTTCCCATCACAAAAACGTGAGAGGAAATCTCCCCAATGGCACCACCAAGAGCTGTAAATGTTGACTAGAGGTTCTAATCCTTTTCACTCTGGCTGGAGATGAACCTAAATCATAACTGTACTTTCACACAATTATCCTTTAAATGACTTCCCATCCCAACCTCACCCTGAAGGTCTTTTACTCACATAAACTTGCTCCTGGCAGACTCAAAGGGAACAGCCAATGCTAAAAGCTCTTGTAGTTGGTCCTGAAGTCTTCTGCATATATATGGACAAAATCCCATCTATTCTTTAGGAAAGGTGCAGAAAACTTTGGGGCTGGTTGGTAGAGTTTTCAGTGGAGCCTTTCCCATGTGGGCCACACATCATGGATCTGCCAGGTTCATGGACAGGGATTCTTTGTGGGCTTCTGCTTCCATGAAGCATGAGGTTGCAAAAGTAAAGTTATCCTTTAAGGATTTATAGATACCAGCTATTATTACAATACAATACCCATTGTTCTGAAGAAATGTACATTTGTTTGAGAACGTTTTAAGAAAATGTAACAACCATTATGTAAGATAAATAGATTGTAAGAAGAGTGCTATCCGAGTTTATGTTACCTGAGATGTGTGGAATGTTCTTCATACAATTCATTCAATGCAATTGATTTTACATAATGTCCATTAAATTTCTTGCAGCTCTCAAACAAATGTTAATTTATTACACACAAGGTTATTGTATCACAACTCATTGTTGGAATTCACCAAATTGTGTTCTGTATGTTCCACTGTATTGATGTAGAAAGTATTTGTAAGTGAAGGTTTTAGAATTATACTTGTAATAAATACTAAACAATTGAGGAATTATTTTCTGGCCATGTAGCTAGTGGTAGTTAGTCACATTCATATGGACTTGTATTGTAACGCTGAAGACGTTTCATTGTCTATCTAACCCACTTCTTCTGTTCAAGATAGATTGTAAACAAAAAGGAAAGGAATGGATATAAATGCTAGGGTACCTTTCTGACACTATTTATTGAAATAGTAGCATACAAGTACAAGTAGTTGTTACCATATCAATCAAAAATTGAAGATACAGAGTAATTATATACAGTATGACAAAGTCAACTCTCACCGACTAAGCTTTATACATTGAAAGGTACATATCAGTGGGATGTATGCGGCACAAAAATGAATGTGTATCAGCAGAGAAAACTAAGAAATATGTAGGCATAACCTATAAAAAACAATAAAGAGAAAGCAATCAACTACAAAAGCCCTAAGCAGAGAGAGTATAGGGTCAGTCAGAAAGCAGAGCTTTTGTATCGGACCAAGAATCAAATTTTTCAAAAAACCTAGGCATAGAATCCAAGAGAGAATGGAAATGTTTTTCTCCATAAGCATAAGGACATCAACTCTGTCTGAAGAGAAAAGTCTTCAAGTGTCTTTAAATTTAGAGCAATAGCCCACAGCTTAGCAATACATATGGTGGTTAATTTACTAAAGGCAATTAGGCTGTGCACTGTAACTGCACTCGAATTGCACCTGGAAGTCCACTGCAAGTGCACTGATAGTGCAGTTGCTTTAGATCTGAGTGGAACATGCAAGGAAAATATAAAAAACAGCATTTTTGCTTGCACATGCCTTGATCAGCAGAATCAGCAGAGCTTTACCTCATTTCCGAGCTTCCCCTCGGATTTAAAGCAACTGCACTTGAAGTGCACTTGCAGGTACATTCGTAGTGCACCGTATATTTACCTTTAGTAAATCAACCTCATGGTGTGGATCAATTTTTTAGAGCTATATGAAGCTCCCGGAATAGTGGCAAATAAAACACCCATGGACAATGTGAGGGAAATAGGATTTCCAGCTATTTGGGAGGCTATTTCTGAAAGTTTTTGCCAGATAGGTTGTAATTTATCACAGCTCCAAAAAAATATGAGAAAAAGGACCCACGAGCAGCAGAACCTTTAAAGCATCTGAAAACTTTGATCCAAGTTTAGTAGGGGTATAATACTATCTGGTAAATACTTTTAGAGTTGTTTCCCTGACCGAAAGCAAATGTGTACATTTACAAATCATCGTATCCCAGTGTTCTAAAGAGAACAGGTCCCCGCACGCCTGTTCCCAACACAGCATATATGGTAGTTTATCAAGTGTAGGGGATACTGTCAAAAAGACCATAGACTGATGATATCAGGTCTTTCACTCTAGGGGAGGATTTACACTTTTATTTATAAAAGAAGCCAGATGATCTGGGATAGAAAGAGTAATAATAAGAACACAATTACGTATTTGAAGATAGGGGAGCCTTTCTCATGATTTTTTTAGGGCTTGTAGCCTATCAAAAGTAATATAATTAGCGTTGGCTTATATACATCCACACCTTTCTTGGACACCTTCCATCCTGTGCTTTGGCAATCAACATCTACATATTCCGCTGTGTTTGGATTAGGTGTCAATGTGTGGATAAAAATGCTGGGATATCTTCCGGACACTCATTGGAACTGAAGAAGCGGTTTAGATAAAGCTACAAAAACATCTTGAGCATTACAAAACAAGTTCAGTTGGATGATACTAATTACTAAAGTTATGCCATGACCTGAACTTTGACTTTTTTGGTTGTACATTATTTATAAGATAACATTAGTTTAAGGCAGGGGTCCTCAAACTTCGGCCCGCCGAGCATTTGTGATGACTTAGGGGTCAAAGAAGGTAACCAGAGTGTGCAAATGGGGACCAAAGGAGGGGACCAGAATGTGCAAAAGGGGAGGGACCAGACATCTGACACTCCTAAAAGTATGTGAGGTGCTGAAGATCCCTCACCAGCCAAGCCAAGAAGTCACCAGACACCTTTCTTTTTGCAGGGATAACTCATACCTAGCTAATCTCTCCAACCCTCTAACTGATCAATGGCATCATGAAAAATCAACAAATCAATTATTTTAAGCCCAGCTCCGGCAAATAAAACTGATCCCTTGCAGTTAGTTGCCCCTGCACTGCAAGGGTTAATAGCTCATTTTGGTCAAAGAAAACAAAAAAAGAAAGATTTTTACTTACTCAATCCTCTGCTCCTCCCCAAAACTAGACCAGTCCTTGCTCCAGCGGTCTAAGGTCCTGATGTCATCAAGACCAACACAGGGTTCACAGCCCCATTGGACGTGATCAAGCCAAGGGACAGTCCACCATTAGGGAGCTCCATTTACCAGAGGAGCAGAGGATCAGATAAGTAAAAGTGTCTCTCCTCTCCTCTAGACAAAAAGAGTTGCTAACTCTTGAATTACTTGTAGGCAGGTGCAGCCTATTTTCTCCACTCTAGGTGGCCCTGGACTGTACCAGCAAGACAGTGGGGAGAGGAAGTAGAGGGAAACTGGGTTTCTCTATGACTTCCTCAGTCACATAGGGCAGTGATCCAGTTGAATGCTCTTGCCCTATGTAACCCTGGCACCCATCTTGGGTCAGGCAGAGTTTAAGACTCTGATTCGGGTTTTGTGGCACTTTATGCAAGTGTAGGGATGTCTGCCAGAGACCGCGCCAATGGTAGGGAGAGGTTCCAGTGGAGTAGGGAAAGAATAGGGGGTTACAACTATCTCTTCAGGAAGCTCCCCTTTGGGTTGGACCGGCCAGGCGGAACTCCACTCCCCGAGACAGATGCTGTCTGCAGCTCTGAATCGCATATAGCTGACTGTTCACTGAACTGTTGTAAGTGCCCCAGTCTAAGCACTGGGACTAGTTGTACTGTTTTATTAGTTCTGCAATACACCATTTTATTTTTTATATATTAAAAATGTAATAAAGATATAATTTAAAAAAAAAATAAAGCCAGAGTTACGTGATGTTTTCCTAGTCCTTCATTGGATGTCAATGTCATTGACTATTGACTGTTCTATCAGGATCAAAAAAAGGAGTCTGCAGTGGTGACATCGACATGATGAGGCTGTTGGGGACTAACCAGCACAGCTCACATCTGCATCGCTGGATTTGCCACCCCGTGCACCTGGAAACAGCACAGACAAGGGATCCAGTTGGCAGACTTAGAAGGGTATCTCTTTCTTCACAAGGTGTGAAAGAAAAAAGTGCAGGATTGATAAGTATGGGGTAAGTTAGAGCTTTACTCCATCACAACACACCCCATCCCAAAAAGCAGTACATCTAGGGATGGGGACAGTTGCTACCGCATACAGTATGTGGAAGTACAAGCTTCATCTATCTGAGAAGAAAGGTGTAAGGGACCACCTGGCGGCACCTCTAGCAACCCACTGGTCAGGTTTCCCCAGAACGTGGAGTCTAAGTCCCGGATTACTTGTTCACCAGGGCCCCTGATGGTGGGGGATGTACTTGGAGTGTACCGAGACCAGGTCACGACTACCGGGTACACCCACCAGTGGTAGAGGAGTCCGCCAGAGGCTCCCGCAGGGTGAGAGCCTGAAGTGAGGAGGCCGGGAGATCCCGGTGGGATGGACGGATGAGCAAGTGCAAAGTCAGACAAGCCGAGTCGGTAGCCGGGGGGTCGGTGCGGTACAAAGCAGCAGGCAAAAAATGGTCGGGTCACACGCAAGGTCAGTAACAGGAGGCCAGATCTATAAAGGGGCATTCAGGAGCGGGGTCAGGCAAGCCAGGGGTCAGGAAAGGAGAAATCAGCAAAGTCAGGCAATCCGGGTCAAAAATACTCACAATACAGGTTCAGGAACAGGGATCACAGAAAAGACCATACGGCAACCAGTGACAGCACAGGGGGGATTTTAAATACCGCGCCCTGCGCTGTCATTGGTGCCAGGCGCGCACCCGCGAACGCCAGTGCGCATGCGTGGACTCTGGCGCCGCGGCTGGCCGGGACCTAGTGCCCGCATTCCCGCATGAGATGGCATACTGCACCTGTGCCGCGGCGATCCCTGACAAAAGGACTGCACATTTTGGCATCTTCGCCGTGGGTAAAAAGATACATTCTTACAATATAACCTCCCACAATCGGCATTTAATTAATGAAAAAAAAAAGTCCCTGTGAAGGGTTTAATATTAGGAGGAGCACAGAGTACTGCTTAGATCTTGAAGAAGGAGACATACCCCTAAAGCTTGTCCTGAAAATTGTATGTTAGAGCAAATAAAAAAAGTATCACGAACAGTACTCAATTGTTTCTGTCGAGGAGCACAGGAAATCCATTTAATCCAATCTGTTTTATAGAATGCAGTATAGCAGGGTTTTGCTGATATTGACTTCTCAAGTCTCAGCTAAGTATTGCAAAGAACACCCTCTACTTATTTGACCTCTAAGTGGTCCTACACTTCTCTTCCTTCTCCTGCCTTGTTTTGCATATCTGTTTCATTTTCTTCTCTTACAACTCATCAGACTCCTTCGGCCTCCTTACCTGCCCTTCATGCCATTATAATGTATTCCGTATTTCCTACCCCATATACATTTCCCTGGGATCATTCCTCTTTTTCTTCACCTTCTTTACATGGCTACATTTTCCACTCTCAACACATAAATCTTTCCGCCTGCCCTCTGCACCCTTCTGCTACTTTTATCTGGCCCAATTATCTGAAATTCACCTCTCCGTTTGAAGGATTTTAAGAGCAGGTTACATTCATAAGTGGCCTCGGCTGGAATATTCAATGTTAATCCCCTTGTCTGATGGAGAGACCAGTGAGCCTTGGATCCTAACTGATTAACTCTTTGGGGACATTTCTTCATTCAGTTTTGGGAATTTGTGAAGAAGGGACTTATGGAACCTTTTGTGTGTCATAAGCCTTGGAGACCCCCAAAAAAGGGCTTGAAGACCTCAAAAAGCAATCATGGCACATCTGTGACTTTTTGAGTCAATACAGATGCAGTAAAATATCTAGATACCGTTAAAGAGACCCTGTTAGCTCACTAAAGATTAAAAAAAACAGAACTCCCCTGCAATAGAAGACAGAGTATATTCCTACCTCTCCTCTGTTCTAGTGCTACAGCCCCAAAAGTCTTTTTCAACAGTTTCAGAGTGTCTGGTGCCTATGTCTTCCTGCAGCTCCTAGGTCATTGCAGTTTTTTAGTGATTTAGGGGTCTGAGGTAGGAACCAGTGCACAGTAGGGGACACAATAAGTGTATCTGTAAAATAAAAATAAAAAAGCAGACATTTTTGCCCTGCTTAACTGCATGAATGTTTGATCTGTGTCAATGCTGTCAAAACTTTTTTTCTCTAGGTCGGATGTTTTTTATTCATAAGAATAGCATGGATCTGGAAAATACCTAATTTATGGGGCTGATGAACATAATAACTATTAATTTCCTATGATTATCAGTGTAGTGTCCATAATACTGTATTTTCCTGATTTACACTGTTCTTATGAAAGTGTAGGCAGGTGCAATCTGTTCTCCCCTGCGTAGGTGGCGTACAAAATGAGTGGCAATACAAAAGATGAAGGGAGTTGTGAGATCAGTTCTTATATTACTTCTTGCGGTCATCAGGAGAGCAGCTGTCCATTTAGACGCTTTTGCCCTTCATGACCCCCATGGCCATTTTGGGTAATGGCAGTGTTTATTTAAGATATGGGCGCCCCAATTATGGTAAGCATTCCGTCAGTGGTTAGTGTAAGGACAGGTTCCCTGTCTGTCAAGGACAGTATACAGTGTTAGGGAGAGTTTCTGGAGGAGTAGGGACAGTACAGGGACCACCCTATTCTCCACTTTAGGAAGCCTCCCAGTTGGGTCAGACCAGCTAAGCCGCACTTCCACTCCTTGTTGCAGAAGCTGTCAGCATCACGCAAGCTAAAGTACCACTGCTTGAGAGAAAATTGCCTAGTAACATTTGTTTTGCTGGCATCCACACAGAACAATTATACATGCAGTTTCACAGGACAAAAAGTTCTGCAGTTTTTTTAAAAAATACACCCCATAGGCATGGGAGCAGATGCGCAGATAGCTGCTGTTTTTCTCTTAAAGTGGTAGTAAACCCACTTTGTTAATTCTTGCCTACAGGTGAGCTTATAATAGAGCTTTTCTATAGGTAAAATGAATATATCCTAAACATGCACCGTTTAGGAGATATTCAGGTTTTTTTTTTTCTTTAGCTGGCACATGTGCTCTGAAGGAATGGCATAACGATACCCAGAGCGCTGCACTGTGGCCCATGACTCCAGTGCACATTCGTGAGAGTGACGTCATCGCGGCTTAGCCAGTCAGATGGCCGGGGCTCACAAATCCAGAAGGAAGACCAAGTGAAGTTGGAGGCCTCTACAGTGATGACAGCACACCGATGAAGGGCTTCGTTTTAAAGTAATTTTACATAATGTGCTAGTATGCAGTGCAAACCAGCACATTATGCTATTGCCTTGCAGGGAATGTTTTTTTTTCTTTACTACCACTTTAACCTGTTACTCATTAAAGCACTATGGTTCCCTTGCTACCTGTTGAAGCACTATGGTTCCCATGCTACCTGTTGAAGCACTATGGTTCCCATGCTACCTGTTGAAGCACTATGGTTCCCATGCTACCTGTTGAAGCACTATGGTTCCCATGCTACCTGTTGAAGCACTATGGTTCCCATGCTACCTGTTGAAGCACTATGGTTCCCATGCTACCTGTTGAAGCACTATGGTTCCCATTAGAGATGAGCGAATCGAAGTATCCGAAGTGGAATTCGAGTCGAATTTCGGAAAAATTTCGATTCGTGCCGAATCCGAAAAACAGCCTAATTCGGACGCGCGAATCGAAATTTTTCCGAAAATGGCGGCTGACATGTGCGGCGACGGAGCGGGGATGTCGGGGAAGGCGCGCAGACAAGGCGCGCTGCCCCATAATGCATTCCTCAACGACATGTGATCGCATCAGCCAATCAGCAGCCAGCCAGCCAGCACTGTGTAATGGTCGAGGTATATATAGCGGCCATTTTGGAAATCTTCATTTGCCTGCAGTCATTGAACAGAGGCAGACCGCTCTGTACTAGGGACAGGGACAGAGTTAGGGCCACAGAAACGAGAATTGGGGACAGAGAGAAGTTACTTAGGGACAGAGAACCATTACTCAGGGACACAGACTTGTTAATGAGGGCCACAGAATCGTTATTTAGGGACAAAGAAACGCTAGTTAGGGCCACAGAATTCATACTCAGGGACAGACAGAATTGTTACTCAGTGCCAGAGAATTGTTACTTAGGGCCACAGAAACGTTATTAGGGCCACAGAATTTTTACTCAGGGACAGACAGAATTGTTACTGAGTGCCAGAGAATTGTTACTCAGGGACAGACAGAATTGTTACTGAGTGCCAGAGAATTCTTACTCAGGGCCACAGAATTCATTCTCAGGGACAGACAGAATTGTTACTCAGGGACAGACAGAATTGTTACTGAGTGCCAGAGAATTGTTACTCAGGGACAGACAGAATTGTTACTGAGTGCCAGAGAATTGTTACTCAGGGACAGACAGAATTGTTACTGAGTGCCAGAGAATTGTTACTCTCACAGACACAAAATTGTTACTTGCACAGACACAGAATTGTTACTTGCACAGACACACAATTGTTACTCAGGGCCACAGAATTCATACTCAGGGACAGACAGAATTGTTACTGAGTGCCAGAGAATTCTTACTCAGGGCCACAGAATTCATACTCAGGGACAGACAGAATTGTTACTCAGGGACAGACAGAATTGTTACTGAGTGCCAGAGAATTGTTACTCAGGGACAGACAGAATTGTTACTGAGTGCCAGAGAATTGTTACTCTCACAGACACAAAATTGTTACTTGCACAGACACAGAATTGTTACTTGCACAGACACACAATTGTTACTCAGGGCCACAGAATTCATACTCAGGGACAGACAGAATTGTTACTGAGTGCCAGAGAATTGTTACTCAGGGACAGACAGAATTGTTACTGAGTGCCAGAGAATTGTTACTCTCACAGACACAAAATTGTTACTTGCACAGACACAGAATTGTTACTCGCACAGAGACAGAATTGTTACTCAGGGCCACAGAATTCATACTCAGGGACAGACAGAATTGTTACTGAGTGCCAGAGAATTGTTACTCAGGGAAGACAGAATTGTTACTGAGTGCCATAGAATTGTTACTCAGGGACAGACAGAATTGTTACTGAGTGCCAGAGAATTGTTACTCTCACAGACACAAAATTGTTACTTGCACAGACACAGAATTGTTACTCGCACAGAGACAGAATTGTTACTCAGGGCCACAGAATTCATACTCAGGGACAGACAGAATTGTTACTGAGTGCCAGAGAATTGTTACTCAGGGACAGACAGAATTGTTACTGAGTGCCAGAGAATTGTTACTCTCACAGACACAAAATTGTTACTTGCACAGACACAGAATTGTTACTTGCACAGACACACAATTGTTACTGAGTGCCAGAGAATTGTTACTCAGGGACAGACAGAATTGTTACTGAGTGCCAGAGAATTGTTACTCAGGGACAGACAGAATTGTTACTGAGTGCCAGAGAATTGTTACTCAGGGACAGACAGAATTGTTACTGAGTGCCAGAGAATTGTTACTCTCACAGACACAAAATTGTTACTTGCACAGACACAGAATTGTTACTCGCACAGAGACAGAATTGTTACTCAGGGCCACAGAATTCATACTCAGGGACAGACAGAATTGTTACTGAGTGCCAGAGAATTGTTACTCAGGGACAGACAGAATTGTTACTGAGTGCCAGAGAATTGTTACTCTCACAGACACAAAATTGTTACTTGCACAGACACAGAATTGTTACTTGCACAGACACACAATTGTTACTGAGTGCCAGAGAATTGTTACTCAGGGACAGACAGAATTGTTACTGAGTGCCAGAGAATTGTTACTCAGGGACAGACAGAATTGTTACTGAGTGCCAGAGAATTGTTACTCTCACAGACACAAAATTGTTACTTGCACAGACACAGAATTGTTACTCGCACAGAGACAGAATTGTTACTCAGGGCCACAGAATTCATACTCAGGGACAGACAGAATTGTTACTGAGTGCCAGAGAATTGTTACTCAGGGAAGACAGAATTGTTACTGAGTGCCATAGAATTGTTACTCAGGGACAGACAGAATTGTTACTGAGTGCCAGAGAATTGTTACTCTCACAGACACAAAATTGTTACTTGCACAGACACAGAATTGTTACTCGCACAGAGACAGAATTGTTACTCAGGGCCACAGAATTCATACTCAGGGACAGACAGAATTGTTACTGAGTGCCAGAGAATTGTTACTCAGGGACAGACAGAATTGTTACTGAGTGCCAGAGAATTGTTACTCTCACAGACACAAAATTGTTACTTGCACAGACACAGAATTGTTACTTGCACAGACACACAATTGTTACTGAGTGCCAGAGAATTGTTACTCAGGGACAGACAGAATTGTTACTGAGTGCCAGAGAATTGTTACTCAGGGACAGACAGAATTGTTACTGAGTGCCAGAGAATTGTTACTCAGGGACAGACAGAATTGTTACTGAGTGCCAGAGAATTGTTACTCTCACAGACACAAAATTGTTACTTGCACAGACACAGAATTGTTACTCGCACAGAGACAGAATTGTTACTCAGGGCCACAGAATTCATACTCAGGGACAGACAGAATTGTTACTGAGTGCCAGAGAATTGTTACTCAGGGACAGACAGAATTGTTACTGAGTGCCAGAGAATTGTTACTCTCACAGACACAAAATTGTTACTTGCACAGACACAGAATTGTTACTTGCACAGACACACAATTGTTACTGAGTGCCAGAGAATTGTTACTCAGGGACAGACAGAATTGTTACTGAGTGCCAGAGAATTGTTACTCAGGGACAGACAGAATTGTTACTGAGTGCCAGAGAATTGTTACTCAGGGACAGACAGAATTGTTACTGAGTGCCAGAGAATTGTTACTCTCACAGACACAAAATTGTTACTTGCACAGACACAGAATTGTTACTCGCACAGAGACAGAATTGTTACTCAGGGCCACAGAATTCATACTCAGGGACAGACAGAATTGTTACTGAGTGCCAGAGAATTGTTACTCAGGGACAGACAGAATTGTTACTGAGTGCCAGAGAATTGTTACTCTCACAGACACAAAATTGTTACTTGCACAGACACAGAATTGTTACTTGCACAGACACACAATTGTTACTCAGGGCCACAGAATTCATACTCAGGGACAGACAGAATTGTTACTGAGTGCCAGAGAATTCTTACTCAGGGCCACAGAATTCATACTCAGGGACAGACAGAATTGTTACTCAGGGACAGACAGAATTGTTACTGAGTGCCAGAGAATTGTTACTCAGGGACAGACAGAATTGTTACTGAGTGCCAGAGAATTGTTACTCTCACAGACACAAAATTGTTACTTGCACAGACACAGAATTGTTACTTGCACAGACACACAATTGTTACTCAGGGCCACAGAATTCATACTCAGGGACAGACAGAATTGTTACTGAGTGCCAGAGAATTGTTACTCAGGGACACCTAATCGTTGAATTAAATAGTATGTCAGACAACATGCAGAGGAGTGGCAGAGGAGGCAATGTTTTAGGAGCGAGCAGACGTGGCAGCAGAGGAAGGGGTCGAGGCAGCAGTATTCGCAGCCAGAGGCCAGTGCTCCCGGTGTCATCCAGCGGTCGTGTCTCCACCGACAACCCTGCCGTCATTGATTGGTTGGCTCGGTCGTCTTCCTCTTCCCAGGTCACCTCTGACACCTACAGCCAACGGTCGGTGGGTACGTCAGACACAACCGTTAGTTGGCATGGCCCGGGACCAAGCCCACTGAAATCACGTGTCCTCTACCTGCCCCTGTCCTTTGCTGTTCCCTCACCAAGCGAAGTATCGCATGCTGTGGGCTCAGCCCCACTGTACAGTGAGGAAGAGCTAACAGAGGGCGGTCAGGAACGGGGGGAGACATCGGCCTTTTCAGCAGCCAAGCGAACAAGTACTGGCGAGGAGAGTGGCTCGGTAGCCGGTCTAGAGACAGGTCTGTCTCCTGACCCAGACGCAGCCGAGGGGGCTAGTAGTGAGGCGGAGACCCTACTTGATGATGAGGAGGTTGATCGCACTTGGCAGCCTCGTCGTCATCAGGCAATTTCTTCCGCATCATCAGGAGAAGAGGGTGGCAGCTTGGCAGCGAGCAAAACAGTCGGTGGGTTGCCCAGGAGACAGCAGCAGGGTCGCATCAGTGTCAGTGGAGCCAAACGTCCACGGAGTAGAGCACCAGCTCCACTGCAGCCTACCACCACGGCCAGTAGTGGTGCCGGTGCGCACGGAGGAAGTAGCAGTCAGCCAGTGAAGAGTAGCGGGGGCAAAGTTTCCTACTCGGTGGTGTGGCAATTTTTCCTCAAGCCGCCCGAGGAAGTAAACGTAGCCGTATGTCGACTATGTGGCCAGAAATGCAAGCGTGGCCAGGGGGCCCATGTTGGGACTACAGCGTTGCGTCAGCATATGCAGCGTCACCATTCGGTGGCCTGGGAAAACCGTGATAAACATACGGCGGTTCTGCCTGCCCCAGCCCCCGCTCCATCACCCGCTCCGTTACTTGCTCCGTCACCCGACGTCGTCAATCGCCCTCTATCAGCCAGTCAAGGCTCCAACACCTCTGCTGAGGGGAGTTGTCGCTCATTGGCATCTTCCGCTCGTTCAGATGCTCCTTCTCCTGCTACTCCTCTTCTCGGATTCCGTCAACAGTCTTTCTTGGAATCCGTATCCAAGAGACAACAGTTTGCGAGCACGCACCCGACGGTGCAAAAGCTGAACGTCCTCCTGTCCAAGTTGCTGGTGCTGCAGTCCCTCCCTTTCCAACTGGTGGACTCAGCACCTTTCCGAGAAATGATGGCTTGTGCCGCGCCGCGGTGGAGAGTGCCAAGCCGTCATTTCTTTGCCCAAAAGGCAGTGCCAGCCCTGCATTCACATGTAGAAGAGATGGTGGGCCAGTCTTTGAGCATGTCGGTCTCTGCCAAAGTGCACGGCAGCGCCGACGTGTGGAGCTGTAACTACGGTCAGGGACAGTACATGTCATTTACGGCCCACTGGGTGAACGTGGTGCCGGCACAGCCGCACCAGCAACTTGGACAGGTCACGACGCTTTTGCCTCCACGTTTGCACGTCCTTGGTCCAGCAAGCATGTCCGCCTCTACCACCTCTTTTTCCGCCGTGTCCTCAGCCGCCACCCCCGTGCCAAGTCCCATTACCCGACCGGCATATCACATGTGCAGGGCGCAACGGTGTCACGCTGTGCTGCACCTGGTATGCCTTGGCGAACGTAGTCACACAGGGGAGGAACTGCTGAGTGTAATGAACAGAGAAATCGACAGATGGCTGTCTCCGCGCAAACTAAAAATCGGAACCATGTTGACTGACAACGGAAAGAACATGGTGTCTGCTCTGCGTCAAGGAAGGTTGTGCCATGCGCCATGCATGGCTCACGTGTTCAATCTGGTTGTCAAGCGGTTCCTAAAATCCACCATCCCACTGCAAGACATCCTTAAAATGTCACGTAAACTGTGCATGCATTTCAGCCATTCCTACACCGCAAAGAACACCCTCATTGAGCTGCAGCGGCAGAACGGAATTCCACAGCATCGCCTGATCTGCGACGTTGCAACAAGGTGGAATTCAACCCTACACATGTTAGACCGCCTTTACGAGCAGCGAAAGGCCATCACCGATTTCCTGATGTTACAAGCGGATAAAGGTACTCCCCTGTGTAACTTAGATGTCAGCCATTGGCAGCTCATGCGTGACACCTGCCGCTTGCTCAGGCCCTTTGAGGAGGCCACGCTATTCGTGAGTCGGCAGGACTATGGGATGAACGACGTCATTCCTCTGTTGCACGTCCTGGAACAAATGCTGTTAACAATGGCTGGTCAGGGTGCGGTAGACGTGGCGCACAGATCTCAACGCCACATGACCCCTGTGGGGGCAGGACAGGAAGAAGAGGAGGAGGTAGAGGAGGACATTTGTGCTCAGGAATTATTGAGTGAAATGGGTGGTTTTTCCACTCAGCGGACAGGAGTGGAGGAGCAGGAGCATCTGGTAGAGGAGGAGGAGGAGGAGACAGAGGACCCAGACGCACCGTGGCAGTATGCTGTGGAGATGGAGGCAGGGAGTCCCTCGCATTCCTTGGCACAAATGGCCCATAGCATGCTCGGTTGCTTGCGTAGCGACAGCCGAATAATAACCATCAGACAGAGGGATGACTTTTGGCTGTCCACCTTGTTGGACCCTCGCTACCGGTCCAAAATGGTGGCCTTTTTCACACCTGCTGAGAGGGAGGCCAAAATTACGTACTATAAAAACCACCTATGTAGTCAGTTGGTCTCTGCCTTTGTGCGCCAACGTCCATCCTCAGACACTGTGGGCCCTGTGCGCTCGCGTTCCGCTGGCATGGCAGCAGGGGAGGGGTGGGGTGGTAGGAGCAGTGGCAGCTCCACCAGCAGCGGCTGCCTCAGTCTGCAGTCGATGATGAGTAGCTTTCTTCACCAGCGCAGTGAGGAAACTACTAACCAGCCGCAGCAGCAGCAGCAGCATCAGGTGGACCTGGAGCAGGAGCTCAAACAACAGGCTTGGGCCTACTTGGACAGCACCCTGCCAACCGAGGTAGACAATCCCCTTGACTACTGGGCAACGAAACTTGACCTTTGGCCCCAACTAGCTGAATTTGCCCTTGAAAGGCTGTCATGCCCGGCCAGTAGCGTGGCATCGGAGCGCGTGTTTAGTGCGGCAGGAGGTATTGTAACTCCGCGGAGGACACGACTGTCCACCCAAAGTGTGGAGAGACTCACGTTTGTGAAAATGAATCAGGCGTGGATTAGTCTGGATTTCAAACCACCAGTTCCTGACACAACTGACTAAATCCGCCATGAATCATGCCTCAAACATGTGCCACTTTCAGGTCTCCTCACACTGCTGGTGTGTTGAATTTTTTGACATAGGGTGCTGGCAGATTACGGGCCTCCTATAGCTGCTGCCAGGCCCCTAATCTGCCATAGGCCCCTATATACCGCCTCCTCCTGCTGCTGCCAGGTCCAGAGTCTCTCATGGGTCCCTGTACGGCCTCCCATTGCTGCTGTCTCCATCGCCACACTCTGCTGCCATGTGCCACTTTCAGGTCTCTTCACACTGCTGGTGTGTTAAATTTTTTGACATAGGGTGCTGCAAGATAACGGGCCTCACATAGCTGCTGCCAGGCCCCTAATCTGCCATGGGCCCCTATATACCGCCTCCTCATGCTGCTGCCAAGTCCAGAGTCTGTCATGGTCCCTGTACGGCCTCCCATTGCTGCTGTCTCCATCGCCACACTCTGCTGCCATGTGCCACTTTCAGGTCTCTTCACACTGCTGGTGTGTTAAATTTTTTGACATAGGGTGCAGGCAGATTACGGGCCTCACATAGCTGCTGCCAGGCCCCTAATCTGCCATGGGCCCCTATATACCACCTCCTCCTGCTGCTGCCAGGTCCAGAGTCTCTCATGCCATGTGCCACTTTCAGGTCTCTTCACACTGCTGGTGTGTTTAATTTTTTGACATAGGGTGCAGGCAGATTACGGGCCTCACATAGCTGCTGCCAGGCCCCTAATCTGCCATGGGCCCCTATATACCGCCTCCTCATGCTGCTGCCAAGTCTAGAGTCTCTCATGGGTCCCTGTACGGCCTCCCATTGCTGCTGTCTCCATCGCCACACTCTGCTGCCATGTGCCACTTTCAGGTCTCTTCACACTGCTGGTGTGTTAAATTTTTTGACATAGGGTGCTGCAAGATAACGGGCCTCACATAGCTGCTGCCAGGCCCCTAATCTGCCATGGGCCCCTATATACCGCCTCCTCATGCTGCTGCCAAGTCCAGAGTCTGTCATGGTCCCTGTACGGCCTCCCATTGCTGCTGTCTCCATCGCCACACTCTGCTGCCATGTGCCACTTTCAGGTCTCTTCACACTGCTGGTGTGTTAAATTTTTTGACATAGGGTGCTGCAAGATAACGGGCCTCACATAGCTGCTGCCAGGCCCCTAATCAGCCATGGGCCCCTATACCGCCTCCTCCTGCTGCTGCCAGGTCCAGAGTCTCTCATGCCATGTGCCACTTTCAGGTCTCTTCACACTGCTGGTGTGTTAAATTTTTTGACATAGGGTGCAGGCAGATTACGGGCCTCACATAGCTGCTGCCAGGCCCCTAATCTGCCATGGGCCCCTATATACCGCCTCCTCCTGCTGCTGCCAGGTCCAGAGTCTCTCATGGGTCCCTGTACGGCCTCCCATTGCTGCTGTCTCCATCGCCACACTCTGCTGCCATGTGCCACTTTCAGGTCTCTTCACACTGCTGGTGTGTTAAATTTTTTGACATAGGGTGCAGGCAGATTACGGGCCTCACATAGCTGCTGCCAGGCCCCTAATCTGCCATGGGCCCCTATATACCGCCTCCTCATGCTGCTGCCAAGTCTAGAGTCTCTCATGGGTCCCTGTACGGCCTCCCATTGCTGCTGTCTCCATCGCCACACTCTGCTGCCATGTGCCACTTTCAGGTCTCTTCACACTGCTGGTGTGTTAAATTTTTTGACATAGGGTGCTGCAAGATAACGGGCCTCACATAGCTGCTGCCAGGCCCCTAATCTGCCATGGGCCCCTATATACCGCCTCCTCATGCTGCTGCCAAGTCCAGAGTCTGTCATGGTCCCTGTACGGCCTCCCATTGCTGCTGTCTCCATCGCCACACTCTGCTGCCATGTGCCACTTTCAGGTCTCTTCACACTGCTGGTGTGTTAAATTTTTTGACATAGGGTGCAGGCAGATTACGGGCCTCACATAGCTGCTGCCAGGCCCCTAATCTGCCATGGGCCCCTATATACCACCTCCTCCTGCTGCTGCCAGGTCCAGAGTCTCTCATGGGTCCCTGTACGGCCTCCCATTGCTGCTGTCTCCATCGCCACACTCTGCTGCCATGTGCCACTTTCAGGTCTCTTCACACTGCTGGTGTGTAAAATTTTTTGACATAGGGTGCTGCAAGATAACGGGCCTCACATAGCTGCTGCCAGGCCCCTAATCTGCCATGGGCCCCTATATACCGCCTCCTCATGCTGCTGCCAAGTCCAGAGTCTGTCATGGTCCCTGTACGGCCTCCCATTGCTGCTGTCTCCATCGCCACACTCTGCTGCCATGTGCCACTTTCAGGTCTCTTCACACTGCTGGTGTGTTAAATTTTTTGACATAGGGTGCAGGCAGATTACGGGCCTCACATAGCTGCTGCCAGGCCCCTAATCTGCCATGGGCCCCTATATACCGCCTCCTCCTGCTGCTGCCAGGTCCAGAGTCTCTCATGGGTCCCTGTACGGCCTCCCATTGCTGCTGTCTCCATCGCCACACTCTGCTGCCATGTGCCACTTTCAGGTCTCTTCACACTGCTGGTGTGTTAAATTTTTTGACATAGGGTGCAGGCAGATTACGGGCCTCACATAGCTGCTGCCAGGCCCCTAATCTGCCATGGGCCCCTATATACCACCTCCTCCTGCTGCTGCCAGGTCCAGAGTCTCTCATGGGTCCCTGTACGGCCTCCCATTGCTGCTGTCTCCATCGCCACACTCTGCTGCCATGTGCCACTTTCAGGTCTCTTCACACTGCTGGTGTGTTAAATTTTTTGACATAGGGTGCTGCAAGATAACGGGCCTCACATAGCTGCTGCCAGGCCCCTAATCTGCCATGGGCCCCTATATACCGCCTCCTCATGCTGCTGCCAAGTCCAGAGTCTGTCATGGTCCCTGTACGGCCTCCCATTGCTGCTGTCTCCATCGCCACACTCTGCTGCCATGTGCCACTTTCAGGTCTCTTCACACTGCTGGTGTGTTAAATTTTTTGACATAGGGTGCAGGCAGATTACGGGCCTCACATAGCTGCTGCCAGGCCCCTAATCTGCCATGGGCCCCTATATACCACCTCCTCCTGCTGCTGCCAGGTCCAGAGTCTCTCATGGGTCCCTGTACGGCCTCCCATTGCTGCTGTCTCCATCGCCACACTCTGCTGCCATGTGCCACTTTCAGGTCTCTTCACACTGCTGGTGTGTAAAATTTTTTGACATAGGGTGCTGCAAGATAACGGGCCTCACATAGCTGCTGCCAGGCCCCTAATCTGCCATGGGCCCCTATATACCGCCTCCTCATGCTGCTGCCAAGTCCAGAGTCTGTCATGGTCCCTGTACGGCCTCCCATTGCTGCTGTCTCCATCGCCACACTCTGCTGCCATGTGCCACTTTCAGGTCTCTTCACACTGCTGGTGTGTTAAATTTTTTGACATAGGGTGCAGGCAGATTACGGGCCTCACATAGCTGCTGCCAGGCCCCTAATCTGCCATGGGCCCCTATATACCGCCTCCTCCTGCTGCTGCCAGGTCCAGAGTCTCTCATGGGTCCCTGTACGGCCTCCCATTGCTGCTGTCTCCATCGCCACACTCTGCTGCCATGTGCCACTTTCAGGTCTCTTCACACTGCTGGTGTGTTAAATTTTTTGACATAGGGTGCAGGCAGATTACGGGCCTCACATAGCTGCTGCCAGGCCCCTAATCTGCCATGGGCCCCTATATACCGCCTCCTCCTGCTGCTGCCAGGTCCAGAGTCTCTCATGGGTCCCTGTACGGCCTCCCATTGCTGCTGTCTCCATCGCCACACTCTGCTGCCATGTGCCACTTTCAGGTCTCTTCACACTGCTGGTGTGTTAAATTTTTTGACATAGGGTGCAGGCAGATTACGGGCCTCACATAGCTGCTGCCAGGCCCCTAATCTGCCATGGGCCCCTATATACCACCTCCTCCTGCTGCTGCCAGGTCCAGAGTCTCTCATGGGTCCCTGTACGGCCTCCCATTGCTGCTGTCTCCATCGCCACACTCTGCTGCCATGTGCCACTTTCAGGTCTCTTCACACTGCTGGTGTGTTAAATTTTTTGACATAGGGTGCTGCAAGATAACGGGCCTCACATAGCTGCTGCCAGGCCCCTAATCTGCCATGGGCCCCTATATACCGCCTCCTCATGCTGCTGCCAAGTCCAGAGTCTGTCATGGTCCCTGTACGGCCTCCCATTGCTGCTGTCTCCATCGCCACACTCTGCTGCCATGTGCCACTTTCAGGTCTCTTCACACTGCTGGTGTGTTAAATTTTTTGACATAGGGTGCAGGCAGATTACGGGCCTCACATAGCTGCTGCCAGGCCCCTAATCTGCCATGGGCCCCTATATACCACCTCCTCCTGCTGCTGCCAGGTCCAGAGTCTCTCATGGGTCCCTGTACGGCCTCCCATTGCTGCTGTCTCCATCGCCACACTCTGCTGCCATGTGCCACTTTCAGGTCTCTTCACACTGCTGGTGTGTTAAATTTTTTGACATAGGGTGCAGGCAGATTACGGGCCTCACATAGCTGCTGCCAGGCCCCTAATCTGCCATGGGCCCCTATATACCACCTCCTCCTGCTGCTGCCAGGTCCAGAGTCTCTCATGGGTCCCTGTACGGCCTCCCATTGCTGCTGTCTCCATCGCCACACTCTGCTGCCATGTGCCACTTTCAGGTCTCTTCACACTGCTGGTGTGTAAAATTTTTTGACATAGGGTGCTGCAAGATAACGGGCCTCACATAGCTGCTGCCAGGCCCCTAATCTGCCATGGGCCCCTATATACCGCCTCCTCATGCTGCTGCCAAGTCCAGAGTCTGTCATGGTCCCTGTACGGCCTCCCATTGCTGCTGTCTCCATCGCCACACTCTGCTGCCATGTGCCACTTTCAGGTCTCTTCACACTGCTGGTGTGTTAAATTTTTTGACATAGGGTGCAGGCAGATTACGGGCCTCACATAGCTGCTGCCAGGCCCCTAATCTGCCATGGGCCCCTATATACCGCCTCCTCCTGCTGCTGCCAGGTCCAGAGTCTCTCATGGGTCCCTGTACGGCCTCCCATTGCTGCTGTCTCCATCGCCACACTCTGCTGCCATGTGCCACTTTCAGGTCTCTTCACACTGCTGGTGTGTTAAATTTTTTGACATAGGGTGCAGGCAGATTACGGGCCTCACATAGCTGCTGCCAGGCCCCTAATCTGCCATGGGCCCCTATATACCGCCTCCTCCTGCTGCTGCCAGGTCCAGAGTCTCTCATGGGTCCCTGTACGGCCTCCCATTGCTGCTGTCTCCATCGCCACACTCTGCTGCCATGTGCCACTTTCAGGTCTCTTCACACTGCTGGTGTGTTAAATTTTTTGACATAGGGTGCTGCAAGATAACGGGCCTCACATAGCTGCTGCCAGGCCCCTAATCTGCCATGGGCCCCTATATACCGCCTCCTCATGCTGCTGCCAAGTCCAGAGTCTGTCATGGTCCCTGTACGGCCTCCCATTGCTGCTGTCTCCATCGCCACACTCTGCTGCCATGTGCCACTTTCAGGTCTCTTCACACTGCTGGTGTGTTAAATTTTTTGACATAGGGTGCAGGCAGATTACGGGCCTCACATAGCTGCTGCCAGGCCCCTAATCTGCCATGGGCCCCTATATACCACCTCCTCCTGCTGCTGCCAGGTCCAGAGTCTCTCATGGGTCCCTGTACGGCCTCCCATTGCTGCTGTCTCCATCGCCACACTCTGCTGCCATGTGCCACTTTCAGGTCTCTTCACACTGCTGGTGTGTTAAATTTTTTGACATAGGGTGCTGCAAGATAACGGGCCTCACATAGCTGCTGCCAGGCCCCTAATCTGCCATGGGCCCCTATATACCGCCTCCTCATGCTGCTGCCAAGTCCAGAGTCTGTCATGGTCCCTGTACGGCCTCCCATTGCTGCTGTCTCCATCGCCACACTCTGCTGCCATGTGCCACTTTCAGGTCTCTTCACACTGCTGGTGTGTTAAATTTTTTGACATAGGGTGCAGGCAGATTACGGGCCTCACATAGCTGCTGCCAGGCCCCTAATCTGCCATGGGCCCCTATATACCACCTCCTCCTGCTGCTGCCAGGTCCAGAGTCTCTCATGCCATGTGCCACTTTCAGGTCTCTTCACACTGCTGGTGTGTTTAATTTTTTGACATAGGGTGCAGGCAGATTACGGGCCTCACATAGCTGCTGCCAGGCCCCTAATCTGCCATGGGCCCCTATATACCGCCTCCTCATGCTGCTGCCAAGTCTAGAGTCTCTCATGGGTCCCTGTACGGCCTCCCATTGCTGCTGTCTCCATCGCCACACTCTGCTGCCATGTGCCACTTTCAGGTCTCTTCACACTGCTGGTGTGTTAAATTTTTTGACATAGGGTGCTGCAAGATAACGGGCCTCACATAGCTGCTGCCAGGCCCCTAATCTGCCATGGGCCCCTATATACCGCCTCCTCATGCTGCTGCCAAGTCCAGAGTCTGTCATGGTCCCTGTACGGCCTCCCATTGCTGCTGTCTCCATCGCCACACTCTGCTGCCATGTGCCACTTTCAGGTCTCTTCACACTGCTGGTGTGTTAAATTTTTTGACATAGGGTGCAGGCAGATTACGGGCCTCACATAGCTGCTGCCAGGCCCCTAATCTGCCATGGGCCCCTATATACCACCTCCTCCTGCTGCTGCCAGGTCCAGAGTCTCTCATGGGTCCCTGTACGGCCTCCCATTGCTGCTGTCTCCATCGCCACACTCTGCTGCCATGTGCCACTTTCAGGTCTCTTCACACTGCTGGTGTGTTAAATTTTTTGACATAGGGTGCTGCAAGATAACGGGCCTCACATAGCTGCTGCCAGGCCCCTAATCTGCCATGGGCCCCTATATACCGCCTCCTCATGCTGCTGCCAAGTCCAGAGTCTGTCATGGTCCCTGTACGGCCTCCCATTGCTGCTGTCTCCATCGCCACACTCTGCTGCCATGTGCCACTTTCAGGTCTCTTCACACTGCTGGTGTGTTAAATTTTTTGACATAGGGTGCAGGCAGATTACGGGCCTCACATAGCTGCTGCCAGGCCCCTAATCTGCCATGGGCCCCTATATACCACCTCCTCCTGCTGCTGCCAGGTCCAGAGTCTCTCATGCCATGTGCCACTTTCAGGTCTCTTCACACTGCTGGTGTGTTTAATTTTTTGACATAGGGTGCAGGCAGATTACGGGCCTCACATAGCTGCTGCCAGGCCCCTAATCTGCCATGGGCCCCTATATACCGCCTCCTCCTGCTGCTGCCAGGTCCAGAGTCTCTCATGGGTCCCTGTACGGCCTCCCATTGCTGCTGTCTCCATCGCCACACTCTGCTGCCATGTGCCACTTTCAGGTCTCTTCACACTGCTGGTGTGTTAAATTTTTTGACATAGGGTGCTGCAAGATAACGGGCCTCACATAGCTGCTGCCAGGCCCCTAATCTGCCATGGGCCCCTATATACCGCCTCCTCATGCTGCTGCCAAGTCCAGAGTCTGTCATGGTCCCTGTACGGCCTCCCATTGCTGCTGTCTCCATCGCCACACTCTGCTGCCATGTGCCACTTTCAGGTCTCTTCACACTGCTGGTGTGTTAAATTTTTTGACATAGGGTGCAGGCAGATTACGGGCCTCACATAGCTGCTGCCAGGCCCCTAATCTGCCATGGGCCCCTATATACCACCTCCTCCTGCTGCTGCCAGGTCCAGAGTCTCTCATGCCATGTGCCACTTTCAGGTCTCTTCACACTGCTGGTGTGTTTAATTTTTTGACATAGGGTGCAGGCAGATTACGGGCCTCACATAGCTGCTGCCAGGCCCCTAATCTGCCATGGGCCCCTATATACCGCCTCCTCATGCTGCTGCCAAGTCTAGAGTCTCTCATGGGTCCCTGTACGGCCTCCCATTGCTGCTGTCTCCATCGCCACACTCTGCTGCCATGTGCCACTTTCAGGTCTCTTCACACTGCTGGTGTGTTAAATTTTTTGACATAGGGTGCTGGCAGATTACGGGCCTCCTATAGCTGCTGCCAGGCCCCTAATCTGCCATGGGCCCCTATATACCGCCTCCTCATGCTGCTGCCAAGTTCAGAGTCTGTCATGGGTCCCTGTACGGCCTCCCATTGCTGCTGTCTCCATCGCCACACTCTGCTGCCATGTGCCACTTTCAGGTCTCTTCACACTGCTGGTGTGTTAAATTTTTTGACATAGGGTGCAGGCAGATTACGGGCCTCACATAGCTGCTGCCAGGCCCCTAATCTGCCATGGGCCCCTATATACCGCCTCCTCCTGCTGCTGCCAGGTCCAGAGTCTCTCATGGGTCCCTGTACGGCCTCCCATTGCTGCTGTCTCCATCGCCACACTCTGCTGCCATGTGCCACTTTCAGGTCTCTTCACACTGCTGGTGTGTTAAATTTTTTGACATAGGGTGCTGCAAGATAACGGGCCTCACATAGCTGCTGCCAGGCCCCTAATCTGCCATGGGCCCCTATATACCGCCTCCTCATGCTGCTGCCAAGTCCAGAGTCTGTCATGGTCCCTGTACGGCCTCCCATTGCTGCTGTCTCCATCGCCACACTCTGCTGCCATGTGCCACTTTCAGGTCTCTTCACACTGCTGGTGTGTTAAATTTTTTGACATAGGGTGCAGGCAGATTACGGGCCTCACATAGCTGCTGCCAGGCCCCTAATCTGCCATGGGCCCCTATATAACGCCTCCTCATGCTGCTGCCAAGTTCAGAGTCTGTCATGGGTCCCTGTACGGCCTCCCATTGCTGCTGTCTCCATCGCCACACTCTGCCATGTGCCACTTTCAGGTCTCCTCACACTGCTGGTGTGTTGAATTTTTTGACATAGGGTGCTGGCAGATTACGGGCCTCCTATAGCTGCTGCCAGGCCCCTAATCTGCCATAAGCCCCTATATACCGCCTCCTCATGCTGCTGCCAAGTCCAGAGTCTGTCATGGGTCCCTGTACGGCCTCCCATTGCTGCTGTCTCCATCGCCACACTCTGCCATGTGCCACTTTCAGGTCTCCTCACACACTGCTGGTGTGTTGAATTTTTTGACATAGGGTGCTGGCAGATTACGGGCCTCCTATAGCTGCTGCCAGGCCCCTAATCTGCCGTAGGCCCCTATATACCGCCTCCTCATGCTGCTGCCAGGTCCAGAGTCTCTCATGGGTCCCTGTACGGCCTCCCATTGCTGCTGTCTCCATCGCCACACTCTGCCATGTGCCACTTTCAGGTCTCCTCACACTGCTGGTGTGTTCCATTTTTTGTCATAGGGTGCTGGCAGATTATGGGCCTCCCATAACTGCTGCCAGGCCCCTAATCTGCCATGGGCCCCTATACCGACTCCTCATGCTGTGACGTTGCAACAAGGTGGAATTCAACCCTACATATGTTAGACCGCCTTTACGAACAGCAAAAGGCCATCACAGATTTCCTGATGTTAAAAGCAGATAAAGGTACTCCCTGTGTAACTTAGATGTCAGCCATTGGCAGCTCATGCGTGACACCTGCGCTTGCTCAGGCCCTTTGAGGAGGCCACGCTATTCGTGAGTCGGCAGGACTATGGGATGAACGACGTCATTCCTCTGTTGCACGTCCTGGAACAAATGCTGTTAACAATGGCTGGTCAGGGTGCGGTAGACGTGGCGCACAGATCTCAACGCCACATGGCCCCTGTGGGGGCAGGACTGGAAGAAGAGGAGGAGGTAGAGGAGGACATTGGTGCTCAGGAATTATTGAGTGAAATGGGTGGTTTTTCCACTCAGCGGACAGGAGTGGAGGAGCAGGAGCATCTGGTAGAGGAGGAGGAAGAGGAGACAGAGGACCTAGACGCACCGTGGCAGTATGCTGTGGAGATGGAGGCAGGGAGTCCCTCGCATTCCTTGGCACAAATGGCCCATAGCATGCTCGGTTGCTTGCGTAGCGACAGCCGAATAATAACCATCAGACAGAGGGATGACTTTTGGCTGTCCACCTTGTTGGACCCTCGCTACCGTTCAAAAATGGTGGCCTTTTTCACACCTGCTGAGAGGGAGGCCAAAATAACGTACTATAAAAAACACCTATGTAGTCAGCTGGTCTCTGCCTGTCTGCGCCAACGTCCATCCTCAGACACTGTGGGCCCTGTGCGCTCGTGTTCCGCTGCCATGGCAGCAGGGGAGGGGTGGGGTGGTAGGAGCAGTGGCAGCTCCACCAGCAGCGGCTGCCTCAGTCTGCAGTCGATGATGAGTAGCTTTCTTCACCAGCGCAGTGAGGAAACTACTAACCAGCCGCAGCAGCAGCAGCAGCATCAGGTGGACCTGGAGCAGGACCTCAAACAACAGGCTTAGGCCTACTTGGACAGCACCCTGCCAACCGAGGTAGACAATCCCCTTGACTACTGGGCAACGAAACTTGACCTTTGGCCCCAACTAGCTGAATTTGCCCTTGAAAGGCTGTCATGCCCGGCCAGTAGCGTGGCATCGGAGCGCGTGTTTAGTGCGGCAGGAGGTATTGCAACTCCGCGGAGGACACGACTGTCCACCCAAAGTGTGGAGAGACTGACGTTTGTGAAAATGAATCAGGCGTGGATTAGTCTGGATTTCAAACCACCAGTTCCTGACACAACTGACTAAATCCGCCATGAATCATGCCCCAAACATGTGCCACTTTCAGGTCTCCTCACACTGCTGGTGTGTTCCATTTTTTGTCATAGGGTGCTGGCAGATTACGGGCCTCCCATAGCTGCTGCCAGGCCCCTAATCTGCCATGGGCCCCTATACCGCCTCCTCATGCTGCTGCCAAGTCCAGAGTCTCTCATGGGTCCCTGTACGGCCTCCCATTGCTGCTGCCTCCATCGCCACACTCTGCCATGTGCCACTTTCAGGTCTCCTCACACTGCTGGTGTGTTCCATTTTTTGTCATAGGGTGCTGGCAGATTACGGGCCTCCCATAGCTGCTGCCAGGCCCCTAATCTGCCATGGGCCCCTATACCGCCTCCTCATGCTGCTGCCAGGTCCAGAGTCTCTCATGGGTCCCTGTACGGCCTCCCATTGCTGCTGTCTCCATCGCCACACTCTGCCATGTGCCACTTTCAGGTCTCCTCACACTGCTGGTGGGTTCCATTTTTTGTCATAGGGTGCTGGCAGATTACGGGCCTCCCATAGCTGCTGCCAGGCCCGTAATCTGCCATGGGCCCCCGTACCGACTCCTCATGCTGCTGCCAGGCCCGTAATCTGTCATGGGCCACTGTTGTCGCTTGTTGGCATATTCCGCTCGTTCAGATGCTCCTTCTCCTGCTACTCCTCTTCACGGATTCCGTCAGCAGTCTTTCTTGGAATCCGTTTCCAAGAGACAACAGTTTGCGAGCACGCACCCGACGGTGCAGAAGCTGAACGTCCTCCTGTCCAAGTTGCTGCTGCCAGGCTCGTAATCTGTCATGCGCCCCTGTACCGCCTCCTCATGCTGCTGCCAGGTCCAGAGTGTGTCATGGGCCCCCGTACCGACTCCTCATGCTGCTGCCAGGCCCGTAATCTGTCATGGGCCCCTGTACCGCCTCCCCATGCTGCTGCCAGGTCCAGAGTGTGTCATGGGTCCCTGTACGGCCTCCCATTGCTGCTGCCAGGCCCGTAATCTGCCATGGGCCCCTGTACCGACTCCTCATGCTGCTGCCAGGCCCGTAATCTGTCATGGGCCCCTGTACCGCCTCCTCATGCTGCTGCCAGGTCCAGAGTGTGTCATGGGTCCCTGTACGGCCTCCCATTGCTGCTGTCTCTATCGCCACACTCTGCCATGTGCCACTTTCAGGTCTCCTCACACTGCTGGTGGTTTCCATTTTTGTCATAGGGTGCTGTATGGCCTCCCATTGCTGCTGCCTCCACCGCCACACTGTGGCTCCACACTCTGGTTTTGGCCCCGTGACTGCCCAAATGAGTGAAGTGTGCGGTGATTCTAAGATCGACGGCACTCATCTGCATGTCATACTGACTGACAGTATTATTTCTCTTCCCCAGCAGACTCCAAGGGCATTTAAATTAAAGGTACAGTGTTCTGCACTAATATTAAGTCTCTCTGAAGCCTAGAAACACCCTTTTTTAAGTTAAATTCACAGCGAATTTATTCGACTCGAATCGAATATTGTCCACGAATTCGCCGAATCAGTCGAATCGAATTTTTCATTTCTTCGCTCATCTCTAGTTCCCATGCTACCTGTTGAAGCACTATGGTTGCCATGCTACCTGTTGAAGCACTATGGTTCCCATGCTACCTGTTGAAGCACTATGGTTCCCATGCTACCTGTTGTTTTATCACTCTTAATTTAAACAACATTTTGGCTTTTTCCACCTGTGTATTATAGCCTTAAGGCTGGACTGCTGTTTTAACTACTGTTTTTTCAATTTAAAATGTTTGAAGAAAAAATACAAAAAGTGTTGAATCTCAAAAAAATAGGACATCTTCTATTTCATGTAGAAGACCTGACAGGTCTCCTACTTCTTTCTCCCTTTCAAAAATGAGGGTGAAGTTTGCCTAGGTCCACCTTCCCCCCAGCCTCCTGTGATCATGTCATACATCCCAGGCTATAGGACCAATTTATTCAAGCCAGCTAACCTTGCGCATGCAAAGGGGAGCTGGCTGGAAGAGATACCCACTTCTCAAAGCCATTTCTCAAATCCAAGATGGAACCTAAATAGCTGTGAAAACGTTCGGTGCTAGGAAGACAACACAACCTCATGGGCTCTTAAATCCATGAAGTCCATGGTCCATGACTTTTTCTTAAAAAGTCAACAGCTACAGTACTTGCTTTTATTTTGTAAAGACAAGTGGTGTTCCTCTTCAGTTTAAAGAAGAGAATAAAGTGGATATTCATCTTTACCAAATATGTGCCGAAGAGTTCTCAGTTTTAGGTATTTTGGTCCCCATTAAGTCATTTCCCACCTACTCTGTATCTTGGTTACTCTTTTAGAATGTTACAGTACAGGACAGACATAGAAGGAGAATCCTAGGAAATCTCTCTAGAAGACAGCTCTTCCAATATTGACCAAAATGGGATTTCCCATTTCTTTGGTTGGATTTCCTTTACTGTTGTGTCTCCAGAACACATAGTGAGGAGAAATATCCCGAATAAACTAACAAACAGTAATAAATCCTGACAGAGGTTCTAAACCTTACCCATTTTATTTCATTAGAAAAGAAAAAAATTAGACTGCTCGAATCTCGGCTGGTTCCTGCTGAACTATGTATGGGCAGGCTGAATGCACCCAAGTTGATCAATCAACTTGGGTACAACCAGCCTATCAGACTATACTTGTGTACAGGGGTGGACTGACCATTTGGAAACTCGGGCACTTCCCGAGGGCCTGGGGTCAGCAGGGGGCCCTGTGAGATGCCCCTGGTACCTTTTTCATAGGCTTTTTTGAGTTTGGGCAAGGACACAGGGACCCCATGATCCCCTATTGCCCAGGGGCCCCATGAGTCGTCAGTCCGCCCCTGCTTATGTAGCACTACCTGAGGAGCAGCTAGTATTTTTGCCCAGCTTTCCCCCTTCTTTGCCCCACAGCCAGTTACAAGGTATTTTGCATAGCCAAGTACACACACTCTTTTGCTCATTGTCTTCAATGATCAGTCTAGGGGATGTTTGTTTTTGGAGTTTTATTGTAGAACTGGGGATAAGGAATTGTAGTAGGGTACTCCAAAATTAGAACTATTCACATTGAGGACATCTAGTTGATCTCTTAGTTGAGCACTGTTGAAGTCCTGGCTGAAAGCAGATAGCAGACTTCTATTTAATGTGTAGTAACAAGTAGTTTAGAAGTGAGAAATGTCCTTTTAGCGATAATAGTGGTTGCAGGGCTGAGCTCCTCAGATAAACACCAGTTATCATAGTCCTATGTAGTAGCAACAGACAGACCAGCTCTTCAGAACACTAGCCCAGTATTCCCTTTCCTCAGATCCAAGCTGACTATCAAGCAGAGGGACAGCAAAGCACACAGAGTCCCCAAGATCTCTCAGTGCATGTACTCACAAGGCCCAAGAACAAAATGGTAGCCTCCTTCCAATCTTCTAAGAGACACCCTCCAGTGATACCAGACAGATCTTTGGCAGACAGCTCCCCTCAGTCAGCTTACTGTTGAACCAAGATCACTCTTCCTAACTTCTGGCCCTTAGGTCAAACACCTGAGACCCGCAAGGCAGCAAGTGCCAGGCAAGGCAAGCTTGCCTCCAGCCTGCCTTGGTTCAATCCTCTCCTGGGAAAGACACTGAACCCATGTGCTCACAGAACATAAAATACCACTCCCATCATGCAATGGGACCACTATCCCCTGTAATTGGTCAGTGCTGTATCCATATTCATGCTGTACATTTGCCTAGCCCCTACTCATGTTCTGTAAGGCTCTCATAGCTTCCAGATGGTGGGAAGAACTCTCTGTTAAGCAGAGAGCCCAATCAAATATTCCTAACGGTCTCTCTGTTAAGCAGAAAAACACAGCTATACTTATCCTAACTATACAAATCCTAGCACCTTACTAGGAGGGTGCTACACTTACAATTATTGCTAGCGGCTATTCTCCCGGCATGGATGGCTCCCCCTGCCCATCCCCCCATGTTCCCACCGGGGGAAAGACAATGGCGGAAAGAAAATTGCTCTGTCTAAGGCCAGCTTTAGGCTGGAGTTCCATGTTATTATGATCTTTTCTTTATGAATAAATTATCTAGTCCAGTGTAAACATATTTGTTTGAGGGCACGAACGATTGTTCTGTCATGGCAGTTTTGGATGACTGCCTAACTGTAAATATGCAAAAAGATAAGATCAGAGTACAATTATTGGATTATTTGTAGGATCAATATCTTACCTGAGGCTGCAGTGCACCTGTGTTTGTAAGTGGATTAGAAGAGATTGTTTGATAAAATCTTTCTTTTTATGGGTGGAACGAACAGTAACAATGACATTTTCCCTCCATCTAAATATTTTTTTTTCCAACACCTTAAAAAGAAATTGAGTTTTTGAGTTATGCCTTCAGTACAGATTACATGTAAAGTGGTTTCAAAAAATTCTATTCAAGTATGTATTCTTAAAAACGGATCGCCACCCTAAGACCCCGGCCACACTGAGTGCGCCTTGGCATACGATTTGTAAATTGCATGCCAAGTCACACCCTATTGTCCGCAATTACATCGGTCATATTTCTAAAGTGGTGCATGTATATAGAAAAAGTGCAGCGCTAAAAATATTCGGACAAATTTATGGTAGCAATGTTCATAAAAGGGTAATAAGTCCACAACATATGAGCTCAAGGTGATATATTGATCCCAAGGTCGTGGTACAAATAAAACTCGGTGAAGGGCAGGGTATGTGTGAAATGCACACTCACCAGAAGCGCAAAGAATATGCGCAATGTATCAGCAAAATGGAGGTCTGCCAGGGGGTCCTTTTCAGGATGCAACTGTAGCCAGCCTAGGGTGGATGGGCATCGTCTAGGTAGATGCTCTCAAACGGAGGTCCACTTTAAGGACACGGGTGCAGCCTCTTCAGTACCGTGGAAAAGTCACCAGGGGGAGCTCTGGGGGATTAAATGCTCAAATCAGAGCAACAAATGGAAATACCCATAGTGTAGTATTGTCAGAAAAATTTAATGAAGGATGTTATGCAGCAGCAAACATATATAGAAATCCTCATACATGTAAATGCTGAACATGTGCCAAAGGCTGTATCAAAGCAGTAGGCACGAATATTGCAGCAAACAGGTTGTTATGAGCTACTTTTGGTGCGATTTGTGTCAGATGTCTTGCAAATTGCACCTTAAATCGCAATGACATCCCAACTTACAGTGAAGTCGCCTAATTTCAAAGTCAGGATCGATGTGGCCAGGGTGTAAGTCTCATATTGCCCAGCCTTCTCCCATCTTCCTCTCTCACAGGTGGATATCTTTTTTATTTAACGTATTTTTTTTTTTAATTCCTTGCCTGGCAGATATTGACATTTGTTTGTGCACAGATGTGTCACAGGGCTTTGGGTTCCACAGAGCCCTGCTGTACATCTAGGAACCTGTGGGAAATGGATCTAAGTGTATGCATGCATGTGTACAGGTACAGGCAGATTTCCCTAGATGCAGGCTATACAGCTTGCATAGATTCATCTGCAGTCCCGGGTATTGTATGCTGACTGCCAGCACCCTCGGTTGTCAGAATACCTGAACAGTGCTTGGATCTAAATGGATATAGGGGCTATTAAGCTTAGAATTTTCTGCCTGACGCCTCCTACAAGCATCAATTGAAAAATCAAAATTTTTTTCAAGCTGGGTGGTGCTCAGAGAGCCATCTAAAGAACCAATTTTGGCCAATTCAGAGAAATTTGACCCATGTGCAGGCAGCTTTAGTCTGGAAGAGGGAGAGGAGGCATTAAAAGCCTGTGGGTGGGGCTAAGAGGGTGTTAGTAGTTTAAAGGGACCAGGCAAGGTCCCTATAATTTTCTTATATATGTAACGAATAGTAAAATGAAGAACATACAGGCAGCAGCGTGCTTGACAAGTGTGTAGGTAGGTGCCTAATTTGTTTTGTGTATCTACCTTACTCAAGCTGTTATTTTATATTGTGTTAAACTGTATAATGTTAATGTATTTCAGATGGTACCTCCTGATTAGCAAAAAGGTGAATTTTTCTGCCTATCTCCTGGCTGTTCATAATACCGCCCCCTGATGGTGGATTATAAATACACAGGGAGGCGACTTAATAGGTAAGTAGCTCCATATATGGAAAAGATAAAAGGGAGAACCATGCTGCCATGTAAATTGAACTTTATTTTCTCCTGTACCTCCCTTGGCAGAAGCCCATTTGGGGTTCACAAGATTGGTTTTGTGTTCAGACAAAATAGACTAATTGCTAACAAAGTATGGTCTACTATTAGGCTGCGGTACCAGGAGGCACCAGGGCTAAAGTGATGTACTGAATATGTAGTGATGTCTATGGAAACTGCAATGTAATGTGAAGCTGTAATTGAAGACGTGCCTTCAGTAAAATGTGGTTCATTGTTAACGATTTCTGCCTCGCCTGAAGTTTATTCAAGAACTCAGGAATACACAAAGAGCAAAGAGTGTCAAAGAGCTGATTTCTGTGTTGTTTGGTCAGATAGTACCCAAGTAGTATCCAAGAGTTATACTAAATGTCTACAAGAGAGAAGTGTTGCTCATTATGGAGAGTGCTGCCTACTCAATACTCCGTGTTTAGGGAAATACCTCTGGCAGCCCCACATGAACCTGCTTACATGTACTGTTAAGCAGGTCCTCTTGGATGGCATAGGGGCCTCACGAAACGGTGCTGTATTGGCAAAACAGGATACATGAAAGCACCAAACCTTCCCCAAACTGGCAGTCTTCAGATATATTTTGGACCATCTTTATATTCTCCCTAGTCATCAGGAACATTTCCCTGCACTCGTCCTAATAGCCCATAGGCCATTTCCCCCTTTATCTAGTCACCCTCCATACTGTGGGTGCACCAGGCTGAGCCAGCAGGGGCTATATAAATAGGCACTCTGGGTCCAATATTGCTGTCCAAATCTCAAAAGAATTCCAATCAGACAGTGTCTCTCCCAAGATGGCCACTGGGATCCCAGTACAGAGAACAAGTCAGTCCTATAGAAGGTCCCTTTAGCACCAGAAATAATCATATGAATGAAGTGTTTATTTTTGGCACTAATCATGGAATGAGTGAGCAATCTGCAGATCGCCACTACACTCTCAATTCTGTCACTGCTCATCATGACCGTGGAAGATACCACACAGCATCACCCTCCTACTAACCAATCAGGTGAGCAATACAAAAATAGAAGAAACATGCTGATAGAAGGAGAGAGCATTCTGCTGAGCTTACCAGTCAACTTGTAGGCACATGCCAATTGCATTGTTTGTGTATTGTTTGGTGATGCAAGGGTTAACATGTTGTGTTGTCTGCCGTTTGACCTGTGGAGCTTCTCATAGCTGGGGTATTTAAGGGGGATGGGGTGTTGATTGGTCAAGGAATAGAGAGGGACCATACACAGAGGGATATAGTTTTCCACCTTTGTGGGGTACCCTTTGGTGGGACCCTAAAATAGGACTGGATAGGGAACAAATCCCCATCAGTTAGGAACTTTCACAAGCCAAAAAGGTATGAGACACCATAGCATAGCCCAAATATTCTGCCAAATGGTATAGAGGAACTCTATTACCTTAAGATTTGTTCCACTGCTATGTAATTAATGGAATATTGTTGAAGTGGAGTTGTTGACTTTATTCAGTAAAAGAAGTTGCTGACTAAGTGATATGTCTACTCTGATTTAATGGGGATGCAAACTGAGAATGAAATCCTACAGTGTAAACTCCACGCTGACCATGTAGATAATGGAGAGTTATAAGTAAAAGGAAGGAGAAGCAGCCAGTTCAGCAGAAGAGACAGTGGTGGAGGTTCTTTTGGAGGTATGGGTCAGTGGCTGTATGTTCTACTCAGGGGCGGACTGACAACTCATGGGGCCCCTGGGCAATAGGGGATCATGGGGCCCCTGTGTCCTTGCCCAGACTCAAAAAAGCATATGAAAAAGGTACCAGGGGCATCTCATGGGGCCCCCTACTGACCCCAGCCCTCGGGCGCTGCCCGAGTTTCCAAATGGTCAGTCCGCCCCTGGTTCTACTCATGTAAGTGGCATAGACCCCAGGTTAGAGCTCGCTGCATAGCAGAACTGTAAACTGGGCCTAGACCATAAGTTTGTAAGGTCTCACAAAGTGTATGGCAGCTTCCCTCCATGCCTTCGGGTTGAAGCAAGTATACTGTAACGTGTAAAGAACTGGTGGAGGCAAATCAGTGTTTCACACTACTCTATTTCCCTCAATATAGGTCACTGATACAGTAGGTGAAAAGGGGTGTTATCCTTCCAGTGTGGAGACCACTACAGTACTTTGGCCTCCAGCCACAAGGGATGCTAACTCCATCATGCTAACACTTGAGCTGCTGATCCATCACTGTCCATTCAAAGACTGAATGCAGGGAGGTGACTAAGTTGTATTGGTGAATTTCAGTATAGTAAAGTTAGGTCACCAGCTTGGTTATGCTTTTTCTCACAGCTGTGTACATCTCAGAATTAGATGAGAAAAACAAATTTGTGTGACAGGTAAAACAGCTTGCACTTATGTACTTTAACAATGGTTATTTGTTTGGATTTCAGCTTTAAGCCCATAAAGGAACATGTGAGCAAGTTTTGAAATGGGACTGAACCTTGTTGAAGCCTTCAGCCCCAGGCTACTACCCAGACCAGTCAATTATAGTCTATCTCCTCTGGGCTCCCATTGTCAGGTTGTCAAAGACAAATCATTGATTTATTGAAAAACACTAACTCATCATAAGGATGAAGATCAAAGAATTAGCATCTTCCTAAGTTTCTAGGTTCCTGGAAGTTGGCCATGTAGCTTAAGCAGCAGGAAAGAAATACAACTACAGACTTCTAACTTTAAAATGTATTCATACACTGGTTTACTGAAAGCTTGGGAACACGAAAGATGCAAAAATGTACAAAATTATTTTACTTTTACTGAGACTTTTTATTAATTTTTTTAGAGCTAACAAATATCATATTACATAAATGATTGCAGCCCACCAGTGCTCTATGCGCTATGCTCTAGACTTTCATTTAGGTCTTGGCACTAAGCTCTGGAGTGGAAATGATGAAGAGCTCAGTGTAACACAAAGCTTTAGATAGTCCACAAAGAGTCTCTGTCACAGCTCACACTTCTAAATGGTATGCCTTTATTCAGTACTGTGTAACACCCTCCAGGTTAGCTGTATTCAGTACTGTGTAACATCCTCCAGGTTAGCCGGACAGTTTTTATTAAGACAGAGGCTGAGTAGCAGCCTGGGGATGAGTCAGGCTAGGGAGTGAGGTAAACTCAAGACAGGCTGGGAGGCTCTAACAGGTCAAGGCTTCTGGAGACCTCCCACTTCTCTAGAAACCTGGAGACTTTTCTGGAGGAGGGGAGGAGGCCCAGATTTGCATGTTTGAAGGACCCTGGCAGGAGGTTGGGTGTGGTGACCAGGGCAAACCTCAAATGTGGCAGAGCCTGGGGGATAATGTGCAGTGTTGGGTGGAAGATGCACTGAAAGGAAGGTTGAAGTGAAGAGCCTGGGACGGGAGCCCACCTGCAGGCAGGATTCTAGAAGGGTGGATCTCCTCTGTCCCATCGTCTCCTTGGGAGGACGGCCTGTGAAGCAGGGAAGGTACCAGTCCAGCATAAGGCCTGCAGGCAGCCACTAACCCAATAAGCAAATAGGGCAAGACAGTAAGTACTCCTACACCTCCTGGGCCAGATGGGAAGAGGGCGGTCAGGTGCAATACCCAACTAGTCTTCAACCGGGACTGCTTAACTGCAAGCTCTTGGGTTCCCTTTCCCAGGGATGCAGCTGGGTGAAGATGAGGATTATTCTGGGGTCTAAGGAGATACACCAAAGAGCCTTTAATGCTCTTAAAGGAGAGACCGATTCTATCCAGATTTTGTACATAGTTGGCAGAAACGTTGTCCTCAAGTTTCCAGTTCCCTTGGGCATCCCGTATATCCCTAGACCCCATCCATGTTCCTAACTCCTTAATAAAATCACAAAATCAAGCTCAAGGACTGTTTACTGACTGTCTGGCTGTGCAGAGCTTTAGGAGAACCCAAAGTTTAGCAACTCCTAAGGGGGTAGTGCTACAACTGTAAAAATTGGAGATTAGCTTTTTC
Organism: Staurois parvus; assembly: GCF_062004578.1. Classification (NCBI taxonomy): domain Eukaryota; kingdom Metazoa; phylum Chordata; class Amphibia; order Anura; family Ranidae; genus Staurois; species Staurois parvus. The sequence continues at coordinate 506,668 of NW_028318282.1, forward strand.
AGTTATAATTGTAAAGCCAAAATCTATTTTTTAAGTAAACCTTGTATGTAGCTTTTAAAGTGTCATTAAAGCTTTTTTTCCCTTTAGTGGTTTTGCACAGAGAAGCCCAGATCCTCTTTTTTTTGGGTCTCCACCGGCGCTGCTGGCTCCTCCTGCTCGAGCAGTGCCCCCAGGGAAAGCCCTTCACCCTCGGGTTACCGCTGCGTGCTAAATACCTGAGCCACTGCTCTATGCGGCCATAAGACACATAAAGCTGTGGCTTGGCTCCACCCCCTGCTCTCTCCTTATTGGCTCACTCATTGTGATTGATGTACCAGCCAATGAGGAGGAAGAGTCCCCCTTGAGAAGAAGTGCCCCCAGGGAAAGCCCTTCACACTGGGGACACTGCTGCATACTCATCCCCAAGCCGCTGTGCTATGCTCCCAAAAGAGACAAAGAGCTATGTCTTAGCAGCCCCCCTTCCTCTTTGGCTCACTGGCTGTATTTGATGTCTCAGCCAATTAGGAGGAAGAAACCCCAGACAGCAGAGGCTGTTGAGAACATCGCTGGATTAAAGGGGGCTCAAGTAAGGACTTGGGGGGGGGGGGCATGGCACACACAAGGTTTTACTCCACTTAACATTTTTTTTTCCCTGAGAATTTCAGCAAGAGGAGAGGGAAAAGACAGAAAAGTGATTCTAAAAGGATCAAGATTATTTTTACCTTCTTGCATTCTATGCATGAAGGTAAAAAAAATCTTGAGCCTTTAGAACCACTTTTCTGTCTTTTCCCTTTCCTCTTGCTGAAATTATCGGGGGGAAAAACACGTAAAAAAAAAAGTGGAGTATCTTTCAGACCTTTATTCTAGCTTCTCTGGTGCAGAGGGCAACATCAGAACCCTCTGAGATTCCAGGAAATGCTTTGTAATCCCAAATTTTGTAGGAAGATGAAGCAGTCTACTCTACATGCCCCAGATCTTGCCAGCAGGAGCAAGACGTCACCCTTACCTAGGCACCATCCAAGGGAACTAACTTTTTTTAATACTTTTTTCAATTGGGGTTGAGGAGGTTATTAAACTACAAACTATTTTTATTATTAAACTATAAACAGGAGGACCTTACAATTTAGGTGCTTTAGGACAGCAGTTTAGCTAAAAACCTTGTTTCTTTACAGCTTTTAGGTACATTACTTACCTGCTAGAAAATATGCCCCACAACATGCAAGCTGCTGGATTCTGTAAAAATCCTCACTGCAGGTTGCCTTGTGCTCTTCCGGTGGTGGTACTTGCGGTGTTGTGGGGGATTACAGCTTCGGGTCCCCTGACTCTGCTGTGCTAAAGATGATCTGGCAGAGACAAGAGTCCTCCTGCTCCCCCACTGAGAAAAATTATTTCATTGATTACACTGCTGTTGTGCGCACCCCCCCCCCCCCCCCAGTGCTGGAACTTGGGCAGCAGGAAGAGGACAGGGCATCCCTGCAGTGCAGATTTCTATAGAATCCAGTGACCTGCACATCGTGGAACCTACTTTACATCTAAGTAATGCTACTAAAGTTGTAGAGAAAAGAAATTGGCTTCAGAAAATTGTAAGACATGAGACGATGACAAAAATACTGAAATATAAATCTTGGGTTTACACACTTTAAATACTATGGTGGTCAGCATACTTGATATTGGGAGCCTCAGTTACAACCCTTGATATCACTAAAAGGCCATGATTAATATTCAGTGAATAAAAAGCTGCAAACATGCAACTGGAGATTTGTAAGGACCACGGGAATGCTGTAAAAGATGGATTGAAACTGCAAAAATGCTACAGGAGATGGCCATAGACAGCAAACCTGATATAGCCATTGTTGGGGACTGGGGACATGCTTCAGAAGACAGTCAGTGAATGGAGACAGATTGCATGAGACTGCTAGAGATCACTGCTATTGCCCCATTTAAAATCAATGCTTCTACATTTGTTCTCCCCACACACCTTTAAAAATGATTTGAGACACATTTCATATGATACTTAGCAAGATCCATTATAAAAGATCAGAGGGAAAAAAAAAACATAATAAGGGTAAAAAGGGATGGATAGCACAGAAAAAGTAAGATAGTGTAAAAAAAATGTAATTATTTAACTAGAATCCACTCTAAAGAATAATGTTTGTTCACTGGCTTGTTTGAGCACCAAAACACAGACTACTGTCTGCAGGGGCCCACACGATAAGTACCATGGGGACACATGCCACCCAGGGCTGGATCTAAGAGGGTGCTGGGGTGGGCTTTGATCCCTCAGATTTTAGTGGTGCCCCCCCAGAACCAGTGACACTGATATCAGTAAGTGGAAGGGCTGAGTGGGGGCACATACAATCTCGGCGGTGCCATGTTGGCATGGATAAACAGTGCCTTACCCCTGTCCACTGCACCATTTGTTTCCAAGGTGCAAGGGGGCACTAGGCTGCACGGCATCATTCATTGCTATTTGAGAAGGGGGGGGGGGGACAGATTGTGAAGAGCGGAAATCTGTTCTGATGAGAATGCCATCATGGGGAGACACTCTGTAGTTATTTGGGGATACCAATGAGAAGGGGGGATTCTAAAGAAATGGGGAAACTCTGATTTGAAGGAGGCAATGTAATGGGGTGACTATGATGTAAAGGGAGTGGATATGAAGGTGAAACTCCCCTATGTGGTGCAAAGGAGTAGGTGATATCACCATCTAATGCAGAAGTCAGTGTCTTTCAGCCCAATAGTTCAGGACTAAAAGTTGTCTTGGGCTTTTGCATACATTAAAAGGGTGCCATAACTAAAAATGATAAATACATAAAAAAAGGTTGAGAAATCCAGGCAAAATACATGTGCTTTTCATTGCAGCCACATGGAGATGGAACTAACAGAGGAGAGAATAACAAAATACTGTGTTGACATTATGCCCCCATTTACTGCACCCCCCAGTTCACACAGGCTATGTCAGGAATGGACTCAGCACTGGTGGTGAAACTCACCTGCTGTTTGGGCTGCAGTACCAGGGCTGGCCAGTGGGTGCCCTCAGCAGCCAGAAGCTCACTCCTGCAGTCAGCCATCACCTGAGGCTGATTGCAGGAGGTGTATTTAAGGAATGGCCAGACCTGCAGTCAGGGCTTTGGTGTATGTTTCCCATGAGCCCCTGTACCGTGTATCCTGTGTTCCTGTTCTGCTGACTGACTATCTGATTTGTTGCCAACCCTGCCTGATCCTGACCTCTGGTGACTTCTCCTGCTTGATCCCTGGCTTGCCTGACCATCCTTCTGCCTGATCCTCTGTACCGTGCTGCCCGTGAGTTACTGAACCCGGCTTGTGACCCTGACTATTCTCTGCCTGCTCCTCCGGTACCTCGCTGCCCGCATGTTGCTGACCTGGCCTGCCTGACTACGCCTGACGCTACCCAGACGATCCATCCATCCCGCACGTATCTGTCCCTGTTACCAGGTCTGCCAGCCTCTTCACGTCAGGCTTTCCCCCGGTACATACCCTCGGCGGACCCCTCTACCACAGTTGGGTGCACTCAGGGGCCGCGACCTGGTCTCAGTCCTGCGCCAAGTCCATCCCCACCATCAGGGGCTCTGGTGAAAAAGGCAGACTGGGGCTTAGACTCCGCGCCCTGGGGAATCCCGTTCTGTGGATACTAGAGATCTCGCTGGGTGGTGCCTGACAGTACCTCACGGCCTGCCTGACCATTCCACCTCTCCAGCCCTGACTATGCCTGTGTTCACACACATTTCTGGTCATTAACAGGCTAGATCCAACCCTAGTGCCATCCCCACACTGCAGATTGGGCAGTAAAGCACTTCAAAGCCATTAAGAATCAGACACTTCTAGGACTGCTGTGGTCAACATCAAGAGTAATTTAGGATCACCTGTGATAAAAAGTACAGTTAGCGTGAGAAGGAAGGTCAGTGATGTCACTGGCACTACGAGAGTTCATCGTCCATGCTTGGACAGAAAACAGCCCATCTAGCTCTACTCCATCCCCCCCCAGCAACAGATCTATACAACGGCGATCTATTGCTTGTAGACAACTACAATATGTTGTTTCAGAGGTTCATAAAAAGGCTGGAGTTGATTAGTGTAAGAAAATAAAAAAAAAATTAAAAAAATTAATAACTGAATAAAATTAATAAAAATGAAAAGCTCACTCTCTAATTTATCCCTCAGTTGTAAATACATCAGATGTCAGAAGATCTGGATGACATTTGTTTTTACTGCACGAGTGTCAAACACTCACGTAAGCAAATTAAATGTCATTCTGAATTTTACCTGTAAAAATGTTCCCATAGTACTAATTCCTGTATGTGCAAACTTGACTTGATCTTGCCATAATTCTCGTATTACACAGCATTACGTAAACCGATCACATTTTCTTAAGTGTATCACAATGTATTATCAAAAGGGGGCAAAAAGCCATCCTATATTAAAACAATGTCACATAGCTACCCCAAGGAAGGAGCTGGGAAGAACTTCTTAAAATATCACAAGAAAGGTAAAATGTCTGCATTTTAACATCGTATTAATGCAATCTTAATATATAGTATAATATTTACAAAACACAAAGCTATTGTATGGCCCTCTGGACATGTCAAGGTCACTTCTGAGGCCTCCAGCATTAACATAGATCATTTATAACAGTCTGTACTCTAAAGCTGAACATACACCAATGGAATCTTATTAAAAAATGTTTGCTTTTGGAACATTCATTCTATTTGCTAATGGTTAGTGGGGTCATAATAGATGTTCATTCCCAACCACAGTGATGAGAAAATTTGAAGGAGCAGAACAGAACATTTTTCTCATGCTAACTGCACAGAAGTGTAACTAGACCCAGACAGGAGGCTAGTGACACCTACTGTATATTGGAGACATGTCACTACTCAATGAAGTACCCTCCTAGCTAGGCTGCTAGGTAAATTTAGGTTTTGTTTCCACTGTAGTAAGTGAAGCAGTGATGAAATATTTGTCTGATCATGGTTTCCTAAGCTGAGAGTTTGATTGCTTCTCCCTACCCCTGGAAGACGCTTCTAAAGCATAAGGAGGGAGATTCAAATGATTAGCTGAATATTTTTCAAGTCACAGCCAATCCCTGGGGAGACGTATCCAAGGAGGTGGCTGTGGAGGGGATAAATGTGCAGGTGGCCTGAGCAAATTTTTCATTCCTCATCAGGGAGAGTTCCAGAGCCTCTGGGGCTGCTGCCCCCGAGGCAGCCTGTGAACTGTGTAGATGATTTTGAGGCCTCAGCTGTGAAAGTCATAGCCTAAGGCAATCTTTTTTTAAGAGCTGGCTGTGGGACTTCACCAAAAAGGGATCTGGTCTGGAGAAGGATTGTCTCCCTCACTTGGCCGTACCCAGAAGAAGCTGGAAGGTGTGCAGCTGTCCTGCGGACTTGTGAGTACTGACCCTGAATTGTGACTCCTGGCGACTGTGTGCTTTGGGATGTGTGTTAGAGGTAACTATGGACTGAGATCAGACTCATAGGGTATCAGAGCACTGGCCATTTCCCTGTGTGCCCAGTGGATCCTGTGTATGCACAAGGTTATGCACTTGGGGGCTAAGAATATGCATCATACATACTAGGGGGGGGTACAACTGGGGGAATCAATGGTGGAGAAGGATCTGGGAGTTCTGGTAGATCACAAGCTTAATAATGGCATGCAAGACCAAGCTGTGGTTTCTAAAGCGATCAAAATCCTCTCTTGTAATAAAAGAGGTATAGACTCCAGAGAGATAGATATCATATTACTCCGGTACAAATCATTAGTAATACCTCATTTGGAATATGCAGTTCAGTTTTGGGCACTAATTCACAAAAAGAACATTGGGGAACTGGAGAAAATACAGAGAAGGGCAACCAAACTGATAAGAGGAATGGAGGAGCTCAGCTATGAGGAAAGAGTAGAGAAACTAAATTTATCCTCTCTTGAGAAGAGGAGATTAAGGGGGGATATGATCTCCATGTATAATACATAAGCGGGGAAATGATTTCCATGTATAAATACATCAGTGGTTCATATAGTGAACTCGGTGTAGAGTTATTCACCCTGAGGTCATCACAGAGGACAAGGGGGCACTCTTTACGTCTGGAGGAAAAGAAATGTAATCTCCAAACACGGAAAGGTTTCTTCACAGTGAGAGCTGTGAAAATGTGGAATAGACTCCCTCAAGAGTTGGTTCTGACCAGCTCAGTGGATTGCTTCAAAAAAGCATGGATTCTTTCTTGGATACACAGAATATAACTGGATACTAACATTTATAGGTAAAGTTGATCCAGGGAATATCCGATTGCCTTTCTGGGGATCGGAAAGGGATTTTTTTCCCAGCAGGAGCAAATTGGATCATGCTTTGCTGAGTTTTTTTCCTTTCCTCTGGATCAACTGTGCGTATAGGAGTATAACATTTTTTTTTTTTAATGGTTGAACTGGATGGACTTTTGTCTTTTTTCAGCCAGACTAACTATGTATGCAAGCCTAGAGAAGAGTGTCCTGTCACCGTACAAGTATTTTTTTGGAGTGTCCCATGTCTTAACCCCTTTCCTGTTTAAAGTTCTTCAAGCAATAAATATAAAAAAGACTGGCCTTAGACTGAGTTATTAGAGCCAGTGTGCATGGAGTGGTGCTTTTGGGGACAGGCAGCCTCTGTAGTATTTGAAGAACTACTTATTACCAGCAGCCCCTGTGGGGGTACAGCTACATTATCTTAGCCATATCTTCTGTTCAAATGAATGTTGGGATCTTTTTGGAACTGAAGTCACTTGGATGAGTGGTGAAACTTCTTTAACATTACAAATTATTAATTACTTTTAGCTTTATCAGGACTATGAGGGACATGAATAATGTGCATAGCCACTAATGAACTAGAATGGATAACATCTTTTTCTCATACTGTCTTTTCTTATCTATTAAATTTTGAAATCATTTGATCTCCATTACTAGTAACAGGTTTCTAAATGTACTGATAATACATACCACCAAAACGTAATACAATGGTTTATGACATATTCACTGCAGTAATACAAGATATAGTGCAAATGAAAATAAAAACTGCATAGAACTGAGAGGCCTTCTATAGATATTTATTTCCATTTCTTTCAAACCATAAATCTGTACATAATGCAGAGGGCGAATATACAAAGCAGGATATTGCTTGTTGCCGCTGAAGGTTTCTAGTGTTTCTTGATTGCTTGACACACTTGTGATTTTTCTATTTTTCATTGGTAAGAAATATAATGCTGCTTTATAATGTGGACATGTTTGCCAGAAAACTCTTCATGTACACTTCTCTGTAGTTATTAATATTGAAAAAATATACTAAATAAAATCCAATTAAGAAATAAACAAATTACCTTGGGAATGAAAAGAAGACATTGACACTCCTTCAGAGACCCCGTACTCTTGGTGTACAAAAATCTCAAACTTTCAGCTCTGAAGTTTAGAATTTCGCCTGCAGTGTAAAGCCTCTCTATTGACTGGAAAGGCTTAGCACCATTGCCGTACCCTGGGCAGTCTTTAATATTGATTGGATCCTGGGCAAACATTTTCTTGGGCCTCTACATGAAATTTTGCTCTCCACCTTCTCTGAGACATACAATAAATAGCAGCTAAACTCAAATCAGTTTACTGCAGCAGATCAGGCAGAAAATTCAATTGATTGCCGGAGGTTACAGCATATCATTACCACTAACTGGTTGCTAGAGGTTACAGCACACATTACAGCTCACTGATTAGTTGCTAGAGGTTTCAGCACATGATTTCTGCTCGCTGACTGGTTGCTAGAGGTTACTACACATCATTACTGCTAACTGGTTGCTAGAGGTTTCTCCACATCCTTAACCATTCACCGATTGGTTGCTAGAGGTTACTGCACATCATTACTGCTCACTGGTTGGTTGCTAGTGGTTACTGCACATTATCACTCACTGATTGGTTGCTAGAGATTACAGCATTTAGTTATGTTTGACTGATTGGTTGCTGAAGGTTACAGCATAATAAATTTCCTCACTGCCTGTATACCATGGACTGAAAAGGTTAGGGGACCCACTAATGTAAGGGGGAATTTACATTGACCACCAGCAGAGGGGTTGGTGGCTGGAATGGGGGGGGCATAATATATGGGTTAGTCAACCCAAACAAAAGAAAGGGCTACCGTAAACTAAACTTCAGCCTCTCCTTCAGTTTTGAAGAGCTGCACAGGCTCCTCTCCGGTACTGAATGACTTACTCTTATTTCACTGCACATTGAACTTCTCACCGTGGACCTCTATAGTGTACTAATATGCTTTACTAAGCAAAACTGCTATACACACACAAACTTTGCACAATTCTAGGAAAATACATAACAAAAGTATTACAAAATATTCCTACAATACACACATACACAATGTATCTATTCTTCCAAGTAAATTAGTATGGACAGTGTTTGCAAACGTTTGGGTTATAGTGTTGGTTTAGTCATCCTGGTGTTATCCCCAGGTCTTCTTCCAGATTGTTCCTTGCTTCTCGGAGTCCACCAGAACTACTACGGCTTCTTTTGTTCAGCACTTGGATAAGTTCAAGTCCCCCCCCCCCCTTTTACTTCCTGCCTACATCTCTTCCTGTCCTGACCTCTTGAACCAGTCCAACCAGTTCATTAGCTTCTGAATAGGGGAAGCCTAGCTTCTAAAAACAATACATGTAACCAAAATGCATCATTTCTATATTTATGCTATGACAATCAGTAAAATAACCATAGCAACACACACAGCAGCAAGCCAGAGAGAGCATGCTTCATTTCCTGCCTGGACAACATCCAATATCATCTAGCTCTTTCTTCCCCAGTATTACTATCCATGGCCCACCCCTTTAATAATTGGATTTCAGTTCTTTGAGTCATGAACGTTCAATATCACATGTGGGCAGGCATGCATGCATAGTCTACTTCAGATTGATATCTACCCATTAAGGAATTTTGATATTTGCATACCTTCTAAAAAGAGTCAGCCCACTGCTTACATCAGGGCTGAGGGTGCTTGAAAGGTATACTGAGGCAGGGCACTGTGATAATTTTAGGACACTATGTACAGCACCCTCCTATCCTCTCCCACCAGCCATGATCTGTCTGCATTGCATAGAAAAGCACAGAGACCCAGTGATGATGCCATAAAGACATGCTTATCAGCATGCTCCATACATGGAGTTCCATTCAAATGTTTTTTAGCTGTGGTTACATGAGAGTGAAGAAAACAGGAAAACAATTTTTTCATGATTTTGCATTGAGAAGCACAGAAACCCACGCTAGGCAATGCAATTGGAAAGGTTTCATTTATACACTTAATTAGACTGTTGATAGGAGAGGTAAGAAGGAACCATGGGAAGCAAACTGTAAGCTTCAATGCAACAAGCTTTAACAGGCAATATAACACACGTTAACACTCAGGTGTTAACGCACCCTACAGATGTAAATGGTCCTTTCAGGTTGAAGATGTTGCAGTTGATGCTGGCACTGATAATCCTGTGAGGTCTCCAGTGTAAAAGAGCTGACGTCAGATACACAAGAAGAATCTTCAGGATCATTGCTAGTCACAAATCATTTTTTGCTTTCCCTGCAGTAAGCAAAATATGTTTACCTGCATCAAGCTGGCCATAGGTGGTTTGAATCTCGGTGGGTTCAGCAGGGACAGGCTGGGAATCAATCCATCCATGGGCAGACTGATTGTACCCAAGTCGATTTCTAGCATGTGATTTTGGCAGTGGCCAATCATCCATGGCCAGCCTTAGTGGTGTGGCTTTTTCGACCTCACAACTTCTGTTCAATGGGAAAATGTCCCTTACATTGGTGGTGGTAAGTGGGAAGAATGCCCCCCTTACAGTGGTGGCCAGAATGACTCCCTTGCAGTCACATTCTTGGCTCTACCAAGTGGCATTGAACCCAGAATTATTCAAGCACCATCAGATGGGAGGTCAATCAGACACAGCTAAAAAGGAACCCTTAGCTGCCCCTGGAGGAACCCTAGATGAGAATGGTTGTTTTCCTGTTGGCCAGAGTTCCCCTTTATGAAATTCTAAAGAGGTGTAGACGGCTCCTTTGGAGAGAGGACACATCTCGGATTCTGCAGCCATAATAGAAATGATGATTTAATGGGAGGGATGAGTTAAACCCTGACAAATTGTAACCTTTCCATTTCATATAGTAATGATTTTGGATAAGGTGTTATTTCTACCCTCCAGAGTCCTCCTACTAATATGTACTACTAACAAGCTCATACATATAAATGGGCTGACATTAGGAATAAGATAAGTGGTAAAGAAATTCCATTCCTGCCCATGCACAACAAGATTATACAGGAAAATGTGCTGTATCAAAGTAGACCATTAAATATTCCAACATAATGCTACTGTACACTTATGATACTAAACATCCATCTGCTTTATTGTGGAGGAAATGTCTAAATGGCATGTAAGCAGCAGGAGGGAACCGGGGGACTAAACAAATTCAAGTGGAAAATGAACTGCAATTACTCCTTAAAGGTACATGATCGTCTGTTACAAATCACAAATAATACTCAATATTGGATGGGGGAATTTTGCACGCTGTGCTTTTTCAAAGCGGCAGAATGCAAACGCTTTAAAATGAATGCCACATAAGAACTTAATTGAATCAGGCAAAGTCAGATTAAACTTGCATCAAAAGCCAATTCAACTGATTCCAGGTACAAATGAATATCCTGAATGCTTGATCTACAGTCCTATCACCCTCCCCAAAATAATATCAATCAGGATATAGTGGCATTCAGGGTCTTGCTTGCTATGCTGATCTCAACCTCTAAGACAGACAGAGCAGGGCTGGTGAACATTTATATATTGTAGAGTGCCAATTCTAAAGCATTGATGTATGTATGATAGCAATGAGCCAATAGTAATGAAATATCGTTCTAATAGTTACACTGCAAGGTAGATTTTTTTTCACAGAAGCAGATTCTTAATGAAAATATAGCATGGGTTTACCTTGTTTTGGTTCTAGGCTGCTACCTCTTAGATCGTGAAAAGGGAGCATGTAGGAAGAAGATAAGTGGCTCTGAATGTAATTCCCTGTGTAACCAATATATAGGACTGTAGTGAGTGTGGGCCTAGTTGGGTACCAAAGCAGGAACAGGAAAGTTGGCCCTTATGGGAAACTCCTACCTTCTTGAACAAGATGAAGACTGTCAAGACTAGGATTTCCCCAGTTGGGGATCACCCTGTATGTGCACTTTCTATTTGGGCTTAGCCAGGGAGATAGCAGAGGTGAAGAGGAAACATTACCCAAATTATAAATGGCAACATGTTGACTGACAATGAACTGTATTGAAGAAATGCCTGAGACTAAAGATGTTTGGACTACCCATTTAGTAGGGAAAATAAGAAGCCCAATGGACTGGACTCACTTATTTTGTACTAGTGGCCTATACCTGGGGTACCAAGAGTAAAGTAGGTCACTGAACCCTCCAGAAGAGGAGTGGAAGATGTTGTTAATTTTATATGAGTGAAGCGGGACTTGTACTCGCCAGTGGAACCCAAGAAGCTAAACCTAGTGTTTATGTGTACTTGGACACGCATACAAGCACTCGACAGATGATAACTTTTGTAACAGGTGCTCCTCAGTACGTCCAAGAATTTAATTTCACTTAAAGATCTCAAAATGTTTACTGGTTACAAGAATTGAATGCAACCAACATATTTCAGGAGAAAAAAAGCCTCTTTCCTTCATCAGGGCTTGAGCAGTTGAAGTTAAGAGAAATACTGTAGAATGCAATAATGGACTTGTGCATGATGAAGACTAGCTTCTCTTAATGCACTAAGGGCAGCCATACATTCTATTGCAATTCTATTTACATCAACTGCTCAAGCCCTGAAAAAGGGGAAAGGATTTTCCCCCAAATGCATTGGCTGTTTTTAGAGCTCTTATACATTGAGTATTTCAAAGAGACCTTTGTAGGAAAGAAAATTGTGCTCCTCAGTACACATCCAAGAATTTACTATTCTAGAGCAAACCAGCTGAATGCTTATGTTTTGTTCATACCTAACACTACAATACAGCTTCTGACCCAAAAGGAAAGTGAGCTAATGAAACATCCCCATCCTTTCCAAGTCCTAAATACCCTCTACACTATGGAGAGGTACTACTTGGTAGGGATATAGTCATACCTGGGAACTTTCGGAGATTACAGAGAGGTTGGCAGCGATACATGTTGTGTGCCATGGCATATTTTGGAGATGATAATTATTCAGAGGTGTTAATTTTAACATGCCCATGTTTAATAGTGGCAGGAATCATTACAATACTCAGGCAACTATCGGACAATCAATATAACATACAGGTAACTAATGGGCATTTCTTGCAATATGCAGACAATGGTAATTTGTTGAAAAATATGGGAACAACAATTTGGCAATTGTTACAATATGATAATAGTGAGAGTAACCGATGCCCGTTCGGTCTCCCTCTTTTATCCCAGGCCTTTGGTTGAGCAGTCCATAGTTTCCATGGCCTCAGTGGCCAGCAGGGCTTGGTTTTCATTTCCCTTCACCAACCTTTTTTAAAAGTCACTTTATGCTTACCCTAAAATGAGCAATCTTAAAGCCAATCACATGATGTCATGGGGTGTTCCTCTTGTCTGGTGGCAACAATGGGCAATCCATACAGTATCTCTGTTCTAAAAGGCAATCATGTCATGAAACATGAGTGCACTTCAAGCAACTATGTAACTGGGCTCAAAGAAAGTGGGTTAAAATCTGGTGGGGGAGGGAGAAGATGTTTCCTGGAGAAAGACAGGGAAGGGAATGGTTTTGATCTGATGGAACATTTGGCATGGTTTGGCTAAACTGATACCAGGATAGTTGCCCATTTGTTGCTTTTATTGAAGGAGTTGTTGGCCTCATATTGCAACAAATTGACTGTTTGTTGCTTGAGTATTGAACATGATTGCTGTTGTAGCCTTTGTATTGTCAGGACTGCCATTTTTTGCACATATATTTTTGAACTGCCACTCTTTAGAGGACACCACCAAATTTACTGCTCTGCAGGTCTGTCACAATCAAACTACCCTGCTATTATTCCCATTTTCCCAAGAAGATTTTCATTGACTGCATTTATCAATGGGTGTTTCACTTTTATACAGTCATTGAGTGTAATTTATTGTCTGTGCATATGTGAGACTTAACTCTAAAAAGTCATTATCTCCTGGCCAGGGGCAGACTGACAACTCATGGGGCCCCCGGGCAATAGGGGATCATGGGGCCCCTGTGTCCTTGCCCAAACTCAAAAAAGTTTATCTTAAAAAAAAGGTACCAGGGGCATCTCATGGGGCCCCCTACTGACCCCAAGCCCTCGAAAAAAACTTTCAGATAGCCTCACCAGAAAAAGTAGTAGCCTTAAATTCAGACGGCCAGAACTCTCAAACCAAGAAAGAAGACCGGGTGAAGAACTTTGCGGCGGTGACAGCACACCACTGGAGGGCTTCTTTTTAAGGTAAGTCCTTCATAATGTGCTAGTACAGGGGTGGGCAACTGTGGCCCTCCAGCTGTGGTAGAACTACAAGTTCCATGAGGCATTGCAAAACTGACAGTTACAAGCATGACTCTCAAAGGCAGAGGCATGATGGGACTTGTAGTTCACCCACCAACAGCTGGAGGGCCACAGTTGCCCACCCCTGTGCATATGATGCGCACCAGCACATTATGACATTACTTTGCATTATGACATTACTTTGCAGAGGATTTTTTTTCGTGCGGTTCACTACTGCTTTAACATCATAGGAACTACCAATCAATATATTGTTGGAAGTTCTTAAATGGATTTCAGGGTGCAAGTTTAGATGTGCGAACGTAGGAAAAACCAAAATTAAAATATAAAAAAAAAATGCACACACTGGGGATATTGTCATAAAGGTCCCGTTTGGGCAGGTTAAGTTATGGGGTGACTACACGGTGTTTCACAATCTTCGGTTCACATCATTGCGTTTATTAGTGCTTTTTGCAGAAACACATTACAATCTATTTAACATGGTTTTCTATGGGACATGTTCACACCTATGCTTTTTTGAGCTGCTGCATCTTTGGAAGGTGTCAAGGAGCTTTTTAAATGAAAACGTGTTTTTGCTGCAATACAGTTCAAAGAAGAAGCTGCCAAATCCCATGTAGTGAGTTTTCACCAGTTTTTGCATTTTTTTTCTGCCAAGCAACAAAAAAAATTTCCGCTTTAACAGAAAAAAAAAAAAAAAAAAAAAAAATGGTATAAACACTACAAAATGCACAAAAAAAAAAAAAAAAAAAAAAAAAAAAAAAACAGATCACAAACAAAAAAGCATAGGTGTGAACCAAGCCTTAAACCACCATATCACATGCTTTCCCAAAGAAACCCAAAAGCTGTTCCAAAAGCTGTTATGCACATTGCACTTAATTACATAGGGAAACCCTGTGAAAGAAACACACATGCAATCAGTTAGGGTGATGCATGTGGTCAGGTTGGTTGCAGGACATCAATAGCACTGACATATAAAAAATTAAACATTTTAAAAACCTTTTCCCAGCAGCATTTATGGAGTACTACCTATGCACATGTTGCCATAAATTAGCACCAGAGCAGAAAAATTACAGCAAATATTTGATACAATTCTCCCCCCAAGTTCTTCACAGGCACAAGTTTATCAGTAGCACTCCCTATACTATTTCTAACACAAATGGCCAAAATTGCTGCTGCAACCGCACCCTTTTTATAGTGAGGGGGCTGGCTTTTTCACAACCTCCCTTATTGGCCCTTCTAAGACAGCTGACCTTAGTTCAAAGGTCAGACTGTGCATTGTGTATACTAAGAAATCATCAGTCCAGCAAATTTCTGCAAATTTTGAAGCTGATGGATCTGTCTCAAACCTGAACTTAATCCATGTTCATGCTCCACTGCATAAAAAAATGCATCTACACTGGCATCACAGGCATCATTAAGAGTCCGTTCACATGGGCTTTCCAGTTAGGTCCACCATGTCAGTTTTGCAGGCGGATCTGATTTGAAGCTCCATAGCAGGTGAATGTAACAGGCATGTATCATTTATATCCACCTACCTCCGAGTCCATCCAGGTCAGGAAAAAAAAATTCAGTTTTCATGAAATCTAAAGCTAGGTTCACACTAGTCAAGTGTGGTTAAGTTTTTTGTATCCGTTTCTGCCAAATAGCAGTTTATAATGGGGAAAATGCAAAGCAAACACAACCAAGAGCTTGGCATTGACTTGAATGACTGAGTTTGACACTCGTTGATACTGTCAACTCAACTCGGCATGCCGCAATACATTTTCTGTGACGTAAAGCATCACGGCTGTGGGTGGCAATAGCTCAACTGCCTGTTTTCTCTGCTTTCCGGCCACCTGTGTGCTAGAGGCCTAAACATGATGGAAGTGCAGCACTACGCCCTTAGTTGAGTTTTGGGTTCCCCTACAGTCCTGCACAGCCAGGCAATATGCATTTTCCATTCCGACTTGTACCAGGAGACAGAAACTAGTCCTTGAGCTTTGTTTTGAAAATGTATTAGAACTTGGATGGGGTAAGTGGTGCATGGGATGCACAAGGGAATGGCAACTGAGGACAAACGTCCTGGACTGTATTACAAGTCTTTACACAGAAATCCTCTTCTGGAGAGCTAGACAGCATCTCCCAATGTACCTCCCAACCCCAGATACTCCTCAGTCCAGCTGTATGGAGAAATCCCTGGACAGGGGATCCAGTAGTTATTGCTAGAGGGGCAATAGTCCCTGATGTGGAGTGTGTTAGATTTCCCACCCATCTGATTTTCTCATCATGTGTACGGCTTAAAAGTGTTACTAAACCCACACCAGTAAAATCAGTCTGTATATGCAGTAAAGCATGCTTGTTATACTCAATGTGAAACCTAAAGGGGCTAATCCTCTGCATTGTGTAAAAAGGCAGTTTGATCCTGTCTTCTCCTTCTTCTACTGTCCCCATTCCATCCACTGATAGTACAGAGCTCTGCGCATGCTCAGTTTAGTGTGTATGGCTAGAGAGGTTTTTTTTTCTTTGGGAGAGTGCATGTGATCAGCACAGAGCCAATCAGCACTGTCCAGACAGAGGGTCAGGGGTTAGGCAGCCTCATAGGACAGTCAGAGCAGAATGAAAACTCCTCCTACAAGCTTTAACCAGTGCTCACCCGGAAACTGATAGAAGTCACAAGACAGCTATATACTGCTGATGAGAAAAGGTATTTAGCAGTTTATATTTATTAAAATATTTGCATTTACATTCTCTGTGTACTGTGGGAGAACGGATAAAGTATTACTAATCCCAGGACCCTGCATTCACTATAGGTGCAAGCAATCTGTGAACTGCTTTCCAAGAAACAACTGCAGGTGTGCTAAAGTTACCTTAATTCACCTGAAGCCTCTCAAAAATCCCAGGTAGATTATTGAACATATTCCTCACCATGCATCATCCCCATAAATCCCCCTTCTCTATACCTTTCTAGAGGGCATAGTAGCATAACAAGAAAGACCAGAACATACACCTACCAAATATTTGTTTTCTAGAGGCACAGATGGAGCTTAAACCTGTGTTTTTTGGCTTATTACATTAGCACCTTTCTGCTGCTTAACCATTTGTCTACTGGAGCCAAATACTACAAACAAAAATATATATTTTCTGAAAGCAGAGGCCCTAGACATTGCACCTATCCCTATCAGGCACACTAAAATGCCAGAGGGACGAACTGCTCCTTAATGGCCCTATGTGCAAGGAGCCTTATTATTATTATACAGGATTTATATAGCGCCAACAGTTTGCTCAGCGCTTTACAATATAATGGGAGACAATACAGTTCAATACAAGGAGGGCCCTGCTCCTGGGAGCTTACAATCTAGGTATATTTTAATATAAATGTATATACATATATACAGTATAGCTGAGTAACATATAATGTAGCAGCTGCTGGCTATTCTGCATCTTGTAAAAGTAATCCAAGCAGCTAAAGAGCCACTGGATTACTTTTACAGGGGGCAGAAGCACGGGTGGACTGACCATTTGGAAACTCGGGGTCAGTAGGGGGCCGCATGAGATGCCCCTGGTACCTTTTTCATAGGCTTTTTTGAGTTTGGGCAAGGACACAGGGGCCCCATGATCCCCTATTGCCCCGGGGCCCCATGAGTTGTCAGTCCGCCCCTCCTCACCAGCGGAATCCAGTTCCTGAGACACAGAGAAGCTAACTCCCCTATTTAATGATTTTTAGGTGACAGGTTCTCTTTAATGAGACATGCAGGTCTCAGAATACATGGTGGAAGCGTGGGGGCGGGGGACGTGCACATTATTGATGGCTGTGGAAGCTATTGGGTGGCAGCACAGCCGCCCAACTGCTTCCACCTGACAGGCAGGAGTCGCCTGCAGCAAATCGCACGTTAGGCCACTGACATTTTATTAGGTGCGATTTCAATATGCACATCACAGCTGAAATTGCACCAGTATGACCGGACACCCCTAACCACACGCAACATCAAACCCAGACCGCTCCAACCATGGCAGAACGACCATACTAAATGCCTCAAACGTCGCAGTCGTGCGCTGGAGAGACTATGGCACAAAACCAGGTCCCCTAAAGCATTCTCCCTCTACAAATCTGCCTTCCTCACCTACACCTCCTCCCTCCACGCCGCCAAGCAGGCCTACTTCGTTAACCTGATTAACACCCTCTCCACCTGCCCTCGCCGACTCTTCTCCACCTTCAACTCCCTGCTCTCTCCCCCCCCCTCCTCCACTCAGTACCTCACTTACCGCCCACGAGATTGACACTCATCTCCACAACAAGATTGACGCAATCCGCAAGGACATAGTCAACTTGCAATCTACCTCCCCATATGGCCTCCCCCCGTCCATCACCCCCTCATCTCTCCCCTCCTCTGACCTCGCAACGGCACTGCCCCCCACCACACCCAAGGCCCTGCCTACCGTAACCCCCCCATCACTGCACTCCTTCAGCCCTACTACCACTGAGGAAGTCACCAGAGTCTTCTCAGAAGCCCGCCTCACTACCTGCCCCCTGGACCCTATCCCCTTTCAACTCCTCCGGTCAACCCCCTCTTCCCTCATCCGCTCCCTTACCCACATCTTCAATCTCTCCCTCTCTACTGGCGTCTTCCCCTCCCCCCTAAAACATGCGCACATCACCCCCATACTCAAAAAGCCCTCCCTGGACCCCACTGACCTCAACAACCTCAGACCAATTTCCCTGCTGCCACTCACTTCCAAGCTCCTTGAGCGCTTGGTCTTCGATCGCCTAAGCGCCCACCTCACTGACAGCAACCTCCTTGACCCACTACAGTCCGGCTTCCGTCCCCTACACTCCACCGAAACTGCCCTCCTCAAAATCACCAACGATCTACTAACCGCCAAAGCCAAAGGCGACTACTCTGTCCTCCTCCTCCTAGACCTCTCCGCGGCCTTTGACGCAGTCGACCACCCCCTCCTCCTTAATAAACTACTCTCCCTTGGCATCAGAGACACCGCTCTCTCTTGGTTCTCGTCCTATCTATCCCAACGCTCCTTCAGCGTTTCCTACAACGATGCCACCTCCTCTTCCCTCCCCCTCTCTGTTGGGGTCCCCCAGGGCTCTGTCCTTGGACCCCTTCTCTTCTCCATCTACACCTCCTCCCTTGGCAAACTCATACACTCCCACGGCTTCAATTACCACCTCTACGCTGATGATACTCAAATCTACCTATCCACCCCTCACCTCACCCCCACATTCTCCGCCCGCATCACTCACCTCCTAAACGACATCTCTGACTGGATGTCGCTCCATTTCCTCAAGCTCAACCTCTCCAAAACCGAGCTTCTCGTCTTCCCCCCTTCCCGCGCCCCCCCCCCCATCCTTTCCATCACTACCAACAACACCACCATCAATCCCGCCCAGCAAGCCAAGGTCCTTGGCGTCATTCTGGACTCAAACCTTTCCCTTCAACCTCATATCAAATCACTTACAAACACATGCAGGCTCCACCTCCGGAACATCGCCAAGATACGCTCCTTCCTTACCCCAGACACCACTAAACTACTCGTACACTCCCTGATTATCTCACGCCTTGACTACTGCAACTCCCTCCTCACCTGCCTACCCCAGTGCAGGCTCTCCCCACTTCAGACCATCCTGAACTCAGCGGCCAGACTCATCCACCTCACCAGCCGCTCCACCTCTGCCACCCCCCTCTGCCTCTCCCTCCACTGGCTCCCCATTGCCCAACGCATTAAATTCAAATTGCTCACCCTGACCTATAAGGCCATTCACAACACTGCTCCTAACTACCTCACCGACCTGATTCCCAGGTACCACCCTACCCGTACCCTTCGCTCTTCACAGGACCTCCTTCTATCTTGCTCCCTGGTCTCCTCCTCCCACGCACGACTGCAAGACTTCTCCAGGTCCTCCCCCATCCTCTGGAACTCACTACCCCAATCCATCAGACTGTCACCTTCCCTCCTCACCTTCAGGTGCTCCCTGAAAACCCACCTCTTCAGGGAAGCCTACCCCACCCTCACCTAACAGCCACTGCCCTTCCCTCCTCCTACCACTCCATCCCCCACAGCCGTTTCCTCCTGTGCCTCTACCCCCTCCCTCCTAGATTGTAAGCTCGAAAGAGTAGGGTCCTCTTACCCCTTGTGTACTGTTTGATGTTACTGTTCTGTTTCATGTATTGTCCCCCCCTCTATTGTACAGCGCTGAGCAAACCCTTTGGCGCTATATAAACTCGATAAATAAAATAAATAAATACTTAATAATTTATAAATTATATGGGGTCTGGGATTATTTAAAACAAAAATAATATATATATATTATACGTTAACAAGTCATCACTTTTTTTAAGTATAGGTCCACTTTAAGTTAGTTACAAACATTAAGGCTAGGTCCACATCTGTGCGGGTGCTGCCGCCATGTCTCATTAAAGAGAACCTGTCACCTAAAACATTAAGGCTAGGTCCACATCTGTGCGGGTGGTGGAGCTGCACAAAAATCTGTGCAGCCGCACCACCCGCACAGAGAAATGCGGACCCGTGGGGGGGTGCCATTAGCTCTAATGGCACGCCGCCCGCACTGGAAAACGCAACCGTACTGGAAACTGAGACTTCTTCCCTGCGTGTCACGGGGCACGGGAGTCCATTCAAATGAATGGGCTCCTGTGCCCACACCAAACGAGGCCCGCACGTCCTCATATATGTGAACCAGGGGTAAACATCTGTCAGCCATATACAGGGTAGGGGAGATATACTAAAAGTGGAGCACACAGAATTTTGCACAGCTGTACATAGTAACCAATCAGCTTCCAGGTTATATTGTCAAACCTTAACTGAACAAGCTGAAGTTAGAAGTTGATTGGTTACCATGCACAGCTGGACCAAATTATGTGTGCTCCAATTTTAGTAAACTATGTATTGTATAAGATCATGGTGCCTATAGAGAGGGGAGGTCATTGTAGAAAGTTCTGGCACTGACGTTCCTCTGGAGTAAGTATAGCAATCAGCTAGGAACAATTCCCATTCTCTGATCCCACTTAAAATGGCCACATCCAGCAAATGTAAGTACCTTTGGTGACGCTAACAGGTTACACACACTGTATACAGCACAGTATACAAAACTGCTGTACACATTCCACTGCACACACAATACAATGCGATACCATGCTTCACAGGGCAGGAAGGGGTGACCACAGTGGCTTAGTGGTGAGCACTTCTGCCTTATAGTAATAGGGTTGGTGGTTCAAATCCCAGTCCATGTTCTTGATGTGCATGTATGGGTTTTCTTCCATACTCCATAGACATGCTGGTAGTTTCCTGTCTAAATTGGCCCTAGTAGGCATATGCATGTGAGATAGGGACCATGGATTGCA
Source organism: Staurois parvus (assembly GCF_062004578.1). Classification (NCBI taxonomy): domain Eukaryota; kingdom Metazoa; phylum Chordata; class Amphibia; order Anura; family Ranidae; genus Staurois; species Staurois parvus. Next base: position 527,550 of record NW_028318282.1, read on the forward strand.
AGCTCCTTGAGGGCAGGGACTGATGTACACTACATATGTAAAGTACTGCATACCTGTAATAATAATAAATCTGTCAGGGTTGGTTTCACATATGGAATCCTTAGTGGTAAGGTGTTTGGTCTTCTAAACCAAGACATATGATCATTCCCCCAATCCACTGTAAAATGCTGTATTGAGCACATGTTCTCTGATGTTCAAAAACACCATTAACACTTGCCGTTCATCACTCTGTATATGATATAGAAAAACTGTGGCCCTTTGCTTGCTTTAATTTGGCCCTTGGGATGCTGTTTTCATCCCTTGATACCAACAATGGGACATAATTTCCCCCCCCACTGACACCAATGAAGGGGCAGAATTCCACCCAATGAGAACAACAATGAGGCATAATTCCTCCCACTGACACTAATGAATGGGCAGAATTGCTCCCAAGGAGACCAACAGTGCGGCACAATTGCTCCCACTGACACCAATGACAATACGTTATTTGTCCCACTGACACCAATGAAGGGGCATAAATCCTCCAAGTGAGACCAACAATAGGGTATAATTCCTCCCAAATGTACCAAAGATGGGGCATAGTTCCTCTCATTGACACCAGAGATGGAGCGCAATTCCTCCCAAATGTACCAAAGATGAGGCATAGTTCCTCCCAATGATGGGGCACTATACCTTCCACTGACACCAAAGATGGGGCACAATTCTTCCCAATTATACCAAACTTGGGACACAATTCCTCCCAATGACACCAAAGCTGAGACATAATACCGTCCATTGACACTAATGACAGAACACTATTCTCCCCACTGACACCAGAGATTGGACATTGTTTATTCCCACCGATATCTGGACCTTTTCTACTCACAGTCTGCCCCCCCTTAAGTCTAAAGGACAGTAAACTGGTCCTTTGTTTAGAAACCCCTGGTATAGAATATCACAGCATGGGGATAGCTCTTTAATGTGTGTGATGTCTATGTACAAACACTACCTGAACTTGCCCAATGGTGTCAATATATCTCCAGCACTGTTGATCTTCTACCTGATTATGTATTTATTTCAGATACTTATATAGGACCGTCAATTTATGCAGCGCTTTTTTGGGGATTCAAACCAACTACCCTAGTACTGCCAGGTGGAAGTGCTAACCATTTAGCCACTGTATTTTCAACACCAATTTTGGTTTGAATGATTCACCCACAGCATTTACATGCCTTTCAATGGGGCTTCCTCTCACAGGTAATCACTTGGAATACCTGATGGGTTCTCACATGAAAATACGGTCAGGCCCATTTGCAGATGTAAATGTGGCCTCAAGTCAGCAGAATGAAGGGGCCAAGAAAGAATGAAATACAATTACTTACTAGGTAGCTGGCCTTGTAAGTCTGAATGTGATTGGTTATACAGAAAGCAGAGCATGACACTCTGTGGATTACTGAAAAGATTAGGGAGAATTCATTCTCTTTATAATTTTAGCTCAACAAGTGATTGGTTTCACCAATTGGAATTGCTCGCTAAAAATGATTCACTATAGTTCCTCTCCTAATGGGAATGTGAAGTCTGTATATTTTTTTTCTTATAATGTAAGGGTGGACTTTCCATATTGTCAATAGACTATCCAATGGTCTATTCAAAGGTTAAACCTAAACCTGTTCATACAGTTAAAAAAACTGAACCAATTCCCCCATCCACACATTCGAGATGGATGGGGGAATCCCTCCCACTGATCTGTACATAGACTTCTGTTCAACTTCAGTGGCCCCACATTGATCAAAATTTGTCCAGTCCCTGCTGAGCTGGCTGAATTTCGATCCATGTACGGGCAGCTTAACACAGATACAGATGCAGATGGGACCAATGATATTTGATTTACAAAAACCAACTTCATTCCACTTGGCCATTTCCCACTCCATGAAAGGCAGGAAGAGTCTACTTAGAGAGTCTACTCAGTTCTGTAGGACACCTGGCTGGCCAACTGTACAACATGAAAGAAATTGTACAAGCTGTAAGAAATCATCTAGGATCAGAAGATGTAGCAAGTTTATAATCTCCCCCCCCCCCTCATTGACTTCATGTTTTCTAACCTCCTTTTCACATGGTTTTCTGTCTGCTCTTAGCTGCTTTGTGGAAAATGTTTCCTCAAACATATGCAGTGGCCAAGTTGACACTTCCTAAAAGCGTATCTATATCCAAAAGCAAAGTTTCTATGTATCTTACTTGTCCTTATGTGTGGTGGTTGCATTCATTTTCTTTTTTAGGCTTTTTTCTCTTTATTTTCACCTGGTAATCCAGCCAGTAAGTCACTTATTTTTCAACTTCTTTCAAAAGAATAGAGGCAGTTAGAGTGTTAGGACAGATCATTCAAACAGCGGATTGGAGCCACCCCAAGACAAGAAGTGTGTTACTAGCTGAATCACAGGGTGAGAATAAAGGAAACAAAGCCTAAAAAAGAAGTCAAAGGAAACCACCCCCATGATTGGTAATCTGCAACATATTTTGTTTTCGGTTTGACTACACTTCAAACCAAAGAAAGGTGAGCCCTCAGGCTTTCTTTGATTGAAAGTAAAGAATGAGTCACTGGAAATAATGTTTTATTTTACTTCTACTAAAATCAGAAGTTCCCTCAGTTCTTTTTAAAGTAACTCTAGACCCAAGAACCAAAATAGAATATATTGCAGCTTTCTAGTTCTAAGATGTGGTGGCTGCATTAGTTTTCTTTTTTTTTAACTTATTGGTTAATCTTGATAGTAATACACTCCCTGTCCTAGGGTGACAACATTCACTCACCATACTGTATCTAGGGAGAAGAAGCACCGTCACCCCGGGACCTTCCCTTCAAGAGTGTACTATGTAACTCCCCTTCATTTCCTATCCTTGTATCATTAATCACACCTATGGTAGCCATTGTTGGCAATTTGAAAGTACTTAGCCTATCTACAGACATTAGATGGCAGGCAGTTTGGCATATCTCACAACTGACCCTCATTTGGAATTAAATCTCTCTGTACCTCTTTTCCTCCTCCATTGTATCTCATTTTGATCTGATGTATAGACCTAAAGAAATATTTAGCAACTTAAAATGTTATACTACAACAAAAAGTTCAAGTAACTTCTATATTATTGTATTTAATTTGAAAACCCAATAAAAAGTAAAAAAAAAAGTATTGATGAAAGAAAACACAGTCATTAAACAGTCATGTTCCACATATTAGTTCTTTGGGTGATCCATATTGGGGGCATGGCGTGAGGTAGCAGAGGTGTGTTTGTTGCTCACACACTAAAAGGTATCTCTTCTTCTCATCTCAGAAAGTTGGGAGGTATGGAAGTTGGGCAAGCTTGGCCTGAAACATGAATGTTTTCAATTAGCAAAATTTTAATGTTTGTAGAGATCAGAGGGGGAGTATTTTACATATAAACAACGACATGTCAAGATGAAGACCTCTCACAATGCCTGCCCAATTCCATCTGGAAGGAACAGTGGCCAAGTGGTATGGTGCTGGCCTTGTAAACCAAAGGTCATGGGTTCAATCTCCACCTGTGTTAAGAGTGAAACTCCATTCATGTTGAGGAAAAGATCATCTCCCCCAGGCCAACTCTGCGGATTCTAGGATAAGCAATTCCACTGCATTCGGTGGGGGATTCTGCCCTTCACATGGCCATATCCATAGCTGAAATAAGAAACTCTGTGCCCACTATACATTTGTTTCCAGACAAGCCAAATTCAGATTTCAGTAGTTCAGGAAGTTTCTCAGGGCCAACTATTACATTTACACCAATCTTGAAAATCTGATGAAAGTAGAAAGAGGGACAGCAGCGTATTGGGCCAGCATTGACAATTACATTTCTCAGACAAACTTGGGTTCAGACTGAACCCATGCCCAAATAAATTCAAAACTTTGCAATATCAGTCTTGTACAGTAATTCTCACCTTTCTTTCCTATATGCAAAGAAGTCTCAACAAGATGCGGATCATTTGACTTTTCTAAGAAGTAAGTTCACCCCTTGCAAAGTGAGTAAAATGATGCTGTGTTCACAATGAACGGGTAATCAGGTGCAAATAAAAACTGAAAAAAAAACCCCCAGAAATTTTGCTAGCGCACAATTAGTATTTACTAAGATCAGTGAGCATGCTCTTTCCAAAGTAAATCATTTACCTTGCCAACCTAATAGTTCCGAATCCTTTAATAAATCAACCCCTTTGTGTATAAATCAATGTCACACTGTCCCTCCTTCTGCTTCCTTTATCATCAATCAGATTTTCAGGGTAGATGTGAATGCAGTAGGTGTCCCTGAGAAGCTTCTTGAACTATAAAAGCCAAACTTGACTTGGCTGGAAATAATGTATACTGGGTACAGAGTTTCTTATTTCAACTAAGGGTATGACCATGCGATTCTAGCAAGGGCAGAATCTCCCATCAGGAACAATGGAATTGCTTGTCCTAGCATCCACAGGGTTGGTCTGAGGGAGATCACCTTTTCCTGAACATAAACGGAATTTCACCATAAAAATACCTCTGTTTTTAATTAAATAAAAATACAGTATGTGTGGAGAACAAAGCTAAACACAATAATCATACTCTACTAACTATACTCTTTTGGCCTCAGAGACTCCGCTCTCTCCTGGCTCTCTTCCTATCTATCAGAACGCTCCTTCAGTGTTACCTATAACGCTGCCACCTCCCCCTCTCTGTTGGGGTCCCCCAAGGCTCTGTCCTCGGGCCCCTTCTCTTCTCCATCTATACCTTCTTCCTTGGCCAACTGATACACTCCCACGGCTTCAACTACCAGCTCTATGCCGATGACACTCAAATCTATCTCTCTATCCCTCGCCTCACTCCTGCAGTCTCCGCCCAAATCACTAGCCTTTGGAACGACATATCAGACTGGATGTCACTCCACTTCCTCAAATTAAACCTTGCCAAAACCGAGTTACTAGTTTTCCCACCAGCCCGCGCCCCCCCCCCCTTGACCTCTCCATCACGACCAACAACGCCAACATCAGCCCCACCACGCAAGCCAGAGTACTTGGTGTCATTCTAGACTCCAATCTGTCTTTCCAGCCCCAGATCCAATCACTAACAAATTCATGCAGACTCCACCTCCGCAACATCCCCAAAATACGCCCATTCCTAACTCCAGAAACTACAAAGAAACTCATTCACTCCCTTATCATCTCCCAACTTGACTATTGCAACTCCCTCCTCGCCGGCCTACCCGTTGGGCTATCCCCGCTTCAGTCTATCCTGAATTCTGCGGCCAGACTCATCCACCTTACCAACCGCTCCGTATCCGCCACCCCCCTCTGCCAATCCTTCCACTGGCTTCCGATTGCCCAACGCATAAAATTCAAAATATTAACATTAACGTACAAAGCTGTTCATAACACTGCCCCAAACTACATCACCAACCTGATATCCATCTACCACCCAAAACGCACTCTCCGCTCCTCACAAGACCTCCTTCTCTCCAGTTCCCTGGTCTCCTCCTCCCATGACCATCTCCAGGACTTCTCCAGGGCTTCCCCCATCCTCTGGAACTCACTACCCCAATCCATCAGACTGTCACCTTCCCTCCTCACCTTCAGGCACACCCTGAAAACCCATCTCTTCAGAGAAGCCTACCCCGCCCTCACCTAATTTGCTGATCTCCTCCGCTCTTCCCACCACTCCATCCCCCACAGCTATTTCCTCCTGTACCACTCTCCCCTCCCTCCTAGATTGTAAGCTCCAAGGAGCAGGGCCCTCGAACCCCCCGTGTATTGTATTGTTACTGTACTGTCTCCCATTATAATGTACAGCGCTGAGCAAACCGTTGGCGCTATATAAATCCTGTATAATAATAATATCTCACTGTGAAATGCAGCTGGAAATGTAGAACACTCACCATGAAATGGTGGCACCACATTGTAGATCTTCACATGAGATATATGCCCCAAACGCCCTGCAGAACTACCCAATTCCAAGAGCATCCCATGACAATCTGACTATTACACTGTGAACATATTGTCAGTGAACATATTGTGACAGGCCCACTTATGGTCAACATGTCTGTGCCTTGTAACATGATGAAGTGATCACCTAACACCCTGCATTGTTTTCATTTTCTTAGCCAAATTTAAGCTCCTGTCTTGGGAAAGCTAACAGTGGCAGTGAGAAGCAGCCTCCAAAAACACAAGAAAGCCCCGAATAATCCTCACATACTCTTTTACACATTTGAATGTGGTGGCCTGCCTTTACCAATGATCTGCCAACAGCCGTTACAGCACCTGACATCATTTTTTCTATAAATGTCATCAGTAAACTATATATTCTCAAGGCTCCACAGCTTGCTGAGCCATCTTCGCATATAGGAATGAAAGGTGAGAAGTACTGTACAAGAGTGATACTGCAAAGTTTTGATTTTATTTGGGCATGGGTTCAGTTTGAACCCAAGTTTGTCTGAGAAATGTAATTGTCATTGCTGGCCCAATACGAGGCTGTCCCTCTTTCTACATTGCTTTTTTATCAGATTTTCAAGATTGGAGTAAATGCAACAGGTGGCCCTGAGAAACTTCCTGAACTACTGAAATCTGAATTTGGCTTGTCTGGAAACAAATGTATAGTGGGCACAGAGTTTCTTATTTCAGCTATGGATATGGCCATGCAAAGGGCAGAACCCCCCATCAAATGCAGTGGGATTTCTTATTCTAGAATCCGCAGAGTTGGCCTGCGGGAGATGATCTTTTCCTCAACATGAATGGAGTTTCACCATAACACCTGTTTTTTTTTTTTTATTTCAATGGTTTTTATTCATTTTAAACAGTTTAACACAGGAGCAACAAATCACGCCCACGCAGGGGCTATCAATTGCACATATAAAAATTAGAAAAAACAGTGCTCTGACACCAACAAAGCAAAAGGTGTGCCCAAGCAAGGGCTATCAATGGGTCTTAAATGACAAAACATTAGTATAACACTGATAGTAACTCAAACTAAAGGCAGCTATCCACTGCCACACCAAAAACAAACAAAAAAAAAGAAAAGGAAGGAGTACAAAAGAAAAAAGACAAAACCAAGAGCAGGGGTCCAATGACGCCAATACCGAACAACATCACAACACCTCTGTTTTTAATTATAAAATATGTGTGGAGTACAAATCTAAGCATAACAATCATATCTCACTGTCAAAAGCATATGGAAATGAAGAACACTCACCAAAAAATGGTGGGACCTCATTGTAGATCTTCATATAAGAAATATGTCCAAAACCACTTATAGAAATTCCAAGGGCTCACCACCCAACCATGACAAAGTGACTACCCCCTCATACTGGTAAACATATTATGACAGGTCCAAGCATAACATGATGAAGTGATCGTCCAGCACTCTCATTTTCTAGCCAAATTTGGGCTCCTGTACTGGGAAAGCTCACAGCAGTAATCAGAAATAGCCTCCTAAAACACAGGAAGGGCCAGAATAATCACCCAATACCTTACTGCATGCGTGAATGTGGTAGCACTTGCTTCTTTCATCTACAAGTAGCCAACATTGGTGTCCTTTTATCATGCAGTGGTAAATGACTGCTGTTCAGTTCTCTGGAATTCTTAGAGGTGACAGTTCTCCTCTGAATGCCCATTCATGAAGCGGTGTAGATCACTTCTCCTAATGAGGAAAGAAGCAATCTAGAAACGCATGGAACGCTAGAAAATGGCTGCTGTTACCGTAATCTCGCAAGATTAAAGTAAGAGATCAAACACACTGTTTGCTAAGCAGCGGTAAATTACCACTGCTTCATTTGCTGCTCCCCCGATTCTCCACCTCTGGGCTGGAGAATCTGGAGGGAGAATTTTCACACATATCTCCAGTGAAGGGCTGACATCGTTCCTTCATACACTGGCCATCTGTGTGCTGAGATGATTAGCGGAGAACATGTTCTCCACTGATCATCTCTGTTTCCTAAACCACTAATGATCTGAGATCAGCAATGATCCTCAGGATCGACGCGGACCTCAGTTTCATAAAAGGACACCATTGTTGTCATTGTTTTCGCTACACTAAATGGCATCATTTTGTCTATAAATGTCATCAGTAAACGATTTATCCATAAAGCCCCACATCTTGTTGAACCATATTTATAATAACACCTCTGTTGTTATTCTCAGATTATTTTGCTATATCCAAGTTAGTGATTAGCTTGGGCCTAAATGCTGAACCAGTCTGGGTCCATGGTCTACAAGAAAGACATTCCTTGCCCAGTAGCTGACATACACAAAGGCTTGTGATATTGTTGACCTAATATGGACATACGGCCATATTAAGTTAATTAGTTGGAGTTATTTATATATTTTTTTCATAATTCCACGTGTATATGGTGGTGTTTGCCTCTCTTTAGAGGTATGGACTGCTACCTTACTGATATGACTGCAGTGTCAGTTCAGTAACAGAGGTCTTTGAATGGAGAGAGGGGAGCGCCCAGTATCTAGTGTAATACCACATTCGATATTACGGTTAAAATTTTTATTGAAGATAATCAATATACAAATTGAAACAATGAGTTTAAGAACAATCCACTCCTCTTTCTTCAGGGCTTTAGGTACGTCTGAACGGAGGTGGATAGACTTTGCAGAGGTACTTGAGTTTCTTGTGAGAACTGATGTCAGTAGCGCCTGGCCAATTGGGTGCTCCTCTCTCCATCTGACATTGACCTAAAATGGTCATGTACCTGTATTGGGTCAATAACATTGAGTTAATAGCATTGTGACCATTTTAGGTCAATTATGTCACAAGCATTCTGGCCCCTTTGTATACATTTAGCTACGGGGCACTGAATCCCCAAGCTGCAGCTCATTGGTCTAGCAATGGCTGCTAACTTTTGGGTTCAGACTAAACAAAGGTTGCTGTTCGAGGGGCAAGCATGCTTATGACATAATTGACCTTCTATGGGCTCATGGCCATATTAAGTAAATGATGTCACTAGCATCCTAGCCCCCTTGTATACATTCAGCTACGGGGCATTGAATCGCTGACCTGCAGCTCATTGGCCCAGCAATGACTGCTAACTTCTGGGTGTAGACCAAACAATGGTTGGTATGCAAATGAACTGTAGGCAGATTCAGGATGATGGCTAAGCCCAAGCTCATCCCCAATCCAAAGATGAATGGACTAAAGGCTTGGGCCTTGCTTACAACAGTCAGACCTTCTGAGATTCTGGTCTTCTTCCCTGGAAAAACTTTAGAAGTAATGGAAGACCTTTAGAAGCTCTCGGTTTAGCACAAACACTTTTCAACTTGTTGGAAAATCTCCATGTCAGTAAGCACCACTATTTTTCTTTTCTATGAATAAAAGGAACATCTAATTGGCAGAGCATATTGGTCAGCACAGAGATGAAATTTAGAAGAAGCAGATGCGACAACACCTGTTCTTCTTAGTGAAACATCTGTCCTTTTATGTCCAACCTTAGCCTTTCCTTCAACTGTTTATTACAGAAATAAACAATTAATGACAAGGAAGCTAGGCCTTGACTTGTTACTCCCTTGTTAATCCTCTCCTGTTTATGTAGATTCCTGTTCTCACTAATCTGCCTAATTCTGATATATTGAGAATCTATATTTAAGGAAATTAAATGTAAAGATTTCCACTAGAAATACAAAAACAGGATTACAGTACAGTAAGTGTAAGCACGAAAGGGCCATATTTATAAAAAAAAAAAAAAAAAAAAAAACTTCATGTAGCTTTTTTTGCACAGAACAAATTTACATGCAATTTTAATGGCCAATGGGGACAAATTTAATGTTTTCAAACTACATTGTCTGCAGCTGCAATAATGTGTGAAAGTGGAAAATGCTGCATTATGGCCACTAGATGGCGCTTCGGGCATACACTCTTTTTCTCTGATAATCAGCGCCATCCAGTGGCCATAATATAGTATTTTCCCCATTCACCACTCGAACTGAAGGGAATATACGCTGGAAACATTTGATTTTTCCTATTCGCATTGATTGAATTTACATGCAGTTTTGATGCATGAACATACATTGCAAATTGTTCTATATGCTTATACGCTATTGAATTAATATCTTGTCCAGTTTTGATGCAAGGGGTCTATGCATAAAACATTAATAGACCAAACATCAGAAAAAAATAAGAGAACATTTTGGGAATATTTAGTATAGATATCTCCCTAGCCCTCTCAGTACACATAGCTATGACCCTCCCCTACCCCCCGCAATCCATTAGCTATGACACCCCCTACTCCCTGCAATCCATTAGCTATGACACCCCCTACTCCCTGCAATCCTTTAGCTATGACACCCCCTACTCCCTGCAATTCATTAGCTATGACACCCCCTACTCCCCTGAGGTCCCTTACTTACATCCTCTGAGGGTTGTGGCCTTTTGCGCTATGGCCCAGCCAGTAAAAATGTAGTCCGAGCCTGCACGCTAGCATCTCATAGATTTAAATGAGATGATGCTCCTGCAGTACGGGTACAGACCATTCCGTTTTATCAGATGTTGATGTATCTACTGTCCGAAACCAAGAAATCACTTCATACGGCATTTGTTGGCCAAATGCTAGAAGCAGTCATGCAAGCTGAACAAAATGTTCTCTTATTGTTTCTAATAGATTAATTCTTGTGTCATCATCTAGTGGCCAAAATGTAGTAGATTTTCTGATTGAAGTATTCCAGAAATTTATAGCAGAAAGTAAAACAATTTGTTGATTTCAAAATATTCAGTCTTTTTTTGTTTATATAAGAAAAAAATTAAAAACCCAGTGGTGATAAATACCACCAAAAGAAAGCTCAATTTCTACGCAAATTAAATTTATATAATTTTTTTCACACAGTGTTGCATGACTGTGCAATTGCCAGTTTAATTGCACATTGTTAAATAACAAGCAATGGCCTGATCAGGAAGGGGGTAAAATCTTCTGGAACTGAAGTGGTTACACGGTGTCACCAGGCTTGGGCCTGTATTATCGGAAGGGTGGTATTTGGCGGTGTGCTGGAACGGCACAACAGTGTGGCTAGGAAGAGCCCCAAGTTCCTATGGATACTGGAATGTTTCCTGAAGCCAGGCGTTGTCCCTGTACTAACGGCCGCCTAGTGTAATCTACTTTATTAAAAACAGCAATAAAAGTCTGCATCATATGCACATGTTCCATATAGGAATAGGGCATGTCTGTGTTCACAGCAAACCCTCCTAAAGGTAGGCCTGGAGCAAACATTTTAAAAAATTAGCGCAGTGACAGACATGACGGGGTGAATAGTTGGAAAACTTAGGAAGAATAGAAAGTGAGGGAAGTTTTTAAATTAAAAGTAGAGCTTACCTGATTGGAGGTGGCTGGTTTCTGGGAGGGGTCCCAGGAAGGTAGTGTTGAGCCGCAGGAGTCCAGTCGGCAAAATTACAGAAGAGAAGAAGCTTCCCACCCTTCCTCCCCATTGTTCTTGCTCTTGGCTTGTCAAGGTAGCCTAGCGGTAGTTGTTCTTTGAAGAAGGAAAGAATTCTGGATATAGAAATGTTCAGGACCCATCGGTGGTATGGGGACCTCGGAACATAACAAGGGGTTAACTTGGAATAGGTAAAATGGAGGTCACTGTGGATAAGTAGGATTATATCCGAGCCGGTGTGTCATGGCTGGGGAGAAGTAGGATTGTCTCCTAGCCGGTGAGTTGCAGCTGAGGAAGTTTAAACAAAAAGTTTTCCACAAAAAGATAAATTGCGTTTGTTGCCCTCAAAAGACCACCAAGCTTTTTCCTCTGTTTCTATTTCAGGAATGTTATGTTATTTAGATTGAAATAATTTATTGGTTAATAAAAAAGGCTGTTATGGCCATTTTGACTCCAAAGCTGGTCTATGTTCCTTTATTGAATATCTGGGTTGGTGGAGGGGATAACCTAGCAGGCTGGGTTACAGGTTGGAAGACACACATTCTACCCTTGTCATGGCCGCAGCACGATCCAGGCACTGTAGACTGTATGAATCCTCCTCGTATCAACAGCTGACAGCTAGGAAGCCGAGAAACCTATCAGCGGCATGGAGATGGTACTGCTCATACACCCAAGCCTGATGGTGCCGCGCTCCATAGCTGATGATCGTAGGGCAGGGAGAAGCTTGGGGTGCAGAAGAAAGACACACATGTGTTATGGTTGGCAAGATGATGAGTTTTGGAGGCATGGCCTTCTTTATCAAGTCATTGCGTAGTACCATCTCCACACCGCTAACAGGCTTCAGTGGCTTCCATGATGTCAGCTGGTGATACGAGGAGGATTCGTACAGTCTACATTGCCTGGATCGTGTAGTGGCCATTAGGAGGGTTTGGTGTGAACACAGACATGCTGATTCCTATATGGAACATGTGAGTGCATATGGTGCAAACTTTTATTGCTGTTTTTATTAAACTGGAATACACCAAGGCAGCCATGCGCTCTTTCTTCTTTGTATTATTGCCGATTTTTATCCATTTCCCAGTGTTAAAAAGCAGCTGCACTATCTACCCAGTCATTCTATTGTTAGCCACTGATCTATTATACATCATGGAGGTTGTTTGAGACCAGCGTGCATACTAATATTTCTATGTTGACTTGTGAGCATATGCTAGACTCATCCACCTCACCAACCGCTCCACATCTGCCTCCCCCCTCTGCCAATCCCTTCATTGGCTCCCGATTGCCCAACGCATCAAATTCAAACTGCTAACTCTGACCTACAAAGCCATTCACAACGCCAGCCAAAACTACATAACTGACCTGATACCCAAACACTACCCTACCCGTGCCCTCCGCTCCTCACAGGACCTCCTACTCTCTAGCTCCCTGGTCTCCTCCTCCCACGTCCGATTGCAGGACTTCTCTAGGACTTCCCCCATCCTCTGGAACTCCCTACCCCAATCCATTAGACTGTCACCTACCCTCCTCACCTTCAGGCATACCCTGAAAACCCTCCTCTTCAGGGAAGCCTACCCCAACCTCACCTAACAACTAACCTCCTCCACTCCTCCCACCACTCCATCCTCCACAGCCATTTCCTCCTGTGCCACCTTCCCCTCCCTCCTAGATTGTAAGCTCGAAAGAGCAGGACCCTCGAACCCCTCGTGTATTGTATTGTTACTGTCTTGTCTCATGTTCTGTCCCCCTTGCTACTGTACAGCACTGAGCATACCCTTTGGCGCTATATAAATACTGTATAATAATAATAATATGCCCACTTTCTGTTTAGTGTTGTCCCTGTACTGACCCTACTAGCCAGAAACCTTTTGTGTGCCATTTACTTTCCCCAGCAAGCGGGATCTCTGTCCGTCACCTACCACTTACTCTAGGTGCACCCGAATGACATGGCTACCGTAATTTATAAGGTCCCACACCAAGATGGCTGCCAAAGGTCACCAAACGTTGCCGCATCCAATCAGACAGCTGATATCTCTGACACAGTCCATGAAGGAACATTTTTCCACTAACAGACTCCACTCCATCTGTTTAATGGCACAGTGCCACCTACTGGATGGAGGGAGACCTGCACCTGTCTACATGTGCAATCTGCTCTTTCACTCTTGCAGAATGCTGAGTTGTGAAAGAGAAAGCAGATTGTGCATGCATGGGTAGGGAATGCACCTGAGTGCTTACACTCACATGTTATTGCATGTGCACCACTTAATCCTAGAAGAATGTTGCACATCCAATACACCGTATGTCCTGCCATCTGCAGGTCAGAGGGAGGGAGAGGAATGGTATCTTGAAAAGTAAGCATTCTTTTACAGAAATGGAGGCTTACATATTAATGTACTGAGGATGCTGTAGTGTATAGGGGTGTTTTGGGCAAATGCCATTAAAGGAGAACTAACCCTTTAAAGAGCATATTTCATTTCTTAAAGCAGTAGTAAACCACAAAAAAAAAAAATAATAATGAGCCCCCTGTAGGTTTTGGTCATAATATATTAGTATGGATAAAATGTCACCAGCACACTAAGGATCACCAATATGGGTCCAAAGGTTTTAATGAACAATCATATAGTTACAGCAAGGCAATGTTTCAGAGTCTCGCAGGACCCCTTCATCAGGCATGTGGTTGTGCATACTAATACATTATGACAGACTTACCTGTACACGGAGCCCTCCTGGCACCGCCATCTTCACCTGGTTTTGTTTCTGGGTTTGCGGGATCCGGCAGTATGAATGGCCGAAGCCGCGATGACGTCATTCCTGCCCTTGTGCAACTGTGCAAGATTAGGAGATATTCACTGTGCCTACAGGTAAGACTTATTATAGGCTTACCTATAGGTACAACTTACAAAGTGGACTTTACTTCCACTTTAATTCTTACGTTATTTTGCTAACATAAAACTAAGTCACACTAATGAACATCATTTTGAATTTCATTGCCTTGAAATAAAAATATCACAAAAAAAAAAATCACAAAATTTCACTGTAGGATCTATTACCTGGCAGAATGGACTAATTGATCCGGGGTCCCAGCACAGGAAGGTGCTGTAAAGGTAGGCAGTGGTGTTTCCACCCTCTTCATCCATTATAATCTGTGTGCACATTTGTTGGTAGGAACTCAGAGAATTGAACTGTAATCAGTTATTCAGCTTCTTCTTATTGATTATCAGAATGACTAATCATCTTTATTCACTTGCTGCATTTTATACTGTAATGAGCGAGCTACTAAAATGCGTAGGGACCATTATTCTTCTCTTTCTGGAAATGGCATGAGTTCAGACAGGTTACATCAGCATAGGCCGTGCCGATTTGGCAGAATGATTTGGATGGAGATATTGCAGCAATGCAGATGTTGCTGTGTGGAATCCAAAGAGGAGATGGATGATCTATAATGTGTGCTATGAGGACACGTAATAAAGTTATATCCCTGCAATGATTGGAAAGATGCAGAAAGTAGAATTTAAGATGTCTGAAAATGGGGCTCAAAATATATCATTCTCAGGACCATCAGAAGGAGGTGGGGAGATCTACCCACAGACAATCAGGTAATATGACCTTTACTGGAACTCTAGGCAAACAGCTAAATATACTGGTGAACTATGTATAGGTTTACGGATTATCCTTCCCTGCTTTATCCAAGACTAATTTAAATGTTTTGGCTGGAGTTGGGCTTTAATCAACCTGCATTTTTCTTTTTTTTTATACATTTTTGGTTAACTGAAAATCCCTAGATCCACAAATTTCTCAATCTCTCATTTACTGTCCTTCGCTTGGACCAATCCATTTGTCCCCATAACCTCTTCAGGTGTCGTCCTTTTTGGTCTGATGTATACACCTCTAGAGAAAATGTAATATTTAGTTATCAAAAGTGTTACACTACAATCAACCTCTAAAATACTGGGTTTGGTATTTTAAACTCCAGAATAGAAAAAGAAGTGGAGGGGAGAGCAAAAGTGGGTTTCACCAATCATGTATTGTGTATTAATTCTTCATGCTCTGTTGAAATGGGGATGCGGCAGAGGTGTGTTGACTTTGCCTACATAATTTGTGCTGAAAGGTATCCTTCTTTGTCCTCTAAGAAAATTGGAAAATAGTGATCCAGGGTAGCCAATGGTAAAAATGGGGAACGAGACTACTTATTCAAGTAACATGCCAGTGGTCATAAATGTACAGCATATCAGTGTATTTTCTGTTCATTGGCATAACCAGGGCTGGTGCTAGACTATTTTGCATCCTAGGCAAGGCCAGCCACTTACACCTCCCCCCAAATAAATAAATACATAAACCTTCATTTGTATTTCTACTTCACCCCTTCTATCACACATTCTCTTTCCCCTCAAATTTTCCACCCTAGCACAAATCATCTCCCCCAAATCCCTCCTCCTAGCACAACCCCCTCCAAATTGCCCTTCCTAGCAACAATCCTTCCTACCACCCAAATCTCCCCTCCTAGCACAACCCTTCCCAATCCCCCTCCTAGCACCACAATTTCCCCCACAATCCTTCCTAATACAAATCCCCCCCAATCCCCCACTTTCTAACACAAATCTGCCCCCATCCCCCTCCCCTAACACAAATCTGCCCCTGTCCCCTAGCACAAATTCCCCCCTTCCCCCCTTCCCACCAAATCCATTTTTCCTATCACAACCCCCCCCCCCCCAAAAAAATCCTCCCTCCTCCTAGGACAACCCTTCCTCCATTCCCCTCTCCTAACACAAATCCCCCCCTCCCCCTCCCCAATCTCCCCTCATAGCACAAATCCTCTTCCTTTAATCCCCCCACCTAGGACAAATTCCTCAAAATATTTTCTCTAGCTAAAACCCCTCCAAATTACCCTTCCCAGAATAAAATCCTTCTACTTTAGCAAACCCCCACCCTTTAGCACGAATTTCCCCCACACCTCCCTCCTACTCCTAGTACAGCGAACCTCCGTACAGCAGATGCCACAGGATTGCTCTTGGATTGGGCCATACACAGTTTTATTACCCGCCCCCATCTCCTCTAATGACCACTCGTCTCTTGGCAGCAGGGAGCCAGTGAATGAATTAAACACTGAACATGTCGATGTAAGAGTGATCCTGTGTCCTTTGCTTTATGGAGGATCGCTCCACTGACAGGAGAGCAGAGCACAGCCCACACCTCCCGCCTCTCTCTTGTGATTTCTCCTTTGCATGCTTCACTGCTCCAGGCTGCTGTCCCCTGGTCCCAGCCATGAGTGAAGGGATGGGCGAAGGCACTCAGCGGCCAGGCACAGCATCCATACAAAGACCAGCATGGGTGGGTACCACTTAAATCTGGGGGGTGTAGCCCATCCCAGCACCCCAACCCCAGATTTGGCCATGGTGGAGAGCAGGGAAACCAACGGCCATGGCTGCACTCTAGGTAGCAGTGTGCCCTAGGCGGCTGCCTAGTTCACCTAGTGACAGTGCCAGCCCTGTGAATACCATTGATTATCTCAGTACAATGGCATCTGAAAGTCAGTGGAAAATATTAGACAGCAAGTAAACATGTTGACTTGTCCCTGAAGTTGATGTGTTGAAAGCAGAAAAATGGGCATCGTAGTTTGTTGTGTATGTGGCTGTGTAGCCGCAGACCGTTCAGAGTGCCCATGCTGACCCGTGTGCATAGCCAAAAGTGACTACATTGGGCACAGAAACATCAGAACTGGACCATGGAGGAATGAAAGAAGATAGCCTGGTCTGATGAATTACATTTTCTTTTACATCATGTGGATGGCTAGGCGTGTGTGCATCACTTACCTGGCACCAGAGGTGGCACCAGAATGCAGTATGGGAAGAAGGCAAGCTGGCAGAGACAGTGTGAAGCTTTGGACAATGTTCTGCTGGGAAAAAATGGGTCCTGCCATTCAGGAGGATGTTGCTTTGTCACGTAGCACCTACCTAAACATTGTGACTGACCAACTACACCCCTTCATGAAAATAGTATTCTCTGATGGCAGTGGCCTCTTTCAGCAGAATAATGTGTCCTGCCACACTACAAAAATGGTTCAAGAATAGTTTGAAGAACACAACAATGATTTTGAGATACTGGCTTGGCCTCCAGATTTCAGTGCAATGGAGCATCTGTGGGATGTGCTGGAAAGTCTGATCCATGGAGGCCCCACCTCATAACTTAAAGGACTTAGAGGATCTGCTTCTGACGACTTGGTGCCAAATGCTACAGCATACCTTAAGAGGTCTAGTAGAGTCCATGCCTTGATAAGTCAGGGCTGTTTTGATGGCTAAAGAAGAACCTACACCATATTAGGTGGGTAGCCATAAAGTTTTGTCTGATTGGTGCATGTATCATTATGTTTATTAAATAATGTATACATTTTAAAAATCGCATACCCTCTTTTGAAAAGCATTGCCAGGTTTTGCTGTTTACTGCTTGCCTTCAAAATTACTAAAGATTATGATATAGCGGGAGAGGCCTGTACACGACACCCAGGGAAGGGGAGATGTGTTCATTGACTTTTTATAATCTGTAGGTCAATGCGTGAAGGTAAGGGTCCATCCTGTAACACGTGTGTGGTGATGCACCCTAAATATATACTATATTGCCAAAAGTATTGGGACACCCCTCCAAATTATTAGATTCAGGGTTCCAATCACCTCCATGGCCACAGGTGTATAAAATCAAGCCCCTAGGCATGCAGACTGCTTCTACAAACATTTGTGAAAGAATGGGTCACTCTCAGGAGCTCAGTGAATTTAAGCGTGGTATTGTGATAGGTTGCCACCTGTGCAATAAGTCCATCCGTGATATTTCCTTGTTACTAAATATTCCACGGTAAACTGTTAGTGGGATTATAACACAGTGGAAGCAAATGGGAACAGCGGCAACACCCCTATGAAGTGGTAGGTCATGTAAAATGTCATAGTATGGTCAGCGCATGCTGAAGCGTACAGTGCACACAAGTCATCAACTGTCTGCAGAGTCAATAGTTAAGACCTCCAAACCTCGTATGGCCCTCAGATTATCACAACAACAGTGTGTAGCTGTAACAGTGTGTGTCGGCTTCATAGAATGGGTTTCCAAGGCCAAGCAGCTGCCTCCAAGCCTTACATCACCAAGTGTAATGCAAAGCATCGAATGCCGTGGTGTAAAGTACACCGCCACTGGACTCTAGAGCAGTGGAGACGTGTTCTCTGAAATGACGAATCACGCTTCTCTGTCTGGCAATTCGTTGGATGTGTCTGGGTTTGGCAGTTGCCAGGAGAACGGTACTTGCCTGACTGCATTGTGCCAACTGTAATATTTGGTGGAGGGGGGATTATAGTGTGGGGTTGATTTTCAGCAGTTGGGCTTGGCCCCTTAGTTCCAGTGAAGGGAACTGTTAAAGCGTCAGCATACCAAGACATTTTGGACAATTTTATGCTCCCAAATTTGTGGGAACAGTTTGGGGATGGTCTCTTCTTGTTCCAACATGACTGCACACCAGTGCACAAAGCAAGGTCCATAAAGACATGGATGAGCAAGTTTGAGGTGGAGGAAGTGGAGTCCTGACCTCAACCAGATAAAACACCTTTGGGATGAATTACAGTTGCAAGAAAAAGTATGTGAACCCCTTGGGATTACGTGGAGTTTTGCATGAATTGGGCATAAAATGTGCTCTGAACGTCATCTAAGTCACAACAATAGAAGAACACAGTCTGCTGAACATAATACTACACAAACATTAGATGTTGCCATGGTTTAATTGCACATAACATGTAAACATTCACAGTGCAGGGAGGAAAAAGTATGTGAACCTTTGGACTTAATAACTGGTTGACCCTCCTTTGGCAGCAATAACCTCAACCAAACCTTTCCTGTAGTTGCAGATCAGACCTGCACAACGATCTGGAGTAATTTTGGACCACTCCTCTTCGCAAAACTGTTTCAGTGTAGCAATATTCTTGGGATGTCTGGTGTGAATCGCTCTCTTAAGGTCATGCCACAGCTTTTTAATCGGGTTGAGGTCAGGACTCTGACTGGGCCACTCCAGAAGGTGTATTAAGTGCTGTTGCAGCCATTGTTTTGTTGAATTACTTGTATGCTTTGGGTCATTGTCCTGTTGCATCACCCATCCTCTGCGGAGCTTCAGTTGGCGGACAGATGGTCGTACGTTTTCCTGCAAAATGTCTTGATAAACTCTGGAATTCATTTTCCCATCAATGACAACAATCCGTCCAGGCCCTGAGGCAGCAAAGCAGCCCCAAACCATGATGCTCCCTCCGCCATGTTTTACAATGGGGATGAGGTTTTGATGTTGGTGTGCTGTGCCTTTTTTTCTCCACACATAGTGTTGTGTGTTTTTCCCAAACAACTCAATCTTGGTTTCATCTGTCCACAGTATATTTTGCCAGTAGTGCTGTGGAATATCCAGGTGCTCTTTTGCAAACTTCAAACGTGCTGCAATATTCTTTTTGGACAGCAATGGCTTCCTCCGTGGTGTCCTCCCATGTACTCCATTCTTGTTTAATGTTTTCCTTATTGTAGATGTGTCAACATAAATGTTAGCATGTGCCAGAGATTTCTGTAGGTCTTTAGCTGGCACTCTGGGATTCTTCTTTACCTCATGCAGCATTCTGCGCTGTGCTCTTGCAGTCATTTTTACAGGACGACCACGCCTAGGGAGAGTAGCAACAGTGCTAAACGTTCTCCATTTGTAGACAGTCTGTCTTACCGTGGACGCATTGAACATCAAGGCTTTTGGAGATACTTTTGTAACCCTTTCCAGCTTCATGCAAGTCAACAATTCTTGATCGTAGGTCTTCTGAGAGCTCTTTTCTGCAAGGCATGGTTCACATCAGACAGTGCTTCTTGAAACCAGTAAACCCAAAACAGGTGTGTGTTTTTTAAGGGCAGGACAGCTGTCAGCAACACATCCAATATCATCACACTGATTGGAGTCAAGGTTGGCTCACTCCTGGCTCCAATTAGCTCTGGGAGAAGTCATTAAGCTAGGGCCTCACATACTTTTTCCTCCCTGAACTGTGAATGTTTACATGTTATGTGCAATTAAACCATGGCATCATCTAATGTTTGTGTAGTATTATGTTCAGCAGACTGTGTTCTTCTATTGTTGTGACTTAGATGACGTTCAGAGCACATTTTATGCCCAATTCATGCAAAACTCCATGTAATCCCAAGGGGTTCACATACTTTTTCTTGCAACTGTAGATCGGAGACTGTGAGCCAGGAGTTCTTGTCCGACATCAGTGCCTGACCTCACAAATGCGCTTTTGGAAGAATGGTCAGACATTCCCATAGACACCCTCCTAATCCTTGTGGACAGCCTTCCCAGAAGATTTGAAGCTGTTATAGCTGCAAAGGGCGGGGCCAACTCAATATTGAACCCTACAGACTAAGACTGGGATGCCATTAAAGTTCATGTGTGTGTAGAGGCAGGCGTCCTAATACTTTTGGCAATATATTGTATGAAAAGACTTACAGCACCGGGATAGTGGGTTCACTCAAAAACAGGAGGACATTTTATTATTAATTTGAAGTGGAAGCGAAGTTTGGAATTGCTTTTTTGAACTTTTAAGAGACTGCACATATTATATGTTGGGTTATTTATGATTTATTCATGTGTAACTGTGGATGGTGTCACACTTGCAGTTATGGTAACACATGATGATTGAATTTTCAGCAGCGCAACACAATTTTCTGTCTCAAAATGACTAGTTGTACAGTTAGCTTTGGCAATTCCTGCAAAGTTCTAATTTTTGTGTGAAGCGTAAAAATGTTCTTGTTCTGCTTTTAGGTTTTTTTTCCTTTTTTGCAGATGTCTTTTCCAGCTGCGTGTTATGGAGTAATGGAGGAATTTCTAATTGTCAGAGATTAAGTAATAGAACATTTACAGAACTATGAATGCAATTAATTTCCTCTCACAGAACACAATCATCAGTGTTGGTAAATTTATTTTAATAAGATCTGTGCACTCCCTAGTTCTCTGCAAAGCAGATTCATAAGATCCTATCACATCGCTGTGAGTGAAACTGTTGTTAAGAGCCACGAAAATGGCTAACGCGTTTGGTCTCCACATCTTAAAGCGATAGTATACCTCAGGAAAGAAGAAAAAAAAAAGTCCCCTGCAAGGTAATGTCATACTAGCACATTATGTAAAACTCACCTTAACAACTTCAACACAGGGCACTTTTACCCATTTCCTACCCAGACCAATTTTCAGCTTTCATTGCTCTCGCACTTTAAATGTCAATTACTCTGTCATGCTACACTGTACCTCAACAAAACTTTTATCATTTTCATAGAGATAAAGCTTCATTTTGGTGGTACTTAACCTCCCTAGAGGTCTGATTATGTCCATATTTCTGTGCTCAAAGCGGTACTTTTTTTGCATGGAAATACCAGTATGTATTTTTTTATTGTAGGCCTGTAATTCTTAGGAATAACTCACTGAAATCTGTCCGAACAAGAGTCTAGTAAACATCCCGGGTATGTTAAAATTTGAAACACGAAATCCTAAATTATAATTTAATAAATAATCATAAAAAATAATAATAATTTAATTCAATAATATAATCAAACCAAAAACACTGAAATTTGAAGTATAGCGCCAAGTTCGCACATCACTGAGCAAAGTCACAAAATCGTTTTCAGTGTCTGATGACAAATTTCCCCACGAATCATTATCACTCAATTCTGCAAGTGGTTCTAATTTGCTATCGCTGTTCTCTAGCTGATCTAAAACCGCTTTTGACCTAAAGGGACGCTTTTTGGACGCCATGGACGTTTCTTAGTTTCCAGGCAGAAAGAACTGTAAAAATGCAGGCAGGGCACAGGACAAAGCACTCGGGACAAAATGTATGTGAAATGCTTTGATACAGTAATGTTTTACTATGGGATTTTAGTGAATGTCACTTTTTGTCATTTCAAATTTCCCGCTGGTTCCGTCCCCCGTACATCCGGACGTCGCAGGGGACGTAACCTAGAAGACAGATGCCGTCATCGGCCAGAGGACATTACAGGGGACACTGCAGGAGGGACATCGTGGGAGCGCAGGGCAAGGTAAGTGAAGAACAGATCCTGGAGCAGCGCCGCATTGTAAGCCCAAGTGTAGCACGGGATACCGCTTGTGGTGCTGAAACTTTACCCCGAGCTACACTTGGGAATACCGCCAGGGAGGCTACTCACTACTGAGTTTTTTTTGTGAGATAAGCAAAAAAAGAGCAAAAATTAAAAATAAAAACACACTTTTTTTAGTTTCTATTAAAAAATTTTGCAACTAAGTACATTTTCTGTATTATTTTAGGCCATAATTTTTACTGCTACATTTTTTGGGTAAAAATAACCCAAAATCAGGGTATATTATTTAGTCTGTGTGAAAGTTATAGAGTCTGCAAGCTATGGTACCAATCATTGAAAATTGATCACACCCGATGTACTGCCGGCCTATCTCATTTCTTGATGCCCTAACATGCCAGGAAAGTACAAATAACCCCTAAATGACCCCTTTTTGGAAAGTAGACAGTCAAAGCTATTTAGTAAGAGGTATGGTGAATCTTTTGAAGTTGTCATTTTTTCCATCAATTCTTGGGAAAATTAAGAACTTTTTTGTTTTTCAACACAAACTGACATATTAACAAGTTATTCCTCACACACGGCATATGCATACTTGCAATTACACCCCAAAACACATTCTGCTACTTGTCCTGAGTTTCACGATACCATATGTGTGAGACTTTTGCACAGCCCGGCCACATACAGAGGCCCAACATCCAAGTAGCACCATCAGGCATTTTAGGGGCATAAAGTACACTTTTAATTTCCTGACTACCTATCGCATTTTTCAAGGCAATGGAGCACCAGGACAATGGAATTACCCACAAAATGACCCCATTTTGGAACACAAACAACCCAACATATATTCTATGAGGCATAATGAGTCTTTTGAACGTGCAATTTTTTTCCACAAGTTTTGTGAACATGTGGAAAGGAAATGAAAACATTTTTTTTTTACACAAAGTTGTCTATTTAGAAGATATTTCTAAAAACAGAGCATGGATATAGCAAGGATTACACGCCAAAGTACATTCTGCTACTCCTCCTGTGTATGGTGATACCACATGCATGAGACTTTTTCACAGCTTAGCTATACAAAAGGGTAAACAGAATATTACCTATAGTTATAGTAGAGAAGTTGTCTGTAGAGGAGAGCAGTGGGCCAGGAAGCAGGCAACGATGTGGTCAGCAATAGCCAAACAAATAGTCCAGGCAGCAGGCAGGAACATAGTCCAAAAAAAGTCCTGGGTCATTACAGGCAGAGATATGGTCAGCACAGCCAAAGTACTGGTTCAGGTAATGCACAAAAACATGGTCCATAAAAAGTCCTGGGTCATTACAGGCAGAAGGCAGAGATATGGTCAGCACAGTATTGGTCCAGGCAGCAGGAAGGAGCATCTGGCCTAGGGCCTTAGTCAGGTAAGATCTGGCCATAGGGGTCGAGGTTTCGTCCCACCCAATCTCTCCGAAGCCTCCAGACTAACAGACCCTGAGAAAGCCAAAAACTGGTTCTCTCTACTCTGAAGCCCCTCACATATGTGAGACTCCTGTGTTATCTTGCATCCCACTACTACAGTAGCAGGGCAAAAGATCAGTTCAAGGGTCAGGCAAAAGCATTGTTGGTAAACAGGCCAGGGTCAGTTAGCGTGGAAGACAAAGGCATGGTCAATCAAGGCAGCAGGTAAATGATCAGCAAGGATTTTGGAAACTGGGAAATGGCAGGCTGTTAAAAATAAGGGGAACTAATATTGTGATAACGTTGGAAGCGGTCTCCGATGCATAGGTCCGGTTGGGAGGGACATTGGGGACAATGAACAATGGTGTCTTTCCTAACTCCTCTTCTGCTGCATACCCAACATTTTTTTTTGCATCTTCTTCCCGATTCTGTTGGTGAAGTTTTTCTGGAGAATGTTGCTCGTGGAGTCTGCTCACACAATCAGAGCGAATGTTTTCTGGGGGGGATCCTTGCTTGTAGATCAGGGCATTGATCATTTCTTCTATATATTTGAGGAAGGTGGTGGGTCTTTCGGTTGACATTTGATAGATAGCAAACGCATTGTAAATGGCCAAATGGAAAAAATAAATTGCAACTTTTTTATACCAGAAGAGGGACTTTCTTGTTGACAAATAGGGCTGTAGCATCTGATCATTTAAACCCACCCCCACCATGAACCAATTAGAATTGTAACTACATTCAGGTTTTTGGATGGGACTGCATCTTCTGTGAATTTCCACCGAAGTGTCATTGTGGATGGTGGACATCCACTTCATGGCCAACACCTCCTCATTTCTTACACTTGCGGATTCCCCCTTTGTAGCCTTGTGGTTACTAGACTTTGTGGGAAGCCCTTTCTATTTTTTCGGGGGGTACCGCAGGCTAAGGTTTTCTCACGGTACAGATGCCGGAAAAGGGGCAGACTGGTACAATAGTTATCAAGGTAGATATGATAACTTTTTTGGAACAGTGGGAATGCCAAGTCCCAGACAATTTTGCCACCTGTGCCGATGTAGGTTAGGCACCCAGGGGGCTGGAGCTGGGAGTCTTTGCCTTAATACAAGCGGAAGACATGCACATATCCTGTAGCTCTTTCGCAGAGCTTGTTTAGCTTTAATCTATACCTGCCCCTTTTACTGGGAATGTATTGCTTGATCCCAGCCAGCCAGTGACATGGACAAGGGATTCCTCCACACAAATTTGTTGCTCAGGGACATAAAGTTCCACAAATCTCTTGGCAAAATAATTTATTAGGGGACGGATTTTGTATAGCTTGACATAGTTGGGATGATCTTGAGGAGAGCACTGTGAGTTATCAGTGAAATGCAGGAATCACATGATCAGATCATAGAGTGACCTGGACATTACAGCAAAATAGATGGGCATATGATGGATGGGGTTGGTGGATCAGTAGGCATGCAATTTGCTTTTTTTTTGTAAGACCTATGTTAAACGTAAGGCCCAAAAAAAATGTAACTCCTCTACTGGGATTGTTATCAATATACTGCTGAGTAAAAAGGTTCGTCTGGTCCACAATGTATTGAAGTAAATCGGCAGGGAAAAAAATAAAAAAAATCAATTTCAGAAAAACTTTCAGTATTGATTTGCACATCTGGCTGTGCGGTGAAGCTGATCCTAAGCTGGAAGGCAGCCATAAAAGGTTTGCCAGGTGAAGATATATTTGGGCCCTAATTGTTGGGGTCTGCTGGGATGCTCCAGTGCTGGTACTGGGCCTTTCATTCTGGGGTCTAGCGCCATTGGTGTCTGCTGATTGACCATTGGGGTGTATGGCGCTGCTTGTGGTTGACTGCTCTTCAGAGCACTGTATCCTTTTAGGAAGGACTGCTTCGGTCTCTGACCAACTACTTTCTACTGGCTCGTATTCCGATTCGGAATTGGATGGTGAGAGCTCCCCTCTGCTCTCATCTGACATGCTCATCTGACATTATTTTGAGCTGCTCCTCACTAGTAAAATATTTTTTGGACATTGCAGCTCTGGTGATTGTGGCTGTATAAGGGGTAAACTGCTGATGGGTGGCTGTGATGGGTACACTGCTGATGGGCGGCAGTTGTGTAGACTCTGTGATGAGTACATTGGTTAGGCTACACTGATGGCTGTGGTCAGGGGCGGACTGACAACTCATGGGGCCCCCGGGCAATAGGGGATCATGGGGGCCCCTGTGCCCTTGCCCAAACTCAAAAAAGCCTATGAAAAAGGTCTCATTGGGCCCCCTACTGACCCCAGCCCTCGGGCAGTGCCAGAGTTTCCAAATGGTCAGTTCGCCCCTGGCTGTGGTGACAGGTACACCTATGGGCTGCACTGATGAATGTACTGACAGGTACACTGATGGATGCAGTGATGGGCTGCACTGACCGGTACACTGGCAAGTATACTAATGGGATGCACTGATGGTGGCACTGACGGGATCTACTGATGGCAGCACTGACAGATCCACTGATGGGTTGCACTGACAGATCCTAAGGGTCTGGATTCCTTTTTACTCCTCTATTGCTCCACCTCCACTGGTTAAGATGCCATAAGAAAATAATCAAAATATAGTGCTATATCCTTTAGAATACAGCTTATAAATAAATGCATTTATAATCACATGTGTTAGATGTTCATGTGATTCCTGTAGTCAAAGTGCTACCAATAGCACTAGCAGTTCTCTCATTTAATCCTGCTGGTACCTCTCTCACTGTTTGTACAAGCGTTGTGACGTCAGAGCCCCTCCTCTATGCGTTATGCCACCGGATCACGTGGCTTCATCAGGGAGAATTTAACACACTGCTCCACTGATTATAGTGGAGCTAATAAATAAACAAATATATAAATAAACCTTAACCTGTCTAGGAGAGTGCTACACCAACTATGATGTCTGACCCACACCCTCTTCCCTCCTGCCATGGCTGATCTGACAACAGCTAGGAAGGAGATGGACATTTCATAAAGGCAGTTTGTCTTGGCTCTGAGCACTTTTTCCAGACAAACAATGGCAAGAGGAAAACAGGGGGTAGGGGTCTCAGCTTGGTTGCAGGTTCTTTGAAGCTGGTCATTTTGTTGATAAATTGGATGGGGACCTATCTCAGGTATGGTGTCCCTCTTAACTATAGACCAGTCTCTGACCCAAGATTTAGGTATGTGTATCTGAAGTAAATTTGTGTAAATGCAAAAAAGCAGTGTAGTGGGGATAGGGGCCCATCAAACTGGATTTTGGCCTGCAGACACCATCTTGTGTTTCGATGTTTGTTCAAGTGTCTTCAAAAGCTGTCAAATCAATTTGGTATTCAATTCTGTATTTTGTTATTGGTATTTATTTATACATTTAATACATTTTGGTATTTATAAAAAAAAGATGGCTATGAATGGCGATTCAACACCTCTTATGTGTGTTCTGTTTTCAGTGTTGGTTAAGGCATAGTGGTGTGGTTAGCAAAGTCCTTCTGAAATAACTTACCCATGACAAGGAGAGTATAAAAATGAGAAAACTCACCAGTTGCAGAAAGATAAGAAGTCCAATCAGTTCAGGATTCTATAATCATGGAGGTGTCACCAAACTGTGAAAAGGGGCCGTTCTGGTTTACCAGCATTATGATAGATAACCCCAAATTCCTGCTCCAACTGGTAGATTTAATGTCAACTGTGCACAGGGTTAATCAATAAAGTTCATTAGATTGAAAAGTTATATACCCATTTTGACATAATACATTTTATGTCTGTTAACACATCCTATACCTCATCACCCCATTACTGTCATATGATCTTGAATTAACACCTTCATAAGAATAGAAATGGTTATCTCCCTGTCTCAAGATCTTGATTAATCTGTAGAACTTGCAAGCAAGACATTTCTTTTGGGTCAAGAGGGCATCTTTTACTGGTCATGACTTATTGAATTTGCCCATTTCCTTATATAAATCAGGAATAAATCAAATGTAACAGAAAAGGAGAAATAGCAACTTAGGTTTCTCACAACATACAAGACTAAAACAAGCTAAATCAGCTATATGCTCATATAATTCTTCTAAGATGCTGACTTTACAGCTTTCAGTTATACAACCTTGTACTCCCACATGTGACTGGACTGACTGGCCCCAAGTTAGCTCCGCAAGCTAGGAAGAAGGGGGGGACCTGGGCTCAGAGGTTGTGGAATACATCAGACTGGAGACGTCTAGTGGCATAAAATTGTACTGCAGGGGAAATATGTGCATTGAAGGTAGAAATTAAATTTATTAATTTTCTGTTCCTTTCTATCTTATTACTCTTGGCTGGAATTCTGCATTGAAGTGCAAAGGCTTTTTTTTTTTTGTAACAGAGTGGTGAAGGGTTAGAATCTCCATCAGTTTGATATTACTGTGTCTCCCCACTGGGAGGTTCATTCTCACTACTTGCCCTTGTGGCCATTACGGCTTGGAGTAAAAGTAAATCCAAATTTTTAAGCTGACCCAAGAACAGGAAAAGAACAAAGAAGAGAGAAATTCCCAATTGAAACCTTTGGTACAGTACCAACTATCGAATCACAAGTTGCCACACTTTGAAGAAAATTCCATGACTTACTGTGGTGTCAATGGGGCAGGCTGTAAAGGGAAACCTCTTGAATGGAATGCAGTTGACAAAAACACCCAACAAGGATTTTAACCTTTTCCTACTCTAGACAGCTTTGGAAAAATGGCTTCAGATATACATTAACATATACAGGTGTACCTTGGTTTATGAATTTAATGCATTCTCCGGTGAAACATTTGTAAACCAAAACATGTTTTCCCATAGGAATGCATTGAGAACCAATTAATCCATTCCGGTGGTCAGAAAGAAGTAAAAAAAAAAAGTTGCTGTCACTATAGGACAGTGCCAGTTTTTAAATGTAATTACCTACTTTTTTTTTCTTCACTCTAGCTCAGAGAATCAGCTGTCACTTTTCCCCCAGCTAAAAGAAAGAAAGTTTCCTTTTAGTTTATTTCCCTGAGTTAAAAGAAACAATGTTTCTTTTAAGTTTGTTTCCGGAGATAAAAGAAACAAAGTATCCTTTAGCTCTGGGACAGTGACAGCTAATTCTGTGAGCTATAGCGAAG
This sequence comes from Staurois parvus, assembly GCF_062004578.1. NCBI lineage: Eukaryota > Metazoa > Chordata > Amphibia > Anura > Ranidae > Staurois > Staurois parvus. The sequence continues at coordinate 556,544 of NW_028318282.1, forward strand.
AAAAAAAAACCCAGCAATTGCATTGAAAAACTGTCACTGACATACACTTCGTATTGCGAAAAAAATTCCTAAAACAATTCGTAAACCAAAGCATTATTTTCAATGGATTTTCATTTGTAAACCGAATATTACGTTAACCGAGGCGTTCGTAAACCGAGGTAAACCTGTATTAATAAATGTGTATCTAGGAAGTTATTCACATGTGAGTTTGTGGGCAGGTGAAACCCTACAGTTGAGCCCTGCTTTTACTGCGTTTAGCTGGAAAGGCAGAGGCCCAGGGTGTCACAATCAGGGGTCAGGCTCAAAGACCAGAAGCTATAGCAGCAGAGAGACTCCCACCAACCAGCAGGCCCTCCTAGCAGATGACGCTGACTCACCCGAGGTGTGGGGTATAAGTAGTAACTGGTAATCACCAGAGCTCCTGGTGGTGGAGATGGGTTAACCATTTGCCGCACGCCCTATGGCCGAATGGCGGGCGGCAAATGTCATCAGCGTTCCGGGTGGACGCCATATGGCGTCCTCCCGCACATGCGCAGACTGCGCTCCTGCAGAGCAGCGCAGCGGCGCGATCTGTCACCGGCCATGTACCTCGGACACGGCCAATGACAGATCTGAGTATTGACCCCATTGCCGGTACCATGTGACCTGCTGTGACCAATCACAGCAGTTCACATGACAGTTGTATACAATGGATGGCTTCATTCATGCCATCCATTGTATACTAGTGTCTAGCTGTGAATGGTCACAGCTAATCACATGCACATATCATGTGATTAGCTGTGGCCAAATCACAGCTAAGCAAAAAAAAAAAAAAAAAACCCTAAATGAATCGAAGTCATTCAGGTAAATGCTTGCTTATAGCAAAGTAATTCTTTGCTATAAGCAAATTGTGTAAAAATAAATAAATAAAATACTGATCACTTCCCCAAAGTAGTACAATGTTACTATGGTAAAATTGTACTACTTTGGTCATAGTGAAATATGAAAAATCTTAAAAAAAAGAAAAAAAATTTATAAAAAGAAAAAAATATATATATTTTTTTTTCATACTGTCACCAGTCAGTGTCCCTGATCACCGCCATGCCAGTAATATGATGACACTGTACTGCACTGGTGACAATATGTAAAAAAAAAAATAGTGAAACTAATTTTTTTAATTTTTTCATTTTCCGAAAAATTATGACAAAAAAATACAACTTCAAAAAACTCGCCATGCCTCTTATGAAATATGTCGGACTGTTTACTCTGCAAAAAGGAGTCATTTGGGGAATATCTGTATCGTTCTGACATTCTTGGACCTCAAGAAATTAGATTGGCTGTCAGTACTTCAGGATTGATCAATAATCAGATCTATCCCATAGTTTGTGAACTCTATAACTTTCCTACAAACTAAAAAATACATCCTAATTTGGGTTATTTTCACCAAAGACATGTAGCAGAATACATCTCGGCCTAAATTTATGAAGAACAATTATTTATTTGCAAACTTTTATAACAGAAACAAAGAAAACGTGTTTTTTTCAAAATTTTTGGTCTTTTTTTGTTAATTTAGCAAAAAAATAAAAACCCCAGCGGTGATTAAATACCACCAAAAGAAAGCTCTAGTTGTGTGAAGAAAATGATAAAATTTTAGTTTGGGTACAATGTTGTATGAGCGCGCAATTGTCATTCAAAGTGTGAGAGCGCTGAAACGTGAAAACTGGCCTGGGCAGGAAGGTGTAAAATTGCCCGGTATTGAATTGGTTAATACCAGGTCGCAGTCCACAGGTCCATCAGGAAGTGAGAAAGCTGGGGTCCAGTAACAGATATAGCAAGTAGGAATCAAACAGAAGCGTAGTCAGCAAACAATCCAAAGGTTGATAACAAGTGGTTGCAGGTTGGGATCAAGCAGAAGTGTAGTCAAGGAGCAAGCCAAAAGGTTGTTAATGAGTGGTAGCAAAGATATGAACGGCAGCAAGAGAGACAAGAGCAAGATATTAGCTTGAGATAGCACAATCATCTGGCAAACAGAACGTGCAAAGGCATGGCTTTAATAGGAAGTTTATGGGAGAAGCAAAGGATTAAAGGTTCAAGGCAACGTTGTCCAAAGAGATCAGACACGATGCTGCCCAGCATCTTAGGTGGCTCAGCAAGAAGAGTTACCAGGTTCAGATCTAGGTCCTAACAGGGGGTGTACACATGCCACAGCCATGATACTCTACTTTACAGCCGCAGCAGGAATTATACCCCCTGTTGAATGGCACTGCTCTGCACAAGGTTGTGGCAAACTAGTTTGGCAAGCAAGGGGTTAAAGCAGGTAACGTAATGCCTTCACACTGATAGTAAATGGCTGTCTGATGAACGATCCAAAAGTGAAAAGCTAAGTGGAATGACTAAGGGAGGATTAGCATGACGGACTTCATGGGTGCACCCCATTGGGACATCAACCAGACCTCCATTCCATTGCCTCTATGTTAACCAGGATACCTACAGAAAATGTTTTTCCTTTCTCTGTGTGCATTAGATCGATGCACATAGGAAGGAGTTCTACGAAACGAATCTCTGTCTTCTGGATGGTTGCGTGCCTTCATCACTGTGTAAGTGAACTATAAAGAGATGAAAAGCCAGTGAATGGAGAGACTAGAAATGCAATATACCCTGAAGCTCGCCAAAGGGAAAGTGAAAGGTCAAAACTGCCTGAATCATAGAAGATGGGAAGAAGGGGTCAGGCAGGCTGGTTGCTGCTTGATGAAGATGTACATACTGACTCACTTCTGGGACTGTCTTTATTGAAAATATATGCAGGGCTGAACATCTGAGAGGAGGCTCTCTGATCTCACTGTCTGTTGTTAGGGAGGTCCCCAATCTATCACATTTTTCGGTGGAAGCAAACTGTTTCTGAAGCCCAGCTGGCAAGCAGTTATCATCACAGCAAATTGCATAGCTGGAAAGACTTTTTAAGAAATCATTTTCTAACTTTTCCCACAGCTACGGGCACCAAATGTGGTCTCAGGGTGCATAATAAATCTGTTCTTGTGTCGGAGATTTGTTGGAATCAATATGTTAAAGACACACTTGGTACAGAAACCCAAAATCAAACATTTATTATATTGCAGCTTACCAAGTCTTAGATGTGATGGCTGCCCTCACTTTTTTGTTTTTAAGACTTTCTTTCTTCTATTTTCATCTGGTAATTCAGCCTCTATGTCTGTTGTTTTTCAAAAGAACAAGCTCTCTTGCAAGATGTATCAATTACAGAGATGAGACAAACTATTTAACACTGACATGAGTGCTTATAATGATCAACTTTTTTATATTTATGTAAAATCTTTATCCCAAATGGAAATAATTTTTTTTGCTGTAACTGCTTATAAAGTAGAAAATGAAGTTTGGCATCAATTTGTTAGTGTATCTAAATCTGCTAGTCCATCTAACACTCCCCTATCCGCAAACAGATAATGCTGCTGTTCAAAGGTGCCCTTGTGAGCCTTTATCCAGAGTGGGGGCGCTCTAATACAAGAGGTGTGTTTTTGGACAGATCATCAGGTGAACACAGAGGGAAAAGGCCTAAAAAAAGGAAAACTAATGCAGCCACCACATCTAATGATTGGTAAACTACAATACATTACATTCAATTTTTAGTTTCGAGCTTAGTAGCAGAAAACAGAAGGTGGAAACGCCACACACTGGAAACCAGCCACTATATAAAGAGGTAGAGATATGGCTTCCACCAGAACTCCTCCTGGCTATGCTCCCCTGACATGTTTCGTCCAGCCTATGGGACATAATCATAGAGATGACATCACAGAGATGAAATTAATACTGCTCTTTTTTCTGAAAGAAAAACTAAATATATATATATATATATACATACCACCACCACCTCCTCACGTTCTCCACCTCCCCTTCCCCTAACTTCCCCCCCCCAGTGCGCCAAACCATCACCAGCCGCAACCTCCGCAACCTGCACCCGGCCCCCCTCCACTCGGCTGCCGACCGCTTACACGACAGCATCCTTCCACTGTCATGTCCTGACCTAGCCACTAACACGTACAACGACTCACTATCAGCTACCCTAGACTCTCTGGCACCCCTAACCACACGCAACATCAAACCCAGACCGCTCCAACCATGGCAGAACGACCATACTAAATGCCTCAAACGTCGCAGTCGTGCGCTGGAGAGACTATGGCACAAAACCAGGTCCCCTCATGCATTCTCCCTCTACAAATCTGCCTTCCTCACCTACACCTCCTCCCTCCACGCCGCCAAGCAGGCCTACTTCGTTAACCTGATTAACACCCTCTCCACCTGCCCTCGCCGACTCTTCTCCACCTTCAACTCCCTGCTCTCTCCCCCCCCCTCCTCCACTCAGTACCTCACTTACCGCCCACGAGATTGCCACTCATCTCCACAACAAGATTGACGCAATCCGCAAGGACATAGTCAACTTGCAATCTACCTCCCCATATGGCCTCCCCCCGTCCATCACCCCCTCATCTCTCCCCTCCTCTGACCTCGCAACGGCACTGCCCCCCACCACACCCAAGGCCCTGCCTACCGTAACCCCCCAATCACTGCACTCCTTCAGCCCTACTACCACTGAGGAAGTCACCAGAGTCTTCTCAGAAGCCCGCCTCACTACCTGCCCCCTGGACCCTATCCCCTTTCAACTCCTCCGGTCAACCCCCTCTTCCCTCATCCGCTCCCTTACCCACATCTTCAATCTCTCCCTCTCTACTGGCGTCTTCCCCTCCCCCCTAAAACATGCGCACATCACCCCCATACTCAAAAAGCCCTCCCTGGACCCCACTGACCTCAACAACCTCAGACCAATTTCCCTGCTGCCACTCACTTCCAAGCTCCTTGAGCGCTTGGTCTTCGATCGCCTAAGCGCCCACCTCACTGACAGCAACCTCCTTGACCCACTACAGTCCGGCTTCCGTCCCCTACACTCCACCGAAACTGCCCTCCTCAAAATCACCAACGATCTACTAACCGCCAAAGCCAAAGGCGACTACTCTGTCCTCCTCCTCCTAGACCTCTCCGCGGCCTTTGACACAGTCGACCACCCCCTCCTCCTTAATAAACTACTCTCCCTTGGCATCAGAGACACCGCTCTCTCCTGGTTCTCGTCCTATCTATCCCAACGCTCCTTCAGCGTTTCCTACAACGGTGCCACCTCCTCCTCACTCCCCCTCTCTGTTGGGGTCCCCCAGGGCTCTGTCCTTGGACCCCTTCTCTTCTCCATCTACACCTCCTCCCTTGGCAAACTCATACACTCCCACGGCTTCAATTACCACCTCTATGCCGATGATACTCAAATCTACCTATCCACCCCTCACCTCACCCCCACATTCTCCGCCACCCCCACTCACCTCCTAAACGACATCTCTGACTGGATGTCGCTCCATTTCCTCAAACTCAACCTCTCCAAAACCGAGCTTCTCATCTTCCCCCCAGCCCGCTGTTGTGGACCTTTTGAATTATGTCTCAAAAATATGACTTTATCAAGACATAATATTATATGACAAACAGCTCAGTATAGCCGGATGCTAAGAGTTAATTTTGTCTTGGTTGAACCCTCAAGGATTCTAGTTAAAGAAATGGAGAGAATGGGGGAAGTAAGACTTTTCCAAGACAATAAGACTGTTTGGACTGTCAACAAGGACTATTTGTATATTGAGGTTGAGAAGAATGCATATACAGAATATATATATATATATTACAAAAACATATTATAAATGAGATGTTATGGATTTTACACACCACTAAATATTCAGAAATGGGAACTATATATCACTAACTTGAGTATTGAGATGATGGGAAGTAAGATGTATTATAAACTAGCATTAGTTACATGTCTTATCAGGAAACAAACAGGATGGTATTTCAAGAAGGAATAACTGAATATACACCTATATTCCATGTTCCCTATTTAGAATATTATAGGTATGATCACTTATATCTGGAAAAAGACGTATATTTGATTCCTGAAATTACCTGAAGATTCCACCCGAGGTATGAGTCATCTCAAATACTCAAATTGTTCTATGATACATGACCGCCACCTGGCGGGCAGGTGAGAAATAGCTTATGTACACACATTTCTCAACTAGCCAATCAGGAAGCCTGGTGGGAAGGTATCTTAGAACAATGGATTAGTGGATATAAAAGCCCTTGTACCTTTAACAAAAAAAAGCTCATCAAGAAAAACCTCAAAAAGAAGAGACCTCATCAAAAGAAGACCCTGACATCTGAAGAAGATCTCTGCTGAATAACTACTCTTCCATCCTTTCAAACTTCCTAAAACTTTAACTAAATTTCTAAACCTCTAACCTTATAACTTCCTACATTCTCCCCTACTGAATATCTATCACTTGCCCTATAATATCAGTCTAAAGGCGTTCCACTGCCAGCTAAATCCACGGGAGAGTTGCCTAGTCTGAATTCCGGGTGTGGTGAGATGTTTATTTGATTTTGTATCACCTATTTTCTCTGTTGTGTGGAATCATAAAATTACCTTAGTGTATCACAACAATATTGGGTAGTTAGATATATGTAGAGAGATCCTGTTTTACTGTTAAAAATTGTTTGTTGCCATATTATAATTTTTTTTTTTTCATATTTCATAATTTATTGAATATTAATAACCAGAGTATCATATATCAAGGGCTTGCTTCTTGCAATCCTATGGCCACGGCTTGTGAGAATATAACCTTTGAGATATTCAAAATTATTAATTATTAATAAATTTAATAAATAATCATATCATTTAAAAATTGTGATATTGATGTAATTAGTTAGAAACCTTATTATTGTGTCTTACATTGGTAGGATATATTTTTGATTGTGTGTACCAATATTCATTTATCACCAGTCTTTTGCGTTTTGTGTTAATATATATATAATTTTTGTACATAAATAAATTTTTATATTTATCTATTATAAGGCAAATTTTGTGTGTATGGTACGAAATCATATTGGCTAAAAGAATTCAAGGTATAATAATAAGTGGTGATCAAATTATCAAGGTGTCCAAATTATTGGTTTACTAAATATTTGCCGTATTTTAACGGCTGGAGGCACTGTAATATTTCATCTAAGGGAAAGGGACACGCCCTTTATAAATAATATATATCCTTACATAAACCACCACAGGATAAATTTGGAGGCGCTGCTGAGAGCCATAGAAATCGTACCATAACACAAAACGCACTGGTGATTGTATATTTGTACACTTGGTCAAACATATATTTTCTATCAAAATGGCATCCAGTAATCACGGATCCACCTCTTCCAAGCATAACGAGGAAAATATGGCGGCTCAAGGCATTGAGCAGGAAGCTCTGAAGCCAGCCCGGAAAGCTGCCGGTGCTTGGCAGAAGTATGTTGAATGTGAAGTAATAGATTACCTCCGCAAGAGATTAAGTTTGGGGGATAGCAATAATGAATTTGTGGATGAAGAGAAAAAGCAGGCTATGAGCACCTTTGAGGACCTGTTCAACCAAAAGGGTCAGGTTGTTGAGTTTTTAATGGCATTTGCTAGAGTAGAAAGTGATAGAAGCCGTGACAGACTTCTCCTAGAAGCTTGGCCCATGTTATGGTTCATGACCGCTGGAGCTGCCCAGCGAACCATGACTTTAAGGGAAGAGTTGTCAGAGGCCCGCCTCTTGTTAGAAAGCAAAAATCAGGACATTGAGTCTTTGAAAGGGAAGCTTGGTCATGCCGGTATTCGTTTAGACGAATCCCAGAAATATTATGATAGATTGGTCAGAGACTTTCGAAGTGCTCAGGACCTGTATGAGAGAAACTTTCAGGAATTAAAACAACTTCAAGAGAAGTATCAGGACTTAAAAGATGAGGTGGAGTACTTCAGATCAGAGAGGTTATCTCCTGTCAAAATTAAAGTTCACCCAGGGGATAAGCATGACCAGTCAGAACTTACATTGATAAAATCGGAGCAGAAAACTCTGGAGGAGCAGATTATGAGGTTGACGGCCCAAATAAATTCTGGGGTCCAAAACCGGACCAACCCAGTCAAGCCGGAGGCTGATGAGCGGAGATACCCGCATCACAGCGAAGTATCTGATAGTGAGGCAGGGTCAGAATATAGGTCACCTCCTAAGCTTTTAAGATACACTCCAGAGCACTCAGAAGAAAAGTATGAGGTTTCATATAGACAGAAAGGGAAATCCCAGGGGTCATTCAGGAGATATGACACCCCAAAGGTCATTAAGTTCCTGAAGGACACTGTTCCTATGTTTTCTAAGAAAGGGTCCCTTGAGATCACCGAACACATGAAAACATATGAACAGACGTTAGAGATTCTGGGCATTAGAGATGACCACACCAAAATAGAATTGCTGCCATGGGTGTTTGAAGAGAAATACCGGCAATTCTTTGAGACCTTGAGGGCCTATTCCAATCAGTCCTGGAGAGAGGTTAAACATAAGTGCCACATGGAATTTGGGCCTTATAAAACTGTAACCTCTGCCAAGGCTGCGGCCTACAATTTAAAGTGTGGTCCTCACCAAAGCCCTGCAGAATTTCTGGCTGTCCTCAGAAATGCCTATTTCCTGGCTGAAAAGGATCCCAATCCTAACCAGCCAGAATTCAAGACCCTATTCTATGAAGCATTACCTGCTTACATAAAATTGGGACTTGCAAAGGATTACAGAAAAGGATGCTCTCTTGATTGGTTGGTGAGAGAGAGTGACTATTTATTCTCAATCCAACAGTCCAGTGAGGGCGGGATAAAAAGAGAACCCAAAAATAGCCCCAAGATAGTAGCAACCACTACCGTTTCCCCTCCAAATGCAAATTTGCAGGCAGAGAAGAAATCATATGCGGAAGTAGTCCGTGGGGGTAAAACCAATGGTTCCCCTAGATTTGTGCCTCAAACCCAGCAAGTGAAGGAGGTCCATAACTTTGCACCCCAAAACCAGTGGGTGAGAAAGGATAGACAAAAGCCAGGAAACTACGGTAGTGGAAGTGAGAAGAATAAAAAGTATGGTAAGGGCCAGTACAGTGATGAGAATCAAAGGGGGCAATGGTATCCTCGGAGGTTCTATTATCCTCGCCAAAACCAACATGGGAATTTTTATGGGAACCCCAATTTCAACAGGAACCATAATTACAATAAGAATCCCAATTTTAATAAAAACTCCGACTTCCAAAGATTTCCTCCACGCCAAGAACACCCTCAGGCTCAAAGGGGGGATACAGTACCCCAGGCTCCCTTTAATAACAGGGAGACCCCAAAACCTCAGAGAGAACAATGGCGTCGGGACCAGAGCAGTAGTTCTGACTCTGAGTCTCATTACCAGTCTCGTCCAAAATACAAGCGCAAGTATAGGAAGAGGGAGAATCAACAGAATGACTCCTCTGAGCGTATTGGACAAATAGAGGCACAGGTCAGCAAAATGGCTGAACAAATGGACAGGCTTGTCACTCAATTTTCATCCAATCCTTTTTTAGGAGCAGCTCCTGTGACCAACCAAGGGTCACAGAATTAATAGGCAACCAAGCCTTAAACCAACAGGGGAGAACACTGAGTCAAATGACAGGAGATGTGTGTACCGTCCCTGACACGCCTACTAATAGAGAAGCTAGTTCTCAGGCAAAGGGGGACCAGTTGTTGGTTATTAACGATTCTCCTGCTTTTCAGTGTCCATCTATTGCCCCTAATATAGTCGCGGCATCGGAAGTCATCGGGATTGACAAGCCAGACGGAGCACCAACTTCTAGTTGTGCTTCTGTCTTGAGACAGTCCAAGAATCCCACCAGGGAGGATAAGGGTAATGTGTCCACCACATGCGGGGAGATAAGAGCTAGTCATATGTTATTGAAGGGCCCACAGATCTTCAACCACACTAATTTCATGTGTGAGCTGTCTGAATCTGATGGGAGATATTATGCCACAGTACAGGTGCAGGATGCCAGTGATCTTTCGATTGTCGGTTTAATAGACACTGGATCCCAAGCAACCATCATGTCACAGGAACATTTTGATAAAGTGGCGAATGTCATGCCCACCAAGCCGAGACTTAAAAGCTTTGACAGCTCATTGATTGGTGTAGGTGGAGACCCTTTACAAGTCATGGGTACCGCCTGGCTTAAACTGAAACTGGGTAATAAGGAACTGAGACACCCCATCATCATTGCCAGCATCTCCCGGCACCACATGATAATTGGGATGGACTTCCTAAAAAGGCTGAACACGATAGTTGACTGTGTGAACCAAGTACTGTGGTCACAGGTAAATACCCCGATTAAATATGGGAAACTTAAAACTCCCCATTCCCGACAACACTGCCACCTGGTGGAAGAAAGGCCTGGATCATTAGAAATCCATTTCAGGAACAGCCAACTTCCTGATGTAACGGTTATCAAACCTGATGACCATAACCCTATCAGAAGAGATGAGGAACACATTTTAGAATTCCCCAAGAGAAAATAAAAGATATTTCCCTCCAAGATGACATCCTTACGATATCTTTTCATCAGGAGGATAAACCAAGAAAAGGGGGAGATCATACCCAATTCTTGACAGGTATTGAAAGGGTTAACAGCGACTTGTTTATCCCCATCCGGATAAATGGTCTTAATAGGTCAAAATATGCCAAACTAGATTTGAGACAGGAACACAGCTTTGTAAGCCATGGGCTGATAAAACACCTGACCGAAATGGAAATGATCCGTTTCTCCACACCTCAGCGTCATTGGATTTCAGACTCCCTTGATGACTCTGATGATCACAATTCAATGGCTAGGTGTCTCTTAAACGTCACTGTAGGAAACAAAACAGCCACCCATGTGTTCCTAGTCTTGGATAATCCCCAAACTAAAATTTATTTTGGCAACGATATATTACATCGCTTTGCAATGCAAGTCGACCTAATTAATGACTGTTTATGGAGTCGACTAAAGGGGGACCCCGAAAAATACCAAAATCTGGACTTAGCTTTAAAATCCCAGCAACAAATGCCTTATGCTGTTGAAGTCCAGGTAGCCCAAAAGATTACAATTCCTAAGGGCATAAATAATTTCATACTCCCCATCCAAGTCAAAAAGGGACATAGACTGAAGGGGTCAGATGCATTAGTATGCCTCTCCCATAAAATGCAGGGGGAGGGACTGAACATTACACACACGCCCCTAGTCAACACACATCAATCCCCGATGTACATTTACGTACATAATCTGTCCAATCAGGACATCGTCTTACCCAAAGAGACCCTTATTGGTCTAGCGGTAGAGACTGAATATTACACCTTTGGGGTCACTAACCAGGTGATTGGACTCATCCCCGATGAATATTTGTCGGAGGAACAATTAATTGAACAAACATTCCATTCATTACCAGAGGGTATTTTCACCATAGAGTCCATTTATCCATTCGATTCTAAAGATGGCACCTGTCGAATCGAAGAGACATCAATTGTCTTTGATCACCCAATCAAAGAACAAGAGTACCCCAAAGAACCTGGATGGCAGGAGAACACACACACACATCACATACCCAATGACCTCACCACAAAACTTGAAGAGGCATATGAGATAGGTCAGCCGGAAAGCTTTCCTGGATTCAAGGAGTTAGTGGAAGAGATGGTGGCCCTCGCCGATGCGTGTTCCAATGATCTCGACCGACAATTGCTCCGAGAGCTTCTCCTTGAATTCCAAGAAATCTTTGCCAAGGATTCTTACGATTGTGGGACTACTGACCTACACATCGCTAGGATCCAAACAGATCCAGATGCCCCACCAGTATTCGTAAGACAGTATAGGTTACCATTAGCTTCCTATGAATCTCTAGCTGAGATTATCAGGAAGTTACATGAAAGGGGTATAATTAGGCCCATCCACAGCTCCTACAACCACCCGATCCTGGGTATCTTAAAACCCAATGGACAATGGCGTCTGTGCGCTGACCTCCGTCAGCTAAACAAGCGTGTGTACATGTCAGGATGGCCTGTCCCATACATAGACCAATGTCTCGCCCAGCTCCAAGGATCCCAAGTTTTCACAGCCTTGGATTGTGCACAGGGGTATTGGACCATAAAGGTGAGTGAGGAAGACCAATACAAACTGGCCTTCAGTTTTGGGAATCGACAATATTGTTGGGTGAGAATGCCTTTCGGATTCATAAATTCCGGACATGAATTTGCTGTGTTCATGCACAAGGCCATGTCAGACGCCTTCGAAAGGGGGACGTTGGCATATGTGGACGATATCCTGATCAAAAGTACTGATATGGCCAAACACATTACAGAACTTCGGCATGTCCTGGGCCAATTAAAAGCAGCAGGAGTTAAACTGTCCTTACAAAAAGCCCAGTGGTGTCGCACGAAGGTAAACTTCCTAGGCCATGAAGTTACTGCTGAAGGTTTGAACCCACAAAAGAAGAAAGTTGAGGCGGTTCTGAATTGTAAAGTCCCTACTAACCTTAAAGAATTGAGATCATTCCTAGGTATGGTAAACTACTCGCGTAAGTTTATTGATAATTACGCCGAGATAAGCAAGCCACTGCTTCACCTACTGAAGAAGGATGTCGAATGGTCGTGGGGTAAGAAACAGGAGGACGCCATGAAGGAATTAAAGGAACGTCTCACACAAGCCCCGTGTCTCGGATATCCCGAAGGGGGTAAAAATTTCTATCTAGAGACAGGGTTTACGCAGGTAAGTATGAGTTCTGTTCTTTACCAGAAACGTGATGATGTGAGTAAGGTGATTGCCTATGCCAGTAAAACTTTGTCCCCGGTTGAAGTAAAGTTCAGTGACTGTGAAAAAGCTCTATTGTCCACCGTGTGGGCATTACAGAATTTCCGCAGTTACATTCAGGGAGAGAGAATCATTGTTGAAACGGCACACCAGCCTTTACAGTATTTAAAGAGTGAACGTATCAAGGGAGGAAATGTGTCTAATAGCCGCATCACTGCTTGGACTTTGTCTTTGCAAGGGTGGCCTCTTGAAATTCGGTACAAACAGAACAAGGAAAGTCCAGTAGCCCAGGGCCTAGCCGAGCTCCATGATTGTTCCGCAACTACGCCTGCTATGGAGGCCCCGGACACTGACTTTCTGGAAGAACAACTGTTCTCTCCCTACAAGGTTTACGATGAAGAATACTGTAAACAGCTGCCGTGTGTATATGTGGATGGTTGTGCTTTTCATCACAAGGATGGGGAACAGCTCCAACTAGTGGCAGGTATTGGAATCGTTTGGACCCAAGGTGTCACCCCAATTTCTGTGGGATACAAACTTGGACCAAAAAGCAGTCAGGTTGCTGAACTTACTGCAATTCTTAGAGCAGTTGAGATGGCTATAGAGTTCAACATCAGAGAGTGTGCCATCATAACCGATTCCAATTATGTCAGGAATAGTTTTGTGGAGTATTTCCCTAGGTGGAAGCGAAACAACATGAACAAGAGTAATCACAAACCCGTGAAACATGGTAAGCTCTTTTGTCACATCGATGAACTGGTAAGGTCCAATGATCTCACCCTGCACTTCAAGAAGACCAAAGGCCACTCCAAGGTTCTAGGTGCCGAGAAAGAAGGGAACGATCTGGCCGATTCTCTAGCCAAGGAAGGGGCAATCACCGGTGAACTGTTAGACATTGACCAATTTTTAGGTACCGTACAGGTTGAAGCTGTCACCAGGCAACAGGCCAGAACAGCTGGTGATCCGAATGCATTACAGTGGAGTCACGATTCTCCTAGTGAGGATTTAATTACTGCCCAAAAAGAAGACCCAATAATTGGCTTGTTTTATAGTCATATAGAAGATCCCAACCAAAATCCCATAAATAAGGAAGTATGTAGTGGGAAGGAGGATTTACGTATCTTAATGAAATCCAAATCCCAATTCTCTTTATACCAGGGATTGTTGATACGAGCCTCAAAGGGTGGCGTACAACAATGGGTCGTCCCACTTAAATTTAGAGGTTTGATGCTACAGCATGCCCATGATGCTCCCACTTCCGGTCATCGTGGAGAGAAGATCACGTATGAGATCCTGCGGGATTATGCCTACTGGCCTCATATGTTACGTGATGTGAAGGAGTACTGCCAAGGTTGCCTAATATGTCCCCAATTTCAACCTACCAAGCCAACTCACAGAGCACCTCTCCAGAAGAGGGGGATATGTATGCCTTGGTCAGACCTTCAGATGGATTTTATTGGGCCCGTAACAAAATCTTCACGAGGAAATCGGTATATGTTAACAGTTACATGTTTATTCACCAAGTATGTCGAATGTATACCAGCACCAAATAATAGCTCCGAGACATGTGCTGCATTGCTAATAAATCATGTATTTTCTCGTTTTGGTCTCCCACAGAGGATAGAGTCTGATAGAGGATCGCACTTCACTAGCGAAGTGATGGCCAAATTGTGGAAAATTTTGGGGGTTAAAAGGAAATTGCATATCGCCTATCGGCCAGCCTCTAGTGGTGGTGTAGAACGGTACAATCAGACCATCGTTAATGTCCTTAAAAAATTTGTTAAGGAAACAGGCAAAGATTGGGATGTCAAACTTCCACTGGTCCTGATGGCGTTGAGGGCTACTCCGAATACAGTTACAAAAATGTCATCTTTTGAACTGATGACAGGTAGACGGATGGTACTGCCCCAGCACTTATTGTATCGCACTACAGATCAAAATTTGATCAATGCTACCACCACACACCAGTACATAGAGGATTTACGTAAACATCTGCAATATGCTTTTGCCTTTGCCCAGCGAAATTTGGAAAGAGCTGCAACTAGTGCTAAGACATACTATGATCTCAAAACCTCCAAGAAGGAATATGAGATTGGTGACAAGGTCTATCTATACAACTTTGCAAGAGACCAGATCAAGGAACGGAAATTCCTTCCATCTTGGAAAGGTCCGTTCTCTATCATTGATAAAATCTCTCCGGTCGCATATAAATTGCAGGTTACCCGGTATGGTGAAATCAGTGATAGATGGGTGCACATCAATCAATTACGTGCTTGCCATCCGAAGTCTCAATTGCAGTTGTTGGAAGACTAACCCACCAGTTCCTATCTGGAGATATTGAGATCATTATTAAATTTCCTTTGAACATATAATTCATCCTTTGCCTTACAGGATCCAGTAATATAATTTTATGTATATCCAATACTTAAACTATTCATTTTGATAATTTAGAAAGGAAGGCCAGACTGTGATCAGACCGGCGATCGGAGGTGTCAGTGACCAGACCCTAGAAGGAAGCTATAATGTCCTGTGGGAAAGACCAGATGCCAGAGATCGATCCGGAGACGATAACCTGATGTCCCAGGCCACCAAGGGCCAGTCCAGAGGAAAAGACCCGCCTAGGAGACCGTCTAAGAGACCTGTCGTGCGGAGGACCCAAGGACCCCAAGGTGGATGTGCCAGGCCAGGCCGGCCTCATCACAAGACCAGGATCGTCATCAGAAGTGTCCATCTAAAGACGCCGAGTCAAGTTGAGGACCAACCAGCATCACCGCTGCCATTTTATTATAAAAAAAAAAAAAAAAATTTTTTCTCATTATTTCATTCACTTCACCGGAGAAGACGAACGATCACTCTAACCAAAAGTCCCACTCATGTTTTTCGATACAGACACCCCTATACACGTGCCTGTACCCCAAAAAAAAGGGGGATTTGTTGTGGACCTTTTGAATTATGTCTCAAAAATATGACTTTATCAAGACATAATATTATATGACAAACAGCTCAGTATAGCCGGATGCTAAGAGTTAATTTTGTCTTGGTTGAACCCTCAAGGATTCTAGTTAAAGAAATGGAGAGAATGGGGGAAGTAAGACTTTTCCAAGACAATAAGACTGTTTGGACTGTCAACAAGGACTATTTGTATATTGAGGTTGAGAAGAATGCATATACAGAAAGTCAAACAAATAGCCAGATAGGACTTCGACTTTCAAACATTTTAACAATAATGAGACGGGAACTCAACTGGTTGAAAGCTTAACCAAAACTTGCAGAGTGTGATGAACTAACAGACCTCTGAAACTATTACAATATACTATTGTTCACCAAGGGTGAAAGCATTAACAGTTGTTTACCATGAGTCCAATACAAGAGCCAGGCAAACAGAGAGTTTTTTCCCTACACATAGAAAATGTTGATTCTAAAACAAAGAGGTGAAATTCAGGACATTTAAGTCTAAAAGTTGACTGTATATAATTACAAAGATATATTACAAAAACATATTATAAATGAGATGTTATGGATTTTACACACCACTAAATATTCAGAAATGGGAACTATATATCACTAACTTGAGTATTGAGATGATGGGAAGTAAGATGTATTATAAACTAGCATTAGTTACATGTCTTATCAGGAAACAAACAGGATGGTATTTCAAGAAGGAATAACTGAATATACACCTATATTCCATGTTCCCTATTTAGAATATTATAGGTATGATCACTTATATCTGGAAAAAGACGTATATTTGATTCCTGAAATTACCTGAAGATTCCACCCGAGGTATGAGTCATCTCAAATACTCAAATTGTTCTATGATACATGACCGCCACCTGGCGGGCAGGTGAGAAATAGCTTATGTACACACATTTCTCAACTAGCCAATCAGGAAGCCTGGTGGGAAGGTATCTTAGAACAATGGATTAGTGGATATAAAAGCCCTTGTACCTTTAACAAAAAAAAGCTCATCAAGAAAAACCTCAAAAAGAAGAGACCTCATCAAAAGAAGACCCTGACATCTGAAGAAGATCTCTGCTGAATAACTACTCTTCCATCCTTTCAAACTTCCTAAAACTTTAACTAAATTTCTAAACCTCTAACCTTATAACTTCCTACATTCTCCCCTACTGAATATCTATCACTTGCCCTATAATATCAGTCTAAAGGCGTTCCACTGCCAGCTAAATCCACGGGAGAGTTGCCTAGTCTGAATTCCGGGTGTGGTGAGATGTTTATTTGATTTTGTATCACCTATTTTCTCTGTTGTGTGGAATTATAAAATTACCTTAGTGTATCACAACAATATTGCGTAGTTAGATATATGTAGAGAGATCCTGTTTTACTGTTAAAAATTGTTTGTTGCCATATTATAATTTTTTTTTTTTTCATATTTCATAATTTATTGAATATTAATAACCAGAGTATCATATATCAAGGGCTTGCTTCTTGCAATCCTATGGCCACGGCTTGTGAGAATATAACCTTTGAGATATTCGAAATTATTAATTATTAATAAATTTAATAAATAATCATATCATTTAAAAATTGTGATATTGATGTAATTAGTTAGAAACCTTATTATTGTGTCTTACATTGGTAGGATATATTTTTGATTGTGTGTACCAATATTCATTTATCACCAGTCTTTTGCGTTTTGTGTTAATATATATATAATTTTTGTACATAAATACATTTTTATATTTATCTATTATAAGGCAAATTTTGTGTGTATGGTACGAAATCATATTGGCTAAAAGAATTCAAGGTATAATAATAAGTGGTGATCAAATTATCAAGGTGTCCAAATTATTGGTTTACTAAATATTTGCCGTATTTTAACGGCTGGAGGCACTGTAATATTTCATCTAAGGGAAAGGGACACGCCCTTTATAAATAATATATATCCTTACATAAACCACCACACCGCGCCCCCCCCCCCATCCTTTCCATCACTACCAACAACACCACCATCAATCCCGCCCAGCAAGCCAAAGTCCTTGGTGTCATTCTGGACTCAAACCTTTCCTTTCAACCTCATATCAAATCTCTCACAAACACATGCAGACTCCACCTCCGCAATATCGCCAAGATACGCTCCTTCCTTACCCCAGACACCACTAAACTACTAGTACACTCCCTGATTATCTCACGCCTGGACTACTGCAACTCCCTCCTCACCGGCCTACCCCAGTGCAGGCTCTCCCCGCTTCAGACCATCCTGAACTCAGCGGCCAGACTCATCCACCTCACCAGCCGCTCCACCTCTGCCACCCCCCTCTGCCTCTCCCTCCACTGGCTCCCCATTGCCCAACGCATTAAATTTAAATTGCTCACCCTGACCTATAAGGCCATTCACAACACTGCCCCTAACTACCTCACCGACCTGATTCCCAGGTACCACCCTACCCGTACCCTTCGCTCTTCACAGGACCTCCTTCTATCTTGCTCCCTGGTCTCCTCCTCCCACGCACGACTGCAAGACTTCTCCAGGTCCTCCCCTATCCTCTGGAACTCACTACCCCAATCCATCAGACTGTCACCTTCCCTCCTCACCTTCAGGCGCTCCCTGAAAACCCACCTCTTCAGGGAAGCCTACCCCACCCTCACCTAACAGCCGCTGCCCTTCCCTCCTCCTACCACTCCATCCCCCACAGCCGTTTCCTCCTGTGCCTCTACCCCCTCCCTCCTAGATTGTACGCTCGAAAGAGTAGGGCCCTCTAACCCCTCGTGTGCTGTTTGATGTTACTGTTCTGTTTCATGTATTGTCCCCCCTCTATTGTACAGCGCTGAGCAAACCCTTTGGCGCTATATAAACTCGATAAATAAATAAATAAATAAATAATACATATACACATACACACACAGTATATATATATATATATATACCCAAAAAAGCACAAAATAGGACAGATCAACAGTAAGTCCCAACAGATCGACCTCTAAAATAGATAAAAATAGCAAAAGGACAACCTGCTCTTAGAGGGCAGCCACAGAGTTTTCTTGCTCCCAAGGTCCCATCACACTGGCTGCTCAACCCAACTTCTTTCAGGCATTTGCTCCAATCCTAACTTGATTTCCAAGGCCCTCAGCATATGAACATCTTGAGACCTTGCTCATATCTCAATCGTCACACATTGCACCTTCCCAGGGGGAAAGACAGTTCTGGATAGGTGCTCCCAAACATTTATAATTTCCTCAGACCATATCTCTGAATACAGTTGCTCAGGGATTGGCTGGTCAGATAAATATTCAGCACCTAGGGTTGTCCTGAATACTGGAACCTCCTTCCAACCACAGGATGAGGCAATCAATCCACCAGGCTTACGGAAAACCTAAAGAACCCAGCAAAGGTTAATAGCAGCTCAGGCTGGTTACAGCCTAGCAGTGACACATTCTACCTTTATTTGAGACACAACTGCATAGGGCAGGGTCAAAATATATATATATAAAAAAAAAGACACCAGTTAACTTCGATATGTATTCATGAACCTCTTCATCTCTCATACCCACTAAGGACCAGAACCTGTCAATTTGGCAATACTTGTGATACATATGCTGTTTTTTTAGGGACAAACAATGTTTTCTGTTCATGATATTGTCTTAAAAATGTGTTACTTTTTTGTCCAAGGATTATAATAAAAACAATTAAACAAAAAAATGCACTTTTTCTTTTCTGATCAGTATACATTTGTCTACAATATAGATAAAGTATAGTTTTTATTCTGTAATTTGTCCTGTTTAAAATGATACTGCAATACTTTGCATCTGAATCATAATGTAAAAGTTATTTACAAATGAAAAAAGTTTATTTTTTAGTGTCACACTAACAAGCAAAAAAAAAAAACAAAAACAAACAAAATAAATAAAAATGAAAAATGTATATATAAATAAAAACGATCAGTAGGAAAACAATAGTTGAAGGGAAAAGGGGGAATAGGTATTAATTAGGGCAGATAAGGGTATACTAAGGGTTAAACAGACAAATTAAAAGATGTTTTAGTTGACATTTGTATCTCTATGTTGTCTGAACAGTGTTGATAAACACTGAGCTAAACAGTTCTTTTTTGACAGCAGCAGCTGCTAGAACTGCTGTATTTACACAGCAACTCTTGGCTTTATTATAGGAGTAGATAAATGCCTACAAGTGGGAGTGGGGGACATGGCAGGGGGCAGAAGGCCTGGACATACTACTTTGTGTACTTTGATTACCTTTTTGGTTGGTTTAGCACGTCCAACTAATTAAATCAACTCTGGGCTGAGCCCCAACCAAGATAGTGGCCCTGTAAGTTTTGCTTTTTACATTACTCCTTCCTCCTAAAATATCTTTTCTATATGTCTATAGTCCACACGTGTGACATGCAGGGTCCTCTGCCAATCTTCTCCAGTGGTGGATGGTCCTCATTTATTCAGAGAGCAGTGCCAACTTCTGCATCATTACCCTGGTGTCAAGGTCCTACCTTTTCCCCGAGGTTATGTTACTCCATGTGCTGGCGTCCATCTTGGATTCTGCTGTGCATGGTGGGAATCCTTTTATGCCTTCAGGTCTCTGAGGTCCATCCCCCAGAGGGGCATGGCTGATGACATATAAGCCTGTGGCCCGCACATGCTCTTTGTACTTGTGTCGCTATTACTCTGTTCTGACTCTCGTGACTCTCCTGGTATCTGATTCGGCTTGTGACTTGACTATTTTTGTATTCTCCTTTGATCTGACCCTCTGTTGCTGAACCCGGCTCGTGACCTGTGATTCTCGTCTGCTGTCCTGTACTGTTTTGTCCTGTTGTTGTTGACCCCGGCCTGTCTGACTACTCTTTTGTCTCTTCCACCAGCTACACGCCATTGGCGGCGGCCATTACCGTAGCTGAGGTGTCTCGGGGGCCGCGACCTTGTTCCTGGCTGCGTCAAGTCCATCCCCACCATCAGGGGCCCTGGTGAAGGGCAGCCTGGGACTTAGACTCCGCGCCCTGAGGGACTTCGGTCTGTGGGTGGTGGTTGTCGTCAGCCAGTGCATTACATTGTTAGGCCTGCCTGTCCGTTCCTCGGCTCCTGCCCTGACACCTGGCCATCCTGATGATGCCCCCTGGGGCAGGCCAAGACACCCTAAAATAACAAAATTGACACTTAGCTATCCCTCCTCAAATTTCTGACTCTAGTGCATTCTAATCTTTAAAAATAGGAAACAATAATTTCCTTAAAAAAAAAAAAAAAAAAAAAAGAAAAAGATTAATAGGTTGCCAGCAGTTATTAACCTAGCTCTTATCAAATCCTCCTTCTCATCCAACTCTTTATGCTGGGGGCAGTTGTCATGGACCCCAAACATTGACTTTCCTATCACCATGTGGTTGGAGACTAACCCAGAACTAATTGTAGCTTACCTCTGTCTTCATATATTGCGTATTCTTCCTATTATTTTTCTTAACTGTTTTCTCCAATTCTACCTTTCTGTCTTGAATTAATTTAGAACCCCCATGTTCCAATTCCCCCTTTGTACCTACCACTGGAACCTTTCCTCCACAAACCCACAACTTATCCAACCATTACAGAGCTTTATTGGCTCTGGCCTTTTTGTTGTCTAAATGGCCAGTTGGAGCACTAAAACATGATCCACAGCAGATCAAAAATGCCTTGAAGCCTTCAAGAATATTAAAGTGTAAAAGCTAACATTTTTCTGTTATAGGAGAGTCATTTTTTTTAAATAATATCAGACAGGTAACTCTGCCTCTGGTGGTCCTGACTTTGGCAATTTGTCGAAAGCTCCAGTGGCAGGTTCGCTAATGCTAGCCATGCATTAGCAGATTTTCGAAAGAATGTTCAAAGAAAGATTCTCATCAGAACATTCAATGACACAATGAATGTTGTCCAGAAGTACGTCAAAAGACATTTGCTTTCAACATTTTGGAGTGATTGGACTTTCCCTTAATAAATGTTCTTGTCACTGCAGTTGAAAACGAATGCCAGTTTGACTCCATTAACCACCTCCAGTCAGGGCTATTTCTGGCACTTCTTGTCTGCACGTAATAAACAGTATTTTTTGCTAGAAAATTACTTAGAACCCCCAACATTATATTTTATTTTTAAGCAGAGACCCAAGAGCAAAAACGTATATTTAAAAAACAAAAAAACAAAAAGCAAAAACACAATTTTTTAAATTTAATGCAAAAAAAACAATACATAACCCAATATTTTTATAAAATATATGATGTTATACCGAGTAAATAGATACCAAACGTGTCACGCTTTAAAATTGCACACACCCGTGCAACTGCAACAAACAAGGTGAATTTTACTATCCATCTGCGACACTTTAAAGCCTTTACAGGTTACCACTTTAGATCTCCAGAGGAGGTCTGATGCTAGAATTTCTGCCCATAATCTTACGATCGCAGAGATACCTAACATGTATGGATTGATCGCTGTTTGCGTGCATGTGGGACCAACGCGACATTTGCCTTTGACTGTTAGCATGGGAGGACGGAAGCACTTTACATTTTTTTATTTATTTTTTACACTGTTGCTTTATTTATTTTTTAATCACTTTCATTGCTGTCACAAGGAATGTAAACTTGCCTTGTGACAGCAATGGACACGTGATAGCTGCTTTTTTAGGGAGAGATATGGGTCTATGAGACCCCAAATCCCTCCTCCGCACTTAAAAGATTCAAAACACCAAGATCTGTGTTTTGGAATGCTTTTTTTTTTTTTTTTAAATGGCGCTGTTTACTTGTCAGGTCATCACGTCCGGTTTACTATAACGGAGATCCGATCAAAGCCATTCCTGGCTTTGTCCGGCTGTCCAGCCAGCCAGCAGATGTGCTGGCTGGTCGCTCAGATCAGAAGAGCCCGGGCATGCCGCAGATGGTGGCGGAAGTAGGGGAACCTCCCCTTCCACTGCTTGTAATAGCAATCGAGCGGCTAGGTAGCCGCTCTGATTGCTATTACAAGAAAGCCAACTGCCAGCTCTAAAAAAAAATACCAGGGTGATGCGTGGCAGGCATCATCCCGGTATAAGCACCGAAAGTCCGACAACATACGGATACATCCAGGGGCGGACTGACCATTTGAGCACCCGGGCACTGCCCGAGGGCCCGGGTTCAGTAGGGGGCCCCATGAGATGCCCCTGGTACCTTTTTCATAGGCTTGAGTTTTGGCAAGGACACAGGGGCCCCATGATTCCCAATTGTCTGGGGGCCCCATGAGTTGTCAGTCCGCCCCTGGATACATCACTGCATAGTAAGTAGTCAGCTAACTTCTATCTGGCTTAGATTAGAGGAAAAGAACATTTTTAAAGCATGGCCCTTTTTGCTTTAACATGGAAAACATTTCTTGCTGTCCCCCAAAGGCAGTCAGATCATTCTTTAAAAATGTAACAAACCCAATTTATTCTTTTAGAATAGCATCCAACTCTAATTCCAAGCAATCCACTGAATTCAGGACCACTTCTTACAGAAGACTATTCTACATTTTATACTATTAGGTCCCCCTTCACACTATACTGCTCCATTGCAGTGCGCTATTGCATACTTAAGGGAGTAATTCCATGAAGAATGGTCTACCCATGCATGGAAACAAAATGAAAAATTTGACCTACAACTTGTTTTTAAATGCAAGGAACTTGTGTTGCGATACACTGCAGTGTATGTCCATTGGAACCTTCTGTCTTCTAAATTTAATGGCACCGCAATGAGCAAACATACGTTAACACAAAGCATGGGATTGAAGAAGTTTGAAGGAGGCCAAAGACTTTTAGAAATAACCTAATCCTAATGTTCATGCTAATTAGAGCCCCTTGCACTTGCCTTAGATCAGCAAGCAATGTGGTCCAAGAGCCTGCACCATGTTGGGTGGTGCTCTGTCACGAAATCCTCCCTGATGGCTTACAAGTAGATGGGTATTTGGACCTAAGAACCCATTATCGTTGACATTACACTGTGATGCTGCATCTCCCTGTCACCCAGAACCAGGGGCGGACTGACAACTTATGGGGCCCCCGGGCAATAGGGGATCATGGGGCCCCTGTGTCCTTGCCCACACTCAAAGCACACCCAAAAAAGCCTATAAAAAGATACCAGGGGTATTTCATGGGGCCCCCTACTGACCCCGGGCCCTTGGGCAGTGCCCAAGTCCCTCAATGGTCAGTCCGCTCCTGCCCAGAACCCCTATCACTTAACTCCCCTTCACCTCTGACTCTAAACTTTACTGTCTCCCAGCACCCTTTAAGGCTCCATTCACACCTATGCAGTTTGCTTTTTGTGCTTTTCGAAGTTCATTTTGCGTTTTTCTACTTGCGTTTTTACCACGTTTTGAATTTAATTTTTTTTTTTTGCTGGGCAGAATAAAAATGCAAAATGAGGCAAAAATGCACTATCATGCATTTCAGCAGATTTTTCATTGAACACTATTGTAGCAAAAATGCTGCTTTTTGCTTTTAAAAAAGTCCCTGACCCTTTCTAAAACGGCAGCAGCTTAAAAAAGCATAGATGTGAACACGTTCCGTAGGAAACCATGTTAAATGGACTGTAATAAGTTTCTGCAAAAAGCACAAAAAAATGCATTGGTGTGAACGGAGCCTAAACTGCATCCCCCTGAACCCCTGACTTAACCTCGCTGTTTCCCAGCACCCTTGCCACTGAACCCCACTGCCCCAGGCACTGTACCTTTCTGCCAGCTAAAAACTTTGCATATTCCACAACTGCTCCCCTGTCTGGACTCTCTGCATTCTCTGTGGCTAGGTTCACACTAGCTCATGATCTGAAAATTGATTTGTATAGAGTGCGTCTCAGAGTATGGCTAAGCAGGCACTGTCAGGAGTTAAGGAGGTGATCCTAGTGCCTGTTATATTTTCCTTTTTGCTGAATAGCAATTTATAATGGGGCTAATGTGTTGCAACTGCGAGCCAAACATTTGCCTGGCGGTTGCAGCACGGCCCTATTGACTTCAATGGCAGTGCAACCTATCAACTTGGCATGCTGCATAAATTTGCTTCAGTGCTTTGCAGCATGGTAACAGCCTCCTCCAGTTGTATTTTATACTTTGAGCGGGCAGCTGGAGAGCGGTAAAACAGCGGCTAAGCTGAATATTTTTACCATCCCCTAGCCACCCATTTGAAAGTGGCCTAAATCAGGTGGAAACTAAGAGGGAAGGATGTTCAGAAGCTGTAGGAGACATTCAATTAAAACTGCACCAAAAAAAATGTTCCCTAGCTACAGTTAAAGCTTTGGGCAGGCAGATGGACTATGTAGAACTTTGTTTGCCTGCACTATGAATGAGCAATTTAAAACTCAACTCCAGCAAAAAATAGTTCATTTAAATAGTACATTGCACATTAATTACCTTACTCATCAGTCTTGATTCTGAAAACCTTTTCTTTAATCATCATGCAGTGTAATGGATCAAAGTCCCTGTTCAAAGTCTATGATCTAAGCTAATTTCCTGCCCTGGGGACCAGGCATCTTTCCCTTCTCGTTATCTTCTTGGGCATGGGTCTCTACAATGCTCCTCCATGTTCTCCTGCCTTTTTGGGGATGCTATTGTGGTGCTGGAAGTACAAGTGGGGGTAATATATATATATATATATATATATATATGCAGTGAGGAACAGAAGTATTTGAACACCCTGCAATTTTGCAAGTTCTCCTACTTAGAAATCATGGAGGGGTCTGAAATTCACATTGTAGGTGCATTCCCACTCAGAGACAGAATTTTTTAAAAAAATTCAGGAAATCACATTGTATGATTTTTAAAGAATTTGTCTTGCACTGCTGAACATAAGTATTTGAACACCTAAGAAACAGCAAGAATTCTCAAAGACCTGTTACTGTGCCTTTAAAAAGTCCACCTCTACTCCACTCATTAATCTAACTTAGTAGCACCTGTCTGAGCTCTTTAAAGACACCTGTCCACCCCACAGTCAGTAGGACGCCAACTACTACCATGGGCAGGACCAAAGAGCTGTCAAAAGACACCAGAGACAAAATTGTGGACCTCCACAAGGCTGGAAAGGGTGACGGGGCAATTGCCAAGCAGCTTGGTGAAAATAGATCAACTGTTGGAGCAATTGTTAGAAAATGGAAGAGGCTAAAGACGACTGTCAGTCTCCCTCGGACTGGGGCTCCATGCAAGATCTCACCTCGTGGGGTATCACCGATAAGAAAGGTGAGGAATCAGCCCAGAACTACAAGGGAGGAGCTGGTCAATGACATGAAGAGAGCTGGGACCACAGTTTCAAAGGTCACTGTCGGTAGAACACTAAAGTAGTCGAAAGTTTGAGATAGGTAAGTATCAGTCATCAAGAGGAGAAGTCACCTGAGGTGTGGAAAGAGCAATCATAGTGGAACCTGCACGTAATGTGCACAGGGTTCCCAAATGCTTTCAAACTTTGGGACTCTGTCAAGTAAAATACTCGTTAATTGTTCTTGGAGCATTATCCAGGAAATCTCTTTCTTTGCTGCTGCAAAGGATACAGAAGTTTGTTTCCACACATGTGCTATTGTGATCTTGGCACCCAAGAGTGCAAAAAAGACAAATGACTGCATGCATTTAGGGATGTTATCCACCCTGTGGTTCAATAAAGCAATCTGAGGCGATTTAGGGATAGCTTGTCCAGTGACTTTGTGCAGCAATGAGTAGGAGTGGTATTTGGAAGACAATCAGGTCGACAGCATGGAACCTATCCTATCTTTTTCACACTAGAAGCATGCCCCAGTCCACTGTACGTTCTTTTCCGCTTCTGTAGTCAAAGCTAAACCAAGTGAGCCGAGTCCAGCTTAGCCAGGGACTCAGGTGTTAGATTCTTTTTGTGACCCTTACTCAGGAGATAAGAAGTCTTTTTCCAATTTAACCAGGTCAGCCTGATGCTATTGTTTTCATTGAGAGGCTAGTTGAAGGAGTTTCCCTCTAATTACCATTTTATGTGTATCCCATAATGTCAAAGGGGAGACGTCACCAGTGTCATTTGTAAGAAAAAATTATTTCAATGCTTTCTCCAAAATGGTACATTGAACAGGGTCACTAAGTAGAGATTAATTAAGGCACCAACGGAAAGGTCCCCTAGGGCTGCGGAGCCAATGTATGATTAAAAATACCATGGAATGATCTAATAACACCGTATCCGGAATAAAGGATTTGGACATTGTTGGAATTTGAGTTGAAGATGTGATCTATCCTGGCAAAGGTCTGATGAGGGGCAGAAAAGTGCATGTAGTCTCTTACCATTGGATTATGCTCCCACCAAATGTCCACCAGCCCGTTGCAGTGTAAAAGTTTTGCAAACCGAAGGCTTTGTTTAGTGGGACATTTAAGGTGAGGTTTCCCATTCCTGCTCTAAAGTTAAACTAGAGTCTCCCCACAACACAACTATACCCTCTACATGGGGAAGTAAATCTTATAACATGGAAGTGAAAAAATCTGACCCTGATTTGGAGCGTAATAGGAAATTAATGTATACAGATGACCATTCAGGGACCCTGACAAGAAAATATATCTGCCCTCCAGGTCTATGATTATTCACGATGGAGTGAAGTCTAAGTGTTTGGAGAAGAATATAGTTACCCCCCTAGTTTTATCGTCAGCGTTAGCTAGGGAAAATATTTGGCATTTTTTGGTGGATAAAAGAAAGACTATAACTTTCAGGGAAGTGAGTTTCTTGAAGTAGGAGAAATAACCGGAATTTCTGGACTTATGGAAAGGAGAGGTGGAAAGATATGCAAAACCATAAACACCTACGTTGAATGTATATAGTTGAGTCAGTGTGGACCAGGAATGAACGGAGGAATTGACCATAAACTAGAAATTGCTTATTTATGACTGCCTCTCGATGACTGAAAAAGCAGAACCTCAGAAAAAAGAAATGGAAAAGAAGAAGCAGGAAAAGAGATGAAATCACCCAAACAACCCCAAATATCCCCAACCAGCAGGAATGGACCAGCCTATCCCTGCAAAGACATCTGTTCAAAATAATGTCCATCACAGAGGAGGACGTAAAACCTACCATCACAAGAGGAAAACTCCATGCTGTCGCGGCAAGTGAAGGAGCATGGATTCCGCTCTGGCCTACAAAACACCATAATAACAAGACCCCAGACAAAATCATTCAATAACCATAGCATATCATGGCTTACAGCATCTCTCAGAGAGATCCCAATCTGTAAGGGGAACCCCAAAAGGGGAGATACCCCCCCAAGACTAGGGTCTCCCAGGGAGAGAGAAAATATACAAAATATGAAAAATATCTGAACTACTTCACAGGAAAAAGTTTAAAAAATACAAAAAAAGGGGGGATGGGGGGGTAGAGGATTAATTACAAGAGGGATATTGTCCCAAAAAAAGGGGTCAACAAGTCAAGGAATCTCAAACTGTCTGGGAAAAACATCCACCCCCTATTCAGAGGGGGAAGACAAAAGGTAAGATAAATAAAATAGCAGGTCAAAAAGACAAAAATGTTTCTGTCCAAGAACAGTTTCAGTGAGTGGAACAAGGTGACAACTCATCATGAAAACCTAGCATCAAGGAGGGCAAGATTCACAGGACCAGGGTTAGGATTGGGAGATGAGTCCCAGTTATAGAAGTATGTGTTCTCCCTCAGCAAATTAAGAGAACCCATATGACTTATTTTGACAGAGAAATTGCAGACAGAATAGAAAAAAACACCAATATTTCACTGCTTTCTGAGACAAGGCATAAAATAATTGTTTTAGGGAATGCCTTTTTCAGATTGTAGTGGGGCAAAGGTCCGCAAAAACCTGTACAGGATGACCTTAAATAGATAAGTTCTCTGCCTTTCTGGATGCTCTGATTTCTTCCGTCAGCTTGTAGAAGTAAAGCTTGACTACAATGTCCCTAGGAAGCCCTTGTGAACCCTATCAAGGTCCAAACAATGGTCAGGCGTGTCAGGAAGTACAGTCATGGCCGAAATTGTTGGCACCCTTGATATTTTTCCTGAAAATCAAGTATTTCACACAAAAAAGGTATTGCATTAACACATGTTTTGCTATACACATGTTTATTCCCTTTGTATGTATTGGAACAAATATAAAACAGAGGCAGAAAAGCAAATATGACATAATGTCACACAAAACCCCAAAAATGGGCTGGACAAAAGTATTGGCACCCTTAACTTAATATTTGGTTGCACACCCTTTGGAAAACATAACTGAAATCAGTCGCTTCCTATAACCATCAATAAGCTTCTGACACCTCTCACCCGGAATTTTGGACCACTCTTCCTTTGCAAACAGCTCCAGGTCTCTCTTATTGGAAGGACACCTTTTCCCAACAGCAATTTTAAGATCTCTCCACAGGTGTTCAATGGGATTTAGATCTGGGCTCATTGCTGGCCACTTCAGAACTCTCCAGCGCTTCTTTGCCATCCATTTCTGAGTGCTTTTTGACGTATGTTTGGGGTCATTGTCCTGCTGGAAGACCCAGGATCTTGGACGCAAACCCAGCTTTCTGACACTGGGCCCTACAGTGCGACCCAAAATCCTTTGGTAATCCTCAGATTTCATGATGCCTTGCACACAGTCAAGGCACCCAGTGCCAGAGGCAGCAAAACAACCCCAAAACATCATTGAACCTCCACCATATTTTACCGTAGGTACTGTGTTTTGTTCTTTGTAGGCCTCATTCCGTTTTCGGTAAACAGTAGAATGATGTGCTTTACCGAAAAGCTCTATCTTGGTCTCATCTGTCCACAAGACGTTTTCCCAGAAGGCTTTTGGCTTACTCAAGTACATTTTGGCAAACTGTAGTCTTGCTTTTTTATGTCTCTGTGTCAGCAGTGGGGTCCTCCTGGGTCTCCTGCCATAGCGTTTCATTTCATTTAAATGTCGACGGATAGTTCGCGCTGACACTGATGCTCCCTGAGCCTGCAGGACAGCTTGAATGTCTTTGGAACATGTTTGGGGCTGCTTACCCACCATCCGGACTATTCTGCGTTGCAATCTTTCATCAATTTTCCTCATCCGTCCACGACCAGGGAGATTAGCTACAGTGCCATGGGTTGCAAACTTCTTGATAATGTTGCGCACTGTGGACAAAGGCAAATCTAGTTCTCTGGAGATGGACTTGTAACCTTGAGATTGTTGATATTTTGCCACAATTTTGGTTCTCAGGTCCTCAGACAGTTCTCGTCTCCTCTTTCTGTTGTCCATGCTTAGTGTGGCACAGACAGACACACAATGCAAAGGTTAAGTGAACGTCTCTCCTTTTTATCTGCTTTCAGGTGTGATTTCTATATTGCCCACACCTGTTACTTGCCCCAGGTGAGTTTACAGGAGCATCACATGCTTGTAACATTCTTATTTATCCGCAGTTGTGAAAGGGTGCCAATACTTTTGTCCAGCCCATTTTTGGAGGTTTGTGTGACATTATGTCGAATTTGCTTTCTTTCCTCCCTTTTTTTGTTTTGTCCCAATACACACAAAGGGAATAAACATGTGTATAGCAAAACATGTGTTAATGCAATACGTTTCGTGAGAAATACATGATTTCCTGGAGAAATATCAAGGGTGCCAACAATTTCGGCCATGACTGTAGCTCTTTAATAAAGGAGCAGATTGCAGGATGAATACACTATATTGCCAAAAGTATTGGGACACCCCTCCAAATCACTGGATTCAGATGTTCCAATCACTTCCATGGCCACAGGTGTATAAAATCAAGCACCTAGGCATGCTGACTTCTTCTACAAACATTTGAGAAAGAATAGGTCGCTCTCAGGAGCTCAGTAAATTCAAGCATGGCACCGTGATAGGTTACCACCTGTGCCAGAAGTACATCTGTGAAATTTCCTTGTTACTAAATATTTCACTGTCAACTGTTAGTGGTATTATAACAAATTTGAAGCAACTGGGGAAAACTGCAACTCAGCCATGAAGTGGTAGGCCATGTAAAATGACAGAGCGGGGTCAGAGCATGCTGAAGCACACAGTGCACAGAAGTCACCAACTGTCTGCAGAGTCAATAGCTAAAGACCTTCAAACATTGTGTGGCCTTCAGATTAGCACAACAACAGTGTATAGAGAGCCTCATGGAATGGGTTTCCATGGCCGAGCAGCTGCACCCAAGCCTTACATCAGCAAGTGCAAAGCAAAGCCTCTGGATGCAGCGATGTAAAGTACGCCACTAGTGGACTCTAGAGCAGTGGAGAAGTGATCTCTGGAGTGACGAATCACACTTCTCTGTCTGGCAATCCAATGGACGTGTCTGGGTTTGACGATTGCCAGGAGAACGGTACTTGCCTGACTGTGTTGTGCGAATTGAAAATTTTGGTGGAGAGGGTTGTACTTCAGGGGTTTGGCTTGGCCCCTTAGTTCCAGTAAAGGGAACTCTTAAGGCATCAGCATGCCAAGACACTTTGGACAATTTCATGCTCCCAACTTTGTGGGAACAGTTTGGGGATTGCCCCTTTCTGTTCCAACATGATTGCACACCAGTGCACAAAGCAAGGTCCATAAAGACATGGATGAATTAGAGCAGAGACTGGGAGCCAGGCCTTCTTGTCCGACATCAGTGCTTGACCTCACAAATGTGCTTCTCAAAGAATGGTCAAAAATTCCCATAGACACACAACTAAACCTTGGTGGGCCAACTCAATATTAAACCCTATGGACTAAGAATGGGATGTCATTAAATTTCATGTGGGTGTAAAGGCAAGCATCCCAATACTTTAGCAATATAGTGTATCTTTAACAGACTCTGGTAGGCATCTAATCCGGAAATTATAGCATTGAGATCTATTCTCTAGATCATCTATCTTAAATAAAGTGACTTCAAACTGCTCCTGAAGGTCCTGTATACGGGCCATATGCTAGTTAGCTCTGGACACTGTGTGATCAACTTTCTGCTCTATGGCTTCTATTCATGTGCCAATGTGTTGTAAATCTGCTTGTATAGCAGAAGTGATCTGCGAGGCGGGTTGGACTAAACTGCGTGACAGCATCTCAGAAAAAGTGGCCCTAAGGGAATTCAAATCAGTATTATTAACAGAATGCTACTAACGCCTATGGGAGACATTACCACCTCCGCTTTACAGGCTGACTCAGGCCCTGCACAGCTATGTACCAAATGTTCTTTCTAATAAGGACTCCTTGGAGGCTGGGGAGGGTACTGGAGCAGAATGCGTACTAACTAACAAGCCCGGTGTGGAGCAGGCCTCCTGGGTAGCCGAATCTATATTGGTAATAGACTCCTGTCCCGCCGTGCTTTCTCTTTACTTATTTGCAGGCGCCATCTTGGGAGGCCCAGGTCCCACTGTACAGGAGTCAACCTGGTGAAATAAGTCCCTCCTGGCCGAATCTCTGGGCATATGGGTAACCCCCACTGAATCCTCGATGCCCGGGTGTAAGTGGGAAGTGAGGCTGAGCAGGCTAATGGCTGTAGTGAAGCAGAATCGGCCGGAGCACCCTATGCCACCATCTTAGGAGCCTCCGCACATGCACCTCTAGAACAGTACTACAGTACTACATGGTACAGCAGGTACATATCAGGAATATGAAATATTGGAGTAACATATTCTTTAAAGCAGATCCAAACTCTGCTGCTGGTGCCCAGGACCTCTGCCATAATCTGCACAGCATATTTTCACATTACGGCAGACTTCCCTGCCCAGCAATGCAATGGGTGAAGTCTCTGTCGTCACCGCCACCATCTTCACCCAATTTTCTTCCAGACTTGGCATCCTTGGTCATCTTGATTGGCCAGTCCAGGATGACACAAATCCCACGCATGCATCCAAGAATTAACTCTTCCCTGCACCTAAAGCATGTCAAGAATGTATACTGAGCTGCACATGCTTTGGAATATTTCTCACCAGCAACAACCAGCAAGGAAGAAACAGGAAAGTGAAAAGAGAAGAGAAGTAGTGTTTACCTGTTTTCCTAACAATACTATTTCACGCATATTTGGATAAGCAGCATAGACAGTGAAAAAAAAGGCTAAATTTGATTTGCAAACAAGGAAAAAAGAAGAGGAAGGCACCTCTAAATGTAATAGAGGCTAAATTAAAGAACTGTCAAAAGAGCCACTCACATATACAAGCAGTAAACAGACTCATCTAAATCAGAAGCCACTTATAACGGTGGGAGACACCACCATCAGACCCGCGCTAGGGTCTTTAGAACAGCGATTTGCATAGAGATCACCAGTGTCTTCCTTTCTGAAACCACCATGAAGCAAAGAGTGAGTGGGATGAAGACACCAAGCGGAAAGAGGCTTGGTGAATATATTCCACTCAGTTTTTTAATACATTTAGCTTGTATTTCACTTAGAAGCTCTTTCCTCTTCTTATTTCCTTGTTTGCACATACAGAGCTTGTTTCTGCCCCCTGAAAAGCTAGCCCAAGTGATTGGACCATTCTATATTGGGCTGTTATTAGACTCTTCACAACATTAAGGTCAATTCACCTGGATGCGCCTATTTTTTCCTTAGTTAAATTTGATTTACAAAATAAAAATTTGTATAGAAACTGTAAACTGGGAGCCCATCAGCTGTGTTTGGGGATACACATACTGTACGAAGATATACAGCTAGTAAGTTGTCAATGTTGCTTAGATAGAAGTAAAGAGGGTGAGCCATAGACACAAGGCAAGAGTACCATGCTTGAAAATAAATGGCACCCACAGCCCTCCCTAAAATGTGGCTAGTTCAAAAGCAGATGGATTGTCCAGTGATTAGGCTGGCATCAGCACAATGAAATGTGGATCGTGTACTATCTACTATTCTGCCAGCACTGTGGGATGCAGGTAATAGTGTGAAAACAACACTTACTGACTGCTGTGCGTATCTGGATGCTGTTTCTGTATATTAATGCTCCCTGTATATAATGTATATCTACTGACTATTCCTGGAAAAATGTAGTGTTTGATTACTGTCATTTATGGCACACATTACTTAGCTATATTTTTCTCACTGGCAGTAGTCTTGGGAATAATAACATTAGTGAACCTTCCATAATACTTATCATTGTCAACATAATGGTACACAGAACTGATATCTGCTGTATGGACATTTAGTCAAGCTTAAAGTACAAATGTCATTTTACAGAAGGAAATAAGCTACAAAGATGGTGGGTAGGGACCCATTAATGGACATTTCTAAAAATGAACACAAGCTGAAAGCCTGACAATTTGTTCCTTCACTAAAATGGGCATTTTACTAATTATTGACCTTAGTCAATAGTAAAAAGCATGAAAGCGTGACAATGAGAAAAAAGCCTGTGCAGGGACAATGCACAGAACGGTTTTTAATATGCATTGTATATTCCTGCTACTATGCATTGTGTTTTCCTGTTACTATAGCAGGTCTAGGCAGTTAGAATGTGGGAGAGTTTGGTGTCTTGATGACTTTTGGAGAAGATGGAGAGTTGGGTGTCCTGATGACTTTTGGAGAAGATGGAGAGTTGGGTGTCCTGATGACTTTTGGAGAAGATGGAGAGTTGGGTGTCCTGATGACTTTTGGAGAAGATGGAGAGTTGGGTGTCCTGATGACTTTTGGAGAAGAGGAAGGGAGTTGAATGTCTTGGTGATTTCTGAGAAGATGAAAAGGTTTGGGTGGGAAGTTGGGTATCTTGACTTTCTGAGAAGATGAAGGAAGTTGGGTGTCTTGAAGAATCTCTGAGAAGCTGAAGGGAGTTGGGTATCTTGATGATTTTCTGAGAAGCTGAAGGGAGTTGGGTATCTTGATGATTTTCTGAGAAGCTGAAGGGAGTTGGGTATCTTGATGATTTTCTGAGAAGCTGAAGGGAGTTGGGTATCTTGATGACTTTCTGAGAAGATTAAGTGAGTTGGCTGCCTTGATGACTTTCTGAAAAGATGAAGGGAGGTCAAAGCAACTGTCTAAAAGAAAATAAAAATATCAGAACCAGGTTAGTAAGAATTTGAAGCACAATCTTTTTTCCAAGGATAAGCAATGTGTTTAACACACCCAACTCTCAGTCTAACCCTAGCACTTTAATGGTAACATTCATACCATGAATGCACAGGTAACATTCATACCATGAATGCACAGATAAAGTATGGGAAGTGAGGGTGAACCGCCACAAAGCTAGATAACAATAATATATTTGACCAAGATTCTATCCCTTATCTGCTTTTTGTAGGACAATTAAAAAAAAATGGTGTTGCTGTAGGTGGGCTTTAATAAAGACATTCACTCTAAATCCTTTTTACTGGTCAAGGTGCAATGTGTGACCACATGTTGAGGTTCCAGTGCAACAAATTGGCAAGGAGAAAAAAATCTCACCATTTTTAACGTTTACATTATTAAATTACAGGTTCACTTTAAAGAGAATGTGTAAAGATAGCAATATGGAAGTTGCCATAGCCAAATGTTAAAAAGTGCAAACTTTGTGGCTGTCACCCTGATCCTGCCCTAATACCTCTTATGTAACAGACCTGGAACAAGTGTTACAGACTTGGAACAAGCAATTCATTTTGAATGGGCTGTCAGTGCAACAAAAATCAGACCTGAAGCAAATGTTTAACAAATCTTCAAATGTACTGTGCTACACTGGTAAATCTGATTATCCTTGCAAGCTCTGTGAATATCTAAAGGTCATATACGCGTTGAAAATAGAGACAGAAAACAGAAAGCAGATTAAAAAAAAAAATCTTTTAATGAGCAAAAAATAAATTAAAATGCATGTAAAATAAAGTGACTTGTATCTCTCCTTTTATTGGCAACCTAGTGAGAATGTTTTAACCACTTCAATACCGGGGTCTTTCAACCCCATCCTGCCCAGGCCAATTTTCAGCTTTCAGCTCTGTCTCACTTTGAATGGCAATTGCGCAGTCATGCAATACTGTACCCATATGACATTTTGTTTTTTTTTTAGACAGAGATTTCTTTTGGTGGTATTTAACCACCACTGTGTTTTCTATTTTCGGCTAAAGGAACAAGAAAAGGCCAAAAAGTTTTAAAAAATAACCTCTCTCTTCTTTTCTTAAAAGTTTGCAAATTAGTAATTTTTCTTCTTCATTGATGTGCATTGATGAGGCTACACTAATGGGCAATGATGAGGCTACACTAATGGGCACTATTGAGCTAATGGGCACTGATGGGCAGGGCTGCTGTTAGAAACCATAGGGCCCCATACAGCCATCCTGACAGGGCCCCCTAAAAAGAAAAAAAAAAAAAAATCACAGTCTACCATGCT
This sequence comes from Staurois parvus, assembly GCF_062004578.1. Classification (NCBI taxonomy): domain Eukaryota; kingdom Metazoa; phylum Chordata; class Amphibia; order Anura; family Ranidae; genus Staurois; species Staurois parvus. Next base: position 592,392 of record NW_028318282.1, read on the forward strand.
TCAATTATGAACACAGTGAGTGATCGGTATCTATCACTCATGTTAATTCAGGAAAGGAAGGAGCTGGTAAATGTGACATATTTACTGGACCCTTCCCCCACTTTCCATTCCTGGAGGATCCTACTGTGTGCTTTCAGCTGCCAGTGGGAAGGAGAGAAGGGAAGCTGACAACACTGTGGGGTTGGGGGCAAACAGGTGGGCCTGGGCAGTAGGGGGAAACATATGGTGCACAGGGAGGGTGATGGGTGCGGTGGGGGGGGCAATTACTGAAACAGATCCCTTGTATGGCTCTCTCTGCAGCAGCTGAAAGCTGGCAGGAGAGGAGAAGTCAGATTTCAGCTGTTGCAGAGAGAGCCATACAGGGGATCGGTTCCAGTAATTGCCCCCCCCCCCCATGGTGATCACCCTCCTTCTCCACATCCGATTCACTTGCCTGGGCCCCCGTGCTGGTCTGGGCCCCATACAGGAGGACTGGGGGTACCCCCTTATCCACAGCCCTGCTGATGGGCACTGATAGGTGGCACTGATAATCAGGGCACTGATGATCAATGCCCTGATTATCAGTGTATACAGCCTTGTTGGGTATCAGATGTCTCTTCCTCAGACACAGCATTTAAGGAAAAGACTGCTGATCACCGGAAAATCTATTTACATGCGATCAGGCTGATCACATGGTAAAGGGCTGGTGTGATTGACTCTTTACTATGATCTGTAATCAACTGTGTCCGAAGGTCACAGAGCGTGCCCAATGCGCACCCCAGGGGAGGAGTGAGAGAGCTGCGTTCTGGGTGAGCATTTATAGATGCCCTCCCAAAATGAGAGAACAACGCTGTAGCCATCTTTCAGCTATAGTGCAATATTAACCATTTGCCGCCCGCCCTATGGCCGAATGGCGGCCGGCAAATGTCATCAGCGTTCCGGGTGGACACCATATGGCATCCTCCCGCACATGTGCAGATTGCTCTCCTGCAGAGCCGCGCAGCGGCGCGATCTGTCACCGGCCATGTACCTCGGACACGGCCGATGACAGATCTGAGTATCGGCCCCCTTTGCCGGTACCATGTGACCTGCTGTGACCAATCACAGCAGGTCACATGACAGTTGTATACAATGGATGGCTTCATTCATGCCATCCATTGTATACTAGTGTCTAGCTGTGAATGGTCACAGCTAATCATATGCACATGTCATGTGATTAGCTGTGGCCAAATCACAGCTAAGTACAAAAAAAAAAAAAAAAACCCTGAATAAATCGATGTCATTCAGGTAAATCCTTGCTTAAAGCAAAGTAATTCTTTGCTATAAGCAAATTGTGTAAAAAAAAAAAAAAAATACTGATCACTTCCCCAAAGTAGTACAATGTTACTATGGTAACATGTATATATACGTGACCTTGTGCACTCCTGCCACCCTGTAGCAGTATTTCTGCTATAAGGCATCAGGAAAGTGGTTAAGAAAGTACTTTCAACACAACAAATCTTTTTCATGTGAACACATTTTAAAATTAACAATAGAGGAATGTGTCAGGTTTGCTATTAAGTAGCAGAAGTTTTCCAAAAGCACAGAAATCATGGGCTGTAGTCCATATCTAAAATTCTGAATGCTAAAAAAAATAAATGACCCTTGGAGAACAAAGCAGCAGCGTCTAACTCCCTTATACTGGAATGAATGGTGAATGGTAAATACCTTCCCTGCAGTCCACAACGTATATGAAATGGCAGTCTGTTTCTTTGGAGGAGTGTCCTTATACTTTTTCCCCTGCTGATTGGTTGATGAAGGCAAGTTCACAAGGCAGAGCAAATGTATGGGATTATGAGGATGTCCATGAATTAAAATAAAAAGGAAAAAAAAAAAAGCATGTGTGACAGTAAAATGGCACTATTGGCTGTGATGTGGGTCACTTATTGCTCAAGAGGATTTGTCTAAGGGCAACAAAGCTGATAAAGGGGCTGGAGAACCTCAGTTATCAGGAACCGCAACAAACATTAACTTATCCTCCTCGAGGAAGAGACACCCAAGAGGAGATATGACAGCGATATACTGCACAAATATATAAATCGTGATTCAAGCATAGGGAGAAAACTATTCCGTCTCAGGTCGCTAAAAAAGACATGTGGCCACTCAATGAAGTTGGAAGAGAAGCAGTTTAACCTAAAACTGCATAGGGGGTTCTTTACTGTAAGAGCAATAAGGATGTGGAACTTCCTTCTACAATTGCTGGTGTCAGTAGGGAATGTCGCTAGTTTACAAAAAAAAAATTTAGATGGACATCTTATAGAACGCAATATACAGGGATGTGGGAAATGCATACACCCATACAGGTTGAACTGGATAAACTGATGTCTTTATTCAACCTTACCAACTATGTAACAATGTAATTATGAACTAGCAGGAGGGTTACAGCCAGGGGGCAGACTGACAACTCATGGGGCCCCCGGGCAATAAGGGATCATGGGGCCCCTGTGTCCTCACCCACACCCAAAAAAAGCCTATGAAAAAGGTACCAGGGGCATCTCATGGGGTCCCCTACTGACCCTGGGCCCTCGGGCAGTGCCCGAGTGCTCGAATGCTCGAATGGTCAGTCCGCCCCTGGTTACAGCTATATGACTAATTAGATACAGGTAGTGTTTCAGAGTAACTCCACTTTTATTGAGAAAATCCCCTCTGGGTGATCAAAGCGCATTGCAGGGATTTTAATAAATAACTTTTGCAGCGAATGTCTACCTTTAGTTGCTCGGAAGAAGTTTTGGTTTCACCAGACTGATTCTAAATAGGAGGGTCTGCTTTATTATCACTTGGTGCATCCTTCGTGTTCTAATGAGAATAGCTGCAATAACTGCATCCCTTTATAAGTATTTAACCTTTGGGGATTACCTCACCAAAACTGAAATTCCTATTGCAGAGGATGCCTAAAATGTAACTTATATCTTAGTGAAGACTTGTAGGAAAATCAATGAGTCAATCACACAAGCAGGAAATTACATTTCTGGGGCAATTCTGTACACCAACTGTATACAGACTGCCCTCAAGTTGCCATATTGCATTGAATTGTACAGAAAGTTACAGCGCTGCAGATTAAAAGGAAAGGTCATTTTACTGATATTAAATTACAACATTGCTTGTGTAGCAAGGGTATATGCCATTTTATGTCTTATTTGTGACTTTTTCCGCAAAATGTACCCTTAAGGCGGATTAAAGAAATTTTATATATATATATATATATATATATATATATATATATATATATACACACACACACTAAAAACACTGACTTAATTATGAACAGAGACATTAATTTTATTAGCAAGAACATAATATTCCAAATGCACATCCACTTCGCACATTACAGAAGTCTAAAAGCCTACTATGGTGTTCACCCTCTCTTCTGCACATAACACAGTTGTGCTTTGCCTAAGGCAGACTACAGGAACATGTGTTGTATGCAATAACTTGTGCCTAAAGCAAAGTACACAACACCACCAGCATATTTGTTCTGCCAAAAATACTTTATTTTCCATTACATGGAACATGCAATGCTTACACCATTTGGTATGTACTTATGTCACAAAGATGAATTACATTTTAGTTTTGCAGCATAAATTGATTTTGCAAAGGTACACAAAGCTACAGGAAGCCATTCTAATTTCCCTGGTCTCTGAATGTAGCTAGGGAGAGCTGGTTGATAATTGTTTTGGTTAGAGGCTGAATAGTAGCCTGTGCAATAGTCAGGGTCAGGGCTCAGAGGCTCTGCAAATCAGCTCTCTGAAACCTCCCCCTGATCTAGAGACTTGGAGAAGCCTTTAGAATTCAGTGGGTGGGGGTGCGGAGGAGCTGGTCTGCACTCTTGAGGAATCCTGGCCAATTCCCAAGCAGGACGCCTGGCATGGAGTCAGGACAGCTGTTAAGAGTGGTCAAGCCTGTTCAGCAGCAGGAGAGTTTGGTGAAAGATATGAGGACAGGAGCTGGAGAGTGGAGCCTGGGAGGAGGCCTAGGGAAGGGGTCTGCCTTCAGGAGAGCTGTTGACAGAAGGAAAGCTGGACCTCACTGGTCCCCTGAGAGAGGACCATCTGTGGAGGTAAGGAAGGAGCTAGCCCAGCAGAAGGCCTGAAGGCAGCTAATAATCTGCAGCCTAAGGAAGAGGGATAGTGAGTAATTCTACATTCCCTGAATGGGAATAGGGGAGAGGGCATTTGGGTCAGAAACCTAACTAGCCCCAGATGGACTGTGCTTTTTAAAGAGTCAGGCTCTAGATCCCCTTGTCCAGGGATTTCTACACCAGGAGAGGCTGGCTAGCTCTCAAAGAAAATCCTTCTGAGCATTTGTACATAGTTTTTAGGAAGTTCAACAGTTCCTTGGGCATCCCATGTATCCCTTATCCCCATCCAAGTTTAAATCCCCTAATAAAATCCCCCCAAAAAACCCAAGGTTAAGGACTGTTTACTATCTCTGGAGTGCAAGGCTGGAAAGAAATGCGTGTTGCCTGGTTGTGCAGGACTGTAGGGGGATCCACGTCTCTAGAGACTCCTAAGGGGGTAGTGCTATAGAGCATATAGACATTCCATACAATGGTGGGACATTGAAAATTTTAATTTTTAGCCTGGACTTTTAAAACGCCACATTCTAAAATCACAGGGTGAAACCCAAACATTGGGGGGGGGGGGGGATTTACAAAGAGTTGTCCAGGTACAAAGCCTGCAGGAGTCTCCGAAACTTCGATAATAGAACAGATGCTGCTCCTAGTTAATAAAAGTGCCTGTGATAGGAAACACATAGGACAGAGAATGGAAAGCTGGAGCTCTCACAGCCATGTCCACCCCGCTCAGCTCAGAGTAGGAGGGAGGAGTTGACTCTGTGCGTCTCTGCTCATGTAGTGTAACCACTGCTCAGGCAGAGAAAGGGATGTGAACCTACCTGGTAGTATAGAGAATAGGGCTATAGCAAGGTATGCTACAATATATGTGTGGATTACATTGCAGTATTTTATTATGGTTTAAGTAGAAGCCTTCTTCATTGAGATGACTGCAATAACAAACATCCTACAATACGTTATCAGCACAAACATATAAAACAATTAAAGTAGACTTAAATATGAGCTCCAGGCACAAATTAATATAGCATTGTAATCATTAATACATCATTAATAAGCTTTCTTAAATACAAGAAGCTCAAGTAATTGAATGTGACTTGGTATCAGCCTGTGTAGACATTAACCCTTTCACTGCCAGGTCCTACAGCACTGCTTCCAGCTAGCCAGATCCGTACGCTGAATGGACCAGATTCCTCTTTCTGCTATAAGCTCATGGTCACTTCAGTAACCATGAGCTTATAGCAAAAAACTGTTCAGATAGCCACTGATCACAGCCATTTACCTAAAATGTGACCCCCCCACCGCCGCTTCTCTGCCCTGTCTCCCCCATCCCTTTACCTGCCCTCTCTGCCTACTCCAATACTCCCTGCCACTTCACCCCGCTGCAATGATCCCCCCCCCAGCACTGACCCCCTACCCTCGTGAACCTGATCCCCTTGCAGCTACCCTGCAGCTATTGGCTTCCCTCCTCTGCCCCAGGAAAGCCATAGAGGGACCATTTTAGCCAAATAGACCCCCCCCCCACTGATCTGACTCAAACTTCATTGAGTGCTGGGAGCCCCCTTCCTGCAGCTGCAGGCCAGCTCTCCTTATTCCCTCTCCCGCCAGCTGCAGCCGCTGCTAGTGCAGGAGATCTGTCATTATGGCATTATGGAGAGCGGGGGGCTGGTAAACATGTGTTTTATCATCCCCCTTTCTTTCTTGCAGGAATACAATCAGTGATCAGTACAGATCGCTTCTGCGTTCATTAATCACTGACACATAGTACACTGTGTTTCAGTTTGTGAAAGAAACATAGCAAACACTATTTATTATTTTATGAATGCATAGGAGTCTATACAGATTCCTATCCACTCATCTACAGTAAAGCTCAGGCTCAAAAAAAGAGACATTAGAAGTCTGTTTAGACCCCTGATGTCTCTCCAAATCCCCCCTCCCTCCCCAAAAATGTTTTAAAAATTTTAAATAAATAAAACAAATGTTAAAAATAAATCAAATTGGTAAATAAAAATTAAAATAAAAGAAAAAACATAGTAAGGGTAGACTTAGACATGCGTCTAAATCTCCCTTGCCTCTGAGACCCCCCATGTGCAGATCGCGCTTTAATGGCTGAGTACCTGTTTTAACCCTATTTTCCAGACAAATGCGCTGCAGCCGTATTGCAGCTTAAGAGGGGGATGTTAGCAGGTGGCAGAAATACAGCTCAACCGTGCATATTTGCCACCCCCAACCTCAGGTCTAAACAAGGCCTAAGACCGTATTCGCGTGAGGCATACTACAGTGAAGCCATATTAAGCTGCTCTGGGATGCACAGGCGTTCCATACATCCCCATGAAGGCAGTCCCATTGATGTCAATTGGGCCACAGCGGCTGCACAGGAATGCACAGGTGTTCCGTGCATTCCTGTGCAGGCAGTCCCTTCCATATCAACTGGGATGCAGTGGCTGCATGAACACATCCATTACTCCCAACTTGACATCCATGTGGGTGTATGCTCCTCAACTTACATGTGTCTGCGTTTGGGGCCATGCAGCTGCTGAGTCCCAACTGACATGAATAGGACTGCCTGCACAGGGATGCACAGAACTATTGTGCATCCCCGTGCAAGTAAACATGGCCCTTCATGTGCGTACAAGACCTTAGTAGGAATTTAGAAGGAATTGTGTAAGTTATGTTGTGTTTATGTGTGCAGATGAGGATTTTAGTGTTTTTGCAGTGAAAATAGTGTTTTGACAAACATTTGCGCAGCTATTGTGGAACCAAAAAATCAATAGCACCTTCATTTATTCTACTGGTTATGTGCTTTCAGAAAATAAATGGTTTAGGGGGTATTTTATGGGTGTAATTCTGAAATATGTAAGGGAAAAATGAAAACCTCCAGATTTTCACCACTTTTCAAAAATGCGCAATTTAAAATGTACAAATATTTGTTATTAACTCAATACTGTTTAAGCTTTTATATTTAATAGGAATTTAGCAGATATTTGGTAAAATTTGCTGTTTTTGTATCTGCTTATCATTTTAGTGTACTTTTAGCGAAAATATTGCTTTGATAAACATTTGCCAAATATTGTGGGGCCTTAAAAATCTCATGTGCTTTCAGAAAATATATGGTTTGGGGGGTCATCTATAAACTCTGAAATCTGTATGTGAAAAATGAAAACCTCCAGATTTTTAGAGAAATTTGGTTATTTACAGATTTGCATACTTTCAATTTTTACCATTTTGCAAAAAGTCACAATTTAAAATTCAATGTGTGCCATTGCCAGAAGGTTTGCTGTGTCTCCCAGTCTCAAGAGCATGGAGGAGATTCCAGGAGACAGGCAGTTAATCTGGGAGAGCTGGACAGGGCCGTAGAAGGTCGTTAACCCATCAGCAGGACCGGTATCTTCTCCTTTATGCAAGGCAGAACAGGATGAATGATCTTCAGCAGGCCACTGGTGTGAATGTCTCTGACCAAACAATCAGAAACAGACTTCATGAGGATGGCCTGAGCACCCGATGTCCTCTAGCGGGCCTTGTGCTCACAGCCCGGCACCATAGAGCTCGATTGGCATTTGCCATTGAACACCAGAATTGGTAGGTCCACCAATGGTGCCCTGTGCTTTTCACAGATGAGTGCAGGTTCACCCTGAGCACATGCTACAGATGTGAAAGGGTCTGGAGAAGCCATGGAGATCGTTATGCTGCCTGTAACATTGTTCAGGATGACCATTTTGGTGGTGGGTCAGTGATGGTCTGGGGAGGGACACACAGACCTTTACAGGCTAGACAATGGCATCCTGACTGCCATTAGATATCAGAATGAAATCCTTGGACCCATTGTCAGACCCTACGCTGGTGCAGTGGATCCTGGGTTCCTCTTGGTGCATGACAATGTCCGGCCTCAGGTGGTGAGAGTATGCGGACAGTTTCTGGAAGATGAAGGAATTGATACCATTGAAAGACCCCCATGCTCCCCTGACCTAAATCCAATAGAACACCTCTGGGATATCATGTTTTGGTCCATCCGATGCCGCCAGGTTGCACCTCAGACTGTCCAGGAGCTCAGTGATACCCTGGCCCAGATCTGGGAGGAAATACCACAGGACACCATCCGTCATCTCATTAGGAGCATGCCCCGAGGTTGTCAGGCATGCATACAAGTAGGTGGGGGCCATACAAACTACTGAGGACCATTCTTAGTTGCTGCAATGAAATTTTGCAAAATGGATTAGCCTGCTACATCATTTTTCCACTTTAATTGAAATGAAAATTATCCACCTACAGAGGACTGAATTCAAAGACACCCCAAAAATCAAACGGAGGGGCATCCTTACATTCCTAACACATTAGCCAGTCCATATCAGTGTGTGTATATATATATATCCATCCCCATTGAGATTTGATGTGTTTTCAAAGTGTTCCTTTAATTTTTTTAAACAGTGTATTTTATCTGTGCATTTAGCAGTTTTCCTGGAATTTAGCTTTAATGTCTAAAAGAAAATACACACAGTCCCATGGGAAGCCCTGTGAAGTATGCAAATCTGCAGGAAAATCTTACTTTATAAAAGGTAAATACAAAAACATGGTTCCCCCCAATGTGTTGTGTTTCCAAGTAGCCTAGGCAGCTCATTTCCTCCCAGATGCATCTTGGAAGACTGATATAATTAGACCCCCCCCCCTTCTATAGCTATTGTAGCCTTTCCCTTCTACAGCCTCCATAGACTTCCCCCTCTGCAGCATCCATAGCTTCACAGCAACAATCTTATATAGAACTCTGCGTACCCTCATTCCCCATGGTCTGGTTGTTTTCCTAAAGTGTGTACTTCTGTCATGCATGCATGATCCAGTAAAAAGAAGTCGGAATGTTGTCAGTAATTATAATTAAAGTAACAAAAAGGAAATTTTCTTGGGAATCATGACTGTATCAATGTGCTGCTTTGCTGTACAAATGCCCCTTCTTAGCTCTGCCCCATTTTCATACAAACAATCTAGTGAGAAAACAGAACATTTTCAAATTACCTAAATTGAAATGCATGTCATGAATTAGAAATGTAAAGCACAAGTACGTTATACAGCATTTCAATTCAGACAGCAAAACACAGTACAGAGGTGCCACATATAATAGTTATGGTTTCTGAGAAAAGGCACCCATGGGAGGAGAGTTCTAGTGATACCTCCAATTGGTGTTATTATTGAATGCTTCTACATTATAAGATTGGCCACCACATCCCTATACTAACCTCCCATGTGTGCCTTTGTGACACCAGAATTTTTTGGGTTTTTTTCTGACTTGCTCCATTAGACTATCCTTATGTCCCTCAAGTTGACCTAGAATTGGGCACAAAGCATTGACCACTTTACATCTGCATGGAAATAGACATATTCTCCACAAGTGCTGAGTACAGACTGCACCTATCATTAACTGATTACACGTAACTTCTACAGATGTGTTTGGCTGAATGTCCTCCATGTGTACCATCAACCAAGTGGTGGGGGAGCACATGCTCTCCTTACCCTATTCCTGCCAGGACATTTGATGGTCCCCTAGACGTATTAGAGCATATGGGCATGGGATCCTCATCAGCGTACTCCTTCGAAACTGCAAATACACAAACAAACTCTGGGAGACTCCCGGCCTGGCCTAATACAGCCCCCATCAAGTAGTCCATCTCATTCCTGCTTCAGGCCTTATGGTGCTGGGGGCTAGTGGTGTAGTGTAGTTTACGGTTTCTAAACCTTCTTTAATTCAAGGTACCCTTTAAAATTATACTCCCTATTCTAAAATGTAAAAAAAATTAAACTAATAGTTTTATACAACGCAGGGGCATCTACACACGTAGGACACCAAACATTAAAGGAGATTTATTCTTACAAAGCAAATAAACTTTTGCACACTGGTACTGGTAGTATTCCAGTATTTCTCCTCTTCCTCAGTTTCTCTCGATCATTTAGCTAACATGACCCTAGTAATGACTTGGGCAGGGGAAGGACGAACAAAGATGTCATAAGGCGCCTAATGTCCTCCTCAACAACCCATGACATCATTGGTTATTAGAATGCCAGCTGCTGGCCTTCATGGTGCCTAAGGTTATAATGATGTAGCTTGTTAGCAATTTTTGGGAAATTCGGGGCAATTTTTAGGCATTCAAGGCACCCCTAAAAGATCCAGGAGGCACCCTGATTGAAAAAGGATGGTGTAGATAACAGCTCGGTTCTCCTCTACCCACTCCAGAGCACTCACAGGCTGGCAAATGATGACTCTCCCATCATGAAGTGTGTGAACATGCACGTTCTCTGACACTGTGTATGATTGGTTGTCAAGGCGATGTGTTTCAGAGCCAGTTACCCCTTTCTCAAACTTGGCAGCACATGAAGATTTAATCTTTTAAAAATGGGCCGCTGACACTCAACCTTGTAATTAACTCCTGACCTACTGGATAATAACAGATTTATAAAAGAAAAAATGGAGACTCAAAAGTGTTTTACTTATCTGGAGTGTAGTGTGCTTTTCATGCTAATTTTTACAGTTTTCGCCAAAAATAGAAAGGGATACGTAAAATAACTGGATAAACAATAACAGAAATTATTTTATATAGTTATTGCTATGTTGAAAATTGAGTATTATGCTGAAAATTGGGTATTTCATGAGTAGAATAAGAATTAGTAAATACATTTGGTATTTCTTAAATAGCATAAGGCTAATAAATAGAGTATTTCATGGGTATTATAAATACATTTGGTCGTTCATGAGTGGTAGAAGAACCAATAAATAAATTGGGTAGTATATGGAATAATAAATAAATTGGGTATTTTACGAGTAGCATAAGGAGTAATAAATACTTTTGGTATTTCATGAGTAGCAAAAGGACTAATAAATAAACTGGGTATTTCATGAGTACTAATAAGTAAATACAATGAAATAAATAAAATGAACAGGACGAAGTGTAAAACGACCAGAGCGAAGTGTAACGCTCAAATATAAATTCCTATGAAAGGGGTACAAAGAATGCCATTTTAATGAAGTATTTGAGAAATACCTGCATTGGTCACAAAATCGACAGAAGTCTCCATGAAAAAAATATAATTTTCATAACCAATATAACAACCATATAACATAACAACCATACCATATAAATATAACAACCAATAATGTGTAATCAACAAAATCCAGCCTATCCTATTATAGATTTTGAAAGAGGTAAAATTCCTCCCAAAAAACCTAAAGTAATTTTTAGGATAGCCAGAAATGTAAAACAGATAAAGATTTTCAGAACTTGCATTAGATATGCCTACGTTTCTTAGTATGCAGGGAATGTATTGCTGCAAGAAGAAGAAATGTGGAGCTAGCAATTTTATTTCCCATGGACAAAGAACCTTCGTTTACAAGGGTAAATGCTTTCCTATCCAACAGTTCATAAATTCTTCAACACAATTTGTGATCTACGCACTGAGATGTCCCTGTGCTCTTATATACTGTATGTAAGGAGAACAATGTTTGGGGAACAGGCAGCTAATTTAGCAAGGTAGCATGGATCACATTGCTATGCACAATAATAGTGACACAAAGGGCCTTACTCTCTTTGGGATAGAGCCATCCCCATTAATCTTACGGAGAGTAAACAGTTCCTAAGATTATGCAAAGGAAAAATATATTGGATATTTGTACTGAATAGCATGGCTCCTAGAGACCTGTATGAAGAAAGTGGATCAACTCTATTGCGTAACATTGTGGTTATTTATGTGATGAGAAAATGTTTCTGTGCTTAGTGAAAATCTAACAAAAAATACTGGGTGCTGCACTACCGGAATACAAGAAAGAGCTCGTACTAGTGTAGCACCCTCCTAGTTAGCTAGGGGGAGATAGCTGATTATTTTTTAGACAAAAGGCTGAGTAACCTGGGCAATAGTCAGCTTGTTCAAATCCTTGGTACTTCCCCCTGCTCTAGAATTTTGGAGAAGATTCTAGAAGCAGTGGGCAGTGGTGAGGAGAAGCTGGTCTGCATTCTTGAGGGATTCTGACCAATCCCCAAGCAGGAGGCTTGGCATAGGATCAGGACAGCCCTTAAAAGTGGCTGAGCCTTGTCAGCAGCAGGAGTGTTCATGTAGAAGATGGGAGGCATCACACAGTCAGGGGACTGGAGCTCCCTCCCAATAAGTCTTGTCTACAAGAGGATGACGTCAGGGGACTGTTTGGAAGTGCACCTATTTCTTTTAACTATTTATGTGAGAGGTTTAAGGCTCCATGCATTATAGCATTTTTTATAAGCTCAAAAAATGCTAGAAAAAAAGTGCTTGAGGAAATATGCTGATAATTGCATTTTTGTGCCAGCTTGTGGTAGCATTTAGGAGCGTTCCGTGGATTTTCTATGCTGGGAAAACACTCCCAAAAACTCTACAAAAAAAAATTTTTCTGCTCCTAAATGCTGAAACATTTTTAGAATAAAATAGTGTGCATGGACACATAGGATAACATTATTAGCTTTTAGAAGCAGAAAAAATGCTCATAATAGCTTCTAGGAGCTTAAAAATGTGCTAGTGTGCATGGACCCTTGGAGTTTGACAGAAAGTATCCCCTTAATCCTAATTATTATTTCCTTGGCATCTGCAGGTCCCTTATGTTATTCTTTTACATGATGTACTGTATGTCTTCTTTCCATGCTTGAGATATACAGTATATACTGTACATATAATATTCAAATTTTTAAATGAAATGTTAATTTTCCTGCTCACACTATTTTTTGTAATAAAATTTGTTTGACAGTTTGTGTTAGTCCCCATTAGTACTCATTGATTTATTTATTATTCTCCATTAGTATTCATTGATTTTTTTTATTTCTCATTAGTACTCATGAAATACCCAATTTATTTATTAGTTCCTTTACTACTCATACATTTTCAATCTAACAAAAACTATAACAATAAACACACCCATTGGGGGCGCCTACATACAAAAATGTTGCTTGAGCTTCACATTACATATCACCATGCACACTGGAGTGAGAGCAAAAATTCTAGGCCCATTATTCCCAGGTAACTCTAAAGTGATTACCTGTAGAGGAATGGAAATTTAATTGTAAATTTAGTGGAAAATTTAGGGTACTAAAGTTCGCTGTTTTACAGGTGCAAGCTCAAATTGTAAATCTTTACATGTTGGGTATCTATTTACTCAGTGCAACCTCACCTTTTATATTGTATCTACAAAAAGTGTATTTCATTTATGTATCCTAAAATAAACTTTTGTATAAATTTTACTGAAAATTAATGCTTGATAAACCATTGCACCAATATCGGCATTACATAAAAAGTGGAACTACCATCATTTTATTTTCCAGGGTGTCTGCTATCAGGAAATACTGTATATGTTTGGAGGTTTTAACTAAAAAAAATCACTTTCAGCCTGAAGACTAAACATGTATGCAAAAACTAAGCTTTGGCAGCAAAATGGTTAATGGTTAGCCAGTTGTTTTAGTTGGAAAGGGGACTGTGTTCTTACTGTGATGTAGTGGTTTTCTTACAGCCACACTGTATTAGATTTATTAATTTTCCCAAGTTGTATGCAAATAGTAGTCCCCCCTTTTTTTTGGTGAATAGTGTGATAAAAAGGAAATGTACACTTCTCTCCAGATAAATGAGAAAACGTTTTGAGTTTTTTTTCTATAATAGATGCAATATGATTGTCCAGCATGTTGGGAGGTAACTACAAGCAGATGAGTATCTGCATCCCTGCTATTAGGAAGTTCAGTCTCTGCATCCCTGCTATTAGGATGTTCAGTCTATATGTGCTGGCGGGCTTGAAAAAAATCTACTAGACCCCTGAAGTGTTTTTACTCTCTCTACAGTATATATGCTAGAACCCTACTTTCTAAGATGCCCCATTGTGGCAAGGGCAGGGCTGGCACTTCCTACAGTTATACCCTGCTACTACTCTGGGGACCCCTAGTGGCTATCTAGGTGACTACATTGCCTACTCAAACCCGACTCCCTAAATCTATTCTTGTAACAATGGCGACTCCTCATGGCCAAATTGTGGAACTACACTGGGCACTCACTAGTAATGGCACCTATTCGCTATGGAAAAAAAAGCCCTGGCTGTCACTTTGTCTTAAAGGAAGTGGAAAAATAACTGATTTATTAGCAAGATCTTCAGGTAATAAAACTATTATTATTCGCAAGGGAGAATCATAAAAGCAATCATTGCCGTGTTAGTGTGAATGACAAGCTGCATCCTATACAGTATGTCCTCTCTTTATTTTGCCTATAGTTCCACTTTAAGTAAGCAACAAATAAAAGCCCAATACTAGCTGTTTGAAATCTTGATCCTTCTAAGAGTAATATTCTTTTTCGTTACTCAAAGCAGACAAGTGAGACCTCTGGTGGCAGAATAGCCCTTTCAGTGTTTTGTTAGATGAAGAGATCAATTCACATCAATCATATTCAATCATGTCAGCATGCGCTAAAGGGTAAAACCCTTCTATTGTGATAGTGCTGGGTCCTGCCATGCTAAAAAAGGTGAATGGCATACAAGGTCCTCAAAGATGCAGACTGAAGGGCTCCAGAATGTCTATTATGGTTAGAGAAATTGGGTTTTCAGTCCTTCATGGATTGAGTTCTGGAGTTAGGAGGCTTCAAAGAGTCTTTTGGAAGGATGAAGCCTCTAACCTTGTGTTCAGGTCTTACTGGAAACCAGCAGGCTGAGTGTACAGGAAGGCACAGCCTTTATAATCAAGAGCCTGTTTGTAGTTCAGGGCTCTACCCTGGAGACTGAAGATCTCTTGCTCAGAGGTCAGGGCGCAGGAAGGCCCAGGGAGCTGCGGGAGTGTGAGCAAGAAAGGTACAGACTTCTTGTTTGTAAGCACGGCAGAGTTGTGAACCAGTCTGACAAACAAGACAATAGGCCAAGGCTTAAGTCCTGAGCAAGGACACTGCAAAAAGCAGCCAGGAGGCTTAATACCAGTTTTGCTTTTATGTTTTGAAATGGTGCTGGAAACCCCTGCGAGGCTAACACTGAAGTTGCTGTTACTTTTTCTTTAAAAAAAAGTGGGCCCATAAAACAGTATTTCCTGGCTTGACTTAACTCACTGGAAAGCACTACACCTTGAGTGAAATCCTCACAAATATCCCACTATGTATAATTTACATATACAAGAGTCCAGCCCAACCTGCTTATTGGATATTCAGGCTCAGAGTCCTGCTTCCAGTGCTACACAGAGTCTGGATCTGAACCTGCAACCTCTGCTGTGTTTGGCTATGGATATTCTCACTGTGCCACCTAGGATGCTGGACAGCTCCCTGCCTGATCCCTTGGGACAATCTTGCCTTGTCTCTTGTTTCTAGAGAACATTGAACTTTTAGCACCTCCCATTAACTTCATGATTTATGTCTCTACACTTTCTGTTTGCCAGATTATTGTGCCAGCCGATAGCTTGCCCCTTTGCTGTCCTTATCTTCACTACCACTTGCTACCAACCTTTGGCTTGTTGGTCAACTACGCTTCCACTTGATCCCAACCTGAAACTATTCATTATTGACCATTGACTTGTTTACTGACTATGACTTTGCTTGATCCCTGTGTGCAAAGAAACAAACAGAGGGCGCACGGGCCTAGTGCATTACCGTCTGAAAATGAGATTTATTGAATAAAAAGTAGTATACTCAAAAGAATACCATCAAAGGCACATCACAAAAAAGACAGGATGGTTCAATCTCCCTAGATGGTGGCTGTTGGGGGACTGTAGGCCTGCAAATGGCTGACGCGTTTCAAGGCAAAACCTCTTCCTCAGAGCTGGCTCCCTCTGTTTGCTTCTTTGCACACAGCTTCTTTGGATTTCCCTGGTCCGTTTGAAGGCAACAAGGCTTGCATTCCCAAAAAGTACTCCATGTGCGGTTATGGGGTTACTGACATTGTAGAGCTCATCATCCAGCGCAGGAGTTTCAGCATTCTTTTTCCCATGCTTTGTTATCAGATTTTGCTTGATCCCTACCTGCTTCATTTGCTACTGGATCCTGGCTTGCTCATCTCCTGGTGGGGTGATTCTGAGGACCATGACCTTGTACTAACACGCAGCAATATCAATCTCCACCACCAGGAGCTCTGGTGAATACTGGATAGTGCTTAGACCCCACGCCTCGGGTGAGCAGCATCTGCCAGGGTAACCTGCTTATGCACTTATCCTGCCAGTCAGTGGGAGCCTCTCTACTGCTAGAGCTACTGGTCTGCGCCCTGACAGTAACACAATGGTTTATTACTCCTGCTCCCATTGCAATCCCTGTCCATTGGCTGACACATTAAAAAAATACTGAAATTTGATTTCAAATACATAAGGACTTCACTATTTTTAGAGAAAGACAGAGTTATTGGCACTGAGCCACTGACAACCCCCTCTAATGGATAATATTATATTACTATACAAAACAATACATTCAGTGCATTTCTTTATTATTGAAGAGCAAGCTTGTAAAAATCTGAAAGTCAAATGCACAATTCCCTCTAGAGGATATTATTGTCTTGTCTGTTGTAAGACTTTTGGGGTTCCCTCAGGGGAGACAGACTACAGAATCCAGAACACTAGGTTCTGCCCCAGTCACATGAGAATTTGTACCATCTACATCTGCTTGAAGATTAAGAGAACAGAGAAATCATTCAGAGTGGGGGCAACCTAGAAACTAGGAATTGATTTTGGCAAAATTTCATCACGAAATTACTAACTTTGGCAAAACAAAAACTTTTTTTTCTTCATTTCGAAGTTTTATTTAATTTAGTGTTCTTTGTACTTGATTGTTATTTCTGTACTATCGCTTTACTTTTTATCTTTCTTTTAAATTGTCTGTGTTTTCTTTTTTGTAAAATAAATTAAATAAATAAAATAATGAGTCCAATGGGGTTGTCAAGGATAGTTGAAGGCAGCTTCCACAATCCTCAGAAACTATTTAAAGGTTGGTGCACTATTAAAAAATTATTTAATTTTGATTTCCCCTTTGACTTTAATTCAGTTTGCTAAAATGGTAACATTTGGCCAAAATTTCCAGATGTTTACTGATATTTAGGCAAAATTAAAACTTTTTGTGTCACTCATCCCTACAGGTGATTTTTCATCCTGTAGAGCTGTGAAATATTTTGCCCAAGGCTGATCTGTGATGTATGAAAGGGATCACACATTCTCCCAGTAAAGGGAACCACACTTTGATGGTCTAAATACTTACTTACATTGGACCAAGATATACTGTATCTGCCCTACCTGGAGGATCCTTGTGCAAGCTGGAAATTTCTGTAGTATGCACTGCTACCACAGTGATCACTGCTAGCTTCTGAGTCCTGAACCGAGCAGCTGCACTGAAGATACAAACACTAATTGAAATAAACAAAACTACTCTTTAAAGTAAAAAAAGAAAAAGGAGGGCTTTTAAAGCACATTTCATCTGAGCAGCTTAGTAAGCAAAATTTGGAGCTTTAATTTTGGTGAAATAGTTAATTTTGGGATGAGATCGGTTGTGCCAAAATCTGGTCAAAGTCAGTCATTTCTTTGAAGCGCTACCCCCATAGGACCCTCTGGTTTATTTTGGTTCTTTCCAAAACATTGCAGAAGTGACCAATCAAAAAGACATCAGTCCATTCTCTCCTGCTCCATTAAAACAGTCTAGGGGATGTATGTATTGCTTGTACAATTTGTAACAGGAGAGGGGTTGGGGTGGTATGGGATACGACAAAACTGCTGGCTTTTAACAGGAGGACACACTTGACTATGTGAAACATCTTTAAACAGTTTTTAAGCCAGAAATAAAGGGAAATACTAGAGTTGGGACCCTGTAGAAGCAGTCTCAGAATGAGCTACAGCTGGCATCCCAGAAGTAGGATAGCACACAGTCATTAAATCTTGAGCTTGGGTTGGTACTTACCAGGCAGTGAGTTCTCTTGACCAAATCCTTAGCTCCAGAAGAAATTAGGAATAGCCCCCTCCCCCAGCTTTGTCACAGCGGGGACTTTGGTGAACATCAGCTGATTCCTGCATGACTGCCTCAAAGAGGCAGCAGGCCCTGAGGGTGGAAACTTCTCCACCAGGGTTAGACCAGGGCTGTTCCAGGCCTCAGACTGTTTATGCCCCCTTCAGCCACCTACTGGGCACACCTCCCCAGGGATTGGCTGAAGCATAATAAATATTCTGCCTGCACATTTGATTTTCCCAGCCCTCTATGTTCTGGAAGCCTCCAGAATGCAGGGGAAGCAATCGAACCTGCAGCCTGTGAAACCTAGAGCAGTCTAAAGAAATCAAAAACTGCTCCAATGGCTACAGAAGGCTGCTCACTCAAAGCGTTCTCTGATTGGACGAGGCATAGATAGTGATATCACTGCCCAATTAGAGAACACTTTGCATTTTCCTACTCAATGCAAAGTGATTTCTGAATGGTGCCTATGACGAGTGGGCTGAGAGTTAACAGCAATTACTGTAGTAATGGTGCCTAGTGCCTTTCAAGCTTCCATGAGGATCAGACAGGTATGGAACCCACATACTTATATTGGTCCTAGATGAACTTACATTGGTCCTAGATGGACCAATGTAAATATGTAAAAATATACCATATCTGGAATTAATCTTTAACCTTCCTTATAGTGATGGGCCAAAAATCCCCCTGTTCTGTTCGCGGTCAAACATTCGAACCTACCCAAAATTTCGACCGCAAACTTCAAACAGGGACAATTCACTTAGTGGTATCTTACCGCATCTTAGTATGTGTAAGTATACCACTCAGCTACTAAAATACTGCATGAGTTATATTGTTAAGTCATGTGGTATTTTATTAGTGAAACATTCTTTAATGTTTCAGCTGTCAGTCGGGTTTGCCCGACAATTACATTTTTTTTTAAATAAACCGGCGTGGGGTCCCCTCTCCCATCCATACCAAGCCCTTCAGGTCTGGTATGGATTTTGAGGGGAACCCCATGCCAGTTTTTTTTTTAATGGCGAAGGAGTCCCCCCACGAATGAGAACCCCCCTCCTGAACCATATCAGGCAGCATGCCCTCAACATGGGGGGGTGCTTTGGGGCAGGGGGGCTCCATGTTGATATGGACAAGGACCTCTTCCCCAGATCCTGCCCCCCCATGTAAATGAGCACATGGTACAGCTACCCATTCACAAAAAAAGTGTACTGTAAAAATGACAGGAGACAGCCTTTGACAAGTTCTTTTATAAAAACAAAAATTTTAAAAATGTCCCCCGAAGTAGATCCAACATCAATCATGATGCCCGCTGCCTCCACCCACCCGAAAAAAGAAAAAAAAAAAAAAAAGAAAAAAACACGCTCCTGCCATCTGACAGCTGCGCCACAATGACAGTTCTTAAATACTGTGTGACATCATCATGTGCTGTGATTGGCCAAAGCATTGTACCTGACCTGTGGTCAGGTGTATTGCTTTGGCCAATCACAATGCACTCTCAGGGCGCAGTGCACTGTTGGGCACGCCCTTACCGCTCGTGTTTTCTGTTAACATGCGAACGGCCACTTACGTTCGACTCGAACATAAAGCCCATCACTACTTCCTAATACAAAACATTACAAGAAAAATTTTTCTGAAGACAGCTTAGTTATTTTTCAATGTTATCCCATGCGACGCTGCCAAGCAGTCTAGCAGAATCCACCCTTGCTGCCTCATTAAAGTGTTTGAAATCTTTTTTAAAAAAATGTTCTACCTTGGGATGCTATGCTGTCAAGGTCCTTAAATTATGTGCTAACTTGGGACACTGTTTGCACTGACAAAATTGAATTCTGCTGTGTGACTTTATTATCTAGCTTAGCTGTCTAGCTAGGTATGAGAAATAATTGCTAAAACATTATTATGGCTTAAAGTTTAGAAGGATTGATCCCATTGTTATTCATATTAGTTTTTTTTTCTATTTATAATGAACTGATATATTAGGCAACACTGTACAGAAATACTTTAGAAAGCAAGCTTATCAATACAGCAAGCATTGAAATATTTAAAAATGTCTGTTTTTTTAAAGACCCATTCACACTATTGCATTGTGGTTACCGCATTGCAAC